>NC_135328.1:132452614-133052614 GCF_023851605.1 Tamandua tetradactyla
GCAGCCCCGCTCACACGAAACACTGGGGTTCTGCCCAGGGAAACAAAAGGAACCAGCTTCTCTAGAAATGGACGGCAGACATCCTCACTTACTCACTGGACAGGGAATGGAGCCAGCCACGATGTGTGGCACATACATGGGGCTATGTCCACACAGGAAGTCACAGAGCCACAACACATTCTAAGGACCAGGTGGCCTGGATAGAGGTGTGGATCCTGCACTTCCCAGCTGTGACTCTGGACAAAACCACCACTTACCAGAAGTCTCCAAAATGGGGTTATATCCTCCTCCCATGTCAACAGAGGGTCAAGGAGAAGTAGAAGCAAACAACTGAAGCCCACCCTTCTTTTGTTTGTTTAAAAATTCTCAGTAAAACAATAAAAAGAAAGAAAAAACCTATCAGTATATAAGAAAATGGCATGCAGCCAGTATGAAACACACAGGCTCACCTGTGTGTCCTTGTAGTTTCTGCACAATCTCTTTTGTTTGAAGGTTCCAAATGTAAACCAGGTTATCTTCCGACCCAGACACAATCCACTACCAAGAGCAAAAAGATGAGGGGAGGGAAAACAAGGCCGGGGCCACGAGAGTGAAGAGCAGGCACCATCTCACAGCTCCCACCCACACCACACACACAATTCATACCACCCTCCTGGGAGCTGCTATGCTGAACTGAAAATATACAAAACTTCCAATCCTCTCCAGTTAGGGTTCATTTCCTACTTTTTCCTATCACCTACATTTCAGACATCTACGACGATCATCTACTCTAATCACAGCCCCATCCCAACCCGAAGAAGACACCCTTAAGAACCTGGGGCAAGGGTGTGGGCCAGTGGAACCCTGCTCAGGTTGGGGCGACCCAGCAGGAGCTCAAAGGCAGCCTGGGAGTGGAAATACTCGCGCGCCCACCCAGCCTGAGGTGACAGCGCAGCACCAGGTGATAGGCAAGGGGGCAGCCTCACGACGGAAGAGGTGCAGGATCCAGAAGTGGGCATTAAAAGACGCCCCCAAGAAGTCACAGGGTGGCTTCGTGCTGCCAGCACTGAACGGCATCTCAGAGTATAAAGCCCACTTAAGACATAGGTGTTAGCCCTCGGGTGGAAAAGGCAGAAAGGGGAGATGCTCAGTAGGGAGAAAACCTACCTTCCCACCAGTAACTGAAAAATTTGCAAATATGCAGTATTTCTCATTCTTATGACCCGTGTACGTCTTCAGGCACTGAAAAGGAAAGGCTGAGTCAGGACTGCCCGTGAATTCTAAACCCCTCAAGTTCTAAGCACAGGCAGTCTACTACTGGCTAAACTGAGTTCTTGAAACGACTCTAAATATGTACAAAACACGCAGTCAAAAAGTTCTATCTTGCAAACTGTCCAGTCCTCAAAAAGCCAAGTCTTTGAGAAACCTACAGCAAACCAGCTCAAGGAATAGTTTTGTGACAGAGTTCCCTCTTGCTTCATCTCCTGGCCTGGCTCTGCTACCATGAAAAGCCACGCGTGGAGAATGTCACACCACCCAAACCTGACAACTGGTGTGTCTGAAGCCAGGTTGCTTCCCAGGCGCTCACCTTGCCTTTGCTGTAGTCCCAGAGTTTCAGTGTGCTGGAAAGTAGAAAGAAAGCAAGACAGGGGTGAATCACCTACACATTTCCAGGGGTCTCTCTAGGGAGCCTTCTCTTCTGTCACTTGGTGTCCTTCTTTCTTATCAAAAGGAGAGTCCACACCTCTCTCTCCAGCCAACACAACAAGCAAACTCACTGCCCTCCCCCGTCTAGGTGGGACATGATTCTCAGGGATGTGGACCTTCCTGGCTATGTGGGACAGAAATCCTAGAATGAGCTGAGACTCAGCATCAAGGGATTGAGAAAACCTTCTCAACAAAGGCGGAAGAGCGAAATGAGACAAAATAAAGCGTCAACGGCTGAGAGATTCCAAACAGAGTTGAGAGGTTATCCAGGAGGTTATTCTTACGCATTAAATAGATAACACCTTTAATAATTAGTCAAGATGTAATGGAGACTGGAGGGAACTGCCTGAAAATGTGGAGCTGTGTTTCAGCAGCCATGTTTCTTGAACATGATTGTATGATGATACAGCTTTCATAATGTGACTGTGATTGTGAAAACCTTGTGTCGGATGCTTCTTTTATCTACCTTATCAACAGACGAGTAAAACATATGAAATAAAAATAAATAATAGGGGGAACAAATGTTAAAATAAATTTAGATTGAAATGCTAGTGCTCAATGAAAGGGAGGGGTAAGGGGTATGGTATGTATGAAATTTTTTTCTATTGTCTTTTTATTTCTTTTTCTGAATTGATGCAAATGTTCTAAGAAATGATCATGATGATGAATATGCAACTATGTGATGATATTGTGAATTACTGATTATATATGTAGAACGGAATGAGCGTATGTCCTGAATGTTGGTGTTTCTTGTCATTTTTTTTAATTTAAAATGTAAAAAAAATTTTTAGAAAAAGGAGAGGCCACAGCAGTTGTGAGGCCATCAAACTCACAAAGGCCAGTATATTGATGACACCTGAGAGCACAACATGAGAACCCCAAATATTTGTGATTCAAAGACAGACTTTTTTTAAAGAAGTAAATGCAAAATGAGGGAAGGGCTTGTCTGGGTGAGGAAAATTCTGGGAATGTATGAGAGTGAGAGTACTGCAACGTTGTGACTGTGATTAATCCCACTGAATGCTATGCTTGGGAAGGGGAGAGAAAAGAAAATGTATGTTGTATGTTTCCTACATACAATTTAAAAAGAAAGAGTAAGCAACTACAGAGGAAAAGACAATTAAATGCAGTACCTATCTGGAAAGGCTCAAAAGGACATTACTGGGACATATGAAAAAACTGGAATATAGACTTTAAACTTTATATCAACATTAAACTTCCTGAACTTGATAAGTACACTAAGGGTAGTTACATAAGTGAACATTCTTGTTCTTAGGAAATGTACATGAAGGATTTGGTAGTGTTCAAGGAGCCTGATACATACAACCTATTCTTAAATGTTCAGAAAATAGGAAGATAGTTGGATGGATGGATGGATATATGGATGTATTAGGTAGAATGATATAGCAAAAGTGGCAAAATGTTAGAATTGTTGGATCTGAGTATCTGGGTATCTGGGTGGGGGTATGTTGGAGTTCTCTGTATGGGGTTCATATTATTTTTGCAACTGTCACACAAATTTGAAAGTACTACGAAACAAAACATTTTAAAAAGGGGAGCTATTTTCCCCAAATCACTGAGTGGCCAGCCTCAATCCACTAAAAAGGGATGTGGGAAGTCCTCTTGGTTCCCGAAACACTCAGACCAGATGTCACGGGTAACACTCCTTTCAGGGGCAGGCATCCACTCCAGAGCCGGGCATCGATGGGCTAACTGCTGGCCCCAAGCCCTCGAGTCAGCTGGGAAGCCACAGGCACTTGCCTCCCTCACTACTCAAAGGCAGCCTGACGTGTGTACACAGGGAGACAGAGTTTCAAGGACCCTAGGCAGGGTCAGTGAAGAAACTTATCCTCAGTTCACCCCGTCCACCTCACCCCTCAGACAGAAAGGCATGGTTCAGGAGGGAAGGGAAAACTGCACCCCAAATCTGTCTTTAGACTCAAGTCTGGCTGTCCCAGTAAAAACAGGCCAGGGACCGTCCCCTCAGCAAGGCAGCCCACCCCCACACGGAAGTCATGGCACTCACTTGTCCAAGGTTGCCGCGAGGATGTATTTGCCATTTGGAGAGAACTTCACAAAGGACACAGGAGGGTTGTCATCATCTGTATGGAGAGACAGGCTGATGCCCAGTGGGCTCGGCACACTCGCAGCAGGGGCAGGACCAGCTGCCCGTCAGCTACGCGAGGCTGGTGGAGTGAAGTGACCACCACCTGTGCTGGAACCACACCCTCCTGGAGACCCAGGGCCTACCTAGGCCCCCCTCTCACCCGTCACTCAGTGCCAGATGGTGAGAGCTGGGTGTGCTCAGACCCTTCTCGACCTGTGGCCCTCCAGGCTCCCACAGGGGCTGGCTGTGACCTAATGCTATGGGACAAGGGCCTGGGGCAGAGGAAAGTCCTTGAAGGGCTCCTGTGTCCACTGACACCCAGGCCTCCTCAGGCCCAGGACTTTCCTTAACAGGACTCAGGGACTGCTTCCTCACAGGAGAAATTCTGCAAATTCCCAACCAAACTGAGAGAACGTTACCACCGAGAAAATAAAACGCCTTAGGAGAATAAACTTCAGACGTTTCCTGGTTATGCAGTCGCCACAGCAGAAGCACCTTCTAGAGCCATGCCTCATATCCTGCCCACGTCTCTGCCTTACGTAATCTAGGCCTAAGAGCGTAACCCCAGGCAATCCTGGAAAAACAGACAGGTAAATGTCTGCCCCACCTCACAGGTGAGAAAAGGCCAGCACCCCTTTCAGCTTCTCAACAATCCCATCACCCTCCCACAGGGAGGAGTGGTCTCCCCTCGCCCAGGTGAGAAGGGGGACGAGCGAGAGTGCACCCAGGTGTGGGGAGCAAGGGATGGCATGGAGGGGCATTAGGCCACTCAGAGAGCCCCCTTGAAGGTCGGCATGCCCTGGTGGCCCCAGCACCAGAGAAGGAGCAGCACAAGCATTACCACCTCTAGGGAGCAGGGCCTCGCCACCAGGCCCCGGGGGCCTCCGCTCCCTCCGGTTAATCACAGACACTGGAAAAGGCATGAGAAGGTATAAAGCACCCACTATGCTCCATCAGGGACACACTGCGGTCCCCTATGCCTGACCTCACAGGGAAAGTCTGGCTGAGACATCCAGGGGGGCAGGTTGGTTTCACGCAGACGGTGTCCAAGTAGGTCCACAGCTCTAACCCACACTCTCATAGCTAGGCCTGCTAGGACCCTACTGCTGAAGTTCTATTTCATGACCCCTGATAGGGAAACGAACCGCACACTCCTTGGTTGCCCCTGATTCAAAGCTTCCGGGGGCTGACAAGGAGGACCTGTGGAGCCTCCCCTTCAGAACTGTCCGGGTTCAGACTGGGAGACCTCCAATTTCAGTGTCAATCCATTCAGAAGCACACGAGCCCATGCTAAGAACACAATTCTAACCCAACTGCCTGGGCTCAAGGCCTGGCTCTGGCGCCTGGCTGAGTAGCCCAGGGTAAGTCACCTGTGCTGGGCATGCTCAGACCCTTCTGGACCGCAACCCAACAGGCCCCCAGAGGGGTCATTCCGTGACCTAGTGCTTTCGGATAAGGGCCTAGGGCAGATTAAAGCCCTCGAAGGGTTCCTGTGCCCATCCACACCCAGGTCTCCTCAGGCACAGGGTCTTCCTTGAGAGGACTCAAGGCCTGACCGCCTAAAGTTAGAATTTCACCTGTGAAATTCTCATCCCTACATACTCCTAGCTCTGCCAGGGCCAGTCTGGAGCAGACACTAACTGTGCAAGTCCAGCAGTCGGTGCAAGGAGAGGGCACAATGGCAAAGTCCCTGAACCCAGGGAGGAGGAGCACACGCAGGTGGGGGCCATGGGACCTCAGAGAACGCACCACCACTCCCCCGCCCCAGCGGGTCTGGGAGAAAGAGGAGGTACGGCAGAAACAGCCACAGAGCAGACAGGTGGGGGGGGGGCAGGGAGAGAAATGGTCAAGGAAAGGAAGAGGCGCCTCAGAAGGACAAAGCTAGGGTGGAGGGAACAGGTCAGCTCATGAAAACAAAGGGGGTCAGTCAGAAAAGTCACCCAAGAGGGAGGATGGGAAAGACAGAGAGAAGCCGCTCAAAAGACAGGGACTTAGAGAATTCTTCACCTGGGAGCCACGCTCAGAGCACTCACCTATCAGGGTCTTCAAGCACTGGCCGGAGGCTGTGTCCCATATTCGACTGGAAGGGGAAATTAAAAGATTTTAAAAGCAAATTACTACAAGTGGCCTGGGGAGTATACAGTCATTAGTCGAAGATAAGCAAGCTTTAGGACTACTGCATTATTTTCCCTATTTTATGCTTTCAATTCTATGCTTCAGTCACTTATCTGATATTCTCTTATATCCTAGGGCAACAAACAGACCAGGTGGTCTATATACATAAACACAGGGGCCACAGGCAACACGCAGACTCTGTGTAAATGGACTTTTAAATTCCTCTTCCAGAACTAGCACTTTCACCACTACTGACAAAGCAACCCAGAGGAAACACGTCCCTCCCGCCCCACCCTCTCTGGTCAAAGCCAGGGGGATCCACGGGCCTGCCAGGTGTCCCTGCAGTTCCTCCATGCCACACAGAGCGTGCAGTCACAGGAGAGTGCCCGGCTTGGACAAAAACTGAGTATCATGCAATTTTCTAGACGTCTAACCAGTTAGTCACAAAAAAGCACGTCTTCAAATGGCTGTGTATTTCCAGAAAGGGTGTGTCAAGCTTCTACTTCTTTAAAGTTTCCATTTTTCTGTAATTTTTCCCATTTTGGCAACATATGCCAGCACATACTAGCATTCACATTTCTACAGAATGTTCACTGGAGTGGGCAGGCTGAGACCAGGGGCACGTAAATTTTTATTTTAATCAACACTGATAAATTACTTTCTAAAGAGAATCTCCACCATGTCCCTTGTCCATTTTTGTGCACCCTTGCCCACAGCAGACATTCTTTATCATCTGCCAACTTCGGAGAATGAAACCCCACATCTCAACAGGCATCAGGGCTAACTCTGACCTCCTGTGGGGTTGCGAGATTCCTGCCCCCCATTTGCTTCTGGAATGGCCTCTTTCCTTTTGCCTATTTCCCACTCTGTAGCTTTTCCTAATCATCTTGTAAGAAAACTGCCCCTATATTAAGGATATCATTCCTTTCAATAGCATTAGATGATTTTTTCATTATATTTTGCAAGTTTTAACTTTGTGATCTTTTGGCATACATTTTTTCATCATCTTTTATTTTGAAAGTCAGATGACTACCATTTTCTTAACAATTTTCAGGTTTCCTGTCTTGCTTACGAAGATTCTCCCCCATCCTGTGATTATACAAACATTTCCGCTTTCTTCCTAATGTTTAACTCTTTTTGTTTTTAACATTTAGGTCTTACTCTGGCTAGATAGTGCCCTGTTGGGTGGCACAAAGGGTCTACCTTTGAGGACCCAGGACGGCTACCCATGGCCGAGCCTCACCCCCGGCTCTCTGCCCCTCCCACCTGCTGCTCATTCCTGCGGTAACACCGCACTGTGCTTCAGAGTCAATGCATCCAGAAAAGGCAAGTTTCCTCCTTGCTACTGATTTTCTGTTCTCAGCACACAGCTCAGATAGGCTTCTCTAGGAATTTTAAACTCATCTAGCTGCAAAAACATCCCATAGGGATTCTACATGGACTGGCTTTACAGTAAAAAATTTGGGATGAGAGATTCTGTCACCAGGGGTATCTGGGATTAGAGATTGTTCAGGTCTTGCCTCCTGACCCCTTAAGCTCTTCAGTTTGTATCTTTCTTATTAGGTTTTATCATATTCATCAGATGGTCCTTTTTGTTAAAGGTGTTCCTAAAACATCTTAAGCATTTTGTCACTATTACAGGGAATTTTGTCCCACTGTCTAATCGGTAATTCTTAGTTTCCAAATTTTAAAAAATGTGTATTTTTGGACATTTAACCAAATTCTGAATCATGTTTTTTAACTAGCAGGCCTGGGGCTGCGTCCAGGCTGTGCCATCAGCCAGGTGAGGAGAAGCAGTGCGCGCTTCTCCTCAACCGACACGCAGCCAGGCAGCCCATCTCGGGGTCCCGAGGAGGAGACGGCCTACCCGTGTGGGACCTGACTGTGGGTACAACTTAAAAACAAACCAGTATCTTACTCACGACAGACAAGTAACTCCCTGCACAAACTCAAACAGCTCTTACTGTCTTGCCACATCACAGTAACGAGAATCCCCAACATTCAGGACTGTGAGCTCCCCTCCCCTCTGCATGTAGCATCCCAGGGGTGGGTGAGCTTCCTTTACCCTTCCCCGAACCTGTGGTTTGACCACCTCATCTCATTCTTCATCTTGCTTATTTTTGTTCTTTTGCCTTAATTAGGCTTCCAAAGGCTTGCATTACTTTATTGGGTTTATCAAAGAATGCACCTTATTTTAATTATCCTCTTTTTCTCCACATTTCTTCCAGCTTTTAACTTTACACATTCCCTCCTTCTACATTTTTGGTATACATATTTTCTCATTTCTTCAGAAAGCAAAGCCCACAAGCAACTCTGAGACTGTTCAATACTCACAAGAAAATATGTATTTTCTGTTTACAGTATGCAATGTACTCTCTACAAGGACAGTAAATAAAAAGTTTGGGTACCATTCAGATCTTTCAGATCTGCTAAGTCCAAGCCCTTCTATCAAAAATCTACAAGCAAAACTGTAAAAATCATTCACAATTTTTTTAATCAAATGCTCCTTCAGTTTCTAATTTTTATACATTTGGTCTGCTATGGCATTTGGTACACAAAAGTATATAATTCCCAGGTCTCAATCATATATCTTACCTTGCTCATTAGGATTATAATATCATTCTCTGCCCTGTTTAGTGCTCCATGTTTAAATTCCACCAATACTAGTATCTTTTTTGGTTTGCCTCTGCTTTTGACCATTTGCCCCTCCTTCCATTTTAAGACTTTATGCATCATGTCACTTTAGGTGTTGTTTAAAACAGACTCGAAAGGTTGTTTTGCTTCCGTTTAACTGAATCTGCCAGCCTTTAATAAGGGTGTTGAGCCAATTCCTCAGTTTCTCTAATACCTAATGCATGGCATTGTATCTTCCATGTTATTTTTTACATATATTATGTTGCTCTATTTCCTTATTTTTAATAGGTACGGACACGTTTCCTGGTCATGCTTTTCTCCCACCCTTTATTATCAATTCAGTCTGTAACTGCCATTACCCCTCCCCTCCCTAGTAACCAGGATTGAAAGAGCTTCTATGCAATTCGTCCCAAACCCAAAATACAACTTAACTGCTTTATTCTCCACCCCATCCCCATTATGAATTTTGCTGAGTTAAACTTAAAAACATTTAATTCTATATCTTCCCTACATCTCTTCCTCCAAGCCACACAAACACTGCCTGCCAGGATGTAACGAAGCTGTGCAACATGCATTTAGGAAGCACAGCCCCAACTTCTCACCTCCCCAATCTTGGGGTGTCTACTGACTCATCCCTCAGGACTCAGACGTCCCCTCACTGGCACATGAGGGTGGCCCCTACTCCCAGAATCCTAACCTCAACGGCTTCACCCACCTACTGGCAATGAGACAGTCGTGCCCCTCACCTTCCCAGCCTGGTATGGAAGGAGCCTAGCCTGCAGGTCACCGTCCCGCCCCACTGCCTCTCTCCGCAGCATTCAGAGCTCCCCAGAACTATGTCTGTGTCTGCACTCATCACTACACTGCCAGCTTCCTGAGCGTAAAGACCTCTGCTTCTCCACTGCTCTAACCCTATATCACACACAATTCATTCATAAATATTTGCTGATTAAATGAGGCAAAAATTGTTCACTTACCAAAGACCATCATAGCTACTTGAAACTATTAAGGATCCATCACGGTTAAAATGAACCTAAGGGGTAAGAAGTAGAAGGGGGAACGAGAGGTTTACTGTAAAGTCCTCACCACGGATGGCCTGCGTCCCGACAGCCCTCCCTTTCACAAATGCCCGGCCCAGAGCCCATCTGTGTTGACCACACACCAGCAACAGCGGCACCACAGCTCACTCTGAAGCCCAGGCACTCCCTGAATATGCTATTGGCCACATTAGAAAAGGGGAAACTTACTCAACAAAATGGACACAATAATTACTTTTACCTGGCATCTCAGGCAAAAGTCACATTTTGTTTTATGACAAATGACTGAGCCATAGAAACCAACCTGGAAATACGCCTTGCGTACTTAAATCACTTCACCATGAAAATGTAGCATCACAAAGAAATAAAGCCCACAAGAGCCACATGGCCTCGTGGAAAGAGGCGCAGCTTCTTTCAGTCGATCTGTTACTGCCACTAGCTTGAGTAGGTCAATGTGACTACAAGTCATTTCCCAACTTAACACGAAAAAGGAAACAGAAATCAGGAACGCTCACCCCTATTCAGCAATTGTCCTCAGAAAGGAAGCCCAGTGCCTTCTCAATCACAGGCCTGTACCTGCTGACAGCCACCAAGCGGGCTGGGTCCCAGGACCTGGACGACTGTATGGAGTCCAGGGAAACCAGACGGTCTCCATGGGAACGGGAAGCCAGCCCCAGCCAGTCCGAGCTTCTCAGATAGAACAGAAACTCAGGCTACTCCCAACCTCATGCTTCAGACAGGTGAGAATCCCCACTTGCCACTGGTTGCTAGAAGTTTACCCATGACATTTCAAAATCATCTACTTTATGTGGGGTGCACAGCAGAGTGAGTGGTGGAATGTTCACCTGCCATGCCAAAGACCTGGGCTTGATGCATCTCCCCCCAAAAACATCGTTCACTTATCTGAATGTCTAGGTATGCCCCCAACAGGTGTGCAGTGAGGTCACCACCTGATGGAAGAAATCAACCTGACAACAATCCCTTTCTTGTAACTTAGTTTCTTTTCTGCCTAGTTGAATCTTAGTGGGAATAAAAAGAACAGTATCAGAGATTGGTACTCTCATCAATTTTGATCATTATTACTTGAGTACTGGGCAGATTACACCTAGGGATAAGCTTCTGACAAAACACCCTATTGAAACTCAACTTTGTTTCTTGACAAGTGTACTGCATTTCCTATGATACAGCCCCCAGTGAAATTAGTCAGGGAGGAAGTGAGGCCTTTTGCTTTCTCTTGCACAGACCAGTGTTTCTCAACCCTGGCATGTGGACATTTTGAGCTGGATAATTCTCTGTGGTGGGCGGCTTCCCTGGGCATGACAGAAGTGAAGCAGCATCCCTGGCCACCTCCTACTGAATGCTAGGAGCAGTTTCAACTTGTGACAACTGAAAACATCTCCCAACACTGCTAAATGTCCACAGAGGGCAAAACTGCACACCTAAGAGTAAGTGGAGGGTTTGCTAAAACTCAGATGCTGCCACCCCCACTTTCTCATTCACCAGGTCTAAGATGAGACCTGAGCATTTGCATTCTAAGGGACTCCAGGTGATGCTGGCAATCCTGGGCCATACCTGGAGTGCTGCACTAGACTCCAAAGGATTACTGAGAGCAATGGGTGTAATTTTCCTTCCCTAGTAGCCGTACTGGAAAAGGCGAAATTTACTTAACCCAATACACTTAAAACATAACCATTTCAACATGTCATCAACATAAAAACTCACTAATGAGATACTTCCCGTTCGTGCTGATGCTCTGAGTCTTGGGAACCCAGCCTGTACTAATACGCAGCGACCAGCATACCTCATTCTCTGCTGCCACGTGGGGCTCATGCCATACACTGGTCAGCGTGGCTTTGGGAGATCCCCCTTAGGAGGAACTCAAGAGGTTTTGCAATTGCCTTCGTTCTATTTCTACCAGTTGTTATGACAGAATGCTCCTACAGCACCAACTACTTACTGTAACCATCTGTTCCTCAGCCTCTCAAAGTACTTGTTAATTTGGGACAACTGCTCTAACCACATTCACCCCTTTCTTTGAATTTGCAAAAGAGACTCTTGTCAAGGCCACCAGGCCAGGTGGAACAGGAATTGTCAGATCTCCATGCATTGCTTTTCCCACCTCCTAGCCACATCTCCATCTCAACCCCTGACACGTGGCAGACTTTCCTAGTCAGCAGAGCCCACTGAGGCAAAGCCAGGTGAAAAGGCAACAGCCCCCACCCATGCCATCCAGCAGCAGGCAGACAAGTAACGACTGCCAAGACCACATAAGATGCCAAGACAGAACCTAACAGGGCCATCAGGGCCCCACTTAAAGAAACAGTCAAGAGTAGCCCTCGGAGGAGGTGGCACCTGTGCCACACCCTGGAACAACAGGCCTGAAAGGTGGGTTAGCAAGTGCCAAAGTATCGAGGCAGAGAGACATGGGGTAAACGTATGTAAAAAACACAGGAAGTTCAGCAACAGATAGTCACAGAGTGACTTGGAGGCAAGTGGAAGGATAGGGATGGGGAGAAAACTTCACATTTCTACTCCAAAATATTTTTATTAAAAAGCTAGATGTGGCCGGAGGCCGGCCCCCTCCCCTTTCTCGCCTACCTCCCTCTCCTCCCCCGGGGCCTGGTGCGCGGCCGGTGCCGGAGTTCGCTGCAAGTCGGCAGAAAGTTTGGCGGCGCCGGCTCCCCTGAAGTTCAGAACAGCTACTAGGGGAGTAGAAACGATACAGAACAGCTCCCAGACCCACGACAGAGATCAAAAAGACAACGTACCCCATCCTGGAACGGCTGACTGTCTGGGAGAACCAGCTCCAGTGAGATCACTGAGGGGATGCGGGCTTTCCCGGGCGGGGCGGAAAGTGGCCGGAGTCCCTCCCTCCTCCTTCTCGGGCCAGCTGGCAGAATTGGGCAAGGGGTCCCCTCAAGCCACGGCGGCTGGCGCCCCCACCACGTGAGGCCCCCCCGGAACAACTGAGAGAACTGGATCGGAAATCCCCAGACCGCGGAGAACGGTGACTGGGGGGGGTCCCTTCCAAACACGTGACTCCCCGGTCCGGCTGGGAACGGTGCACTATCCCGGGCTGTGGCGGCTGGCGCCCTCCCACCAGGCTTGGCGCCCCGGGCCGACTAGGAAATTCAGACAGGCGCTCTCCCGGGCTGCGGCAGCCGGCGACCCTCCCCGCGTTTGGACCCCCAGGCCGGCTGGCACTCTTCCAAGCCGCTTCGGCTGGCGAACCTCCCCCACTGCGAGAGTTTTCCAAAGTTAAAGGACCCACAGCACCTTTTACTGGTGGGACCCGCAGACAAACGTGCCACGAGCGCCACCTACTGGGCAGGATAAGAAAAACAGAACCCAGAAATTTCACAGAAAAATCTTTCAACCTGTTGGGTCCAACACCCAGGGAAATCTGACTAAATGCCCAGACGCCAGCAGAAGATAAGGATCACACTCAGAAAATTGAAAATATGGCCCAGTCGAAGGAACAAACCAATAGCTCAAATGAGATACAGGAGCTGAGACAACTAATGCTGAATATACGAACAGAAATGGAAAACTTCTTCAAAAACGAAATCGATAAATTGAGGGAGGACATGAAGAAGACATGGGCTGAACAAAAAGAAGAAATAGAAAAACTGAAAAAACAAATCACAGAGCTTATAGAAGTGAAGGATAAAGTAGAAAAGATGGAAAAAACAATGGATACCTACAATGATAGATTTAAAGAGACAGAAGATAGAATTAGTGATTTGGAGGATGGAACATCTGAATTCCAAAAAGAAACAGAAACTATCGGGAAAAGTTTGAACAGGGTATCAGGGAACACAAGGACAATATGAACCGCACAAATATACGTGTTGTGGGTGTCCCAGAAGGAGAAGAGAAGGGAAAAGGAGGAGAAAAACTAATGGAAGAAATTATCACTGAAAATTTCCCAACTCTTATGAAAGACCTAAAATTACAGATCCAAGAAGTGCAGCGCACCCCAAAGAGATTAGACCCAAATAGGCGTTCTCCAAGACACTTACTAGTTAGAATGTCAGAGGTCAAAGAGAAAGAGAGGATCTTGAAAGCAGCAAGAGAAAAACAATCCATCACATACAAGGGAAACCCAATAAGACTATGTGTAGATTTCTCAGCAGAAACCATGGAAGCTAGAAGACAGTGGGATGATATATTTAAATTACTAAAAGAGAAAAACTGCCAACCAAGACTCCTATATCCAGCAAAATTGTCCTTCAAAAATGAGGGAGAAATTAAAACAGTCTCAGACAAAAAGTCACTGAGAGAATTTGTGACCAAGAGACCAGCTCTGCAAGAAATACTAAAGGGAGCACTAGAGTCAGATACGAAAAGACAGAAGAGAGAGGTATGGAGAAGAGTGTAGAAAGAAGGAAAGTCAGATATGATACATATAATACAAAAGGCAAAATGGTAGAGGAAAATATTATCCAAACAGTAATAACACTAAATGTTAATGGACTGAATTCCCCAATCAAAAGACATAGACTGGCAGAATGGATTAAAAAACAGGATCCTTCTATATGCTGTCTACAGGAAACACATCTTAGACCCAAAGATAAACATAGGTTGAAAGTGTAAGGTTGGGAAAAGATATTTCATGCAAATAACAACCAGAAAAGAGCAGGAGTGGCTATACTAATATCCAACAAATTAGACTTCAAATGTAAAACAGTTAAAAGAGACAAAGAAGGACACTATATGCTAATAAAAGGAACAAATAAACAAGAAGACATAACAATCATAAATGTTTACGCACCGAACCAGAATGCCCCAAAATACGTGAGGAATACACTGCAAACACTGAAAAGGGAAATAGACACATATACCATAATAGTTGGAGACTTCAATTCACCACTCTCATCAATGGACAGAACATCTAGGCAGAGGATCAATAAAGAAATAGAGAATCTGAATATTACTATAAATGATCTAGACTTAAAAGACATTTATAGGACATTACATCCCACATCAGCAGGATACACCTTTTCTCAAGTGCCCATGGATCATTCTCAAAGATAGACCATATGCTGGGTCACAAAGCAAGTCTTAACAAATTTAAAAAGATTGAAATCATACACAACAATGTCTCGGATCATAAAGGAATGAAGCTGGAAATCAATAATAGGCGGAGTGCCAGAAAATTCACAAATACGTGGAGGCTCAACAACACACTCTTAAACAACAAGTGGGTCAAAGAAGAAATTGCAATAGAAATTAGTAAATACCTCGAGGCGAATGAAAATGAAAACACAACATATCAAAACTTATGGGACGCAGCAAAGGCAGTGCTAAGAGGGAAATTTATTGCCCTAAATGCCTGTATCAGAAAAGAAGAAAAGGCAAAAATTCAGGAATTAACTGTCCACTTGGAAGAACTGGAGAAAGAACAGCAAACTAACCCCAAAGCAAGCAAAAGGAAAGAAATAACAAAGATTAGAGCAGAAATAAATGAAATTGAAAACATGAAAACAATAGAGAAAATCAATAAGACCAGAAGTTGGTTCTATGAGAAAATCAATAAGATTGATAGGCCCTTAGCAAGACTGACAAAAAGAAGAGAGAGGATGCAAATAAATAAGATCAGAAATGGAAGAGGAGACATAACTACTGACCTGACAGAAATAAAGGAGGTAATAACAAGATACTATGAACAACTTTACGCTAATAAATACAATTTAGATGAAATGGACGGGTTCCTGGAAAGACATGAACAACCAACTTTGACTCAAGAAGAAATAGATGACCTCAACAAACCAATCACAAGTAAAGAAATTGAATCAGTCATTCAAAAGCTTCCTAAAAAGAAAAGTCCAGGACCAGATGGCTTCACATGTGAACTCTATCAACATTCCAGAAAGAATTAGTACCAACTCTCCTCAAACTCTTCAAGAAAATCGAAGTGGAGGGAAAGCTACCTAATTCATTCTATGAAGCCAACACCACCCTCATACCAAAAACAGGCAAAGATATTACGAAAAAAGAAAACTACAGACCAATCTCTCTAATGAATATAGATGCAAAAATCCTCAACAAAATTCTAGCAAATCGTATCCAACAACATATTAAAAGAATTATACATCATGACCAAGTAGGATTCATCCCAGGTATGCAAGGATGGTTCAATATAAGAAAATCAATTAATGTAATACACCATATCAACAAATCAAAGCAGAAAAATCACATGATCATCTCAATTGATGCAGAGAAGGCATTTGACAAGATTCAACATCCTTTCCTGTTGAAAACACTTCAAAAGATAGGAATACAAGGGAACTTCCTTAAAATGATAGAGGGAATATAAGAAAAACCCACAGCTAATATCATCCTCAATGGGGAAAAATTGAAAACTTTCCCCCTAAGATCAGGAATAAGACAAGGATGTCCACTATCACCACTATTATTCAACATCGTGTTGGAAGTTCTAGCCAGAGCAATTAGACAAGAAAAAGAAATACAAGGCATCAAAATTGGAAAGGAAGAAGTAAAACTATCACTGTTTGCAGACGATATGATACTATATGTTGAAAACCCGGAGAAATCCACAACAAAACTACTAGAGCTAATAAATGAGTACAGCAAAGCAGCAGGTTACAAGATCAACATTCAAAAATCTGTAGCATTTCTATACACTAGTAATGAACAAGCTGAGGGGGAAATCAAGAAACGAATCCCATTTACAATTGCAACTAAAAGAATAAAATACCTAGGAATAAATTTAACTAAAGAGACAAAAAACCTATATTAAGAAAACTACAAAAAACTGTTAAAAGAAATCACAGAAGACCTAAATAGATGGAAGGGCATACCGTGTTCATGGACTGGAAGACTAAATATAGTTAAGAAGTCAATTCTACCTAAATTGATTTACAGATTCAATGCAATACCAATCAAAATCCCAACAACTTATATTTCAGAAATAGAAAAACCAATAAGCAAATTTATCTGGAAGGGCAGGGTGCCCCGAATTGCTAAAAGTATCTTGAGGAAAAAAAACGAAGCTGGAGGTCTCACGCTGCCGGACTTTAAGGCATATTATGAAGCCACAGTGGTCAAAACAGCATGGTATTGGCATAAAGATAGATATATAGACCAATGGAATCGAATAGAGTGCTCAGATATAGACCCTCTCATCTATGGACATTTGATCTTTGATAAGGCAGTCAAGCCAACTCACCTGGGACAGAACAGTCTCTTCAACAAATGGTGCCTAGAGAACTGGATATCCATATGCAAAAGAATGAAAGAAGACCCGTATCTCACACCCTATACAAAAGTTAACTCAAAATGGATCAAAGATCTAAACATTAGGTCTAACACCATAAAACAGTCAGAGGAAAATGTAGGGAGATATCTTATGAAACTTACAATTGGAGGCGGTTTTATGGACCTTAAACCTAAAGCAAGAGCACTGAAGAAGGAAATTAATAAATGGGAACTCCTCAAAATTAAACACTTTTGTGCATCAAAGAACTTCATCAAGAAAGTAGAAAGACAGACTACACAATGGGAGACAATATTTGGAAACGACATATCAGATAAAGGTCTAGTATCCAGAATTTATAAAGAGATCGTTCAACTCAACAACAAAAAGACAGCCAACCCAATTACAAAATGGGAAAAAGACTTGAACAGACACCTACCAGAAGAGGAAATACAAATGGCCAAAAGGCACATGAAGAGATGCTCAATGTTCCTAGCCATTAGAGAAATGCAAATCAAAACCACAATGAGATATCATCTCACACCCACCAGAATGGCCATTATCAACAAAACAGAAAATGACAAGTGCTGGAGAGGATGCGGAGAAAGAGGCACACTTATCCACTGTTGGTGGGAATGTCAAATGGTGCAACCACTGTGGAAGGCAGTTTGGCAGTTCCTCAAAGAGCTGAATATAGAATTGCCATATGACCCAGCAATACCATTGCTAGGTATCTACTCAAAGGACTTACGGGCAAAGACACAAACGGACATTTGCACATCAATGTTTATAGCAGCATTATTTACAATTGCAAAGAGATGGAAACAGCCAAAATGTCCATCAACAGACGAGTGGCTAAACAAACTGTGGTATATACATACGATGGAATATTATGCAGCTTTAAGACAGAATAAACTTATGAAACATGTAATAACATGGATGGACCTAGAGAACATTATGCTGAGTGAGTCTAGCCAAAAACTAAAGGACAAATACTGTACGGTCCCACTGATGTGAACCGACATTCAAGAATAAACTTGGAATATGTCATTGGTAACAGAGACCAGCAGGACTTAGAAACAGGGTAAGATAATGGGTAATTGGAGCTGAAGGGATACAGACTGTGCAATAGGACTAGATACAAAAACTCAAAAATGGACAGCACAATAATACCTAATTGTAAAGTAATCATGTTAAAACACTGAATGAAGCTGCATCTGAGCTATAGATTTTTTTTTGTCTGTTTGTTTGTCTTTTTTTTTCTTTTTGCTTTTCTTTTTTTTTACTATTATTTTTTTTCTCTATATTAACATTCTATATTTTTCTGTTGTTTTGCTAGTTCTTTTCCTAAATCGATGCAAATGTACTAAGAAATGATGATCATGCATCTATGTGTTGATGTTAAGAATTACTGATTGCATATGTAGAATGGAATGACTTCTAAATGTTGTGTTAATTCCTTTTTTTTCTTTAATTAATAATAAAAAAAAAGCTAGATGTAGGATGGGCCACGGTGGCTCAGCAGGCAAGAATTCTTGCCTGCCAAGTCCGAGGACCCGGGTTCAATTCCCGGTGCCTGCCCATGTAAAAAAAAAGCTAGCGTGGGCAGTGCAACGGTGGCTCAGTGGCAGAATTCTTGTTTGCCATGCTGGAAACATGGGTTCAATTCCCGGAGCCTGCCCATGCCAAAAAAAAAAAAAAAAAGCTAGATGTATACCGTGGGCTCAGCATCTCCTCTTATAAACATCTATTCTGCAGAAATTGTAACCAAATAGGCAAAAATATACAAGCAAGGACACTCACTGCACTCCCTGTGATCAGAAAATGACCGGAAAGCAAACCATGAACAAGGACAGACACCATGGCCCAGTGGGCAAAGGGCAGCAGGAAGGTCACATGCAGTGACCACCTCCCACCCCATTAACCAAAGTCAACACCACACAAAATCCCCGCTTCGTCTGTGGTTACACCTCCAAACACACAGCACCCTCTTCTCAAAGCACAGTTCTGAGGTGAGCCACCTCCGGTCTCCCCCAAAACTGGGCCCAGGGGCCACCTCCCCCTGGAAGCCCCATTCAGAGCCCCCCATGTGCTCACCACTGTCTCTCCACTGAGTACAGGGCTGTGGGTTGTAAAGTGCACCCAGGCCCGACCCACAGTCATCACTCTCCACTGGCGGGTTAAGAACGAAAGCCAACATGGCAATAGCCACACACATACAACTTGAAAAGGACTTACAGCCGAGACAGGGTCGGAGTGAGCAGGTAAAGTCTTGAGGCACTTCCCTGTTTTCACATCCCATATCCTCACACTTTCATCAAACTGCAGACAGAAGAACAGATTAAAGCAATTCCAAAGTAAGGAGGGTCAGATGCTCCAGGACCCAGCAACTGCCTCAGTTCCACCCTCCTCCATGAATGTTTAGCACCAACGACTCAGAGCCCACCCACCATCCTCCAAAGCATTCGGAAATAAGGCAGGATGGGCGGTTGGACACACCTGCACCTCCCACATAAGGAGACCCTGCTGCACTTACAGATCCCGAGACGATGAGGTTGGACTGAGGGTTGAAGTTACAGCAAAAGACGTAATTACTGTGCCCCTTCAGAGTTTTCAGACACTTCCCCTAAAACCAAGCATTGTTAGTTTTAGTTATCCCGCAGGGATAGCGTGTCAGTGTCACGCTAAACTCATCCACAGGAGCAGTCAAGGGAGATCCCCCACCCTGCCCACAGCCTCAGCTTTAAACACAGCTAGTGACAAACAGGACCTTCCAGGGAATCGATGAGCCCCAAAGCCACGGAATCTCCCCCCTTGCCCCATTTTCATCAACCACACATCTTTGCATAGGAGAACAAAAAAGCTCTGCTTACCGAGCTCACATCCCATATCTTTAAGGTTTTGTCATCGGAGGCAGAAACAAGGAGGTTAGAATCTGACGACCAGGCCACATCTGATATTCCCTTGGGGGAGGAAAGACAGGGTTACTATCTTGAGGTGACCAAATAGGATGCACAACAAGAGGTCAAAGCTCCAAACATCTATGTAAAGGTAAATAAGTACCAGTTACCCCACTCTCAGGAAATCTTCTAGCTAATGTCAACCACAAAGGAACACCACACGGGACCCCAGAGGATAAAACACCCACTCTGTGCTCTGCCCGGAAAACATAAAAAATAAAGAAATACCAAAAGCACAGGGGAAAACTTACTCTTCAACCTTGCAGGACCTTAAGATCAGCCCCGCGCCCACTTGAAAACGTTTGCCCCACTGTTCGATCATCCATTTCATTTTGCCCTTGATCCAATAGGACAAAAACCTACCAGCTTGTGACCAGATATGGTTTTCTCAAATTTTCCATCATATGCTCCCCAAATTTTAATGAGTTTATCAGCAGCTGAAAGAAAGTAATAGAAAGGAACAGGTCAGAGGAGCAATGCAATTGTCTAACCATCTAATTAAAGGATCAGAATCCAAACACAGGCCTTTCCTACGATGTGAACCCTGCTAACTGACATGAACTGCCTCGGAACCCGCAAACCTGTGCCACCACGTGAAGAACTGCTGGATCAGGAGATGTGCAGCAGGCAGCCCCACTGTTCCGGGCTCCAGTCTCAGTGCCCTTCCTCTCTCTCCCAGGCCCCCACCACCCTGACAGTGTCCCCGGGCACAATTTCTACAGGCAGTGACTCTTGACAATCGGAGCAAAGGGACACAGCTTACGGCAAATGGTCCTGTGGCAGTGTCAGAAAGTAAACCCTCCTACCCTCTCCCCAGATTCTCGTCAGCAGCTCACACTCTGCCTCTCCCACAGCTGACATCCTCAACAATACTTACAAGAACTTGCCAGCCACTCTCCATTGGGACTGAATTTCACAGAGGACACAGCTTTTGTGTGGCCAGCCAAGGTGAATTTCAAAGCATAGTTTGGTTTAACCGGTGTAGGCTGTTGGAGAGATGGTACAACTTAAATGTTATAACCAAAACTCACCACCACTATCCAATTCAATTGCTTACCAGTTTGGATTTGATTTCCAAAAATTTTATTTCAATCTCAGACCTATCTATTGAGCCCCAAATCCATATTCCAAGTGCCAACAGAAAATCCGTACCTGGATGTCACCTCTCATATCGAACATGTCTATATCTGAGATCATTAACTTCTCCCCAAACACCCTGCTTCTCCTGTACTCCCCACTTCAGGGTTAATAGTTCCACCATGCAAGCTAAAAAGGTCCAAGGCCCCTTCACAGAACCACCCCACCCCATTTCCAACTAGTCGTGTCCCTGGGGCAACACTACATCACACAAGTCCCCGAAGCTCAGGCTCTGGCCCAGCCTTCTCCAAAGCAAACCTAAACACACTGCTCCCTTTGTTAAGGTCTCAGTTTAGCTGTTCTCTTGTCTACAACAACAGTGCACAGGCCTGGCTAAGTAGCAGAATTTGAACTGGGGAGAGGGGGTATTTATTAAGAACTGGTTTTTTTCGTCCCACTCTCAGGAATTCCTATATTCAAGACCAAGAATCTGTATCTTTGACAAAGTTCCATCTACATGTTTGATCATGCTCCCTCTTCAGGTGACAGGTTTGGGAACATAAAAAGCATTTGCTAGGTAGGTGAGCAGTGACTAAAACTTGGTGGCAATATTTAACAGAGTAGGGGAGAATAGACTTAAGGCCTTGAAATGATATTTCCAAGAATCTTTAAACCTATTTTTTCCTGGGAAACTCCCTGAGGGGCCCTTCCTGGACACACCTTGCTCTGAGTGGCAGATGACGACGGGGCCGGCTGTGCTCTGGCTGCCTCGGTCTCTGGCTTCTTCTCCTCTGTGGCCATGGCTCTGAAGCCCACCAGGTAGGAGATGTAAGTGGAGTGTACACCGTTTTCCACAGAAGACTCACAATGAAGAGGCCAGCCACCAGCTGAAACCTAAAAAGGAAAGCGATGGTTTGAATCTGTTATGTACCCCCAGAAAAGCCTATATTCTTTCAATCCAAATTTGTGGGGGCAGACCTATTACTGGGTGGGAATTCTGATTAGGTTGTTTCCATGGAGATGTGACCCCGCCCATTCACGGTGGGTCTTAATCCACTTGCTGGAGTCCTTTAAAAGGCAGACATTTTTGGAGAGAGTTCAGGGCCCAGAGAAGCTGAAAGAAAGAAATGCCCTGGGAGGAACAAGCAAGGACACACAGAATCTCGAACATTTTGAAGAGAAGAGCCAGCAGATGTGGCCTCATGCATTTCCATGTGACACAGGAAACTGGGATGCCATCGGCCTTTCTTCAGAGTCAAGGTATCTTTCTCTCAATGCCTTAATTTGTACTTCCATGGCCTTAGAATTGCAAACCCCCTTTAAAAAGCACCCGTTTGTGGTATACTGCATTCCAGCAGCTTTAGCACACAAACAGGGTCCTAGGCCAGTAAACAGGCCACAGTTTCAAAACTTAATATCCAGGGGAAAAAAGATAAAAAAGAAAACCATTTGACTACCATATTGAGTCTTGTAGCAACAAAATGTTCCAACTTGGAATATATTACCCTAAGTTCATGCTCACTTTTCAGACACTATGCCAAAATATCCCTGCTCTCACACTTTCTCAAGGACCCTACACTTCAAGGGTGCTTCCTATTTTGTGTCCCATGGTCCATAGGAATATAGCACAATTCACACAAAACACAATTTTGAAAACTTCAACGAGCCCAAAGGTTTCTTGATAGAAAACTAATATGCCAAATTAGAAGAGACTAAGATTCAGGTGCAGAAGTCTGGGAGCTCATCCAAATTGTAAAATGCATCCTAAGTGATATGATACTGTTAATGACCACGTTTGAAAACAGAACACATGCCCAGGGGTTCTAGGTCTAACGGGTGGGCTTTGTTATTGCAAGGTACTAGTAGTAGATGCAACGCTGATTTCCAAAATGCTAACAACTTAAAAGGCTCTCTCTCCCTGGTGAAACAGCTACAAAACACAGCAGCAAAAAAACAAACCAGAGTCAGCTGTGTCTGCTACAGGTTCCACCTACTGCCTTCTGTAGAAAAAGTACAGCACTGATGCTCTGCAAGCAAGACTCAAACTGCAGGAAAACAGGAAAAAAGACTGCCACTCAATTAGGTTTCACTTGACAACAGGAATATCTACAACCCGTACAGTACGTGATCAGTTTCTTCTATCACTGGAATAGATTCCATTCTTTGGATACATTTCCTAAAAGCACACCAGGTGATTCTGAAATGAGGGAAAGCACTATTAAAAAGAAGAGCTGCCAAGCCATTCTGCGACCATCATTGGCCATCCAAAGTCCAGAAGGTAGCACTACACCTAACCTAATGAGTTTACACACCGTAGATTCTAGCTTAAAGCTTAAGTCCGAAGCCCTGCACAACCTCCCTGTAACACTAAGGTGAAACGGGAACTATCAGAAAAACCCATGCCTCTGTCTTCATCCAACAGAATAGAAGAAAAATCACAATGTAACAGCCACTGGGCAGAATACACATGCAGCAAAGCTCTGTTTACCTGCATTAAAGATTTCCTGTCCTAGTACAGCCCTCAAAGACTGAGTCTGAGTGGGAGAGAAGGATAGGTCTCACAAAACCCACCAAAGGCAAAGCGCTGGCACAAAATTGATGCTAAGTACATGCTAGGTACTTGATTATCCTTAGTGCAACCTGGCTGGTTGCCAGTTTACCTCAACTGCTGCCCTCTCCTCTGTGGGATGGATAAGCAGCGAAGAGTGGCACTAAGGAAACCTCCTCTTAGGAACAAAGCTGGAAAGTCTGATAAGGAAACTGAGATTACAGCAGAAAACTAAGAGAGCATGGCAGATGCCTGCCAGCCAGCCCACCCAAGCAAAACACCAGTGAGAACAGAGACTTGAGGTGAGAGGGGCGAGGGCTTGGTCTGCCCACACAGGTGAAAAGGGCAGCTGGAGTGGGGGGGAGTGGCAGAGCAGCTCCTTTTAACATAAAGCCAGCCCCACCTGGAGGTGGGACATGGCTTCTGCCAACATGAGGGGAGGAGCAAGCCCAGGGAATGAAATAGGCAGTCTTACAGCAGAAGCGTTCAGCTCTCGGGTCTCTCACACATCAATGTGCAAAAAGGTCAACTGGAAAGCTGGACTTTGAAGAACACAGATTTCTTGATCCAATACCCCAAGATTCTACTTCACAGTTAGGATCCAGGGCTCTGCACTTTCCGTGAACACTCAGGTAATCCCATGGAATACCTTTTGAAAAACAACCATTTGGGGGGGGGGGAGCTGGACAGGGACTTGGTCTTTGAAAACGAGGGGTACACACAAGGTGAGCACCATCTGAGTGAAGGGAAGGGGATCGGGACTTGGCCTCCAGAGCAGAGGCAAGCGCGCATCCAGGTGAGCCTGACCTCCTAGCGCATCCAGGTGAGCCTGACCTCCTAAGGCAGCGTGCGCACCTGGGCTGCTCGTTAAAGGCAGATTCCCAGGCTCCACCCTGGAATGAGGCCTCCGAGACGGAGAGGAGGTCGCCTGCACTTTGCAGGAGGCCTCCAGGTGACCCGCAGGTGGCCATCCAGCAGTGAGTTAGGGGACTCTGCCCCCCAGCCCTCTGGGCTCTTGAACACCCCCTTCAGTACTTGGCCCTTCCACCCGCCTTCCCAATGGGGCCGGGCTAGCCTCGGGTGCAGAGTCTGGCCCAGCGCCTGTCCGAGCCAAAGCTTCAGGAAAACGCTCGCTGCAGAGGGCCGGTAAATGGTGCCGGGTGGGCAAAACTCACACAAGAAAGCTGTTAATGCGTGTCTTTCACCCACGAAACACGGGGCCGGAGGCGCCACCGCGGGAGGGCCGGTGGTTTCTCCCCGATGGCAGAAAGCCCACCCGGTGGAGCCCGCCCCAGGACTCGCAGCCCTTACGGCCGACGGCCAGGATCAGGGACCGTGGGCAAGCCCGCAGAGCGCTCAGCCCCGTCCGGGGTCTTCCCCTGGCGCAGGACTGGAGGAAAGGGGGGCCCTGAGACGCAGTGCCCGCTGGCTGCAGGGGAAAAAGAAGCCGCGACCCTCGGGCTCCGTCTCGTCACTGGACGGCTGGGGAGGGCGGGAAGGGCCCGTGGGGCCCACGATCCGTCAGGGGTCGCCGAGGAGAGCATCCGGGAACCCAGGGGGGTCTAAGGGGTACACCGGGGAGAAGAGAGGCGAGGGGGAGGGCGCTCCACGGGCCGGGCTGCGGCGTTCGGCCCGGGGGAAGCGGGTCCTGGGACGGGAGCAGGGCGGTGAGAGGCCGGCGGCCCTCGCGAGGAGCTCTCCACAGCGAGGACGGGGCCCGCCGCGGAGGCAGTTGGGGGCCCCTCGGGCGGCGTGGGGCGCGCTGGCCCGGGGTCCCGGGAGGGCCGGGGAACACGTGCGGCGGCGGGGGACGGTTTGGAGTACACCGGCATCGCGCCCGCTTCGCCCCAGGCTTCGCGCCCACCGCGCGGAGACGGCCGCCCGCTTACCTGCCGGGCCGCGGCGGCGGCGGGGCCGGAGCGCTCGGGACGCCTCGTCGGCAGCCGCCTGGTCTGAAGCACGGGCCGAGCTCGGCTAGGCGGCAGCTCCGGCGGGCGCCAGACGCCGACGGAGGGGTGCGCCCGACAGTGCGCAGGCGCGAAGGGAGGGGGCGGGGTCCTGGGGGCGGGGTAGACCCACAAAATCAGCCTCTCGGAGGAGCGCTACGGCGAGCGGCAAGGGGCAGAATGCCTCGATCAAGCCTAACGCCTTAAAGGGATAGTGTGTGCGCAGGCTTCCCGCGGTGGACCCACGCGTTGTCGGATGTAGGCCCTTCTTTTCCTGCACTTTTTGAAAATGGAAGCACAATAAACGTACAGGAATAAGCTAGTGTGCCCTCAAACTCTCACACCCCGCAGCCGGCTCCCGTGGAGGATCCAGCCCTCCTCCCGCGGTCTGAGTTGGCGGCGTGGCCCCCACGATTCTTCTCCGAGTCGGAGCCGCCTGGAGAAGCAGCTGCCTTCTCCACGAGCGCTCCTATCGGCGGGGGCCACAGGTAACGCTTCGAGGGCAGCCCTGGGCAAAGTGCGGGAGGGCGGGCAGGTGGTCAGACCTTCCCGGCTTAAAGAGGAGAAAGAAGCCCGAGCTGCAGAAAGGTCCTGACAGCCGTCTCGGGAGAGCCCGGCCCGGGCCTGGCCCGTGAGGCCGCGAGCCCTGCCTGCCCTGCCTGCCCGGAGCCCCTGCCCAGGGCTGCGACTTGCTGGGACCGTTCCCCGGAGCCCCTGGGAGGCGAGAAGCTATGCTGAGGATTCTTGCGTGCCTGCTGCTCTGCAGGCTGCGAGGCGCTTTCCCTCCAGCAGGCATTGTCACCTCCGTGGACCACGGCAGGGTAGGGCCGGAGCTTGGTTTTGTCCCCTGCACGTTCTCGCCCAGCTGCCTGCTTCTCCCACACACGGGTCTAAGGATCTTGGAGGGGTGTGTGGCCTCCACAGCTTCGTGGGCCCAACCCGGCCTGTAGGCAGAATAATGTAGTCCCTTATTTTCCAAATCGGAAATGGACACCCAGATAGGATACGGGAACGTGTACTGGTAAAGAGACCCAGCATTGGAAGGGAAACACCCTGGGAACAGGAGGTGTGTGGTTGTCATGGATACAGAGCCAGAAGAGTGGCAGCTGATGTGAAGCCCTTCCCAGAGGGGACACAGGGTGGGCAAGGTCCCTGCCTGGCTGGCCCCAGCCTGGCTCCCCACGGAGCTCTTTGCCCAGCCAACCTCACCACCTTGGGGCCAGGTGCCCTGGAGCAAAAGGTAAACACAGCTAGCTTAGGAGTGAAGGAGGGCAGCTCTTCACAGGTTCCCCTTTACCCTCACACAGTCCTCTATCCTTTCACTTCTCTCCATCCCCACCTTGGTCACCCAGCAGTCGCTGAAGAGCAGAAAGGGGAGTTTGTCAAAATCCAATTCTGATTTGTCATTCCCTAGTTTAAGACCCAGAAATGGTTTCCCATTGCCTTCAGGTCAAAATCCAAACTCCTTTGACAAACTCGCTTGCCTCCCCCTCCAGTCCAGGACTCACCCCAAACGGCTAACTTGTGCGCCCAACTTCCACTACCAGATAAATGGGTCTTGCCTCCTTCCAGTGAAAATGAGAAAATCCGTTCATACTGTCAATTGTTTTGTAATCCGTGCCTCCAGTCATAGCTAAATTCCTGAAAGCAAATAGCACAGTGGGTAGAGCAGCTGAACAATACAACCATCTGCTTTATTATCTATGTTGTAAATCCTTTTATATCCCTTTCCAAAAGTTGTCAGGCTCAGAAAAACCACAAGTGGAAACAGAAGAGAGGAAAAGAACTAAAGCAAGAAAAAACACTTCAGCCTTTGGGGTTTATGTTTTTGTTTTGTTTTCAGAACATTAACTGCGCTTGGGCCAGTGGAGATGAATCGGTAAATGAAACTGTATCCATGAACAATTTTTATAAATATATATTCTAAAAAGTTGCTTCCCACCCCCACTCAAGGCTGTCCATCAGCACAGCAAGGCCACAAGCCTGCCTGGCACCGTCCTATCTCACATAAGTCCTTCCACCAGCCAGTGTCCACTGGTGCTTCAGGGGCTTCCTCTCATCCCCCCACCCCCACCCCACCCAGTGGTACTTCCACCGCTCCCAGATCCTCCCCAATGGAAAACAGTCCTTTTCATTGTAGTTGAAGCTCATTGTGTCCTGGCCTGGCTGAGCTGGGTGGGGACGAAGCAGGAGGAGAAAGAGGAGTGATATCTAGCATACATTTGAGAACCTGCATGCCCAATTCTACATTGTTTGTTACATATATTTTCTCTTGTGCCTTCAAAACAACCCTTGACTGTGCGTGCCTTCATTATCCTCCTTTCACATTGTGAAAACTAAGGCCCCAAGAGATTGAGAGGCTGCCCAAGACTCCCCTGTGAAGGTTCCCACAACAGCCAAAGAACTGGCTGAAGGCAGAACCTACATTCCTAACCCCCAATTGCACAGTACACACTCAGTGATGCTGATGGGAAGATGGATGGATGGATAGGCTGATGAATGAGTAGGTGAGTAGGTGGGTGGACGGTTGAGTGGATAAGTGGATGGATGGGTAGTGGATAGGTTGTTGGATAAATGGATGAGTGGGTGAATGGATGAATAGGGGAATGGAAGGGTGGGTGCATGTATGGATGGGGTAGGTGGACGGATGAGTGGGTGGGTGATGGGTGGATAGATGGATGGATAAAAAGTAGGTGTTATAGGTCTTCAAAGAAGAAAGTAACGCATGTGGACTGGAGCAGACAGGAAAGGTCCTATGGAGTCTGCTGATCTGAAAAGCAAAATGTCACATTTCTGTAGGGCCGAAGCCCTTGAAAAGCTCTATTTTGTAACTTAGCAATAAGTATTTCGTAAGGAAAAGTGGACTGCCATACTAGAGGTTGGCTTTGCTGGGAGGTGGCATTAGAACAGCTCTGCTCCTTTGCCGTGCCCTAGGAATGCTGTGAGGCTCCCTGCACACGGCTGCAGGTGGCAGGAGAGCACTGACCCTTTAATGGCCAAGCCCAGAGCCTTGGGGGGGGGGGGGGAGGCGGGGGTTAGCAAATTCCAATGACAATTGAGGGAGGGTCAAGGAAGCCGATGCACATGGGGATGCCCTGAATTCGGGGTTTCCAGGAAGCACTCACTGGATTTCACAGGCAGGGTAGCCCACACCTTTGGGCTACCATTCCAGGTTGCTGCTGATGTTATCCAGAGACCCCAGTGTTCCCCTATAGCCCAGGTCAGTGGGGTTTTGTGTAAATTCTTTTCTCCTGAAAAGCAGGCCAGGGCAGCCAGTTTGGAAGACTTATGCCACCATCTCCCCTTCCTTGGGCTCTTCTCTTTCTTCCCCAACATCTTCCCCAGTGGTCCATCAGGACACACTTTGTGTCCTGCTGTCACCTGGAAGACCCAAGGGCCTTCAGCGGACAGCTTCGTCCTGAGTCACATTGGTCTCTGAAATCGCTGGTACCCAGCCATGTCCAGTCCTACTTATGCCACCATCCTTGTTCTCCTTTGGCCTCAGTTTCCCAGTTACAGAAAAAGCCCCACACCCCATGTCATTGTGGCACCCTTCTGCTGCCTTGCCCTTCCTGGCAGCTATCGAGCACACCCCACCCACCCCCAGCCTCATCCCCTACATCGTATATCCTTCTTGGCACCCTCGTTTGCCCAGCACTGTCCTGGTTTTATCACGGAAAGTCTCCATTCCTGACAGACAACCCCTCAGCCCAGGTAAACCAGCATGGTTGAGCATCGTCCCCCACTGGATTCCTTCTCTTACTGGTCCTACTTGTGGGCTGTCCCCTCCTCAAGGACCTCCAAGCTCAGCCCTCCCTCTCTTCCCTCTGCACCTTGTTCACCAGGGCCCCCTCACCTGTCCACTTCCCCGCTACCGGAGGGCTCACGAGAGCAGAGACAGCCTGTTCACCCTGGTGCAGAGGGTGCCCAATACGTGCTTAATAAAGACCAGTCGAATGAATGAAGCATCGAATGTTTGCTTTCTCTTCCTGTTTGTTTTAAATCTATCCTCAGCTTGCTGCAAAGTCATGACAACTAAATCCATCTGCCCTCACCCTGCACCCCATCCCAGGCCCAGGCGCCTCCCTGGGATGGGCTCCCCTCTGCCTCCAGGGGGTGCTGGGAGCTCAGCCACCCACCAACGGGAACCGCCAGGCTGGCCCGGGCCCCTGGACATCCAGCGGCTGTGGAAGCCCGGCCTCAACTGGAGCCAGGCTGGGCGGGCCTCCCAGCAAGAATTCCAGGAATGCAGATTCCCCCATGGGAAGCCAGGCTGCACCTGGTGTTGTCTGCAAATCCTGTCCCTGCCCCGGGACTTGGGTGTAATCCCCCTGGAAGGAGAGAGGTCCAGACAAGTTAAGAAAGAAACAGCACCTAGGCCAGGCCAGATTGAAATCAGAGGCCTAAAAAGCCGATGGAAACTTTCAACGGCTTTACTGTGGTTTAATTTGGGGTAGCCAACAGTGGTTTACAGGGTCATTTTTTTTCAAGGAATATAAATGTGACTGCTTCCATCTTCTCCCCACAATACCACTCTATTTCCATCTATCCACGTTATTAGGAAGCACTTACTGTGTGCCCTTTGCTTGTCTCATGAAACCCCAAACATGGTTGTAAACTATTCTGATATTTACAGAAGAAGAAAATGGGCTCAGAGAGCCTCAGTGATTTGCCCAAGGTCACACAGCAAGTAAATGACAGACCAGGAGCTTAACTGATTCTTTGGGCCTCCAGCGTCCAGGCATACCCTGTGGACCACACTGTTTCTTATCCATCTGCAGATATCACTTCCACCCAATTGTGATCACAGTAGCTCTGCCTTCTGCCTTCCAAGCTCACATTTACCACCAGCATCCTCCCAGCTCACCACCCAGGGTCACTTTCCCTCCTCTCTTCGTGGCTATGTGTTACTCCTCACCTGGACATTGAAGTTGTCTCCAGGATTTCACAATAAATGGTTTCTTTAGGATAAAATCCAGGAGTGGGGAACATGCCAGCATGAACCGCCCCACCCCCCACCCCCAGGCAGTAAAGAGGAGCCCAGGAGGCCGAGGCATGAGCAGGCAACCCAGCAGACCCTGGACAAAGCTTTTCTGGGTTTCCCACAGTATCGCTGATAATTCCCTAAAGGGGAAGCAACCGGTCAAAAATAGAAAAGCTGACACAGAGGAAATGCGCAGGGGCCAAAGTCCCAGGGCTTCAAACAGGCGGCTCTGCTACCAGCTGCAGGCATGCTCCCTCCCTTCCACAAGGAGACTCGGAGGCCCCTCCACCTGCCCACCCTTTCCTTCCATCCTCCAGGCTCTTTAAATCCCCTTGCGGACAGCCAAGGGCATGCTTTTGCAGAGCGGGTTGGTAGGGCCCCTCCAAGGCTGGCTGTCAGCCTGGGGTTAACTCGCAGCTGTCTTCCTTGTAGCCTGCCCGACCTTGGGGGACAAAATTGGAAGCAGGGAATGGCCGCTCCACCCAGACCAGTTGCCAGAACCTAGCTGGCAACTGGAGCAGGTGTGCACCAGTGTGGGTCTGCTTGGAGGTGTGGTGAGGAGGCAGGGCTCCAAGATTGGTTGATGGTTTTATGTGGGGCAGAGAAGACCCAGTCCTGCAGTATGAGAACTTCAACCCCTGGACAATTAGGATCCCAGGCACTGATTTTCCCTTCTGTCTCGGAGTCTAATGGAAAAGCTGTTGGGAATGGAGGAATAAGGATTATGAGGGCAGGAGGTAAGAAGTAAAAAGTAGACCTCAAGGGCCTATTTGAAGCTCGTGGGACCTCCAGTAAGTTCTCCTCCAAGAACCTGTCCCTCCAAAAAGCCTGCAGGGACAGGAAAGGCAGGGCATGCTCACGGCAGAAGTGAGAAGGACGAAGGCGTTGGACCCACTTCAGTGCCTACGAGCAGGGGATGATTAGACAAATCGGGGGACATCTGTGGGCTGGAACCTTCTGCCAGGACCCAAAGAAGGAGATAGCTCTGTTCTTAGATGCCAGGGCTGCGATAACAAACACCACAGATGCGTCTGGCTTCAACACAGGAGTTTATTGTCTCACAGTTTGGGAGGGCACGAGTTCAAAATCAAGGCATCAGCAGGGCCATCCTTTCTCTGAAGCTGCAGCATCTGGAGGTGGCCCAGCTCTGCCTCCATCACAGGGCAACCATCTCCTTGCATCTCCGCCTCTGGCTTCTGCTGACTCCCAAGTCCCAATTTCCCCTGCGTCTAAGGCCTTGGGCCTTACTGGGTGAAGGTCCTGCTGCTTCAGTTTGGCCTCACCCTCAAAGGGTCTTAGAAAACCCCATTCCCATATGAGTCCCCACTCACAGGACCGAGGAGTTAGGACCCCAGCAAGCCTCTGGGGGGACACAGTTTGAGCCACTGCACCCAGGGAGGCCGGGCCTGGATGGATATCTCTGGCCGGGCCTGGATGGATGGGTCAGGCATGCTGTGAGAGGAAGAAGCCCACGGCAGAGAAGAGTGCCCAGAACAGCCCCTTTGTGTAAAATGAAGCTTTACGTGGGGAGGGAGAGAGAACTTGCAAAGAGGGAGTTGGAAACATAGAGGCTGTTTGCAGGGAGAAGATGTGCGAGGAAACGGGGTGTCTTTCAGTTTCCCCTCTGGGCCAATGATGCTGCTCCAATCAGATGCCTGCTCTTGTGATTCGAGAAAACAGTACTGGGCCTGCCTTCCTGCTGCAAAGTAGGAGACAAATGCAGGATTTAACTGGGCCATTTGCCACATTCATTTCCCCCTTCATACCACTTCCTCAGGTCTGCATGGCCCCTCACTCATTCACCAACATCTCCAGAATGGGGTCTTCTGGGCTAGGGGTGGGAGGGAAGGGGGGACTGCTGGGCCCCAGGAGCCAGACCCATGCCCTAATTGTTACGGAACATGGCGGCAGGTTCTAGAACAGACCCCTGTGCTGATTCTGTGGGTCCCAGGGGCACCAGAGCTGCTGGCTGGAGGGTTGATGGAATGTCCAGGTGGACTTCCCCGATGACCAGAAGAGATGTGGGTATCTGGGGGAAGACCAGGCCATGCAGACAAAGGCCAAGGGCACAGGAAAACCAAGGGGTAAGGCCGGAGGAACCAGGAAGATGCAGCCGCAGAGGTGAGTCAGCCCAGGTGGCAAGCCATGGGCAAGGGTGAGCTTCTGAGGTAGGTGAGGGAGACAGTAAGACCAGAGGACCTGGTAGCTGCAGGTCAGAGGCAGCGGGGCAGCTCCAGCCATCACAGAGACTGGGCCTGCAGCCAGCCCGCAGAGAGGGAGGCCCTCTTTATACTCCTGAGGGTAGCAAGAAGGTCCAAGGCTGAGCAGGGCCCAGGGAGTGGGGCTCTGAGTCCACTTTGGTGTCCAGAGACCAGCTGAACCTCCTCAGAGCAGCTAGACGCACTGAGTCTCTGGAGCCCTGCTTGCTTGCCTGGAAAACAGGGATGGCATAGGGAGAAGCCCCATCTGGTAGTGCTGTTTACGAAGAATGAAAGCGAGAGTCCAGTGCATTTCATCGTCCAGTTTTCAGCAAGGCAGTCAGCCGGACCCTCTGCCCAGGGACTGTCACCGCTGTTAAGAAATTCTGGGAGAAGGAGCTGAGGCTGTGCCCGCAGAGAACAGGGTGGCAGCCTTATGTGTTTCAGGGAGGTCGGCACTGCTCTCTGGGCCCCTTCGTCTCCTCCAGCCGGTCCGCCCACTCACCCCCCCGTCCCCTGGGGGGTGCAGTGAGGCGCTGGGACAGAGGGTCCCTGGCAAAAGCCATCACAGGAGGGGTGGGGCCAATGCCTTTCAGACTTCATGGCACAGCAGAATCCCCAGGGGACTGGGTTCAATACAGATCCCCAAATCCTCAGGGAGTCGGGAGCGGAGCTGGGAAAGCTGCATCCTAACCTGCAGCCTGCAGGGTCCCAGCCTCACCCGGGCTGCACCCAGCCCCCAAGGCTCGGACATGCAGGGCTAGCCCTTGCTGTCAGGTGGGGCCTGGTTTCGGCTTCCTGTCACATTGGCCTCAGCGCCATGCTCCCTGGCAGCCCCTGCTGCTGGAGCACACAGACGTCCTTTCCACAGGCCCTCACAAGCCCGGAGAGGCCATCATGGGTCAGCGCCCCCTCATGAGATACGCTATTAGGGTGGAAAGCACCCTGGCTCAGGGATGCCCCTTCTGCTGGGCCATGGTGGCCAGGGGAGCTGAGGAGCAGCTGCAGTGGGAGCGGCTGCTCTGTACTGCCAAGGCCGTGTCCAGCGGCTCCAGCCACCGGGGAATGGCCCCACCCAGGAGCCACCCAGACAGAGCCCACTTGTCCGCCCAGGCACTGCTAGCTTGGCCCTCTTGCCTCCTCCTACTGTCCCTCAGTCCCCGAATGGTCCCTTTGGTGAAAGAGTCCAGGTTTGTCCCAACAGGGCAGGGGGCAGCAACCCGCCTCCACGAAGCTGATTCGCCGTGTGAACATGAAACTTGGCATTTCCACGGGTCTCAACTATGCAGCACTTTCAAAGGGGGCGTGGTTCTGGCCTTACATGCATACAGGCTCCGCCTTACGCCTCAGTTACCTCCTCTGTGAAATGGGAATGGTCAGATCCCTGTCTGGGTGTTTCAGGGATCCCCATGCCATCACGTAAGGCTGTCAACATGTATAGGGTCTGGGCAGAGAGAGCAATTACAAAATGATTTTGTTATTTTTATTTGTTAATGACATCATCAGTTTGAGTTGTGAGAGACAGACAGTCGGTGACAGGTTACCAGGGCTGGGAGGGGGTGAGGGGAAGGGGATGTTGTCTAATGAATAAAGTTTCAGTTTGGGTAATGGGTCTTGGTGATAGTGGCATAACAGAAGGAATGTAATTACTATCACCTCATTATACCCTTGAAGGTGGTTAAAAAGGGAAATTTGGGGTTGCATGTATGTTGGAACAATAAAAAGTTTTTTAAAAAATTTGAACTGGGAGGGGGCACTACAGGTCTTTGAGATTTAACCACACACAGGTTCATGGAAGCACCATCACCGTCAGGGATGGGGGCAAGTGGGAAGCCCTCCAGAATTCCCTGCTGCTGTGAAACCCGCCCCCCCGTTCCAATCCCTGGCCCCATCTGTTCTTCATCCCTACAGCTGTGCCTTTTCCAGAATGATACAGAAATGAAACTCTGCAGGATGTGACCCTTTGAGACTGGTTTCTTTCATTCAGCCTAATGCCTTTAAGCTGCATGTTATGGGTGAGGGGAGTGTGGACTCTTTACTGCTGGGCTGTATCCCCTCACGCGGATGTGCCACGATTTGTTTAACCCTTAAAGGACATCTGGGTTGCTCCCAGTTTTTGGTGATCACTACTAGAGCTGCTATCAACATTGGTGTAGAGGTTTAAAGTTTTCATTTCTCTCGGTGTGAGATGACCTGGCCATGTGGAAAGCGTATCTTCAGCTTTTTAAGTTAAGCTGCCAAACTGTATCTCAGAGGGTTGGCACTGTTTGGGGCCCCCATCAGCATAGTCTGGGGGACCCACTTGTCCTTCACCCTCACCACCTCTTGGTTGCATCAGGTGGGACCCTATGCCCACTCCCCATAAGTGTGGTCTTTTGTTTTGTTTTGTTTTTGTTCTTTTGTTTGGCATGGGCAGGCACCGGGAATCGAACCCAGGTTTCCGGCATGGCAGGTGAGAACTCTGCCTGTTAAGCCACCACGGCCTGCCCCAACAGGTGTGTTTTAAATTTGCATTTCTCTACTGGCTAATGACGTTGTGCTTATTTTCCATCTCTGGATCTACTTTGGTGCTGTCTGTTTGAATCTTCTGCCTGTTTTTAACTCAGGTTGTTTTCTTATTGTTGTGATAAGAATTATTTATATATTATGGATGCAAGTCCTTTGAAGGATATGTTATTTATAAATACTTTTTGACATCTTTTGTAGAGCTAAGGTTTCCTTTTCTTTTAAGGACTGTGTTTTCGGCATCTGTCTCAGTTTGCTAGTGCTGCCAGAATGCAATATACCAGATACAGACTGGCTTTTACAGTGGGGATTTGTCAGGTTACAAATCTACAGTTCTAAGGCCATGGAAATGTCCAGAGTAAGGTGTCGCCAGGAGGACACCTTCACATCAGAAAGGTTGATCGTGCCCAGGGTTCCTCTGGCACATGGGAAAGCACATGGTGACAGCTGATGTCCTTCTGTCCCAGCTTCTGGTTTCAAAGGGCTCTCTCAGCTTCTGGTATCTCCTGGGGCATTTCTTTCTGTATCTCTAAATGTCTGTGTCTGGTTTCATCTGTCTGCTCTCTGTGTCAGCTCTGGGCTCTCTCTCTCCATGAGCTCTTTTAAAGCTCCAGGAAGTTAATTAAGACCCGCCTTAAATGGGTAGGGTCACATCTCCATGGAAACAACCTAATCAAAAGGTCCCACCCACAAGAAGTCTGTCCCACAAGAGCAGGTTAGAAGAGCAGGGCTTTTCTGGGTTGCATAACTGTTTCAAACCAGCATTAGCATCGTATCTAAGAACTTGGCTTTCTCCATGATCACAAAGATTTTCTTCTAAAAGTGCTATAGTTTTATGTTTTACATTTAGATCTATGATCCATTTTGAGTTAATTTCTGCATTAGGTATGAGGTACAGATTAAAGTGAATTTTATATGTAACGGATGTCCAATTGTTACACAGACATTTGTTGAAAAGACTATCCTTTCACAGTTGAATTGCCTCTATTCCTTTGACAAAAATCGATTGAACATATCTATTCGGGCCTATTTCTGAACCCTCTGTTCTGCCCCATTGATCTCTATATCTTCCTCTTGCCAACATCATACTGCCTTGATTGTTTTAGCTTTAAATTAAGTCTTCAAATCGGGTAGTGGAAGTCTTGTTCTTTGTGCCAGTTTGAAAGGATTTATGTACCCTAGAAAAGCCATGTTTTGTTTTAATCCTGATCCAATCTTGTGGGAGCAACCGTTTCTTCAAATCCTGATTCAGCACCGTAGGCTGGAAACTCGATTAGATTAACCCCACAGAGATGTGACTCACCCAGTTGTGGGTGTGAACTTTTGAAAAGAGGGAGATGTGCCTCCACCCATTCCAGGTTGATCACTGTACTGGAATCCATTAAAAGAGGAAGCATTTTGGAAAAGGCTTGAGATTCCAAGAAAGACAGAGTGTGTGCAGCCAGACACTTTTGGAGATGAAAAAAGAGATGTCCCCGACGGGAGCTTCATGAAACAAGAAGCTGGAAAAGAGAGCTAGCAGACACTGCCATCTTCGCCATGTGCCTTTCCAGTTGAGAGAGAGACCCTGAACCTCATCAGTCTCCTTGAATCAAGGTGTCTTTCCCTGGATGCCTTAGATTGGACATTTCTATAGACTTGCTTTAGTTGGGACATTTTCATGACCTTAGAACTGTAAATTTGCAACTCAATAAGTCCCCCCTTTTAAAGCTGTTCCATCTCTGGTAAATTGCATTCTGGCAGCTAGCAAACTGGAACATTTTTCTTTTTCAAAATTATTTTGGCTATTCTTCTTCCTTTGCATTTTCATATAAATTTTAGTGTCCATTTGTTTATGTTTACAAAAAAAAAAAACACCTGCTGAGATTTTGATTGGAATTAAATTAAATAGAGATGGATTTAGGAAGAATTGGCATCTTAACAAGTTGAGCTTAAATCTGTTGAGTCTTCTAATACATGAACACAAACACAGTAGGTTGTCCCGCCTCTTTAGGTTTCCATCAATTTCTTCAGCTTTTTTATGTTTATAGTTGTCAGCATTCAGATATGTTTTTTCAGTTATACCTATTTCGTATAAGTGATATTACATACAATATACATATTATAAGCATATACATTTAATTTCATTTTCTAATTGATGATTGCTAATATATAGAAATATGATTGATTTTTATATGTTGGCATTGTATTCTGTGATCTTACTAAACTCATTTTTTGATAGATTCCTTGGGATTTTTCTATCAGACAATTATGTCTTCTGTGCATAGGAAAATTTTTATTTCTTCCTTTCTAATCCTTATGTCTCTTTTTTTTTTTCTTGCCTTATATTGCACTACCTAGGACTTCCTATGCAAGGCTGACAAGCAATGTGAGAGTGACTGATTTCTTTTTTCCTGGTCTCAAAGGGAAAGCATTCAGTCTTTGACCCATTAGCAATACGTTTTATGGAGATGCTTCTAGCTGTTTGCTTTTTTCTGTCATAAATGGGTGTCAGATTTTGCCGAATGTTTTTTCCACATCAGAGAAAGATCACCGTAAGATCATGTGATGTGGTTCTTCTTTTTCAGTCCCTCCATGTGCCGGATTACACTGAATTCCACATGGTGCACCTGCATTCCTGGGCTGATTCGCACTTCGTCATGATGAACTATTCATTTTATATACTGCCAAATTTGATTTGCTATTATTATTATCATTATTATTTGTCATTTAGACATTTTTTAAATACAGAGAAAGGAGACAGAATCAGGAGTTCCAGGTGGCAGAGGAGGAAACAACAATACCATCAACAGCGGTTTCTTTACGTGAAAGACCCACCCTATACAACACCTCCCGTCAGAGCAGCTAAGGATTGACTGAGGAGTGGCGGCTCAGGAGTAAGCTACCTGCCCAGCCAAACTCTTTGGGGAAGTTACTGGCTTGGGCTGTTGTCCAGTGGATAAGGCTATCCTGAAGTTAGAAGCACCCATAAGAAACATAATAGTGGCAATTCTGTCATTTACTTCCTATCACTATCTCCCAACCTCTTACCCCAGAATGTACAAAGGGGCAGTCTAGGGATAGGAAGCACTGGGACTCAATTCTGATGTGGCCAGTTGGGGAGGAAAATCTGGACCCAATTTTAAAAGCAATGACTTGATACTACAGAGACATTTCCCTCTACCATCTCCTTCCTCATTAGGCAGCCAGCCTGATGAACACCTGTTTCTCCCTTCTCCAGCATTTGGCTTTCTGGTGGAAAGGTGCCTGACCACCAAGTGAAGGAGAGAAGAATTCCTCTTTCAGTGGGTAAGGAAGTGACTGGGAGAAGACAGATGCAGGATCGTAACTCCTAGAAAGCAAAGACTTTCTGCCCGTCTGTCCCCACGTGCATAGTCAGGTCTTGCGGAAGGAGACCAAGTTAAAAGCCAAGAAACAGCCTTTTTTTTTTTTAAAGATCCTTGCAAATAATCAGCTGGGATTTATTGTCCTTTTCTATCCTAGCTCCCTGTTGTCCTTCCACAAGAAGGAATATTCTTTCTGATACCATGGCTCCCTGGGAAAGAAACTCACATAGCAGGACAGGGCAGGTCACTCTGGACAGCTACGAAGAGCTTTGTCCTTTCCCACCCCTGCATGGCACAGCAGCAGCCTCAATCCCTCTGAAGATGTGAGGGCCTGGGGCAGGGAAGTTCAAGGACCCCAGTTCTCTCTCTCTCGACTAGTTGCATGAGTGTCAGAAGGCACTGTGTGTCCTAGGTGGGGAATCCACCAAATCTTACGGTCCTGTGGAGGCAGAGCCATCACTGTCTACATACACCGAGGTCTCTCAGCCTCGGCACTGCTGACATTTTTTGGACCAGATAAGTCTCTGTCGTGTGTGTGGAGGGGGCCGTCCTATGCACAGTAGGACATTTAGAAGCATCCCTGGTCCTACCCTCTAGATGCCATTAGCACTGCCCCAGGTGTGACAATCAAATATGTCTCCAGATATTGCCAAATGTCCCTTGAGGACTGGTGTGTAGGTGATGCCACTGTTCTTTCACAGTGGGGAAGGAACCTATGAGGATTCAACAAGGTCACAGTTGGGAAGGCTCTGAGCACAGCAATGTGCAATAGGGGAGAGGTCCCCAGGCAGGGGACTCAAGCAGAAAAGAAAAGCCCTCAGGAGGCAGGAAAGCAGGTATTTCCTGTAGCTTTGAAAGGTGTTTCCTTAGAGCGTGTTGGCCCCAGCGGTGAGAAGAGTTGGAAGTCATTAGGATTGTCCGTCTGGAACTTGCCAAGGAAGATCTGATTTGACTCAAAAGTGACTTCCAGATACAGTGGGTGTGTCCCCGTAAAGAGCCTAGGTCACGTCTCAACTTCCTGAAGCCAAAGAGTAGTCTTTGCTCCAGGACGTGGCAGGGCGGAGGGAGGAAAAGTCAATTCCACACTGCCTGTCTAATGTTCTACCTTATTCCTTGCCCAGTCCCCAAAAAATTCCATATGAAATTTCATTCAGAAAAGAAATTCACAAAATTAAAAATTGTAAAAAGGCGAAGTAGGCAGGCTTTGCCACTGTTACTTGTCAAACTGGAAAGAATAGACCCCATGGTCTGAGGAGGTCTCGGCTGTCTCTTGATTCTGCTGGCCACTGCTCTCTTCAACTGAAACATTGGAAGAAGGCACAGGGGTGTACTGGGAAATGTAAGCTCCTTTCAGAGCTGCAGCTGGTGGCATACAATGCCTGTGCTACTGAGGGAGAGGTAGCCCAGTTGCTGTGTAAGGGGTCCCATTGTGGAGGCAAGCTGGAGAGAAAGAGGGTAGTCACCCCTGGTGTCAGAACTGAGCCTGAAGGCTGCATGAGGTACGACTGGTGGTGCATCCAAGCCAGGTTAGGTACTTGGCAGAGGAGATGTCTGAGCCACTCTGACACGAACACATAGGAGATAGAAGATATGGGGACAGTGCAGACTGAGCAAGCATCCTGCTGGGGTGACCTTATACGGGGTTAGGTAAAGAGAGCTGTAGTGGGGACATAGGTCAAGGCCATACCACCCACGTCTCCATTCCCTGGCCAGGTCCATCCATTTTGTACCAATTTTCCTTGATTCTGTCATTTCTTTGGCCCACCATCAGGAAATATGCAAAGCAAGGGATCAGATGGGGATGGTACTCCAGGGGGTGTCTTAAATCATTTTCCATTAAAATGGGTGATGGTGGCTTCACCATCACTGTGGACGCCATCCTTGCAAAGCCTACCCCTCTGCTGGCCCCGCTGATGTCCCGGAGGACTGAGGTGGAGATAACCTGGCCAAAGGGGTTCACCCTTGCTCCGGTTCTTGCTCACCCATTGACAGTGGGAGGTTCGAGTTGTATAAATTTGTGGGGGCTGCTCCTGCTGATTTGCCATCTGTGCTGTACACCACTGGCTTTTAGTGCTATTACAGCTTCCCGTGCCGCTGAAGGACTGCCAAAGTCCACAAAGCCAGAACCTTCGCATTTGTTTGTGGTCTTGTCCAGCTTGGCCTCAGTGGAGACAGTCTTGCCATATGGCTGATACAGCTTGGCAAGGTCCTGGTCAGTTGTGCCGGGCTGCAATCCCGGATGTATGGGTTGGTTTTGCTCAGTTGGTCATTTCCACCGCTCCCACTGCTGCTGCTAGGGACACTGTGTTTAGACTGGGTGGGGCCATCTGCTGAGCCAATGACACATATGGCTTCTTTTTGTTTTTGTTATAGCCAAAAGTCAGTTTCCCAGGCCTGAGAGTCACTGATAACAGCGTTTTCTCTTGCATGTCAGGGAGCTGACAGAAAGAAGGAGAGGGAAAGGGAGGAGCGGGAGAGACAGAGAGGAAAAGGGGAGAGGGAGAAGGGAGGGGGAGGAGAAAGGGGGAGAAAAGGAGCTAGAGGGAGAGAAATGAGGTTTGATTTCCTAATATTATTATTTTTTATTTGTTTATTTTTTTGCATGGGCAGGCACCAGGAATCGAACACGGGTCTCTGGCATGGCAGGCGAGAACCCTGCCTGCTGAGCCACTGTGGCCCATACAGCTAATATTATTTCGAAGATTTTTATGCCTATGTACATAAGGAATATTGAGTTTATAATTTTCTGTTCTTGAACTATGTTTATCAGGTTTGGTAACAGGGTAATGCTGCCCTCATGAAATAGCTAGAATCTCCTTCTCTTCCATTTCTTGGAAGTGATTGTACAGAATTGGTGTTGTCTCTTCTTTAAATTTTGAGTAGAATTTCCAGTGAATCTATCTGGACCTGGAGTTTTAATGTTCATAAGATTTTAAAGTTCAAATTCAGTTTCTTAGACAGATATGAAAGGGTTCCAGTTATTTATTTCCTCTTAGGTTGAGTTTTGGTAAGTTTGTGCTTTCTGAGGAATTGGCCCATTTGTCAAAGTTGTTGAATTAAGTGCTCATCATGGGGGTATTCTCTTACGATCCTATCAAAGTAGGTGGGGTCTGTATGATAGCTTCTCTTTCAGTCCTGTTATTGGGTATTTTTGTGTTTTCTCTCTATGTTTTATCAGTCTGGCTAGAATTTGATAATTTTATTATTCTTTTCAAAAAACCAGCTGTAGGTTTCATTAGTTTTTGCTATTGTTCTGGTTGTAACATTTACTACACTTATCTTTATTAGTTCCTTCCTCCTGCTTGCTTTGGTTTTATCTGGCTATTCTTTTTCTGGTTTCTTAAGGAAGAAATTTACATTACTGACCTGAAACCCTTCTCCCATTTGTCACTCGCCTTGAAATTTTCTCTGTGAATCAGGTTATTTAGAAATGCATTGTTTAATTTCCAAGTACTGGTAGGATTTTCCAGATAGTATTTTCTTAGTTTTTTAAATTTTATTTCGCACAAGTAAAACTTGCAAATGAGTTGTCTAATCATTTTCTTCACTGCAGGGCCTGGTGTTGGGAGTGGGGACTGTTGACGGCAAGCCAGGCTGCTCTTTCCAGGGTGGCATGGCAGTACTTGGAAGAAATTCTGTGAGCAGTCTCAGCACATTACGTCTTGTTGCACATCAGTGGCACTTCCGACTCCTTGACACAGTGGGTCAGGGAATTCTGGAAGCCACTGGGCAGCGTGTGCTTTGTTGTCTTATCGTGTCCATAACCAGTGGTGGGTACTAAGATCTGGCCCTTGAATCTTCGCCACACCCCCGTCAATGCCTCTGGGTTTTCACCAGTTATGCTAAATTTTGACATACCATTCTGACTGGTGCCAGATGAACTTTTTGGTCCTTTTTATTATAATCTTGGGCTTTGTTCTAGTTTGCTAGCTGCCAGAATGCAATATACCAGAAACGGAATGGCTTTTCAAAAGGGGAATTTAATGAGTTGCTAGTTTATAGTTCTAAGGCCGAGAAAATGTCCCAATTATAACAAGTCTATAGAAATGTCCAATCAAAGACATCCAGGGAAAGATACCTTGGTTCAAGAAGGCCGATGAAGTTCAGGGTTTCTCTCTCAAGTGAGAAGGCACATGGTGAACACAGTCAGGGCTTCTCTCTCGGCTGGACAGGCACATGGCGAACATGGCATCATCTGCTAGCTTTCTCTCCTGGCTTCCTATTTCATGAAGCTCCCCGAGAGGCATCTTCCTTCTTCATCTCCAAAGGTCACTGACTGGTGGACTCTCTGCTTTGTAGTGTTGCTATCTCTGAATCTCTCTGAATCTCCAAAACGTTTCCTCTTTTATAGGACTTCAGAAACTAACCAAGACCCACTCAAATGAGTGGAGACATGTCATCCCCTAATCCAGTTTAACAACCATTCTTAACTAAATCACATCAACCAGGGAGATGATCTCATTACAGTTTCAAATATACAGTATTGAACAGGGATTATTCTACCTTTAAGAAATGAGATTTATATTAAAACATGGCTTTTCTTAGGGGGCATACTTCCTTTCAAACCAGCACAGGCTTCTTGAGGAGTCTAAGGGCAGTGTACTAATTTGAAAGGACTTATATACCCTAGAAAAGCCATGTTTTAATCCTAATCGACTGTGTGGAAGCAACAGTTTCTCCTTGTCCCTATTCAGTACTATAGGTTGAAACTTCATTAGGTTATCTCCACAGAGGTGTGACTCAATCAACTGTGGGTATTAAACTTGATTAGCTGGAGACATGTCTCCACCCATTCTACGTGAGGTTTGATTAGTTTACTGGAATCCTATAAAAGAAGAAGTATTTTGTAGAAAGCTTCAGAACACCACAGAATCACAAGTCCACCAGCCAATGGCTTTTGGAAATGAAGAAGAAAGACATGCCTGGAGGCGCTTCAAGAAAAGAAGCCAGAAGAGAGAGCTAGCAGACTTTGCCATGTGCTCTTCTAGCCCAGGGAAAAACCCTGAATGCCATCAGCCTTCTTGAACCAAGATATCTTTCCCTGGATGCTTTAGATTGGACATTTATATAAACTTGCTTTAATTGGCCTTAGAACTGTAAACTTGCAATTTATTAAATTGCCATTTTTAAAAGCCGTTCCGTTTCTGGTATATTGCATTCCAGCAGCCAGCAAACTAGAACAGCCAGCCCTGATGCTTGGTGGGAAATGGCTGCCACCTCTGAAGGCAGCACTAAGGGAGAGCTTCCATATAATTTGCAAATCAATTTCTAATTTAATTCCACTATGGTCGGATATTTGTATATCAATTTTTTTGAAAGGTGTTGAAGTTTGGTTTGTGACTCAAGATATCCTTTATCTTGGTGCATGTTCTGTGGACACTTGAGAGGAGTGCCTACTGAGGTATGGTTGGGCGAAGTGTTCTGAACACGCCGATTGGGTCAAGTTGTTTGATGATGTTGTTCGATTGTCCCCTTTCCTTTCTTATTTGTTTTCTATTTGTTCTGTCAATCACAGAGAGAAAATGGATATCCTCAATTGTAATCACGGTTTCATCCCATTTTTCTTTTAAGGTCTAATAGTATTCACATCATGTATTTTAAAGCTCTGTTGTTAGATATTTAAAATTTTAAGTCTTCTTGGTGAATTGACATTTTAATCATTGTGCAATATCCCTCTTTATCCATGGTAATTTTTCTTGCTTTGGAGTCTACTCTGTCTGATATTAATTTAGCCACTCCAGCTTTTTCTTGATTAGAATTTATATAGAATGTCATTTTCCGTTCTTTTACCTTTAACCTACATGTCATATTTGAAGTGAGTTTCATGTAGACAGATGTTGAGGATTGAGTCATGGCCCCCACAAAAGAAATGTTTAAGCCTTCCCTGTACCTGTGGTGAGAATCCATGTATAAAGAGCACCTTTGAAGATGTTATTGTTAGCTAAGGTGTGATCTCATCTGTGAATAGGATTTTCAAAGGTCCTGTTCAGATGAGCTCAAATTGAGTCAGGGTGGGGCATCATTTGTACAACTCTCGACCTTATAGAGAAAATTCAGAGACGGCCAGTCAGTAGGCACCAGAGAGAGAGTGCCATGTGACAGAGGCAGACAGGCAAGCCAAGAAACAATAAATATTACCTGCAAGCCAGCACCAGAATGCCATAGATTCCAGGAGAAAGCATGGCCTAACAGTACCTCGATGTTAGACTTCTCACCTACAAAACCATGAGACAAAAAATTCTTGTTGTATAAGCCAGTATATGGTGTTTGTCATAGCAGCCCTGGCAAATTAAGGTAACAGCCTATGGTTGAATCATGTTTTAAATCCACTTTGACAACTTCTGTCTGTTATTTGGGGTGTTTAGACCATTTACATTTAATGTAACTATTGATGTATTTGGATTTCTCTCTACCATTTTATTGTTTGTTTTCTATTTGTCCCCTCTGTTTCCCTTTCACTGTTCCTATTTTTTTATTATTTGAATATTTTTAGTGTTCCATTTCAATTTATCTATTGGTTTTTCTTTTTTTTTTTTACTATGTCTTTATGTGTGTAGTTTTTAGTGGATTATCTAGGGATTAAAATAAGTGGATTTCTGAATCGATTTATCACCATTTTAGTTCTTTAGTTTGAGAGGAAACCACTATAACAGTTTGGTAACTGCCCTTTCAGGCTTTTCTCTGTGAACACATACGCGTGTCTGTGTGTATGCTTATAGATTCTTATATTTATATTTGTACTTCATTTTAATATCTTGTCATTTTAGTTTGCATTTCCCTAATAGCTAATGATGTTAAACATCTTTTCATATACTTTTATTTTACCATCTGACTATCCTCTTCAGTTGAACATCAATTTATGTTTTTTCTGTTTAGTTTTGAGAGCTCTTTATATATTGTAGATACTGTCCATTTGCTCCAGTAACATTCCTTCTTCCACTGAGTTGTTCATTTATTTATGTTTTTATTAGAGAGGTTGTAAGTTTACAGAAAAATCATGCATAAAATACAGAGTTCCCATATCCCACCCTATTATTAATCTGTTGCACTGGTACAATATATTTGTTACCAGTTCATGGAAGAGCTTTTGCAGTTGTACTATCACTTATAGTTTAAAACAGGGTTCACTGCCTGCGCCACTGCATTGGTTTTGTGGCTTTAGCAAAGTCAGTCAGGCACATTTGTATGAGTCGATTTCTGGGTTATCTATTCTGTTCCTTAAATCTGTGTGTCTACCCTTCGCTACTGTGGCAATAAATAAAACTTGAAACTGGGTCGACTGATTGTCCCCACTTTATTCTTTTTTTAAAAAAAATGGTTTAACTATATTACTTCCTTCACCTTTCCATGTAAATTTTAGAATAATCTTGTCTATATTTACACAAAATTCCTGCTTGGATATTTAGAGGAATTGCATTAAACCCATTGTTCTAGTTTGCTAGCTGCCAGAAAGCAATATGCTAGAAATGGAACGGCTTTTAAAAAGCGTAATTTAATAAGTTGCAGTTTTATAGGCTGTGGAGAATGTCCCAATTAAAGCAAGTCTATAAAAATGTCCAAATTAAGGCATCCAGGGAAAGATACCTTGGTTCAAGAAGGCTGATGACGTTCAGGGTTTCTCTCTTGGCTGGAAGGGCATGTGGCAAAGTCTGCTAGCTTTCTCTTTTGTTTTCTTGTTTCATGAAGCTCCCCAGGAGGTATTTTCCTTCTTCATCTCCAAAGGTCTCTGGTTGGTGGACTCTGTGGTTCTCTCGTCCTGTTGTGGTTCTGTGGCTCTCTCCTCATTCTCAAAAGGTCGCTGGCTGGTGGACTCTCTGCTTCCTGCTTCTGCGGCATTCTCTGCTCGCTCAGAATCGAGTGGCTGTCTCTTTTGTTGTTCTCTAGCCTTTTCTAAAGTGCTTCTTCTTTTGAAGGAATCCAGTAAAATCAATCAAGACCCATCTTGAATAGGTGGAGACACATCTCCACCTAATCAAGTTTAATACCCACAGTTGATTAAGTTCCATGTCCATGGAGATAAGCTAATTAAAGTTTCCAACATACTGTACTGAATAAGGGTTAGAAGAAAGCATTGCTCCCACAAGGTTAATTAGGATTAAAACATGGTTTTACTAGGGTACATAAACCTTTTCAAACCACCATACCCGTATATCAATTTAGGAGAAATGACATCAATAGTATGTTGTTTTCCAATCTGTGAACACAGTACATCTCTCCATTTACTTAGATCTTTGATTTTCTTTACTCTGTGTATTGCAGTTTTCAACATTTAAGTACTATACACATTTTGTTAGATTTACACCTAAATACTTTTTTGAGCAATTGTAAATGGTGGTGTATATTTCATTTGTGTCCACATGTTCATTGACAATATGTAGAGATACATCAATTTCTACATGTTTATCCTGCAACATTGCTGAACTCATTGATTAGTTAGTAGTTTTGGCATTGTTTTGTTTTGTTTTGTATTTTTTGGAGATTCCTTGAGATTTTCTACATAAATAACCATGTCATTTGCAAATGACAACTGTTTTAGTTCCTCTTCTCTGATTTTTATGACTTTCACTGCCTTATCTTGCCTCATTGCACTGGGTAGAACGTCCAGCGTTGTGTTGAATAGGTTGTGAGCGTGGACGTCCTTGCTTTGATCTCAGTGTTAGGGTGGGTGCCTTCAGTCTTCCACCGTAAAGCACATGTTCGTTCGTTACCATGTTGAGGACATTTCCCTCTACTCATGTTTTCCATTTTTTCTGAGTTTTTTTTTTTTAATCATGAAAGGGTGTTGAATATTGCCTAGTGTTTTTTCTGTGTCAACTGATACACTCATGATTTTTCTTCTTTAGCCTATTACTATGGTTGATTATATTGATTGATTTCTAAATATTGAATCAGCCTTATATCCTTGGAATAAAACCTACTTGGTCACAGTGCTTTTATTCATATATATATATGTGTGTGTATATATATATACACACATATATATATATGAATTCTATTTGCTGGTATTTTGTTAAGGACAGTTCTGTCTATATGATTGAGGAATACTGGCCTGTACTTTTCTTTTTAGTACTATCTTGGTCTGGTTTGGGTATCAAGGCAATACTAATTCACAAAATGAACTGAAAGGTGTTCCCTTCTCTTCTGTTTTCTGGGAGAAATTGTGTATAATTGGTGTTACTTATTCTTTAAACATTTGGAAGAATTCTCTGGTTAAACCATCTGGGCCTGAAGATTGCTTTTTCTGGGAACTGTTCATTACAAACTCAATTTTCTTTATAGTTATGGGCCATTCAGATGATCTGTTTCGTATTGAGTAAGCTGTGTAGTTTGAGTTTTTGAGGAATTGGTCTGTTTCATCTAAGTTGCCAAATGTATATGTCAACAGCTGTTCGTAGGAGTCCTTTATTATCCATCTTGATAATGTGATGATACCCCATGTTTCATTTCCAATGTTGTTAATTTGTACGTTTTTCCTTTTTATCTTTGTCAGTTTTGCTAGAGATTTGTCAATTTTATTGATCTTTCCAAAGAATTAGCTCTTCATTTCATTGATTTTTCTCTGTTGTTCTGTTTTCAATTTCATTGATTTCTGCTCTTCTTTTTACTTCTTTCTGTTTGCTTACGTTGAGTTTATCTCCCTGTTCTAGCTTCTTGAGGTTGGAGCTTAGATTGTTGATGTGAGGCTATTAATCTTTTCTAATGTATGTATTTAGTGCTAAAAAATTTCTAGCTGTGTCCCAGAAATGTTGATATGTTGTGTTTTCATTTTCATTCAGTTCGATTTTTTTTTTTGGCATGGGCAGGCCCCGAGAATTGAAACTGGGTCTCCACTGCCTGCTGAGCCACCATTGCACTGCCCAGTTCAATGTATTTTTTATTTCCTTTGAAACTTCCTCTTTGACCAATGGATTAACTAGAAGTATGTTATTTAGTTTTACAACTGTTGAGATATTTTCCTGTTATCTTCCAATATTGATTTCCAGTTTGCTTACATTGGGACAGAAGAGCACACTCTATAAGCTTTAAATTCTTTTAAACTTTTTGAGGTTTGTTTTATGGGCCAGGATACGCTCTATCCTGGCATATGTTCAAAGTGTGGTTAGGTGGAGTGTCTGTGTGTGTAATTAATTAAATCCTTTTAGTTGATGGAGTTGTTGAATTTTATATCTGTGCCAATTTTGTCTAGTTGTTCCATAAATTTTTGAGAGAGGGGTGTCAAAGTCTCTGAGTATAATTGTGGATTTTTCTATTTCTCCTTTCTGTTCTGTTTTTCCCTCACATACTTTGCAGCTGTGTTATATAGATGCTTTTCGGTACATACACATTAAATATTTCTGTATCTTCCTATAATTGTCTCTAACAATTTTATTTGTTCCAAAATCTACTTTACCTGATATTAGTATAGCCACCCCTGCTTTCCTTTGATTAATGAGTGCATTATATATCTTTCTCCATTGTTTTGCTTTCAGCCTGCTCATATTGTTACATCTGAAGCGAATTACAGGGTTATATTTTTAAATCCAATCTTTCAATCTCTGTCATTTAATTTTGTATTTAGATAATTTACATGTAGTGTATTTAAATGTTATTTTTGTTTGTTTTTGCTTTCTGTTTTTCATGTCTGTTTCAAAGAGCTGCCTGCCAGAGGGTAGCTTGAACTTTTCTTACAACTCCATTTTGATTGATCTCTAGTGCATTTTAGTGTATCCCTTTGTTTAGCTTTCTTATTAACAGTTTATTCACATGACATAAAATCCATCCAAAATGTACAATTAATGGCTCTCAGTATCATTGCAGAGTTGTGCCTTAAAATGTTCATAGCTCCCAAAGAGAAAAACTCCATGCCCATTATATCCTCCTATTATTGACACTTAGTATCAGTGTGGTACCTTTGTTGCAATCGGTGGAATTACATTAAAATATTATTAACTATAGTCCCAAGTTTGCACCAGGTGTATCTTCCCCATGTACCACCCTAATATGCCACCGTGTTATAGTGACACACCTTTGTTCTAGTTCATGGAAGGACATTCTTCTATTTGCACAATTAGCCTCAGTCATCTTCCACAGCAAGGTTCACTAATGTTATACCATCCCTTGTTCCATCCTCCAGTTCTCCTTCTAGTGATGAACACAGCCTAAACTTCCCCTTTCAACCACACTCACACACACGATTCAGTGGCGGTAATTACACATATGACAACGTGCTACCATCACCTCTATCTGTCTGCAGACACTTACAAACAAACATTTAAAAAATCTGTACAGAGCGGGCCACAGCGGCTCAGTGGCAGAGTATATTTCCTCTTTGGAAAAATGTCTATTCATGTCTTTTGCCCATTTTTCAGTTGGCTTGCTTTTCTCTTCATTATTGAGATATACAATTTCTTTATATACCTGGCTATTAAAGCCTTATCAGATATGTACTTTCCAAACATCTTCTTCCATTGAGTAGGCTGCCTTTCCTTCTTGTTGATGAATTCCTGTGAAGCACGAAAGTCTTCAGTTTTGAGGAGCTCCTATTTATCTATTTTTTTCTTTCATTGCTTGTGCTTTGGACGTAAGGTCTAACAAGCCACTGCCTGCCACATGATCTCAAAGATGTTTCCCTATTTTTCTTTTAGGAGTTTTATCTTCCTGGTTCTTATATTTAGGCCTTTGATCCATTTTGAATGAATTTTTCTACGAGGTATGAGATGGGGAGTCTCTTTTATTCTTTTAGATATGGATAGCCAGTTCTTCCAGCACCATTTGTTGAAAAGATGGTTCTGTCTGAGTTTCGGCAGGCTTGTCAGAAATCAATTGACCATAGATGTGAGGGTCTATTTCTGAACTCTCAATTCAATTCCATTGATCAATATGTTTATCTTTATGTTAGTACCATGGTGGCTTTTTAAACCTCTGTTATTGTGAAATATAATGTATGTACAAAAAAGCAATACATTTCAATGTACATTTTAAGAAGTAGTTATAGAAAAATGTCTAAGTTTAGAATGGATTACAGTTCCACAATTTCAGGTTTTTCCTTCTTGCTGCTCCAAGACACTGGTGACTAAAAAGAAACATCAGTGTAATGATTCAGTGGTCATACTCTTCTGTTAAATCCTAATTTCTCTGTTATAACTCCTCTTTTTCCTTTGAGCCTTCTCCCCAGTCTTTAGGGATATTTGGGCTATGCCCATTCTAACTTTTTTGTATTGAAAAGGGGTGTCAATAATATGGAATAAGGGGATGGAACTAATTGATGTTCTGGAGAGGCTGGTACTTCTGGGTTTAAGAACTTGTCTGACCTAGGAAATATCTGAAGATTTTGGGTTTCTGTAAAGTAAATTTAGTGCATGAAACTTTGGGAGGAGCTCAGATAGAGCCCTAGATGTTCTTTGGGGTTAACAGGGATGATGTTGGTTGGGGTTCGGCAAACCGTGACAATTAGCAATATCTAGTGGAAGTTTGCTAAGAATAGCCTCCAAAATAGCCTTTCAACTCTATTTGAACTCTCTTAGCCATTGATACCTTATTTTGTTACATTCCTTTTCCCCCTTTTGGTCAGGAAGGCATTGTCAGTCCATTGGAGCCAGGGCCAGGCTCATTCCAGATGTCATGTTCCACATAGGGGTAAGAGTAATGATTTTTACTTGCAGACTTGGGCTTAGAGAGAGAACAGCCATATCTGAGCAACAACAGACGTCCTCTGGAAGTAACTGTTAGGCATGATTATATGTAGACTTAGCCATTCCACTATAGAAATTCGTTTCATAAAAGCAAGCCTCAAGATCAAGGGCTTGGCCTTATTAACTTGGAAGTCCCGAGTGTTTGGAGAGAGTATCAGGGGTTTCCCAAGTGGGAAAGTTACATAGCTACATATTTATTCTCCAGTCCCTTAAAGGACTTTGCCAATACTTTTTTATTACCTGCCCAACATACTGTGGAATATATCCAGGTATTAAATTAAGCTAGACAGACTTGCAAGCCCTCATTCCCATCCTGAGCGCCATGTATTAAATGATCTATCCAGACAGGGTGAGGTAGATTATGTGCTACCGAAAATTTAGGTTTTGGACAAAACTTAAATTTTGTCCAAAATTTTATATTTTAATTTAATGGATAGGTAAAGTTTAAAAAAAGGGTAAGTAAAGTTTTAAAATACAGACACTGTGTTTGGGTAGGTAAAGTTTAAAATACAACACTGTCATCTTTTACCCTGTATTCTGATTTACCTCAGTCCCAACCAGATGAGGTTCATTCTTATCTCTAATTGAAGTCTGATCTCATTTTCAGTTTCTTTATCAGTTGTTGTATGCAGCAAGGCTGACTTTCAGAGCTGAATAATTCCAACTGAGGTACCATACTGGTACCCAGGAAGATACCAGCTTATACACATACAGCACAGCAATAACACTTAAAACTCAGGAATAAATGTGACTGCTCTAAGAGCTTACAATCAAGGCCCCGATTTTATTATAAGTATTTTCTAAAAAAAAAAAAAAAGAAAGAAAGAAAAAGGCACAATATTAGTTTTCTTGTTTCTGGCTTATTTTGCACAACATGATGTCCTTAAGTTTCATCCACCTAGTTGCATACCTCATGACTTCGTTCCTTTCTGTAGCTGCACAATATCCCATTGCATGTATATACCGCAGTTCGCCCTCCTGCTTTTCAGTCCATGTACCCTTTGGCCACCTCCATCCATTGGGTACCATGGAAAATATACAAAATAAACTACCCGTGTCTCACAGCATCCTTACTTAGTTGTAAAATCATCATCATCTCAATTTTAGACAATTTTTATTGCTCCAAAGAGAACAATAACAAATAAACAGACCCTCACCAAAGAGAAATTAAAAACTCGCCTTAACTCTTGTCCCCCCCCCCCACAATTATTTACCACTAGTATTGCTGTGGTATTGATGATGCCTTCCTGTTAGATTTAGGCCATAGCATGTGTTCTGATTGGAAACTGTTGTGTACCCCAGAAAAACCCTACTCTTTCATTCATGAGCCAATCTTGTGGGGGCAGCCATGTTCTATAATCCTGATTCAGTATTGTAGGTGCAATTCTTGATTAGATTGTTTCCATGGAGATGTAACACACCCAGCTGTGGGTGTGACCTTTTGATCAGATGGAGATATGACTCTGCTCATTCAAGGTGGTTCATACTTAGTTTACCAGAGTCCTTTAAAAGAGGAAATGTTTTGGAGAAAACTCAGAGCTGACACAGACAGAGATATTTGGAAATGCAGAAAGAAAATGCCTCTGGGGAAGTTGTTTGAAACCAGAAGCCAAAGGACCAGTAGATATCAGCCACATACCTTCCCAGCCATCAGAGGTATTCTGGATGCTATCAGACTTTCTTGTGTCATGGTATCTTTCTCTGGATGTCTTAGTTTGGACATTTTTATGACTTTAGAACTATAAGCTTGTAACTTAAGAAATACCCTTTATAAGGATAGGCTAAACCTACTTAAAATTAGGACTAAGAGTCATCCCCAAGAGAACCTCTTTTGTTGCTCAGATATGGCCTCTCTCTCTCAGCCAGCACAAGAAGCAAACTCACCACCCTTCCCCTGTTTATGTGGGACATGACTCCCAGGGGTGTGGGCCTTCCTGGCAATGTGGGACAGAAATCCTAGAATGAGATGGGACTCAGCACCAAGGGATTGAGAAAAGCTTCTCGACCAAAAGAGGGAAGAGAGAAATGAGACAAAATAACGTGTCAATGGCTGAGAGATTCCAAACAGAGTTGAGAAGTTATCCTGGCGGTTATTCTTACGCATTGAACAGATATCACCTTTTTAGTTAAGGCATAACAGAGAGGCTGGAGGGAACTGCCTGAAAACATAGAGCTGTGTTCCAGTAGCCATGTTTCTTGAAGATGATTGTATAAATGATTTTAGCTTTCACAATGTGACTGTGTGATTGTGAAAACCTTGTGTCTGATGCTTCTTTTATCTACCTTATGGACAGATGAGTAAAACATATGGATTAAAAATAAATAAATAATAGGGGGAACAAATGTTAAAATAAATTTAGTAGATTGAAATGTTAGTGATCAATGAGAGGTAGAGGTAAGGGTATGGTATGTATGAAATTTTTTTCTGTTTTCTTTTTATTTCTTTTTCTGAATTGATGCAAATATTCTAAGAAATGATCATGATGATGAATATACAACTATGTGATGAAGAAAAAGAATATGTATATTGTATGTTGATTTGTTTTATTAATAAAAATTTAAAAATAAATACCCTTTATAAAATCCAATACATTTCTGGCAGCATTAGCAATCTAAAACAGATTTTGGTACCTGAGAACTGGGGTGCTGTTGTTTGCAAATACCGAACATGTTGGAATAGCTTTTTAAGTGGATAAGGGGAAGATTCTGGAAGAATTTTGAGTTTAATAAAAAAGGCCTAGAATGCTTTGAAGAGACTGTCAATAGAAATGTGGACTTTAAAGATACCTTCAATAAGGCTGTAGGCAGAAATGGTGAATGTGCCATTTCAAATTGTAAGAAGGTGATCCTTGTTTTAAAGTAAAGTAATTCTCTTTTAAATTTAGAAAATTTGGCAAAATGGTGTCCTGATGTTGGATGGAAGTAAGAATTTGAAAGTGATGAGCTAGGGTACTTAGCTAAAGAGATTTCCAAATGAAATGTGGAAAATGCAGCCTGCTTGCTCCTTACAGCTCATAGTAAAATACAACAGGAAAGAGATAAACTGAGAACCCAACTTTTGGTTACAAAGAAACAAGAAATTGATGGTCTGGAAAATTCTGGGCTTCCAGAAAGTGAGACCCCAGAGACTAGTGCTCCACATGAGGATTTAATCAAACATGGAACCAGTCAGCCATTTCAGAAAAAGCCTGAATTGGAAATGGAGTTATGCAGAAAGAATTTATAGAAGGTCCTATTATCTGATCATGTGATCTGTGAATACTGCATGGAAAACTGACAACTTTCTTGCAAGACCTGTGTAAATTGAACTGCTGCCAGTCTGGACTAAAAGGGACAGAAAAAAGACAAAGTGAAGGAAAAAGTATTTCAAAGGCAGAACCATGGAAGCTAAAGTACGAAGCCAAGAGATTTTGGGCAAGGAGAGCTGACCCACCCATCCAAAAGGCTGAGTTTGCCTCAGAAGCAGAGGATGGCCTTCCCCTCAAAGCTCAGGAAGAGTTTCTGTGCCCCAAGCCTCAGAGAGGGTGGGATGTATAAACCAGGGAGTGGGCAGAGCCTGGTTGCCACCCTATTGTTCTGGAGGCCTTGAGCATGTGCCCCAGAGATGGCAGAGAGCCTGGGTGCTGCCCTCATGCTTAGGGTAGAGCTGAGAAAAAACGTGGTCTCTCTGTGCTGGTTTGAAAGGATGTATGCCCCCTAGAAAAGCCATGTTTTAATCAAAATCCCATGTCATAAAAGTAGAATAATCCCTGTTCGATACCATATGTTTGAAACTGTGATTGGATCATCTCCCTGGATGATGTGATTTAGTCAAGAGTGGTTGTTAAACTGGATTAGGTGACAACATGTCTCCACCCATTTGTGTGGGTCTTGATTCATTTATTGGAGTCCTGTAAAAGAGGAAACATTTTGGAGAATGAAAGATTCACAATGAGCAGAGCAGAACGACATGGTCACGAGAAGCAGAGTCCACAAGCGGGCGAACTTTGGAGATGAAGAGGGAGGATGCCTCCCGGAGAGTTTCATGAAACGGGAAGCCAGGAGAAGAAACTTGCATCTAATTAAATTCCCCTATTTGAAAGCTGTTCCGTTTCTGGTATATTGCATTCTGGCAGCTAGCAAACTAGAACACTTTCCAATGCCCCCCAGTGTTGCAGCTCTCATGCCAGTGTTTGGAGAGAGCAGGGGTTGGAAAAGGTAGGACTGCCACTGTCTCAAGCCCTGAGGAGGAAACGTTACTCCATAAATGACTCGCAGGCTTTGAGATCTGATGGAGCTTGCCCTGCAGGTTTCTGGGATTGTTTGGGTCATGTGACCCCTGTTTTCCTTCCAGTCTCCCCTGTGGCAATGGGAGCATGTGTCCTATGACTGTTCCTCCTTTGTGCGTTGTCAGGAGGTAATTTGTTCTGAGTTTCACAGGTCCAGAGCCAGGGGAGGATATTTTACCTTAAGACAGATCATGCCTGTAACTGATTTTGATGAGATTTTGTACTATATTTGACTTGTATCATTACTGGAAAGGTTTACAGCTTTTGTGAATGTGTTTTGTATATGGAAAGAACGTGTCATTTTGGAGTCCAGAGGGTGGAATGATCTGGCTTAAAACTCTGTGTACCCCAGAAAAGCCATGCTCTTTCAATCCTGATCCAATCTTGTGGAGGCAGCCATATTCTGTAATCCTGATTCAATATTATAGGATGGGACTTTTGCTTGGATGGTTTTGATGGAGATGTGACTCAGCCCTTCAAAGTGATTCTTAATTAGTTTCCTGGAGTCCTTTAAAAGAGAAAACATTTTGAAGAAAGCTCAGAGCTAACACAGACAGAGATGTTTGGAGATGCAGAAAGAAAATGCCCCCAGGGAAGCTGTTTGAAACCAAAAGCCAAAAGTCCAGCAGACACCAGTAACATGCCTTCCCAGTCAGCCAGCAGAGGTGTTCTGGGGGTCACTGACCTTTCTTGAGTCAAGGTATCTTTCTCTGGAGGTCTTAGTTTGGGCACTTAAGGCCTTAGAACTATAAATTTGTAACTTAATAAATCCCCTTTATAAAAGCCAACCTATTTCTGATATACCATATTCCAGCAGCATTAACAAATTAAAACAGCATAAAGTAGTAGTTTATCCCCTATATCCCTCTATTATTGACACTCTGTACAAGATACATACCTTTGAAGTAGTTCATGCAATAACTTTTTTTTTTTTAACATGGGCAGGCACTGGGAATCGAACCTGGGTCCTCTGGCATGGCAGGCAAACATTCTTGCCTGCTGAGCCACCGTGGCCCGCCTGCAAGAACTTATTTTTTAAATATTTTCATTGTAAAATATCTATCAAAGAAAAGAACGAAAATTGTAGTAATTTTCAAAGTCTGAACAGATTTCAATTTGTTATGAAATCTGTTCAGAAATGGAAAATCACCATTTCAGATTTTTCATTCTAGCTGCTCCAATACACTGGAAGCTAAAAACAAGAACTTATTCATATGTGCAGTGTTAATTGGTAAGATACATTGTTCCATACAAACCCTTTCAATCATACTGACCTTCAATATGGCAATATTATTTATAAACCTACTAATGAACTACCATCACTTCTACCCATTCCCATATATTTAAGTCCAACCTCATTGTGTAACCGCTCACCCATCTCTAACCTTTGTGTATCTCTAGGTCCCCTATATTCCACATTATAAATCTCTGCATTTACCTTTACCAGGATCGTAGTAACAAAATCATACAGTACATGTTGTTTTGTGTCTGGCTTCTTTCACTCAGCATTATTTCCTCGAGGTTCATCCATGTTGTCATATTCTGCAGGACATTATTTCGTCTTCATGCTGCATAACAGTCCATCATACATGCATACCACATTTTGTTTATCCACATATGCGCTGATGGGCACTTGGATTGCTTCCATCTTTTGCCAATTGTAAAAAATCTTGTTATGAACTTGGGTGTGCAAATGTGTGTTTATGTCACTGTTTTAGCTCTTCTGGGTATATACTGAGTATTGGCATGCTGGATCATAGGACAACTCAATATTTAGGTTTCTGACAGTTTCTGTCAAACTGTCTTCCACAGTGGCTGTACCATTACACATTCTCACCAGCAGTGCATAAGCATTCCAATTTCCCCAATCCTCTCCAACATTTGTAGTTTTCTGTTTGTTTAATAGCAGCCATTCTTATAGACGCGAAGTGATGTTTCATTGTCATCTTGATTTACCTTTCCCTTGTAGCCAATGAATATGAACATCTTTTCATACGTTTTGTTTTTACTTTTTTTTTGTATGCTTATGGTGGGGTCACATTCCATTAGTTTTCCATGTGAGTATTCTGCTATTGCAGCACCATTTGTGGAATCTTGCTTGTTTGTTTTTTAAGAAGTGCATGAACTGGGAATTGAACCCAGGTCTCCCACATAGCAGATGAGAATTCTACCACTGAATTATCCTTGCACCCCCCCCCTTTCTTCATGTCATTTTAGCCATTCGTATTTGTTCCTCAGAAAAATGTCTATTCAAATCTTTTTACTATTTTATAATTGCATTGTTTTTTCTTTTGATGTTGAGTTGTATCATTTCTTTATATATACTGGATATCAAGCCTCTATCCAATAGGTGATCATCAAATATTTTCTCCCATTGAGTTGGCTGCCTCTTCACCTTTTTGACAAAGTCCTTTGAGGCACAGAAACTTTTGATTTTGAGGAGTTCCCATTTATCTCTTTCTTCTTTGGTTGCTTTTGCTTTGGGTGTGAAGTTTAAGAAGCTACTTCCTAATACTAGATCTTGAACATCTTTCCTTATATTTTCTTTTAGGAGTTTTATGGTACTGGCTCTTATATTTAGATCTTTGGTATACTTTCAGTTAATTTTTGTATAGGGTAAAATGTCAGGGGTCTCTTTCATTCTTTTGGCTATAGATATCCAGTTCTCCCAGGCCCATTTATTAAAAAGACTATTCTGTCCCAGTTCAATGGTTTGGGGGGGGCCTTGTCTGAGATCAGCTGACCACAGAGTTAGTGATCTATTTCTACACTATCAGCTCTGTTCCATTGATCAATATGTCTCTTTTTGTGCCAGTATCATGCTGCTTTGACCACTGTAGCTTTATAATAAGCTTTAATATCAGAAAGTATTAGTCCTCCCACCTCGTTCTTCTTTTTTAGAATATTTTTGGCTATTTGAGGTCTCTTTCCCTTCCAAAAACTTTGAAAATTAGCTTTTCCAAGTCATCGAAGTAGCTTGCTGGAATTTTTTTTTATTACTTAAAAAAATTAACAAACCAAATAAAACATCAACATATATAATTAGTAATTCACAATATCATCACATAGTTGTATATTCATCATTTCTTAGAACATTTGCATTAATTCAGAAAAAGAAATAAAAAGACAATGGAAAAGAATAAAACGAACACAGAAAAGAAAAAAAAAATTATACCTACCATACCCCTTACCCCTCGCTTTCATTGGTCACTGGCATTTCAAACTAAATTTATTTTAGCATTTGTTCCCCCTATTATTTATTTTTATTCCATATGTTCTACTCATTTGTTGACAAGGTAGATAAAAGGAGCGTCAGACACAGGGTTTTCACAGTCACACAGTCACATTGTGAAAGCTGTATCATTATGCAATCATCATCAAGAAACATGGCTACTGGAACACAGCTCTACATTTTCAGGCAGTTCCCTCCAATCTCTTCATTACATCTTGAATAACAAGATGATATCTACTTAATGCATAAGAATAACCTCCAGGATAACCTCTCGACTCTGTTTGGAATCTCTCAGCCATTGACACTTTGTCTCATTTCACTCTTTCCCCCTTTTGGTCGAGAAGGTTTTCTCAATCTCTTGATGCTGAGTCTCAGGTCATTCCAAGATCTCTGTCCCACGTTTCCAGGAAGGTCCACACCCCTGGGAATCACGTCCCACGTAGACAGGGGAGGGTGGTGAGATTGCTTGTTGTGCTGGCTGGAGAGAGTTTGCTGGAATTTTGATTGGTATTCATCTGTAGATGAATTTGGGTAGAATTGACATCTTAACAACTGTGCCGGTTTGAAAGGATTTATGTACCCTAGAAAAGCTATGCTTTAATCCTGATCAGTTTTATGAGAGCAACGGTTTCTTCTAATCCCTATTCAACACTATAGACTGGAAACTTCAATTGGGTTATCTCCACAGAGATGTAACTCAGTCAACTGTAGGTATTACATTTGATTAGGTGGAGGTGAGTCTCCACCCACCCTACATGGGTTTTAGTGAGTTTACTGGGACCCTATAAAAGAGGAGACATATTTGGAGAGAATGCCTTTTGAGAATGACAAGAAAGCCACAGCAGAGCCGAGCAGAGCCATGAGGTCAAGAGAAGCACAGAGTCCACCAGCCAGCGACCTTTGGAGATGAAGGAGAATGCCCCTGGGAGACTTTCATGAAGCATAAGCCTGGAGAGGAAGCCAGCAGACGACGCTGTTTTCACCAGGTGCCTTTCCAGATGAGAGAGAAACCCTGACCATCTTTGCCATGTGCCCTTCCACCTGAGAGAAACCCTGAACGTCACGGGCCTTCTTGAACCAAGGTATCTTTCCCTGGATGCCTTAGATTGGACATTTCTATAGACTTGCTTTAATTGGGACATTTTCATGGCCTTAGAACTGTACACTTGTAACTTACTAAATTCCCCTCTTCAAAAGCTGTTCTATTTCTGGTATATTGCATTCTGGCAGCTAGCAAACTAGAACAACAACATTTTTTTTTGACAAAACATAACAACATACAAACAAGAACATTCTTAACATATGAACATTCCATTCTTCGTATATAATCAATGACTCACAATATCATCACATAGTTGTATAATCATCACCATGATCATTTCTTAGAACATTTTTATCACTCCAGAAAAAGAAACAAAAAGAAAAAAGAAAAAACTCATTCATACCATACCCCGCACCCCTCCCTCCCACTGATCACCAGTATTTCCATCTACCGAATACATTTTACTTTTTTTTGCATGGGCAGGCACCAGGAATCAAACGTGAGTCTCTGCCATGGCAGGTGGGAACTCTGTCTGCTGAGCCACTGTGGCCCACCCTACCCAATACATTGTAACTTTTGTTCCCCCTATTTTTTTTTCTATACCCCTTATCACTCCCTCTTATTCATCACTAGTATTTCAATCTACTCAATTTATTTTAACATTTGTTCCCCCATTATTTATTTTTAATCCATATGTTTTACTTATCTGTACACACTGCAGACAAAAGGAGCATCAGACACAAGGTTTTCACAATCACACAGTCACATTGTAAAAGCTATATCATTATACAATCATCCCCAAGAAACATGGCTACTGGAACACAGCTCTGCAGTCTCAGGAACTTTCCTCCAGTCTCTCCAATACACCCCAAACTAAAAAGGGGGGTATCTGTACAATGCATAATAATAACCTCCAAGGCAACCTCCCAACTCTGCTTGAAATCTCTCATCCCCTGACACTGTACCATGTCTCATTTCTCTCTTCCCCCTTCAGTCGAGATGGTTTTCTCAATCCCTTGATGCTGAGTCCCAGCTCATTCTAGGATTTCTGTCCCATGTTGCCAGGAAGGTCCACACCCCTGGGAGTCATGTCCCACATAGAGAGGAGGAGGGCAGTGTGTTTGCTTGTTGTGTTGGCTGAGAGAGAGAGAGAGGCCACATCTGAGCAACAAAAGAGATTCTCTGGGGAAGACTCTTAGGCCTAATTTTAAGTAAGTTTAGCCTATCCTTTGCGGGGATGTTTCATAGGGACAAACCCCAAAATTGAGGGTTCGACCTATAGATTTGGTTGTCCCCACTATTTGTGGGAATATCAGGAATTCTCCAAATGGGGAAGTTAAATTTTCTCCCTTTCCCACTATTCCCCCAGGGGACTTTGCAAATACTTCTTTATTCACTGTTCAAATCACTCTGGGATTTATTGGGGCATCACACTGGACAAACCTACAAAATCCCATGCCCTATTCAAGGTTCTATGTTTATGGTTCAATTAACCTGTCCATATAAGTTATATTAGGAAATGCACTAGTCAAAATATAAATTTGGTACCAAATAAACATTTTTTGCTTTAGTCTCTTATGGAAGTTGAAGTTTTAAAATATGAATGACCATCTATTTTCAACACCCTGCAATATTGACATTCCTTTTAGAGCAACAACATTTAAGCTTCCTAAACATGAACATGGAATATCTGTCCACCTATTTAGATTCCTCTTCACTTTCTTTTAGAAGTGTTCTGTGTACAGGACCTTTACATCCCCAGTTAAGTTTATTCCTAGATACTTGCTTCTTTTAGTTGCTATTTTGAATGGAATTTTTCCTTGTCTCCTCAGTTAGATAATTACTAGTATGTAGAAACATTACTGATTTTTGCACACTCATCTTATATCCCACCACTTTGCTGAATTTGTTTATTAGCTCAAGTAGCTTTATTGTAGATTGCTCAGGATTTTCCAAGTATAGGATCATGTCATTTGCAAGTAATTAAAGTTTTACTATTTCCCTTCTGACTTGGGTGCCTTTTATTTCTTTTTCTTGCCTGATTGCTCTAGCTAAAACTTTTAGCACAATGTTGAATAATAATGGTTGCAGTGGGCATCCTTGTCTTGCTCCCCACCTTAGGGGAAATTCTTTCAGTCTCTCACCATTAAGTATAATGATGGCTGCGGGTTTTTTTATATATGCCCTTTAATTGTATTGAGGAAATTTCCTTCAATTCCTACCTTTTAAAGTGTTTCTTATCAAAAAAGAATGCTGAATTTTGTTGAAAGCTTTCTCAGCAACAATTAAGATGATCATGTGATTTTCCCTTCTGATTTGTTAATGTATTATATTACATTGATTGATTTCCTTGTGTTGAACCAGCTTTGCATACCTAGTATAAACCTCATTTGGTCATGTTGTATAATTCTTTTAATATATCATTGGATTAAATTTGCAAGTATTTTGTTGAGAATTTTTGCGTCTATATTCATTAGGGAGATTGGCCTGTAGTTTTTCTTTCTTGTAGCATTTTAACTGTTTTTGGTAATCAAGTGATCTTAGCTTTATAAAATGAGTTAGGTAGTATGCCGGTTTGAATCTGTTGTGTACCCCAGAAAAGCCAAGTTCTTTAATCCTCGTTCAGTATTGCTAGGTGGGAGCTTTTTGATTGTTTCTATGGAGATGTGACCCACCCAATTGTGGGTGATAACTTTTTTTAAAAATGTATTTATTAATTTAAAAATTAAGAAACCAAATAAAACATCAACATACATAATCAGTAATTCACAATATCATCACTTAGTTGCATTTGCATAATTTCTTAGAACATTTGCATTAATTCAGAAAAAGAAATAAAAAGACAATAGAAAAGGAAATAAAATGGACACAGGAAAGAAGAAAAAAAAAGATTATACCTACCATATATGGGTGATAACTTTTGATTAGATGGTTTCCACGGAGATATGTCCCCACCTATTCAAGGTGGGGTTGCTTGCTGGAGCCCTTTAAGAGGGAAGCATTTTGGAAAAAGCCTCAGAGTTACCAGAACAGAGAGTTACCAGAAGTGACAGAGCCAACAGAATGGAGAGTACCCCAGGAAAACCAATGACAATTCCTGGAGAGAAAGCTGACAGACACCACCATGTGCCTTCTCAGCTGAGAGAGAAACCCCAAACATTATCAGCCTTCTTGAACCAAGACATCTCTCCCTGGATGCCTTAGTTTGGACACTCTTATAGCCTTGACTTAATCTGGACATTTTCATGGCCTTACAACTGTAGACTTGCCACTTAATAAATTTCCCCTTTTAAAAGCTGTTTCATTTCAGGTATACAGCATTCCAGTAGATTGCAAACTAGTAGAGTAGTTTTCCTTTCCCCCCACAATTTTGGAAGAGTTTGAGCAGGATTGTTGTTAATTCTTCTTGGAATGCTTGATAAAATTCACCTGTGAAGCCATCTGGTCCTGGACTTTTCTTTGGTGGGAGGTTTTTGGTGACTGATTGAATGTCTTTACTTGTGATTGGTTTGTTGAGATCTTCTATTTCTTCTTTAGTCATTGTAGGTTGTTTGTGTGTTTCTAGGAATTTTTCCATTTCATCTAAGTTGTCTAGTTTGTTGGCATATAGTTGTTCATAGTATCCTCTTATGATTTTTTATTTCTTCAGTGTCCATGGTAACAACTCCCATCTCTTTTCTGATTTTCTTTATTTGCATCCACTCCCTTTTTTCTTCTTGGTCATCCTAGGTAGGGGTCCATTGATTTTATTGATTTTCTCAAAGAACCAAATTTGGTTTTGACCACTGTAGCTTTGTAATACGCTTTAAAGTAAGGTAGTATGAGCCCTCCAACTTTGTTTTTCTTTTATCAAGGAGTTTTGGGCTATTCAAGGCCCCTTACACTTCCAAATAAATCTCATAATTAGCATTTTCATTTCTGCAGTGTAGGCTCTTAGAATTTTGCCTGGAATTGCATTGAATCTGTAAATGATTTGGATGGAATAGACATCTTAATGACATTTAGCCTTTCAATCCATGAACATGGCATGCCTTTCCAATTTGTTTAGGTCTGCTTTGATTTCTTTAGCACTGTTTTGTACTATGCTGTGTACAAGTCCTTCACATACTTGGTTAAGTTTATTCCTCAATATTTGATTCTTTTAGTTGCTATTATAAATGGAATTTTTTTTATTGCCTCCTTGGGTAGTACATTACTAGTGTACAGACACGCCAGTGATTTTTGTGTGTTGCTCTTGTATGCCGCCACTTTACTGAACTCATTTATTGGCTCAAGTAGCTTTGTCATGTTTGTTTGTTTCAGGATTTTCTAAATGTAGAATCATATTTTCTAAATGTAGGATCTGCAAACAGTGAAATTTTACTTTTTCTTTTCCAATTTGGGTGTCTTTTCTTTCTTTTTCTTGCCTAATTGCTCTAGCTAGAACTTCTAGCACAATGTTGAATAGCAGTAGGGACAGTGAACATCTCCGTTTGTGCCTGAACTTAGAAAACTTTCAGTCTCTCAGCACATTAGCTGTGGATTTTTCATACATGCCCTTTATCATGTTAAAAAAGTTTCCTTCAATCTCTACATTTTGAAGTGCTTTTATCATGAAAGAAAGCTGAATTTTGCCAAGTGCTCTTTATGCATCAATCAAGATGATCATGTGGCTTTTCCCTTTTGAGCCTTTAATGTGATGTGTACTGTGCTGTCCATTTCTGAGTTTTTACAATCTGTCCTGTTGCACGATCTGTATTCCCTCAGCACCAATTGCCAAATCTCTATCCTATTCCAATTGTGTTCTTAACTTCAATTCTCCAAGTTCACTCATTAATGTTAGTTCATATCAGTGAGACCTTACAGTGTTTGTCCTTTTGTTTCTGGCTAATTCACCCCACGTAATATCTACAACATCCATCCATGTTGTTACATACTTCATGACTTTATTCTGTCTTACAGCTGTATAATATTTCATCGTATGTATATACCACAGCTTACTTAGCTACTCATTCATATGAAGCCCCTTTTTTGTATGTGTGTCAAATTTCTCTGGCTGGACTGGCCCAGCCACCTGCATCAGTTTTCCCTGAGGGTGAGACCCAGCAGGTGGGTAGACTTTCCTAAGCAGCCTCTAGACTCTGTTCTTTTCTTATCTTGCCCAGCATGCGGCACCCATCTGCCTATGGCTTCCCACGGGCAGTGAAGTGAAGTGGTGCCTTTACTTTCAGCAGACTCTCCCTCCAGGGCATGGCTGAGATAGAGGACAGGTTGTAGGCTCACCTTAACTGCTTCAGTTTTCCAGAACGTGGGGCCTGAATTCCTTGGGGATTCCGCTTAAGCTGGCCCCACCTTTTTCTCTCCCCAGGCTTTAAGAAATTAACTCCTTTCACCTGACTAGTTACTTTGTTTCTCAGAAGAGCTTTATCCTGCCCTTGCTTGGGGCACAGCGGGTGCCTGAGAAGGCTTCCAGTTCTATCTAATGAGCTATTAAGTAACAGAGGAAAAATACACCCCCTTAGATTTGTCAATCAAGAATTAAGGTGGCAATGAAAGGGAGGGGTAAGGGGTATGGTGTGTATGAATTTTTTTGTTTTCTTTTTATTAATTTTTCTGAATTTATACAAATGTTCTAAGAAATGATCATGATGATGGATATATAAAAAAAGAAACAGTTAATTTGGTACATGGTTCTGTGTATCTCCAGGCTCTATGTGCCCCCCACCTTTATTTTTTTTAGGGTCCAGTCGTTTTCCAATATTTTGTGCGGTCCAATTCAAAAAAGCCTCAGTTTTTGTTTTTTGTTTTTTCTTTTTCCATCAGCCCTGCCCCCTCTCTGCTGGGACAAAAACTCCTAGTACCTTTAGTACTTATTCCAGGATTATCTGTGCTGGGGACCTATTTTCTGTAGTCAAAATTTGTTAATTGATTCCACAAGTGAAGCTTGGGTGAGCTCAGCCCCTGCTGGTAGTAAGGTCTGTTTCCTCCCCCCTCTGGGAACCAGGCCCTTGCCCATGGGGGAGGGGCCCAGCCTCTGGAGCTCAGAGTGCTCACAGTTCTGCCTGGGACCCCAGCTGGTCCAGCTGGTCCAGACTGGTGTACGGTATGTCCCGTCACTGACGTGGCCCCAGCAGTTGTTCTGTCCTGTTCCTGACTCCTTCCTAGCTGCTCTGGAGGATGAACTAAACTCCACACCTCACTAAGTCATCATCTTGCTCCCAACCTTTTTTTTTTTTTAACTCTTTTTATTCATTTAGTGAACTTACTCTTCATTCCTGTACCCTCCTACAACCTCTCTCTCTCCCACCTTTTATTTTCAATCCACAGAACTCTCTTTAGTGGATCTTAAAGGGCTAATCCCTTTTTAGCGAACTCTCCCAACTTCTGTTTATCTGTGAATATTTTAAACCCTCCCTCATTTTTGAAGGTCAGCTTTGCTGCCTAAAGAATTCTTAGTTGGCAATATTTTTCTTCTGGTATCTTAAATACATCCTACCCCTGCCTTCTCACCGCTCTGATGAGGGATCAGCACATAGTCATATTTAGCTTCACTTGCATGTGGTGAATTGCTTTTCTCTTGCTACTTTCAGAATTTTCTCCTCTGTGGCATTTGACAGTTGATTAGTATGTGTTTTTGAGTAGATCTATTCAGATTTATTCTGTCTGGAGTATGTTGCCCTTCTTGGATATGTATATTTTTGTCTTTTATAAGAGGTGAGAGATTTTTGGCCATTATTTCCTCAAATATTCTTTCTGTCCATTTCTCTTCTTTTCTTCTTCTGGGACACCCAGAATGCATATGTTTGTGCTGTCATTCAGCTTCCCAGGCCCCTGCTCCATTTTTTTCATTCTTATCTCTATCTGTTCCTTGGTCTGCTCAATTTCAGATATTTTGTCTTACAGCTCACTGATCCTCTTTTCTGCCTGTTCAAATCTGCTGTTTATGAATCGAGTGTATTTTTAATCTCATTTATTGTGCCTTTCATTCCCTTAAGATCTGTTATTTTTCCTTGCATTCTTTAAAATTCTTTATTCTTACCAAATGTCTTCTTAGTTGCCTTTATCTCTTTAGCCATATTTTGCTTCATCTCCTTGAATTGACTTGGGGGATTTGTTTGAACATCTTTGATTAGTTTTTCCATATTCTAAATCCCCTCCAACTTTTTAATTTTTTCCTCTGATTGGGTCTATCTTCCTGTTTCTTAGTATGGCTTATATATTTTTTGTGACTATCTAGTCAACTGATTAACTTGATGGGTGTGTCATGAAGGTCAGTACCTCTCTCTGGTCTCTTACTGTGTCATTGATTGGGTTTGTGTCGGGGCTCCTCTTTCATAGTCGGTTCACCAGTATCTCCCAGCCAGGGGTCAGGTACATGTGCAGCAAGCACAGATCAAATGCAAAGGGCTCTGGGAAGAAGGTCAGAAAAAAACTCCAAAAAGCCTTGCTCCTCCTGCTTCACAAAGTACAGCTGGTCTGCCAGGAGATGGTGATCTTCACAACCCATTCCCCACAGACCTACGAAGGGTGGGTATTTTTAGCCCTTTACCAGCTCTGCCTCTGATAAAGGCTGAAGCAGTGGCCTGGTAGCGCCTGACTGGGATAGGCTGGCCCAGCAGGGCCCAGCAGACCAAACTGACCAGTCAATAGCTGGACCCATACTAGGGCTTGTTCTTCTCTGTCCTTGGGGCAGGGGACTCCCATGGCTGTCCCTGTAGGTGGCCACCCGCAAGGCATGGATCACACTGCCCAGAGCTGCTCACCTTGTAGATGGGGTGGACGCCCAGAGCCATGGCCAAGCGAGTCACTCACGTTCCCTCACTGCAGTTTCCCAGTCTCTTCGTTCTGCCCTTCCCTGGGTGCTGCACAGTACGCCCCTGGTCTCTAGAGCCCCCACAGTTCATTCTGACCATTTCTGCATGTTCACTTACTCCTTTGAGGAGAGGAGTGAGCCCTGAGACTTCTCATATTCCACCATCTTCCCAGAAGCCTCTTTGTATAGCTTTTCGTGGTTGCTCTAGGCATTACATTACATACAGAACTTCTCACATCCTATTTGTATCATTTCACCTGTTTGAATAAAGTATAGAAAATTTACCTTTACATTCCTTTACCCTCTCCCATCCATAATATAATTGTTTTAAATATCTACTCTACAATATTTTAAACCACATTAGATAGAGTTATACTGTTTGCTTCAACCAGCAAATATAATGTAGAGGACTCAAAGAAGAAAAGTTGATTGTATTTACCCATAGTTTTTCTTTCTTCCTTCATGATGTTTCAGGGTTCCTTTTTTAACTGTTTCCTATGTAAAGAACTTCCTTTAGCCATTCTTTTAGGTTAGATCTGTTTGTGAAAAATTATTTTCATTTTCCTTCAGCTGAGAATGCCTTGATTTCCCCTTCATTCCTGAATGATATTTTACCTGGATTTAAGCTTTGCGGTTGAGAGTTCTTTTCTCTCAGTGTTTAAAAAGTATTGTGCCACTTCCTTCTGGCCTCCACAGTTTCTGGTGAGAATTCTGCTGCCATTCAAGTTCTTTTAACATGTTGATAAGGGCTGTTTCTTTCTTGGTTCTTTAAAAAATTTTTTCTTTGTCTTTAGTTTTCAGAAGCTTGACTATGATGTGTCTTCACATGGATTCCTCTGGGTTTATTCTACTTGAATCTGAAGGATTATGTCTTTTGCCAAATTTGTGGAAATTTCAGTCCCACTCTTTCTCCTTTCTTTCCAGACTCCAGTGACATGAATGTTAGATCTCTTATTATAGTCCCACAGGTGTCTGTGGCTCTGTTCTTTTTTTCATATTTTTGTGGTTCAGTCTATTTGCTCTCTATTGTTCAATTGGCTAATTCCTACTTTTCTATTTAGTTCATTATCCTTTCCTGTGTCCCCTCCATTCTGCCATTGCATCTGAGCCTATCAGGATTTTTATTCCAACTATTCTATTTTTCAGTTATAAAACTTCCATATGGTTATTCTTTATATGTTCTATATCTTTGCTGAGACTTTCCACTTTTTCATTTGCTTTAAGTTGAAGCCTTCTCAGGATGCTTTAAAATGTTTTTTAAAATAATTCTAAGATATGTTTCATCTCAGTGCTGGCAGCGATGACTGAATTTTTACATTCAGCTCAAGATCTTCCTGGTTTTGGGTATGACAAGTGATTTTCAGTTGAAACCTGGTGATTTGGGGTAGTATGATATGAAACGCTGGATCTTATTCAGATCTGTTTTAACAGCTTCCTCTGACACCATTCTGACAGGGGAATGGGGTAGGACACTGCCCAGTCCTACCAAGTAGGGGTAGAAGTTCAGCCCCCACCTGAGAAAGAGTGCATCTTTACTGCTGGGTGCGGTGGGGGTTCCAGCTCCCCCCAGCCCTCCACTGATACCTCTCTGGCTCAGAGGGGAAGGAGGAGTTCCTTACTACTTCCCAGACAGCCTCCACTGACTCTGTGGGGGAGGAGAGGGCTCATTACCAAACAGCAGAGATGAAAATTCCAGGTCCCTAGGTGGCTTTCTCTGACACAGTTTGGGGTGGGGTGGCGGGGAGAAGGGGAGAAGGCTCCTTGTTACAGCCTGGCAAGGCGGGAAGTCTAGGCTTTCCACCAGGCTTTGCTGGCACGGATTGGGATCGGGTGGGACTCCAGGGTTTTCCAAGGCATTTGGCTGCAGTACAGCACTGATTATCTAAAAGCCTTCGTCTTGCCAGGCTGCCTCTTTCAGGTCCTTTGACTAGAGAGAGAAGGCTTCTGTTGGGGCTTTTGGGCTGTGCCCATTGGCATTTCTGTGTTGTTGGCTTCTTTAACTACAATATACGAGGCAAAAAGAAAACGCAGAGAACTCCCCACTGTGTCATTCCTTGAATCTTGGGGTCCTTAGCCAGTACACCTTCTTCTCCCCACTTTTGGATTCATTTTATGTATATATTTTTAGTCATACTTATAGAAGGAATGGGAATAGTGCATTTACATCATCTTTCCTGGAGTAAAAATCACTTAATTTTTTTTTTTTTTTGTAGAAACCATTTAATTTTTATAAGCATGATCAAATAGCGCCGCAAAAATGTTACTGTTCCATTTTGAACTGGCAAGTCATATGCCTTGAGTCTGCTTTAGGGAGATGAATGTCGAAGGAGGTTTAAGACGTACCAATACCCCTAATATCCATAAAATGGCTGCACTTTATGGATGTTGATCAGTGATGGACGGATGAATGGACGGATGGATGGACAGAATGCAGGAAGGGCTTTAGAAGGCCAGTACACAGTTGAGGTTAGACTGATAGCAGGCATGAAAATGGATGAGTAGGGATGGGCAGGAACTTTCCAATAGGGAAATTGATCGTTCTTAGTGACGGTCTTGGTGTAGGAGGAGAAGCAAGGAAATTGGTGCTTGTAGGGTTACTTCAGAGGCCAAGAGGACAATAAAACCATTAACAGAAAGATCAGGTTGAAGTGGGAGCAGAGGCATGGGGGGTGGGGAGCTAGAATTTTAGTTCCCTTTGGGGCAGAGTGAATTAAAGGCCCTGGTGGGAAACAAGATCTATTTCTCCAACAGAACGTTGGAAGCCCAGTTCTGGAGCTTGAGAGAAATGTTGAACTGGAAGTTTGGGTTCTTTTGGGTTTTCTTTTTTCAAGCTGAACTTCTGTTAAATAGATATCGCCTTGCTAGTCAAGATGTAATGCAGAGACTGGAGGTAACTGCCTGAAAACGTGGAGCTGTGTTCCAGTAGCCACGTCCATCTCTTGAAGATGATTGTATAATTATATAGCTTTCACAGTGAGACTGTGAAAACCTTGTGTTTGATGCTCCTTCTATCTACCTTATCAACAGACGAGTAAAACGTATGGAATAAAAAATAATAGGGGGAACAAATGTTAAAATAAATTTAGATTGAAATGCTAGTGATCAATGAAAGGGGTATGGTGTGTATGAATTTTTTTTCCTGTTGTCTTTTTATTTTTCTGAATAGATGCAAATGTTCTAAGAAATTATCATCATGATGAATATGCAACTATGTGATGATATTGTGAATTAGTGATTATGTATGTAGAACGGAATGATCATAAGTTAAGAATGTTCGTGTCTGTTTGTTGTTATATTAAAAAATAAAATTTAAAAAGTACCTGGAAATTCACTGCATTGCATATTTGTTATTTTTCACAATAAAAAAGGTTTAAAAATAAATAAAATAAAATAAAATGTATGTGAAATGGTTCTTCTAAAATTCTGGTAAATAAGGCAAAAAATTATAGGTATGCACTCTTTCCCTGCAAGTTAATCAGCTGTCCAAGTGCAGGGGGATACACAGTACTTAAATGCTGCCAGAATTTCACGGGAGCCGAGTTTTAGGAGATGATCCGCGTTTCAATTATGAAGAGACTGTCAGTGAGTGATGCTCGATTGGGATGATTATACCTTCACCGAGTATGAAAAGGGTCTCCCCTTCCTTGGCCATAGCCAAATCTCTTGGGCTCAAAGTTTTTTTCAATAGATGTTGCTTCTTTCTCAGAGTTGCTGATTCAAGACTCTTCCCGCACTTGGCCCGCGGGAAAACGTTTTAGAGCTGGGGCCTTCCAGCCCCCGCGATCACAGCCGTGTATCAGAACCCCCCAGCTGGAAAACTTCTCAGGGCCTCCACATAGCTGAGCAAATTTAGAAGTGTTGAGATTTTGCTGTAGGCCCGCGAGGTTGGACGCCCCTAGCGTCTCGCCACGGCCACGCTGAGGGTGAGCCCGTAGCCTTTTGGTCCATACTGCTGCCCGAGGCAGGACTGGCCGCGCGTCTCTCGGCCCTGAATCGCGCCTGCTGCACGCTCTAAAACCTCCCTGCAAACCGCGCAGGGAAACCAGCGGTGCAGGCAGCTTCCCCCGCCAGGCTGGCGCTCTCAGTGCGCACGGACCTCCCACAGGCCCCGCGCTCACGCCACCTCCCCAGACAGGCATTTCCAGTCCGAGGCGCGGGGCGGCCCACAGCCCGGGCCCAGGGGGGCGGCAGGTGCGCCCCGAGGCGCAGGAAACAGATTTTGATGTCATAATAGTACAAATAGTGGTGAGGGAACTTTTCCAATTTTCCCAGGCCCCGTGGTAAAATTTCACGTGCACAATCTGGCTCAATTCTCAAGCAAGCTGCAAGATGTTAAATCCCCTTGGGAGAGAGGAGGAAACTTGGGAGGGGGCGCGAGGAGGAGCGGAGAGACATGAACCGCCGAGGCGGGGGGGGGGGGGGGGGGGGGGGGCACGGCCAGAGCGCCAGGCCCTAGGACGCTCCCTTGGACGCGCCCCCTCCCGTGCCCTCTTCCACCCACGCCACCCCACGGAACGCAGAACTGGCGGAAGCTGGGGGAGGAATTCCCAAGGGCAAGAGGAGGATCAAATCAGAACTTTCTGAAGTTGGGCAGGTCCATGTTCACCACTGGACATGATGTCTTGTGGACTCTAACTGATTTCCAGAAGTTTCTCCCCGAAGGGAGATGCAGGCTGCCGTGTATATTCGTTCATCCAATTAGAGTTACCTGGGGCTTGCTTTGGGCGGAGCCCTCTGCCAGGTACTGGGGATGAACTAGGCAAAAGGACTTTGCCCTCAGGGAAGGATGAAGGACAGCCGTGCCCCTCCTTGTCCTGTCCTCAGCGGAATGGCAGAGCTGGTGACTCTTTCCTCACCCCATCCCATGCCCCGCCTTTCAGTCCTAAAGAGGAGGTAGCAACCAATAGCAAAGGTGGGCAACCCAGACCCACAGAGGGAAAGCAAGCCTGGGGAAGGACCCACCCTGGCTCAGTTCCAGGTCAAAAGAGAGAAGGCACGGCTCTCCCCAGCTCAGGACACCCTGCCTGTGGCTGGTAGGGCAGACTCAGGCTGTTGGCCCCAGTCCACCTCCCAACGAAGCCAGGCAGGTGGATTTCCTGTGGGACCTCAGGCCACCCTTAGCATCCCTCTGCCTCAGTTTCCCCAACTTTTGATAAGCAAATAAATGCACTCCTCCCTCTTTTTCCCCCTTTCCGGATTCTCCTTGGCACGGTACCGATGGAGACAGCCCCTGCTCTGACACCTGTGGAACCTTCTGTGTATTCACAGGGAGTCTGTGTATTATCCCATGTTAATCCTGGGTACCCCGAGTGTTTCCCAGCCAAGGACTGGGTGCCCAAGAGATGGCCAGCCTGTGCTCCGCCTGCAATTGTGCAATCTATGGCCTTTTGTGTCCGGCTTCTTGCATTCCGCCTGATGTTTTCAAAGTCTATGTATGTTGTAGTGTGGATCAGAGTATCATTCTTTTTATGGCTGCACAACCCTCCAATGTATGGCTTTATCACATTTTGTTTATCAGTTGATCTCTGATGGACATTTAAGTTGTCTCCACATTTTGGCTATTATGAATAATGCTGCTATGAGCATTGGCGGATAAGCATCTATTTGAGGCCTTGTCTTCAGTTCTTTGAGGCACATACCTAGGAATGGAATTGCTGGATCATATGGTAATTCCACGTTTAACTCATTGAGCACCTATCTGTTTTTCACAGTAGCTACACCACTGTAGTTGCATGTGAGGGCCCCAAATTCTCTACATCCTAGTGGGTGTGACATACCTCTTTGTGTTTTTATTTTCATTTCCTTAATGACTAATGTCCTTGAACATCTTTTCATAGGCTTGAACTTTGTGTCTATTTTTAGAAATGATTAGTCTTTTGTGTATTTTTTTAACTAAGCCATTTGTCTTTTGGTTGTTGGGTTGTAAAAGCACTTTATATAGCCTGGATATTAGACCCTTATTATATATGATTTGCAGATTTTTCTCCTATTGTGTGTGATGTCTTTCCACTTTCCTTATAACATCCTTCAATATGAAAAAGTTTGTAACTTTAATGGATCGTCCCACTGGTTGCCTGTGCTTTTGATGTCATAGGTAAGAAACCACTGTCAAATCTAAGGGCCTGAATATTTACTGCATTGTATTCTTCTAAGAGTCAAGGTTTTAGCTCTTGTATTTAGGTATGTGAACCATTTTGTGTTAATTTTCATTCATGGCCTGAGGCAAGGGTCAAAAACCATTCTTCTGCATACGACATCCTGGTATCCCAGCACCATTTGTTAAAGAGAATATTCTTTTCCCCTTGAAGGGTTTTGAAATCCTTGTCAAAAATCAATTGGCCATAGATGTTTGGTTTTACTTCTGAACTTTCAATACTATTTCATTGATCTATAGCTCTGTCTTTATGCCAGGACCACACTGCTATTTTTCTTTCAATTATATTTTTTTAATTAGAGAAATTGTAGGTTTACGGAAAAATCATGCAGAAAATACATAGTACCCCCCCCCCAAATTATTGACACTTTGATTTAATGTGGTACCTTTGTTACAACTGATGAAAGAATATTATTACAATTGTGATAAACTATAACCTATAGGTTATGTTAGAGTTCACCATTTGTATTGTACAGTTGTATGTTTATTTTTTATTCTAATAGCATATATACAACAGAAAATCCCTTTAACCACATTCAAATGTACGATTCAGCGGTGTCAGCCACATTCATGATGATGTGCTATGACTTCCATCATCCATTGAGAAGACCTTTCCATCACTCCAAACAGAAATTCGGTACCAATTAAGTATTAACTCCTTATTTTCTACCCCCAGCCCAGCCCCTGGTAGCCTGTGTTCTAGTTTCTGCCTATATTCATTTGCTTATTCTAATTATTTTGTATCTGTGAGATCATACAATATTGTCCTTTTGCATCTGGCTTATTTCACTGGACATGATGTCTTCAAAGTTCATCCATGTTGTCACATGAATCAGAACTGCATTCCTTTCTGTGGCTCTTTGTATGCTGCTAGAATGCAATATACCAGAGATAGAATGGCTTTTAAAAGGGGGAATTTATTAAGTTGCAAGTTTACGGTTCTAAGGCTGTGAAAATGTCCAAATTAAGCAAGGCAATGTCCAAATTAAGGAAGTTTATGGTCCTAAGGCTATGAAAACGTCCAATTTAAGGCATCCAGGGAAAGAGTCAAGAAGGTTCAAGAAGTTCAATGACGTTCAGGGTTTCTCTCTCAGCTGGGAAGGCACATGTCAAGATCTGCTGGCTTTCTCTTCAACAGCTTCCCTGGGGCTCTGTCTATTCTGTTGGCTCTGCTCCTTCTGGAGGCTCCCGTGGCTTTCTAGCTTTTTCCAAAATGGGTCCCTATTACAGGGCTCCAGCAAGCAGTCCCACCTTGAATGGGTAGAGACACACCTCCATGGAAACCATCTAATCAAAAGTTACCACCTGGGCAGGCCACAGTGGCTCAGTGGCAGAGTTCTCGCCTGCCATGCTGGAGACCGGGTTTGATTCCCGGTGCCTGCCCATGCAAAAAAGAAAAGAAAACTTACCACCTACAATTGGGTAGGTCACATCTCCATGGAACCACAATCAGAAAGGTTCCACCCAGCCATAATTGAATGAGCATTAAAAGACATGGCTTTTCTGGGTTACATAATAGCTTCAAACTGCACATATGTATAGACCACATTTTGTGTGTCCATTCATCTGTTGATGGGTACTTGAATTGTTTCCTTATTTTGGTAACTGTGAATAATGTTGCTAGTAACATAGGTGTGCAAATATCTGTTCGTGTCCCTGCTTTCATTTCGATTGGGTTTATACCTAGAAGTGGGATTGACAGGTAATGTGGTAATTCTTTGGCTAACTTCCTGGGGCTGCCAAACTGTTTTCTGCAGTAGCTGCACCATTTTACATTCCCACCAAAAATGAAAGAGTGCTCCTATTTCTCCAACACTCTTATTTTCCATTTTTAAAAACAGTAGCCATTCTAATGGGTGTGAAATGGTATCTCAGTGTGGTCATGATTTGCATTTCCCTGATTTACACAGCTAATGATGTTGAGCATCTGTTCATGTGCTTTTGGGCCATTTTTTCTATGAAGAAATACATGTTCAAGTGTTTTGCCCATTTTTAAATGGGGTTGTTTGTCCATGTGTTGTTGAGTTAAAGGGTTTTAAATGCATATACATATGTATCTATTTTATATTAAATATTTATTAGATATGTGGCTTCCAAATACTTTCTCCCATTCCGTAGATTGTCTTTTTACTTTCACGATGAAGTCCTTTGATGCACAGACATTTTTAATCTTGATGAGGTCCCATTTGTCTGTTTTTGTTGTTGTTTCTTGTGCTTTGGGTTTAAAGTCTAAGAAGCCATTGCCTGCTACGAAGTCCTAAAAATGCTTCCCTATTTTTTCTTCTAAGTTTTATATTTTATGGTATGATTCTTATATTTAGGTTTCTGATCCATTCTGAGTTAATTTTTCAGTATGGTATGAGATACAGGTCCACTGTTATTCATTTACCTATGGACATTCAGTTTTCCCAGCACCATTTTTTTTTTAATTTTTTAAAAATGTTTTTATTGTAGACAACAAACAAACATACAAACACTCTTGACATACAGCATTCTTTTCATGGTTACAATCGGTGGTTCACAATATCATCACATGGTTGTATATTTTTTACCACGATTATTTTTTTGAACACTTGCATCTCCCCAGCAAAAGCAATATAAAAGAAAAAAGAAAAAGCTCAAACATGCCATACCCCTTACCCCTCACTCTCATTGACCACTAGTGTTTCAATCTACTCAATTTATTTTAACCTTTGTTCCCCCTATTATTTGTTTATTTCTTTCTTACCCATATTTTTTACTTATCTGTCCATACCATAGGAAAAAGGAGGATCAGACACAAGGTTTTCATAATCACAGAGTCACACTGCAAAAACTATATCATTATACAATCATCTTCAAGAAACATGGCTACTGGAGCACAGCTGTAGTTTCAGGTACTTCCCTCTAGCCACCCTAATACACCATAACCTAAAAGGGGATATCTATATAATGTGTAAGAATAACCTCCAGGATAACTGCTTGACCCTGTTTAAAATCTCTCAGCCACTGGCACTTTATTTCGTCTCATTTCTGTCTTCCCGTTTTTGGTTGAGAAGGTTTTCTCAATCCCTTGATGCTGAGTCCCAGCTCATCCTAGGATTTGTGTCCCACATTCTCAGCACTGTTTCTGAAAAGACTTTTCTTTCCCCATTGAGTGGACTTGGAAGCCTTGTCAAAAATAAATTGGTCATAGATGTGAGGATTCAATTCTGAATTCTCATTTTGATTCCAATGGTTTATGTCTGTCCTGTGCCAGTACTGTGCTATTTTGATTATAGTAGTTTTGTAATAAGTTTTTAAATTAGAAAATGTGGGTGTCTCCCCAACTCTATTCTTCTTTTTCAAGATTAGCTGTGCTATTCAGGGGCCCTTTCCCTTCCATAGCAATTTACTGATTGGCTATCCCACATCTGCAAAGAGGGAGTTGGAATTTGATTGGGATTGCATTAAAACTGTAATAACTGGATAGAATTGATATTTTAACAATATTTAGTCTTCTAATCCAAGAACACAGAGTGTTCCATCACTTATTCAGGTCTTTTTTGATTTCTTATAGCAATGTTTTGTAGTTTTCCATGTATTTGTCCTTAGCATCCTTGGTTAAATTTGTTTGTAAATACTTGTTCTTTTAGTTGCTATTGTAAATAAATTTTTTGTCTTGATTTCTTTTTCAGCTTGTTCATTACTAGTGTATAGAGACACTACTGATTTTTGCCTTATTTTTATCTTGTACCATGCCACTTCGCTGGATTTGTCCATTAGCTCTACTAGCTTCGTTGTGAATTTTTCAGGACTTTCTATATATAGGATCATGTAGTCTGAAAATAAGGAAAATTTTCCTTCTTCCTTTCCAATTTGGATAAGTTTTTATTTCTTTTTCTTGCCTAATTGCTCTGGCTAGAACATTCAGCACAATGTTGAATAACTGTGGGGACAGTGGACATCTGTATTAGTTTGTTAAGCTGCAGGAATGTAATATACTAGAAATGAAGCAGCTTTTAAAAAGGGAGCTTAATCAGTTACAAGTTTACAGTTCCAAGGCTGTAAAAATGTACAAATCAAGGCACCAACAAGAGGTTACTGACTCAAGGAAGGCTGAGCACCTCTGTCAGCTGGGAAGGCAGCTGGCATCTGCCAGTCCTTGTCCCGGTTATGTTGCTTCCTGCGTCTGCTGCCATTAGTTTCCTCTCTAAGCATCTGTGGGCTCATCTGCTCCAGTAGAAAACTCTGGGTTTCATCTCTTAGATTAGCGTCCACTGGGGCTAGAGATTTCTTCTCTTCAGGTTCTGGCTATTTCTGTGAGTCCTTGCTTAGCATCTGTTTGGACTATTTCTGTCTCTATCTCCAAACATCAACATTGTCTGTCAGCTCTAAAGCAGTTTTTCTCCATGCTCCTGGATGTGCTCTGTCAGCTCTGAACTTTCTCTAAAATTTTTCCTCTTTTAAAGGATCCCAGTAAACTAATCAAGACCCACTTTGATGAGATGGAGTTACGTCTTATCTAATCAAAATGTCCCACCCACAAGTGGGAGTGCCATGGCTTTGTGGAGGTAATCTAATCAAAACCTGCCCTGCAATATTAGATTAGGATTAGAAGAAAAGGTTGCCCCCATAAGATTGGACCAAGATTAAAACCTGGCTTGTCGGGGGTATATAATACTTTCAAACTGGCACTTGTCTTGTTCCTGCTCTTGGAGGAAGAACTGTCAGCCTTTAACCATTGAGTATTATATTAACAGTGGGGTTTTCATATGTGCCCTTCACCACGCTGAGGAAGTTGCTTCTGTTCCTAGTTTTTAAAGTGCTTTTATCATAAGGGGTTGCTTGATTTTGTCCAGTGTCTGTTCTGTGTTAATTGAGAAGATCATGTGTTTTCTTTTTGCTTCAGTCTATTAATGTGACGTATTACATTATTTGATTTTTCTTAGGTTGAACCACCCTTTCATTACTGGGATAAATCCCACTTGATCGTGGAGAACAATTCGTTTAATATACTGTTGGATTCAGTTTGCTGATATTTTGTTGAGGATTTTGCATCTACATTCAAAAAGGATATTGGCCTTTAATTTTTTTTTCTTGTGGTATCTTTTTCTGGCTTCAGTATTAGGGTGATGTTGGCCTCATGGAGTGAATCATGGAGTGTTCCCCTCCTCTTCAGTTTTTTGGAGGCGCTTGAGCAGGTTTGGTGTTAACTCCTCATGGAATGTTTGGCAAAACTCACCATGAAACCCTCTAGCCCTGGGCTCTTCCTTGTTTGGAGGTTTTGATGACACTGATTCAATCTCTTTCCTTGTTTTTGTTTCTCTATTTCATTTATCTTTACTCTAATCTTTACTCTTTCCTCCCCTTTGCTAGATTTTTATTAATTTGCCCCTTTTTCTCATTTCTTAAGGTGTAAAGTTAGGGTATTGATTTCAGAGATTTTTTTTCCTTTTTTTAATGCTGGCAATTACAGCTATAAATTTCCTACAGACCACTTCATTCATTGTATCCCATTAGTTTTGGTATGTTGTGTTTTTATTTCCATGAGTCTCAGAGTAATTTCTAATTTCCCTTCTGATTTTTTTCTTTAACTTATTGGTTGCTGTTGTAGTTTGCCAGCTGCTAAAATGCAATATACCAGAAATGGAAAGGCTTTTAAAAAGGGGAATTTAATAAGTTGCTAGTTTATAGTCCCAAGGCAGAGAAATTGTCCCAATTAAAGCAAACCTATAAAAATGTCTAAATTAAGGCACCAACAAGAGGTTATCTTCACTCAAGAACAGCCAATGAAGTTCAGGGTTTCTCTCTCAACTGGAAAGGCACATGGCGAACATAGCAGTGTCTTCTAGCTTCTTCTCCAGGCCTCTTGCTTCATGAAGCTCCCCCAGGGGCATTCTCCTTCATCTCCAAAGGTCGCTGGCTGGTGGACTCTTTAGTTTTCATGTCTCTGCTGCTCTCATCATTCTCAAATTCTCTCCAAAATGCTTCCTCTTTTAAAGGATTCCAGTAAAGTAATCAAGAACCACCTGGAATAGGTGGAATCACATCTCCCGCTATTCAAAAGTTCATACCCACAATTGGGTGAGTTACATCTCCATGGAGATGATCTAATTAAGTTTCAAACCATACGATCCCCTCAGGTATTTCCTTCAGGTTGGAAACTTCATTGCTAGATTGTTAGGATCTAGCAATGACTCCTCAGCTAGATCCTTGCTTATGTATAGAAATGTCACTGGTTTTTGCACATTAACTTTATATCCCTCCACCTCACTGAATTCATTTATTAGCTCAATTAACTTTGCTGTAGATGTCTCAGGATCTTCCAAGTTCCCTAATTCTGATTCCCTAATACTGAATAGGGATCAGAAGAAATGGTCACTCCCACAGGATTGATTAGGATTCAAACATGGCTTTTCTAGGGTACATAAATCCTTTCAAACCAGCACAGTTGCTTAAGGATATGTTGCTTAATTGGCACATATTTGTGGCTTCCCAGATTTTCTTTCTGTGATTGATTTCTAGTTTAATTCCAGTATGATAAGAGACTATTCTTTATTAGGATTATGATTTTTCCCCTTTATTAGAAAAGTTGCTGGTTTATAGAACAATGCTGCATAAAATACAGGATTTCCACATACCACCCTATTATTAACACCTTGCATTGGTGTGGAATATTGGTTACAGTTGATAAAAGCATATTTTCATAATTGTACTATGACTGTTGTCCATGGTTTGGCTTGGGATTCACTGTTTGTGTAGTGCAATTCCATGGATTTTTTTTAACTTTTTAATTGTAAAGTATAACATATATACAAAGCAAAGAAATGAAAAAGCAATCGTTTTCAAAGCTCTCTTCAACAAGTAGTTACAGGAGAGATCCCAGAGTTTGTCATGGGCTACCATATAATCCCCTCAGGTATTTCCTTCTAGCTGTTACAGAATATAGGAGGCTAGAGGGCTTAAATATTTTTTTTATCATCACAATCGACTTTATACCCTTCTTTTTTTGTGAAAAATAATGTATCTTAACTGACTCCTCAGCTAGATCATTGCTTATGTATAGAAATGTTACTGGGTTTTGCACATTAACTTTATATCCCTTCACCTTACTGAATTCATTTATTAGCTCAATTAACTTTGCTGTAGATGTCTCAGGGTCTTCCAAGTATAGTATCACATTATCTGCAAATACTAAGAGTTTTACTTCTTCCTTTCCAATTTGGATGAATTTTTCTTCTTTGTTCTGCCTGATTGCTCTAGCTAGAACGTCTAGCACAATGTGGAATAATAGTGGTGACAGAGGGCATCCTTGTCTTGCACCTGATCTTCGGGGGAAAGCTTTCAGTCTCTCTCCATTGAGTAAGATGCTGGCTTTCGGTTTTTCATATATCGCCTTTATCATATTCAGGTAGTTATCTTTGATTCCTATCTTTTGGAGTATTTTTATCAGGAAAGGATGCTGAATTTTGTTGAATGCTTTTTCAGCATCAGTTGAGATAATCATGTGATTTTTCCCTTTTGATTTGTTAATGTGCTGTATTACATTAATTGATTTTCCTGTGTCGAACCATCCTTGTACTCCTGGTATAAACCCTACTTGGTCATGGCATATAATTCTTTAATGTGCTGTTGGATTCAATGTCCTAATATTTTATTGAGAATTTTTACATCTATGTTCATTAGGGAGATTGGCCTGTAGTTTACCTTTCTTATAGCATCTTTACCTGATGTTGGTATTAAAATTAGCTTCATAAAATGAGTCGGGTAGAGTTCCTTTTCCCTCAACTTTTTGGAAAAGTTTGAGCAGGATTGGTGTTAGTTCTTTTTTGGAATGTTTGATAAAATTCCCGTGAAACCATCTGGGCCTGGGCTTTTCTTTGTAGGAAGATTTTTGATGACTGATTGAATCTCTTTACTTGTGATTGGTTTGTTAAGATCTTCTATTTCTTTGCTGAGATCTTCTATGATTCAGAGGCCTATGCCAAAATTTTCTTTCTTTTTAATCATAAGTTTTAATTTATTTTTGTTACAGGAGGAATCCTTATAATTTTTAGTGGACTGAAAAAAGTTGGAGGGCATGCTGTCCAAGACTGACATTCATAAACACTAAAATAAATTAAATAATAGCCATGTATCCATGTATCTTTCTGTTATACATGCTGTATGGTGGGGGTCACATTTCATTCTTTTTCCATGTGAATATCCCATTATTGCAGCACCATTTGTGGATTTTTTTTTCTTTTTTTGGAAGTGCACAGGCCAGGAATCTAACCCAAGTCTCCCATGTGGCAGGTGAGAATTCCACCATTGATACCCTTGCACCCCTCCATGTATATTTTTAATGAAGTATTTCACTCTAAAATATATTGGATTTTTTTTTAAAGAAAGCTTTAAATTATATATGTAAGTCATCCTATATTGAAAGGAATGTCAAGCTTGTTAAAACACATAACAAAAACTTATTTTGATTTGTATTTCAGAAACTAAAAAATAAAATGTTGAGAGAATAAAAAAAAATGGTGCTGCAATAATGGGATAATCACATGGAAAAAGAACGAAATGTGACCACCACTACACAGCATATAACTTCCTGAGTCAGTGTAGGTTGTTTGTGTGTTTCCAGGAATTTGTTCATCTCATCTAAGTTGTCTAGTTTATAGTATCCCGTTATGATTTCTTTTATTTCTTTCTTTGTAAGTCTTGCTAATGGCCCATCAATTTTACTGATTTTCTCAAAGAACCAACTTTCGGTTTTATTGATTCTTTCTATTGTTCTTTTGTTCACCCATTCATTTTCTCTGCTTTAATCTTTATTTCTCTTCTTGTATTTGCCTTGAAGTTAGTTTGCTGTTCTTTCTCAAGTTCCTCCAGATGTGCTGTTAAGTCCTTGATTTTTGCTCTTTCTTGTTTTTTAATATAGGCATTTAGGGCAATAAATTTCTCTCTCAGCACAGCCTTTACCACATCCCATAAGTTCTGATAAGTTGTATTCTCATTTTCATTCATCTCCAGATAGCTACTGATTTCTCTAGCAATTTCTTCTTTGACCCACTAGTTATTTAAGAGTGTGTTATTTAATTTCCATATGCTTGTGAATGTTCTCATTCTTTGGTGGTTATTGAGATCCAGCTTCATCCCACTGTGATCAGAGAAAGTGCTTTGAATAATTTCAGGGTTTTTAAACTTATGAAGACCTGTTCTGTGCCCCAGCATATGATCTATCCTGGAGAATGTTCCATGAACACTAGAGAAGAATGTATAACCTTGTACTTTGGGGTGCAATGACCTATATATGTCTTTTAGGTCCCATTCATTTATCAAGTTATTTGACTTCTCTATTTCCTTGTTGATCTTCTGTCTGGTTGTTCTGTCTATAGAGGAGAGTGGGTTATTGAATCTCCTACTATTATTTTTGAAACATCTATCGCTCCCTTCAGTTTTGCCAGTGTCTGTCTCATGTGCTTTGGACCCTTGATTGGGAGCACAAACATTTATGATGGTTATATCTTCTTGGTGAATTGACCCTTTAATTAGTATATAGTGTCCTTCTTTGTCTCTTACGCTGTCTTTACATTTAAAGTCTATTTTGTCCAATATTAGTGTAGCTACTCCTGCTTTCTTTTGGTTACAACTTGCGTGGGAAATCTTTTTCCATCCTTTTACTTTCTATTTGTATTCTTGTGTCTAAGATGAGTCTCTTGTAAGCATCTTATAGCTGGATTATGTTTCTTAATCCATTCTGCCAATCTGTATCTTTTAATTGGTAAGCTTTGTCCATTAACACTCAAAGTTATTACTGAAAAGGCGTTTCTTGAATCCACCGTCTTATCTTTTAATTTTATTTGTCAGATTGATGTGTTCTAGAATTTCCTTCTTTCTCCTTGTATTCTTTAAATTATCCTCAGTGGTACACTTCAATTCTGTGCCCTCCTCCAGACCTCCCTCTCTTGTCTTTTTTTTTTTTCAGCTGGCAGAACTCCTTTTAGTATTTCTTGCAGGACTGGTCTCTTACTGACAAATTCTTTCAGCACTTCTTTGTGAAAACTCTCCCTCAGTTTTGAAGGACAATTTAGCTGGGTACAGAATTCTTGGCTGGAAGTCTTTCTCTTTCAGGATCTTGAATATATCATACCATTGCCTCCTCACCTCCATGGTGTTAGTTGAGTAGTCTGAGCTCAGTCTTATTTGATTTCCCTTGTATGTAGTAGATTGGTTTTCTCTTGCCACTTTCGGGATTTTCTGCTTCTCTTCAACATTAGACAGGCTGATTAGTATGTGACTTGGGGAAGACCTATTTGGATTTATTCTGTTTGGAGTTCATTGGGCTTCTTTGACTTGTACATTTATGTCCTTTATCAGGGTTGGGAAGTTTTCCCCCATTATATCCTCAACTGCTCTTCAATTAGCCCTTTACTACTCGCTTCTCCTTTTAGGACGCCAATGATTCTTATATTTGTGGGCTCTCTTCCCTGAGATCCAATTCAAATTTTTCCATCTTTTTTGCCATTTGCTGTTAATATAGACTTATAATTATTGTTCTATGTGCTTATCTTTAAAATCATATAGAATAAAAATCTTGTCAACATCTCAAAAAAATCATATAGAGAAAAGCATTTCCCAAAAAATACATTTTTACTGTGTTTTACATTTATTGATGCGCTTACCCTTTACCCATGCTCTTCATTTCTTCATATGGCTTCAAGTTATTGTTTGTGTCTTTTTATTTCAACCTGAAGGACTGCCTTTAGCATTTTCTGTAGGGCAGTTCTACTAGCAATGAAATCCCTCATTTTAGTGTCTTAATTTCTCTTTCAGTTTGAAGGATATGTTGGTGGATACATATATTTTTTAATTTTTTTAATTTTTAATTTTTCCAGCCCTTTAATATGTCATCCCACTACCTCCACTCCCCCATAATTTCTGATGAGAAACATGCTGTTAATTTTATTGAGGACCCTTTCCATGTGACACGTCACTTCTCTGCTGCTGCTTTCAAGATTCTCTCTTTGTCTTTAGCTTTCAACAAAGCTAATCAACCCTCCCCTGGTTGTTTTAAGTTTTTTACTACATTCTGGGGTTCCAAAAAAAGGTTGAGTCTGATGTTTTTTGTCAGCTTAATCATTGATTTAGTGGAAGGAGGGATTTTTTGAACTCCCTACTCTGATATTTTCGGTGGAGTCACCCCTCAAGTTTGTTAGTCTTTTAATTTTTTCTTTCTCATATGTCTTCAATCATTAAACATCCTTTTATAGACTCGTGATTCTGTCGGAGGTGAGGGAGATGGGAAGGGGATGCAGCAGACCCATAGTGTCACAGGGACATTGAAGACAGAAGCTTCTTCATGAATGGCAGTGCTAAGAGGGTCTGGTGCTATTATCTCATAAACTGTTTGAACCCTGGAGTGCCAAGGGTACCTAAAATTTTACCTCCAGACCCAGATTACTAGAACATTCCCAGGTTAGCCCTTTTCCCCCCACTATATCACAGTGATTGCTCCTTTTACTTATTATTGCATAAGTAATACCTCGTTGTCACAGAAGAACAGAAATGATCAAAAAGAGAAAGAAATTACAATTACCCACAGTACTAGTCACCATCCCAGCCACCACCGCAAAGCCGGCCTGCCCCCACCCCACTCCCTTCCCTGCTTGATTTTTCTCCACGGCACTGAGCACCTTTGTGCATTCCATACATTTCATCTATGAGTGTCTGTTCCCAGAAGCAGGTTAGCCCCATGACAGCTGGTGCTTTTTTCCCTACCGTTGTGTCCTCAGTGCCAGAAAGTGGGCATACCTGGCTCCATCCATACCTGGAATGGACTAACGAAGGAACGAATGCACTCTTTTGAGTACTACTGCCACATGTCTCTTCAAAACAATCTCATTAGATAGATATTTACTATCCCCATTTTACATACAAAGAAATTGCGACCAACCAGTATGGGCTAGGGTGGGGCAGCACCTTGGCCTTTCCACTCAGTTTTTAGGACATTATTAGTACTTTTGGGCAAATGTTCTTCTGTTTGGGGGCAGGATAAGTAGGAAAATGAGACGCTCACCTCCAAGTTCCATCCCCTCAGTAGGGCTCTCCATGCTTTTCCAAGAGAACCAATTGACGAAGCTCAGATGTGGGTAATTGTGGAGACATCTCCCTACCAACATGTGGGCTCCTGGAAGATATTTTGCAGATGAATTATGAATCTGTGCCTGGGTTCAAACTATGGCTCAGGCTAGTCATTTAACTTCACAGTGTCTCCATTTTCATTTGTAAAATAAGCCTAACAATCCGTACCTCACAGAACTGTTTCTGGGATTCCGTGAAATTGTACATGCAAAACCCTTGACGCAGGGCCTTTCTCACGGTAAATGCTTGCCAATTCGATACCTCTGCTCCCCAAGCCTCCAGAGATCTCTCTAGCACATATTTTGCTTGGCAAAGACAGAAACGCCATCTTGATTTATTTATGTTTTTAGTTGTACCAAGACCTGAGCTGTTTTCTGGAGAAGGACTCACAATAACTAAAGTTTCAGCAGACTGATGTATAAACTATAACCCGATAATATAATCTCTCAAGGAGCACAGGGTGGGTGAGAAGGTATTAGGAGGGAGGAGGGGGCAGTTGAGGCCCTCAGCCCTGGCTCAGCTGCAGTGTGGCTCTGAGGCCAAACACAGAAAGGCCATATGGCTGGAGGTCAGGAGGGAAGCCGCCTTAGCTGATGGGTGGTCTGGCTACCCTGAAGTTTGCAGATGGGGCTGGAGCAGGGCCAGAGGTGTGGAAGAGAACTTTTTTTCATTCCAGAAATATTTATTGAGCACCCTCTAGGTGCCGGACACTGTTATAGGCCCTGGGGATCCAGCAGAGGACAAAGAGTCTTGCTCTCCTAGAGCTGTCACGCTGGGGAAGACTGTCAATAAACTGGCCACGTAAGTAGAACATAAAGGCAAGCGCTGTTGGAGGAGGATCAGGCAAAGCCCTGATCCTGAGCTCAGCTCTGTCTTCTTGCACATGCTTCCTTTCCCTCCCATGGCCCAGGACCAGGTCCTATTTTGTCCTCCTGTGACAGATGAGGGAACCAAGACAAGAGATGACGTGGCTTCACTTAGGCACCCAGCAGTCCCCAGGGGCCCAACGTCAGCAGTGTTGAAACTCCAGAATCTGCAGCCTGGGGAAGGGTGATGATGATGGGGGTGGGGTTGGGGCAGACAGGGTATCATCCCTGGGTCCTTTCCTAAGCCAGTGCTGCAGGCTCCCACCTGCATGCTACCCTGACCCCAGGAAGGGGGGTCACTGCACTCAACGCTGGGGGGCTTGTGCAGGGGTTGGGATACTCACATGTGGGTTTTTGTTGAGTTCCAGCTTCAGGGAATTTGGTCCTCAGGGTCATGAGTGAGTGGGCAATGAGGGCTGGAGCGGACCCAGAGAAAGGAGAGTCAGGGGCCTGGATCCTTCCATCACAGCCAGGTGTCAGGGAGAAGTGTCCAGGTCGTTACCACCCTCATGGGGGACTCCTTGGACCAGGTGGGAGCCCAGGAATGGACATCAGGGCCCTGGGCCATCAGCCAGCAGCCTCAGATAACCCCACTGGTCAGGGGTGGCAGCTGTGTGCACTCCATCCAGACCCTGCAAGGTCAAGACCAAGTAGAGAAGCCTTTTGTTTTGCTTCGGGAGGGTGCAGTGGGGTCTTTTTAGTGGCGGGGGTCCTGCCCTGGCAGCCAGCGTGCGCAAGAAGAGGACCGGGAAGAAGCTCCGGTGGTGACTACGACAGAGCTGTAAACCGAGGCACCCAACTAGAGGTGCAGGCACGAGGGCTCCTAAGGAATCCGTTCTAAGACCCTGGCTTTAAGTTTCTCCTCCTTGACGTGCTTGTGCCTGAGAATTGCCTTGTTTCCACCCGCATACCAAAAAGCCCAAGGTCTTCCCAGCTGGAACCTTGCTCCCCAGGCTTGCCCTTGAGATCACAGCTAAAGGACCATCGCGAAGTGGTTTGGGAGAGTTTCCGGTAACTCCTGCAAGAGTTTCCAGGGCTGCGGAGTCCCAGCTCTCCTGCATCTTGGCTCTGTGACCTAGAACAACAGGTCATCTCACCTCTCGGAGCCTCGGTTTCCTTACCTGTGAACCGAGGACAGAACACCTGCTCCCAGCTGGGTGTGCGAATGACCAGGCTCACACCTTGCCAGCAGTATAAAGGGTGCATTTCACCCAATGGAGGCTCCTGGTGAATCTGAGGTAAACCCAGTGACGCCAGGGGGGTGGGATGGGCAGGATAATAGCCTTGCAATTGGCTCGTTCAGCGCGCAAAAACTGTTTCGACTCATTTAGGTTTTGACATTTTTATTGGGATCTCCATCAATAACGTGCACCCCATCCCCGCCTTTAAGTACAGCTCGATAAATTTTACTCAAGTATACCCCCGGGTATACAAACAAAACTTGTTTGGCCACCCAAAACAAGATCCGGAACCTGCCCAGAACTCGAGTCTTTTAGAAGAGGCCCAAGGGTCCTTCGTGGTAAACTCTGCAGCCCTGGCCTCGAGTCTCGGTCCGGGAACCTTTCGGCTCCTTCCGGCCCCTCACTGGGCAGCAGGGGAACTGAGGCTCCGGGGCGCGAAGGTGTCAGCAGAGCAGGGACCAGCCCAGCTCCCGGGGTTCGCTCTCTCCTGCAGCTCAGGGAACTTGGGCGCCGCCGCCCCGGCGCATCATCGGGCGGGGGGAGCCAGGCCGAGCGCGCTCCTCCCCGGGCGGGGCCGGTCGCCCTGCGCGCGCGCCGACGTCCCGCCCCCCGCCCCCGCACGCGCGCGCCCCCGCCGGGCTAATTAGCCGCGCGGTTTGTTTACAAACATGGGGCAGGTGCGCGCCGCCACGAGCGTGCGCGGCGGGGATGCCAGGGCGGCCCCCGTGGACTCCGGGCATGGGGGGCGGGAGGCGCCGGACTCGCGCGGGCCGCCCTAAGTGCCGCGCGGCGCTCCCGCTTCCCCGGGGCCCCGCCGGAGCGCGCACGCGCGCGGGCGGGCAGCGTGGGGTGGCCGAAGGCCCCGCGTCGCCGCCCGGAGCCCCGCCCCCGCCGCGCGCCCCCCGGGCCGGGCCCGCTCGCGGCCGGGTCGGCGGCGGGGCGGGCGGGGGCGCGCGGCGGGGGCGGGGCGGGCGCGCGGGCGGGGCCGGGACGTGTAGTCCGCGCGCGGCGGTCGTCTTCTGGGCGGCCTCGACGCGGGCCGGGCCGCGGACTACGACTCCCGCCAGGCGCCGCGCGCAGCGCATGAGCCCTGCTCGGTTCGGCGCGTCTATTATGCTGCCGGGGCCGGCGAGCCAAAGAGGAGCCGGCCGCGCGGGCCCGGGAGGGGACGGCGTCGCAGTTGCCGAGGCCAAGTACGCCTTTCTCTTGCTTGCTTGCGCGTGCGGGGCGGCGGGAGGCGCGGGGCGGCGGGCGAGCGAGGGGCGCGCGGCCCGGGCACCCGGAGTCAGGCTGCTGGCGCGGCCCGGGAGCCGGACGCCCGGAGCCGCCGCCGCCACCGCCGCCGCCGCCTTTGTGCGCGGCCACGATGTAACAAAGCACGGCGGCCGCCCGGGATCGCGGCGGCGGCGGTGGCGGCGGCGGCGGGCTGCGCTCCCCTCCGCCCTCCTCCCGCTCCCGCTCGGCAGTCTGCGTCCTGGGCTCGGGGGCGTCGCCGCGGCCGAGGCGCGCAGCCCGGAGTTGGCACGGCCCGCGCTCCCCGCGCCAGCCGGGCCTCCCGCGCGCCCTCCCTCACGGAAGGGATTTTTTTTCTCCTTTCCTCTGCCCGCCATCTTTTGAAGGGGGGAAATAAGGGAAGACGAGGAGGGGGAAGGTGCGCGGCAACGTCCCCCAGCTCGGCGGCCGTGCGCTCCGGCGCCACTTTGCCCGCGCCCAGCGGCGCCCCGCCCGTCCCCTTCTCACTCTCCCTCCCTCCCTCCCGCCTTCCCCGTTTCCCTCCATCCCTCCTCTTGCCGGGAGCCCGTCGCCGCCTTCTGCTGCCGGGGCGGGCGGTAAGGCCGAGCCCGGGCCGGCTCTGCTCAGTCCCTCGGAGGAGCCGGTGCTGTCGGCTGGGGGTGGGGGCTGCTTTTACCGGAGTTAGGGGTCGACGGCTGACTCCGAACCTCTCTGAATTGTTTAATTAGTGCATTTCCCGTTTTGAAATAAGCGCTTTCCCCGGGCGAAGTCTAGAGGGAAGTGCGCGCCCCGTTTTTTCCACTTGGGGTTGGCATCTGGGGGACAACGTGGTCCAAGCCCTTCCCAGGAGAAAGGCGCACCGCAGACCTTGTCCATCCACCTGGCCCTCATGGGCCCAGCCGTGAATAAAGTCCAGGGGTTGGGGGTGTCCTCTCATTCTCTTGCCTCCGGTTGCGCCTTCGGTGGGCAGGGTAGGAGTGGAGGTTGTGGCGGCCCGCGGAGAACCGTCTCCGTCGTGGGGTGGGGGTCTGGAATCCATCCTGTCGGGTTGGTCTGCGAGCGCCATACGACCCTTCGTTTGAGCCGAGAGCTTTTTGCCAAGCGCATAACTGGCTTCTCGGCCCTTATCTTGAACTTGGTTGGAGGCGGCAGCGTGTGGCCGGGCCGTGTGTGCGCTGGATGAACTGCTGGGAGCTCGACCCTCCTTTCCAACCCTCCCCTCTTGCTCTGGCAAAGACTGGGAAGAAGAGTTTCTTGTTACCCGGCTGTCTCGTGGGCTTTGTTTTTAACATTTTCATTTAGAAAGGGGATTCTTTTCCTGCGTGTCTGGAGTGGCCTTGGGGCGATCCCAGAATCTCTGCAAAGTTGCGTGGCATATTCCTGGGGGGTGGGTCTGAGGTGTGTAGCTTTGTGGGCGCTCAAAGGGCTCAAGCAGGGTCTGGAAGCTTGGCAAAGACCTGGCCTCGGGTCAGGGACCCTTTAGTTGTCCAGACCGTGGCCCAGCAGGTCTGAAGGTGCCTTCTGGTCGTCTGCCCTTTCCTGTCTCAGACCTTCTGCGTGTCCTCGTGCCCTTGGTTACACTGCAGAGAGAGGACGTGCGGGGCATTTCCCCCAGCCTCTCCTGACCTCGGCACCGCCTCTGGAGGGACTGCCCCCCGAGCCTCCCCTGTGTCCTGCCTGACCGAGCAGGGGTAGATGCTGCCCCAGCCGGCTGTGGCAGCAGCCTGGGAGGAGAGCTTTCAGCCGGCTTCCTCAGCGTGGGCAGTCAGCGCGTGCTGTCTTTGGATTTGTTTTTGTTTTGTTTTTGCAAGTCTAGTAAGTGCCTTTCTTCCACGCCACCTCACGCATGCTTAGGAAGTGAGTTGTGGATGAAGGCTGGGATTTGGAAGCGCTCTGTTCCCGCCCACAAAAGCGATGGCCAGAAAGTGAAAGTCTGGGGGAGGGCGGAGCGACCGGGAGCCACCCCCACTGCCCGCTGGGGCCAGCCATTACTTCCTGGGCCCCTGTGCTCCAGGTGGAAGCTTTGCCAACTGTACGGTCGGCTTCCTAGTTCACGGGGCAGGGCAAACCCAGGCCTCCTTGGCAGAGCGTGGCGTGTGAGGCTCCAGTGGGACACTGGCTGTGCTCAGCCGCCAGGGACCCGGTGCTCCCTTGGAGGTGTGACATCCCTCCCTGCGGGTCCACTGAGAGCTAGGGACGTGTCAGAGGGAGGCAGCCACCTGGAGGACCTCTTAGACGTCGAAGCACTGAATGAACACTGAAAGCAGCTGGTTCCGTAGTGTAGAAGGGCCCGTGGTCAGGTCCCCGACCCACTGTCTTTGCTTCAGAAGTCCACTGCCTCGAGGAAGCGGTTGCTCAGTCAGAACCTACCCTCGGGGAGGTGCAGCTCTCCTGTGCTTGCCGCCAGTGTGGTGTTGGAGCTTGCGGGTCTGCCTGGGAGGCTCTGCCCTCTGATTTCTTTGGGTGCTGTTTGCACCCCCACCCCATGCCAGCCGCTGCTCCATGCCCCGGCCCGGTCTGAGTGTCCAGCACTCACGTCTCCCTTTCTGGGGTGGATGCAGTCCCGTTCCCTGCTAGCTCCGGTGCTGCAGGGCGTCTGAAAGGGAAATGGACATGTTTCCAAGCCCTTCAGGACGCGTGAGTTTAAATTAAGTCTTTTGGAAGCCCCAGGTACACACGGGAACTCTGTGCTTTTTGCTCTGTTGCTTCTGTGTTACTGGCTGCGTGTTTATTTCTCTTACCAGCTTCTGTTTTCTAGGAGACTTTGTTCTCAGCCTACCTCCTTTTTAGGCCCTTGACAGTCTGAAATTAGACTCAACAGAAGGATGTATTTTGGAGATATCTCCTTCATTCTTGCCAGAGACCCCTAAAATACCAGCAGAGTCTAGGCAAAGCCAGTGAGGTGTTGGGGAAGGTATTTCTTCAGCTACTCGGATGATGTTGCACAGGGGTACAGCTGTGTTTTCTGCATGCGATTGGAAGAAGTGCTGGCATTGAGGCAGGTGACGCATCCACGTTTTTGTAAATGGTGTTCAGAAGTGTGGCCTGCAGGGAAGGATGTTGGTGATGTTGGGATGGGGGCAAAGGGGACACTGTGCCAGGGCTTCAACCTTCACAAGGAGCTGGGGCTCGGGAGGCCCAGGCGTGAGTTCCGGTGCACATCTGCTGATACCTGGGAGCCGTGGGACGTGGGGATGGCAATGTCCTCATGTCCTGATGAGGATTACCTGCGGTTGGCTTGTGTGTTTCCAAACATTGTCGTGACAGTTTGCTGTCATCGTAGGTTGCAGCCACGTGTAGGAATGCACAGACATTGCAGAGCTTGCAATATGACCTCAGAAGGAGAGGCGGTCGTTTCTCGGTTATCATCTGCAAGCGGCTGAGGGGTTGACTTCTCTGGGATGCTATGTTATGGGGTGAACCCCACAGTCTAGTTGGGGGTGACATGTGTGGGCAAAGGTCAAGGGCAGTCTGAGTGTCAGGGTCGGGGCTGCTGACCACCATCTGGTCACCCGGTCCAGCAGGACACGGACAGTCCCTCTGAGCAGGGCCTCCAGTCTCACCCCTGGAGTGGAAATCCCGTCATCTGGAGCCCACAGAGTGATTTCTGGGCCCTCACTGGTGCCCAGCCAGTGCCGGAGGGCAGGGGAGTGAAGACACGCAATAGGAGCGGGGGCTCTGCTTGCCGCAGGCGCACAGGGTCACCCAGCCCCCGAGCCCCCATTTTCTCAGCCGGGCAGTGCAGGCTGCACTGGGGGCCCCCGTCTGTCCAGGCAAGGCCACGGGGCCCTGTAGTCCTGGAGCATTTGCAGATTGGGGCTGGGGAGGCAGGACGTAAAAGTAACCCTGCAGCTGGCACGTTACTGTTTCCGTGATGATGGAAGCCCTCTGCAGGGGGGATGTGGGAGAAAGGCTGCTGGGGGCCTGCCCAGTCTCTGGGGCTGTGGGGGCTGTGAGTGGGAACTTAGTCCAAGGGGACTCATTTCAGGAATGGGCAGCCAGGTAGGGCCCCAGGCATGCCCTGTGCCTGGGGTCTGAGACCACCCCCTCTTCTGGAGGCCAGGCTTTTCCAGAGGAGGTGGGGAGGGGGCTTCCAGGCTCCCAGCTGCCCTTCCCTGGGGGCAGGCAGGAGGAGGGGATCACTGTCCCAGGAACGTTGTAGGATGGGTCAGTAGCTGGGAGTCGGGGGTGGGCTGTGGTCTACTGAGAGCTGGGACTAAGCCGATCAGTCGTTGCCTGTCACAGCTAGAGTGAGGGGTGGGCTGGGTGGCGGCTTGGCCAGCGTATGTCGGGCCACACCTGGGATCAGGACAGTCCACGCGCCCTGGCCCTTGCCATCCTGGCCTCCCCAGCTTCATTCTGCCACATTTCCTATCTGTTGCATGGCCAAGGATGACGCACAGCGCCTGGCATCAGGGAGAGCCATTTCTTCCACCAGACTTGGGAAAGGACAGAGTACCACGGGCACTGTACCGTTTTCTCCAGCTTTGGGTAGGAGTCGCAGGCCTGAGACAGAGCAGGGCGATGGGACGCTGGTGTCAGCCCCGAGACTGGGGCCCTGGCATTGCATGGGAGGGTCAGTCAGCAGCCTGGAGGCCTGCCGGCCCGGAGGGGACCTGTGGGACAGTGAGGTTTGGGGTTTTTTTTTTTTAGTTTGTAACTCCACTTTTTACTTTCTACAGGATCTGAAAGGTACATATGTAAAATGTAATTGAGAGGTCTGGTTTTGGACTCAGTGTATAAAAGACGTCATTTGTGAACATAGAGGGTCTTAAGAATGTGGTTAAACCCCTTGAACGTGATTAACTGCGCTTCAGAGGGTTCTGTGAGTGTCCTGATATTCGAGAAAGGCTGTGGCACGCGTGTTCCAGGAGCCTGCATGTTAGATTGATAAATAGAATGAAACAAGGTATTGACGTTGGTGAGTGTGGGTATCCGGGGTAGGGGCGTGCTGGAGTTTACGTATGGGGCTTACGTTCTATTTTAAGTGTCCTGTGAAGTGTGGTAGTTAGTTCAGGATCTAAAGTTAAACTGAAATGTAACAGGATTATGTGGGACCCCATGGCTGAGTGCTTGGTCTGTAACAGTGACAGTCCCTTCAACACACCCCAAACCCCACCCTATCTGGTGCAGACACACTCATGGTATAAAGGTTAATTTCTGTTTTACTCTCTTACCAGAGAGTCGTCTTTGTGGCCTCAGCTCCTTCCGTGGGCTCTGGTGGAGGTCGTGGGGCAGCCCCGCAGGTCTGAATCGGGGTGGGGGGTGACCTGTCCTCCCGGGCTTCCCGAGACGGGTCTCTGGCCACCGTGCTGTGGGCGGCACCCCTCATGCGTCATGCAGTCCTGCGCACAGCTTAGGCGGCACACAGGCTCCAGACGGGTCCTGTCGGTTGTGGCGTCGCTGTTTAAGATGGTGACCTAACGCCCTCGTCCTTGGGCGCTCCGCACACTGCGGGCAGGCTGCACGTGGCCACAGCCTTTTGGCCTGGTCGTTGTTCTTTCTTTTCTTTGTCGTCTTGGGAACAAACATCCGAGAGAGAACACCAAGGTTTCGAAAAGTGCAGCATGAGTCAGAGACGGGAGTTTGCTTGTCAGCAGTGCCTTTCAAAGGATGGAGCTCTGACGTGCTCCCATCTGACCTTCTGTGGGAGAGGGCCAGCCGGTGCGGGCAGTTCTTACTAGAAGGCGCTGGGTTTGGTGGCGGTCAGGCACACCACACCTTTGTGTCCTGGGGGCCATGTCCTGCACTGAGGGTCCTTGGAGGCACAGAGGACCCACTGCCAGCACCAGACCATGGGAGGACCGCCAGACCATGGGAGGACTGCCAGACCACGGGAGGACTGCCAGACCACGAGAGGACCCCCAGACCACGGGAGGACCCCCAGACCACGGGAGGACCGGCCCTGCCATGCAGGGGGCTGGGGGCACCAGGCGGCCATCCTGTCCCACCCCTCCCCCCCGCCCCCAGGGACCTGGTGTGGACAGCAGCATGGCCTCCGCCTTAGGCTCCCGCTTGCTCTGAAGAGCTGCCCTTCTGTGTCATGTCTCTTGCCACCTCCAACTCGTGCAGGTGACAGGTGTCCTGGGAGCTTCAGAGAGATGAGCCAGTGCAGGCGTGCCAGACCTTTCGTTCGCACTCCGTCACCGTGCATGTGTGCGTTGGAATTCCAGAGCCCTGCTGAGTTCATGTACCCCTCGAGGGAACCACTGGTTTTCTGTGATGTTTAAAAACGTACCTTTCACAGTTTTTTTGGCGGAGCAAACAGGGTGGATGGGGCTGGGCCTCCCAGAGGGCTGGACTGGGCTGGCTGTGCCCCTGCCATGGGCCTGGGGCGTGCCCTGCTCAGAGGGGCTGAGGCGGGTGTCCCAACAGGAGGGGCCCCTTGAGTGGGACCGGGGTCCATCGGGGGGGGGGGCAGGGCAGCAGTAGTGGCAGTGGTTTAAGGAGCAGGGCTGTGTGCCCTCCTGTGTGGGCACTGCAGCCAGATCCGCCCTCACCCCCCATCTGGAACCCCTTCCCTGCTGGCTGCAGATGGGCTCTGCTGCTGCCCGTGCCCCCCCGAGGGTCCGCATGCTGGGCACCAGGTCCTTTAAGCGGTGGGACAGGAGGGCTGGGATGGGGGAGGGGTTGCAGGAGGGCCAGCTGGGGCGGTCTCTGGTCATGGGATGGAGGTTCCTCCTCGCCCCTGAGGGCTAGCAGGGCTCCCCCCTCCCCTCAGGCCCTTGGCTGTGAGACCTGGGCAGTGTTCCCTGGTTCTCTTCCTACCTCTGACTGCCCCTGTGCAGTCTGCCTTAAGTGGTGCTCTGACAGCCCCCCATCAAATGTCGGGGTCCCCCACGGCACCCCCCTCCCTGGGTTCCCTTCTCTCTCGTGTGCTCAGACCCCTGAGGTCGCCCCCTGCCACTTCCCCACCTCCTCCCCACGTTGGGGTCAGGGCCCATCGTGGCTCCACCGTGTGGTTCGTGGTGCGTGGACGTCTGTCCTGTCCTGGTGGGGAATGCTGAAGGCTGGGGCGTTGCTGGACTCCCACCATGGCCGCTAGGGCACTGCCCCCACTCTCCACGATGGGAGGGAGGGAGAAGCATGCGTGGTGGCCATGTGACTGCCGTGGCCCTCTGGAGGCGGAGGAGGCTGCCGCTAGTTCCCGGGAGGGACAGGCCAAAGCGCCTATTCCCTCCCTCCCTGCGTGTCCTCCCCAGGCCCCGGGCTCTGTGCCGCTGGGTCAGCTCCGGCTGGGGGTGCTGGTTTCTGCCTGGAGCTCAGAAGCCCCACCTCCCCTCAGGGAGGGAGATGGGTCCCAGGGGCTGATTCCAGGGGTCCTGGGGGGGCAGGGGGGATGATCCCACTGAACCCACCAGCCCCCGACTTTGCAGCAGGGGTAGCGGGGCCTGTCTGAGGCCACATCACGAGAAGGGAGTGGAGTGTGGGAGCCTCGAGCCCAGGCCTGGCCAGCTCTGCCCGACCGCTGGGCAAACAGCAGGCCAGGCCTCCTGCCCCCACGTGCCGGCCGAAGCCCCTCACGAGCGGGAGTTGTGCGGTCCCGTAGCCTATTCAGGTCTGTGTGAACTTTGGCCAGTACCTTCGGCCACTGGGCTGCCGACCTGGGAAACATTTGGCGTCCCGGGGCCCGCAGGGGCCGCATCGCCCGCTGGTCTTGGCGCGCGCCTGGCATTCGAGGACTTTGTGGTCTGAGTTTCCGCCTCAGGCAGTTTCGGATCCTTTTGTGTAAGTGAGGGTTTTTCACACTGACATTCACCCCGATTTGCATGTGGGATGCCCCAGGACCCAGCGGTCAGCCCCCAGCAGAAGGCGCTGGGAGATTGCTGGCGTTCTTCGAGCCTCAGTTTCCCCCTCCAAATTCTGGGTGGCTTCCCAGGCCCATCCCCGCCCTCCCCCAAAGGGACCGCTCGGTGCAGCGATGGTGAGGCCAGGCTGCCGCATGGACACTCCAGCTGGGCAGGAAACAGCTTTCTGGGGAAAGAGGCCAGGGCAGGATGCGGGGCGTGCGGGACAGCTTGGGGAACGTCCACACAAGCCCCTTCCCCACACGGAGCCGGGACGAGTGGAATTAATGGCTCCTGCATTTGTTTACAGAGCCCTTACTCAGCCCTTTCCCACCCTGTGGCTTTCAGCTCTGAGTCTGTCAGCTCAAGAACAACCCAGCACCCTGCCGTGGCCCACTCCCCTGGGACAGGCCCGCGGAGCAGGCATCTGGGGCTGGTCTCTGAGGTGTGGGGATGTCTTTGGCACGTCCTCGCTGCCCCCTCACCCCATGGACCCCCTCCTTTCCTGGCCTCTCTGCTGATGGCATCTTTTCTGACCACCCCCCCCCCCCCACCCCGATCCCCAGATCCTGGTGTTGCTTTAGGGTCTAGGGTACACGATTTCCCGAGCTCTGCTATGGGAAACCAAGGCAAGGAGGAGTCTGCCCTCTTCGTCTCTTGGAGTTTTGTTTTTTCAATCAGAGAAGCTGTAAGCTTGTAGTAGGGGTGCAAGCCCGGCAGCCGCAGCTCCCATGGCAATATTTCCGGCCTTGTGTTCCGTCGAGACCCCCACTCATTTTCATCACAGCCCCACCCTCTCCCCTGCGAGGTCACCAAGCAGATTCCAGACATACCATTTGGTTCTCAGGAACATCCGTGTGTATTTCCAAGCCCTGTGGACTTCTAAGAAGTTAGAGCCACAGGAATCCCACTGTCAGCCTGGAGTATCAGCCCTGGGCCCCAGGGTCGCCTGCCGTCCAGCTGCTGCTGACCGCCCTGGCCCTCCACGTGCTCTGTGGGCAGCGCTTCCAGCACGCCGGCTATGGCTGCAGATCCGGCGGCCTCAGCCCCGTCGGAGGGGCCCAGCTCAGCCCTGCATGCTTGGAGGCTGTGCCCGCTGCTTCCCAAGGCACATGGGGCTTGGGGGTGATTCCAGAGGGCAGCCCAAAGGGGACCCCTGGCCCTGAGGCAGCCGCCACCTCCTCCTGCGACCACCCCTAACACCCGGGAAGCAGTGAGGATCTCTAATGTTTTTGTGGCAGAGCTTGCCCTGTGCACAGGTTCGCAGACACTTCTGTAGGTTGTGGTCAGGGACGTTTCTTCAGATCCCGTGCTGTCTGGGGTGTTGGTGAGGGGCTCCTCCACCCAGCAGAGGGCCCTCTCGCGCCTCCTGCCCTTCTGGGTCCCACGGCTCAGTCCTGCCCCCCGAAGGGGTCGGACTTCACTCCACGCTCAGGAGGCCGTGGCCGCAGCACTGGGCAGTCAGGGTGTTCTGTGCGCACATCCCGGGTGCCGTGGGGGAGCCCTGGGGTCCTCCACGTGTCTAGGGACATGGGCACCCATGGAGGAGCTGGGACCGGGCAGGGAAGGAGAGTGGGAGCTGCTTCTGGAGCTGGAAGCTCAGAAGGCGCGTGAGGGCTGGGAGCGTTCCCCTCCTTTCTGCGTCCTGGTGGGTGTTTGGAGGTGGTCTGTGGCCCTACCCACTTGTGGTGGCACCTTGGGTGCTGCAGAGCTCTGTGTCGTTCGCTGGGGCAGGCTGCAGAGCTCTGTGTCATTTGCTGGGACAGGCTCGCTTTCTGGAGTGTGGGGAGCGGTGGGGCATGGAGACACCCAGAGCCGAGCCCAGCTCTGGGCTGTAGCTCCCCAGACTTGCCCCTGTGGCCCACCACAGCTGCCGTCCGCGACATGGCCTTCACTCGGCCTGCTTCCCTGGACGGCTGTAGCTGTGCCTGTCGGGTGGGTTAGGGGGCCACGGGCTGTGCGTGTGTCACCAGGCTCAGGTCCTGCATCCCTCCTGGCCCCCAGGGGCGGGCAGCTCACCACGGGGAGCCCTGGGTGGGGGGTGCCCACTTCTGTGGGCCTGGTGTACTCTCCCGCCACAAGGAATGGCCCTCCCCAAGCTCCCTGCCACAGTCAGAGTTGCCAGCCCAGACAGGGGTGGCCCCTCCAGGAGGTGGGTCTGGCGCCTGGGGGCAGAGGGGACTTTGGGTGGACCCCCTTCCCGTTGGCTCCCTGCTGAGCCAACACCCAGGCCTCTTGGCCACTCTGTGTCCAGAGAGGACAAGCCAGGCAGAAACTCATCTCAGGGACTGGGAGGCCTCTGGAGTGGGCAGTGGGGGGTGTTCAGCCACAGTCCCAGGGGGCTGTGCACGTGGGTGCTCCCTCCGTCCTGGTTTGGTGGGAGGTGTTGGGGCAACGTCATGTTTGCAGCTGTCATGGCGGGTCAAGCCTCGCCCTGCTGGGCTATAGTGCCACTGGCACCATCCCGCGTTGGGGGTAGCACTGGGGGGCAGGTCTGTGCATGGCCCCGCTGGCTCATGGAGGGCAGAGGGTAACCTGGGAGCTCACAGTACCGGCCAGCGTCCAGCCTGTGCGTGCTTCGCCAGGGCCGTCACCTCATCGGAGGGCCCTCCCAGCAGTAGGGGAAGAGGCGACAGGTCGCGGACCTCACCCAGGGTTGTCACTTTTCCCTTGGGGTTGGATGGGGAGCGCGTCGAGCGGGTAAGTGACGTGGTCTGGCCTGTGTTGTAACAGGACCGTGCAGCGGGGGCCCAGGCCAAGTGCAGAGTCAGGAGGTGGGGGGCAGAGCAGGGAGTTCCAGGAGGAGGGCTTCAGGGGTCCTAGCTTGGGGGTGTGTGGGAGGTGGCACACGGAGTCAGGGTAGTCAGAGCCTATTGAGTGGAGGCAGAACCAGGGCTTTCCTGACCTGCAGTGGGGAGGCCGGACCCTGTATCTGTGCCCGCACAGGCAGCTTTCTGCTGGTGCGAGACCCCGCCTCGCCATGCTGGCTTAAGCCGGCGTGGCCATGCCTGCCGGGCTCCCAGCCTTGGCACCTTGACAGCAGCAGCCATGCAGGGTGCAGGGGACGCTTCGCGGTGCCCAGGAGCCCTCCTGGGTCCAGGGATGAGTGGTGAGCTCGGGCTGCTTCGTGGGTGAGGTGCGTCTGCTGCTTTGTGAAGCCCGTTCACTCCAGGCGGGACGTGGGTCCTGCGTAAGATGAGCTGCCCCGTCCGGCGGGGTGCTGGGACATGGCCAGGCGCGTCCTGCCTGCAGGGAAACTCATTCTATAGCGTCTGCCCAATTCCATGGTGTAAATGTGCCCACCGCAGCAGATTTCCAGCTAGTGAAGTGATGTTACCCAGCTCACAAAATTTTTGAAAATTGAACAGTCAGTTTAGTTAAGAGCTGATCCAGGCCGGGGCCCCCTCCCCACTGCTGTTTTCAGCCCTCACACACATGGCTGTGCCTTTGCCCTCTCTGTGGGGAGTCTCCAGCCCCCACCCACCTGCATATTGTAATGTACAAAGAGGTGAATGGATTCAGAGTGTGTGGAGAGGGGACGCGGAGCCCCTGCCCAGTTCAGTGTCTGATGGTGTCGGTGTCTGCAGTCCCTGCAGCGTCCTCACAAGTAAGCTGGCAAGGCAGCTCACCTCCTCGTTCTGGGCCACGGGGTTTGGGGCCTGGCAATGACCTTCTCCTCCCCTGCCGCTCCAGAGAGTCTTCCCCATGACTGCCAACCGCTCTGGCTTTCTCCAGCAGGGCTGCCGCGGCCTCCCTGGAATTCCCTCCTCCCGGCTCTGTGCAGCGGGCATCCCAGTGACTGGGGAGAGCTGGGGCGGGGCCAGCGGGAAATGAGAGGTGCGGGGGTCCGGCTCACCTTCTCTCGAAGTCACGGTACCCCAGCCTGATTGGCTGGGCCGGCCCATGTCACAGCTGTGCCGTCATCACAAATGCCCTTTCGCGTTCTCGTGGTTACATTAGAACCTCTGCCTGCGTGCCCAGCAGCTCCCGGCCCTGCCTGCAGAGGACGCCTCTGTCGGTTCGAGGTTGGGGTTCTCTACGAGCAGCTCATTCCCCTGACAAAATTGCCACGGCCAAGGCTGCTGTGGCGTGCTGGGCCACAGGTTGGCCCCCCGCGGGCACTGAGCCGAGCACCCATAGGTCGTGGCCTACGGCTGCGCGGCCCACCTGCAAGCCAGGTGCCGCCGCTCGCGCTGTCTCCCACACCTGGGTGTCTCCCTCGCCCGGTCTGAGAAGGCAGCCACCCGGGAATAGCTCCGTGGCAGGTGAGGGGTGTGGCAAGGGCAGCTGCCCTTTTGGGCCCCGGACGCTCATCCCCGAGGCGGGGGGGGGGGCTTGCTGTGCGATCAGCCTCCTCTCCCTTGTGCCGCACCCCCCATAGGTGTCGCCCGGGTGGGCCCCGAGACGGGATGCCGCGCCACCGAGGAAGCCAGGGCCTCTCAGAGCCGCTGCTGTGACGGGGAGTGAGCCACGGCGTGAGGATGTCGACCGCCACGGTCGTGCCTGCAGGGCTCCCAGCGGCCCCTGGCCCTGCCAACCCACCCCCGCCGGAGGTCACCAACTCTGGGAAGCCCGGCCGCAAGACCAACCAGCTGCAGTACATGCAGAACGTGGTGGTGAAGACGCTGTGGAAGCACCAGTTCGCCTGGCCCTTCTACCAGCCTGTGGACGCTGTCAAACTGAACCTGCCTGTGAGTAGCTGCCCACCAGCCCCCGGGCCGCCCTTCCTGGTGGCCCCAGCTCCCCGAAGTCCTACCCCTTGGGCCTTGGCTGGTGCAGCCCTTATCCCACAAGGGGGCTACTGGGGGGCATGGGCAGGTGGAGTCGGCTGTCGTCCAGATCCTGGAGGCTGGGGAGAAGCCCGGGCCTCAAGGGAGCAGGCAGCGGGAGGGAGTGGGGGCACAGCATCCCCTTGTGCCCACCTGCACTCTTGGCTCTCATTTGGCTGATGTTTGAGCCTTTGGACACAGGAGAGGCCCCGGGCACCCTCCTGCAGAGTGGCCTGTTAGCTGTGCCCACTTCTGGTCACCATGGGGTCCATGATCCAGGGCGGTAGCCCTGCCCAGCTGCTTGGTTTTGATCTGGCCATCTCAGTGTTCTCTCTGCACCCAATTACAGAAACACTGAGGTCTTGCAGGGGTGGGTGGGGAACTTAGTCCCATTCCCAGAGTATAGACCAGGTTTGGGGTCCACCCTGACCCTCAGCTCTGTGAAGCTCAGAAACCTTTACTTGTTGTCAGACAGCAGGTTTGGTGGGGGCAGGGACATGCCCAAGGACTGGCCCCAGGCCATGTACCCATCTGCCCTCGATGGCCAGAAACTGCCTGTTGGCCCAGCTCTGGGAGAAACTGCTGAGGCGTCCCCTGCTAACACCTCTCAAAACCTCTCTCCTAGGATTATCATAAAATAATTAAGAACCCAATGGACATGGGAACTATTAAGAAGAGACTAGAAAATAATTATTATTGGAGCGCAAGTGAATGTATGCAAGATTTCAATACCATGTTTACAAACTGTTATATTTACAACAAGGTAAGCTGGTGTCACTGCGTGCCCAAAGGCCCCTGTGGTTGGGCTCTGTGGCATGGTGAGGTTTGGGTCCCTGGCTGTGGGTCTGCAGCGTGGCACCCCCGCCCGAGTCCCCTTCCCATCCCAGGTCCATGAGTCCCAGGAGCCTGTCCTGAGAGCTCCTGGTCTCTGCTGGCAGGGGCAAAAGCAGGAGCAGCCTTTCACAGGCGGTGGGTGCCCTCAGACCTAGAAACCCTAAAGAGATCATGGCTGTTCATGCATGTGGAAAGGCCCAGCCACAGTTTTGATGATCTAGTTTTGATGTCCAAGTGCAGCCATTATCGTAGCCTACCTCATGACGAGGAAAGATGTGCAGAATGGTTTTCAGGGAGAAGAGCAGATTAGATTGCCCGGGACATTGATTTCACGTTTTTTGCGGCGAGGTGGATAGGGTAAAGATGGACGGGAAAGTAGAGTTGAGGTTCTGCCTTCTCCATGGGGTCGTACGAAGGGTGACGTTTATTCTTTGTGCTTTTCTGTATTCTTCCAAAATTTTCTGTGTTGAAAACATTCGTTTTGCCGCCGCCCCCGCCTCCCCCGCGGAACCTCTAACAGTTTCTCACATAAATGTGGGTTTTGCAACAATGTCTTTTGCACAAGTACTGATCTCTTCTCCGACCTGTGACGTTGCCTCTGTCTCCAGCCCACAGATGACATAGTGCTAATGGCCCAAGCCTTAGAGAAAATTTTTCTGCAGAAAGTGGCCCAGATGCCCCAGGAGGAAGTTGAATTATTACCCCCCGCTCCCAAGGGCAAAGGCCGGAAACCGGCTGTGGGAACCCCGAGTGCAGGTAAGGGGAGACAAGGTGGGGGGGGGGGGGGTGTGGTCACTCTGCTCTCAGATGCCAGCAGAGGTGGCTTTTTGGTGTGGCGTGGCGTGGCATGGTGGGAAGCTTGGCCTGGGTCCCTCCATCGGCCATCCTCGGGTTCACTGGCCCATCCCCTGACCTCTGAGCTTCGCTTGCTTGTCTGTAGAGTCAGGGCAGCCAAGAGACGAGGTGGGGGGTGTCAGGGCAGGGGCCGGGGGCTGGGACCTTCACACCGTTGTGGCTTCATCCCGCTCTGAGAGGGGCTCGTGGTCACCCCGTCCCCTGCTGCCCCCTCCAAACCCTCCTTCTCCCAGCCCGACTCTGACACCCCCTGTCTTAGTTCACCTGAGCTGCAGTCACGAATATGTCCATCCCTCTGGTTCTGCTTAAACAGTAGGCTCTTTCCGAGTCTTGGTTTTGGAGCTGGGACAAGCCCAAAGTTGAGACACGACAGGTGTGGCCTGGCCTCTTCCGGGGCCCACAGTGTCTGAATCTCGGGGTGCCCCTCCCCTGCGAAGTCTCTGGCCTGCTTCGTTTTCGGTGATGTCAGCATCACTGTGCCACCGGCTTGCTCCCTAGTCAAGTGGTCCCTGTCCCCTGTTGGGCAGCTCGGTGGCAGTTCCCGTGAGTCCTTGGGCCTGGCAGCCAGCCCGTGGTGGGAAACTTAGGGGAGGAAACCTTGTTTCTGCCGTGTGTGCGTGCAGTGGGCACATCTGGGGGCTTCCAGCGGCCTCAGACAGGATGGCGGCACCTGTTGTGCTGGGCAGAGGGGCGGCCTGGGGGGGGCAGGGCCACCCAACCCCTCCTCCTTGTTTTCAAGGGACGCAGCAAGTGCCGGCGGTGTCCTCCGCCTCCCCAGCGACCCCGTTCCAGAGCGCCCCTCCCGCGGCCTCCCAGACGCCCGTCATCGCTGCCACCCCCGTGCCAACCATCACCGCGAACGTCACGCCCGTCTCGGCACCCCCTGCCACTGCCCCACCGCCCCCCGCCACGCCCATCGTCCCCGTCGTCCCGCCCACGCCGCCTGTCATCAAGGTGAGCGTCCCTGAGGCCTCGCGCGAGGGGGGTTCCCACCGGCATGGCGCCCGGGGGGCTTGGGTCCCGAAGGTCACACAGCTGGCGAGGGTGGGGCCGGACCCAGGCCCCCAGCCCTGGAGCCCTGGCGCCCTGGCCTCTCCCAGCCCCGGGTCGAGGTGGGAGAAGGCACGGGAGAGAAACGAGGTAGCCGGCCCCTTGGGTGCCTCCTCGCTGGGCCTCGCTGCCCGTGTCAGAGCCAGAGGCCTGCACTGTGCCCCATGCCGGGCCAGGGGCTGACCTGTGTCATCTTCAATTTGATTCTCACAGCGGCCCCCTGAGGCAGACAGTGTCCCCCATCTTACAGATGAGGAGCTCAGGGGTTACGTGGCTCTCCCAAGGTAACGCAGTCACCTCCGTGGCTCGTCCCTTCTCCCGGGGCCTGAGCATGTCCCGTCTGCCACGGCCAGGGGCCTGCGCGCCTCACCCAGCACCCAGCACCCAGGGGGCGCCTGTGACGTGTTGGCAGGGGGCCGGCCTGTGACCCGGCCATCCCGGGCATGGCGGCTTGGCTGTGGCGGTGACCGTGGGTGGCCTCTCTGGGCGGCAGACCCCCAATCTGGCCCCTCTGCCCGCCTGAGGATGCAAGGACTCAGCTGCTGATCCGGGCCCCCTCACCGCCCCCAAGCTGCAGCCCCAGGGCCCAGCAGCCATGTCTCCATGCGCCGGGTCCAGGGACTGTGCAGGGGCCAAGAGTTCATCTGGCAGAGCCCCCCACACTCCCAGGAGCCCCAAGGCCCTTGTCCTCTTCAGGAGGCACCCTCCGGAGGCTGTGTCCCTTCACTTCCTCCTCCCTTTCCTGAAGATTAGCTCTCCGTGGCTCCCCAGTGCCTCTGGGGAACGTCCCAGGCTCACCCGCTCCGTCCTGGTGCTGGAGTCCCTCAGTCTCAGGCCCACTGAGGTCGCTGCTTTGTGTCCCCTTGTAGGACCACCCTCCCCCACCCTGCTTGGATGCTTTCCCCACCCCCCAGCCCGGTCCTGCTCCCTAGTCATGTGTCCTTTGAGTTGCTGCGTAGAGGCCCCTGTCTGGGATTTTGCTGTGGGCCGTTCAGATAAGGCATTTGTCACTCATCTCTGCTGGCCCTGAGCCCGAGCCCTGCTTGGGGGAGGGTCCTGCCTCCTGTGATCCCTTGGTCCTGCTCTGCAGCCTTCCCCGGGGCTTGGACCGGGAACATGCCCCTGGCTGTTGGGCAGGTTGCATGCCACACCTCCCATGACCCCCATGATGAGCGAGCCACCCTGACTGCTGGGCCCCTGGGGGAGGACGAGGCGTTGCCCTTGCACCCGCCGGGGCCCCGCATGGGTGGGTCCGAGTAGGCTGTGGAATCAGGCCCGCGTTTGAGTCCCGGCCTCGCCACAGCCAGCTGTGTGACTTCAGTCCGGTTGTCCCACCCCAGAGCCTCGGTGTCCCAGCCGTGCAGTGGGAACAGCAGGAGGCCGTCCGAGGCCATGCATGCCCAGCGCTTAGCTCCGAGCCTGGCCGGTCGTCAGCGCCCCCCACCCCGGTGTAGCGGCGACCCTGCCTGCGTCCCGCTGGTTCTCACTGTCCTTTTGCTGTCGCAGAAAAAGGGCGTGAAGCGGAAAGCAGACACGACCACGCCCACGACCTCCGCCATCACTGCCAGCCGCAGCGCGTCGCCCCCGCCACCACCGGACCCCAAGCAGGCCAAGGTCATGGCGCGGCGTGAGAGTGGGGGTCGGCCCATCAAGCCGCCCAAGAAGGACCTGGAGGACGGCGAAGTGCCCCAGCACGCGGGCAAGAGGGGCAAGCTGTCGGAGCACCTGCGGCACTGCGAGAGCATCCTCAAGGAGATGCTGTCCAAGAAGCACGCTGCCTACGCCTGGCCCTTCTACAAGCCCGTGGACGCCGAGGCGCTCGAGCTGCACGACTACCACGACATCATCAAGCACCCCATGGACCTCAGCACCGTCAAGGTAAGTGGCCCCGGGCAGGCAGCTCTGGGGCTTGTGCCGCCATCAGCTCCGGCAAGAGGAGTCCTGGCAGGTGTCCGCGGGTCTCTTCCTGCCGCGTGGCCCTGGACACGCGCAGGTATCGCTCCTTCCCTGGCACAGCTCTGTGCACACACAGGCATCTCCTCCCACTGCACAGCCCTGCGCGTGCATACATATCTCCTCCCACTGCACAGCCGTGTGCACACACAGGCGTCTCCCCCCACTGCACAGCCCTGTGCGTGCACACACGACTCCCCCTACTGCACAGCCCTGCGCGTGCACACGCAGATCCCCCCACTGCACAGCCCTGTGCACACACAGGCGTCTCCTCCCACTGCACAGCCCCGCGCGTGCACACGCGTCCAAGGTCAGGCACAGAGGCCCTTGGTGGTCCCCCAGTGGCTGAGTAAAGCTCTCCAGCACCCAGTGCTGCTCTCAAACCCCAGGGTGTAGGTAGATCACGGCTGAGGCCACATGTGTGGCCACTGGACGGATCCCACTTTGGTCCCCTCCTCTGGGATCCTGCAGTGGACAGAGCAGCCAGGAAGGGGGAGAGACAGGGACAGAGCCAAGCCAAGAGCCCAGGCCTGCCAGCCCCATGTCAGGGTCTTCGTGCCACCAAGGCCTCTTCCCAGGGCTTGTGTGTGTGTTCCAGGTCAGAGAGGGGATCCAGGCAGAGACTGGGGTAGAGCCAGGGCCAGGAAGGAGAAGCCCCCCGGGGGCTGGCCACAGCCATGCGGGCAACAGTCCTGACGGGAGAGGCTTCTGAGCACATCGGCCTTGGGGGCACCTTGCCCGGCCGCAGCGGCCTACCCACCCTCATGAGGGCCCCAAGCCAGCCAGGTTTGGGCCCCTAACACTTGGATGGATGTCACTGGCAGCGGTGGTGAAAGTGGCCCAGCCCACCTCCTCTGTCCACTGCTGAGTGGCCAGGGGAGTTGTGTCCCCACCACCCCAAAGGGAGCTGTTTTTTCTCGTCAGTGAGGGGTCTGGATCTCCGAGCTCATTCTGCCAGCTTGCAGAGCTGGCTCCTAAATCTCCTTTTTCCTAATGGGGAAGAATCTTCCGAGCTCATTCTGCCAGCCTGCGGAGCTGTCTCCCGATCTCCTTCCTGATGGGGAAGAATCTTCTTGTTAAACCACCCCCCTTTCTGGGGGGTGATCGTGGATCAAGGGGCAGGATAGATGCTGGTCATCCAAGGCCAGGGTGCTTGACCCCTGGGGAGCGGCTCAGAGTCACCCAGGCCTGGTGAGCACCTAGTTTACCCCATCCTGCTGGGTCCCCTTGGGGGCTCTTCCTCATGGCACAGGCTGTACCTTAGGCCTCAGAGGGACTAAGCCATGCATGGGAGCTCAGCCGAAGTAGCGACACTGCTCTGGGCAAATTTCCTATAAGGAAATGCAAATCTGAGCTCAGTGTAAAATTCAAGCAAGGCAGAGATGGGTGGCCAAAAAAGCTCATCTCTTCCTCTGTTCCCTTTGTCTCCAGAAATGCCTTCTTTTAGTGGCTCAACATAACTCTTCCCAGATTCACACACATCTCGGACTCTAGACAGGCCGGCAGCTTTGTGTTAGCCAGACCCTCAGGTAGCCCCGGGGTGTGGACCCAGAGTGGTGGCCCACAGGCCCCTTTGGACTTGGGTAAAAGTGAGGTGCTAGTGCAATGGTTGTACTGCTGTCTTTGGTCCCTCTGGGCGTGCATGCTTTATGTTTAGTCTGTTTATTCCTAGACCCCAGGAAAGTGGCTGGGTTTCTCTGTCTTCCTGGCTGTGCCCCCTCGGGGGCCAGGAGACTGCTAGGGTCAGAACCACATGGCCTAGCAGCTGTAGGAGATCTTGGTTTTGAGGCATTATTGGAGGTACCAGCCTGTTGGGTTTGGGCTGGAATTTGGTCAGAGGGTTTGATTGGCCCTTGAAATTGGAAAAAGGAAGTTTTAGAAAGTCACCTTGAAGTCTTAATTGTGTTCAGAGCTTTAGTGCTGTGTCGAGGCTTGGGAGGGAAAAAAGCGCATGCCAGCCACATTTGTGAACGGCTGATTTCACAGAAATTTAGTTGCCTCTTTTATCTTTTATGAACATGTTAAGGGAAAAGAATGCGAGGTAGGCTAACTTTTTTTTTAAGTCAATGTCAAATAAAGGGAGACTTTATTCTCAATTTATTGTAGATCTTAAAGATGAAGCTTTTGAGAAGAATTGCAGGCTGGCCTTCTAAAACCATCATTTAGGTTTCTCCCAACGTGTAGAGCCTTTGAGGATTGAAGGCAGTTCTAGGTGCATCCCAAGATGTTTTCTGGCCAGGCCTTTCTCGGAGGGGTGCACATCCCTGGCACGCTGTGTCCTGGAGTTGAGAGCAAGATGGTGGCTGGTTGGCTCCTAGATAACAGTGTCCAAACTCGGGGGCTGGGCTTGATGGCTTCATCCTACCGTGTCTACATCCCCCCCACCACTCCCCACCTGCCCACTGACCAGGCATTAGCTTCTTTCTTGTTTGTCCCGGCCAAAGAAACACGGATGGATGCTGGGACCCCTACACCCTGTGGCCTTCCACCTTTGCAGAGTTTTAGGAGCTGCTGCTGGGTTCCCCGTGGACACAGAAATTAACTGTCTCATCCTGTGAGCTGCATGGGCCCCTGGGAACACAAAACGTCCCCATGTGCAGAACGGGCCTGTGGGTGAGGATGGGTTTACAGTGGTGTCTGCTCGGAGCCCCAGGTTTCCCAGGTTGAGGCCCCCCTGTGTCTGGTCTCTGGCCTCTCCCCTGTGGACCCTCAGGCTCCCTGCCCCCTGCCTCTCACCCTAGGGTAGGGGGCTGTCCCGCCCAGCCTGCTGGTACTGCCTATGAAGCTCGGACCTGGAGCCTGGGGGACCCGGGTCGAGCCGAGGGGGTCTGGTAAGCACCGCATGTGCTCCCGGGCTGCCCCCAGTCACGCATACTGCTTGTGTGTTTGCAGAAGAAGATGGACAGCCGGGAGTACCCAGATGCCCAGGGCTTTGCGGCCGACATCCGGTTAATGTTCTCAAATTGTTACAAGTACAACCCTCCGGACCATGAGGTGGTGGCCATGGCCAGGAAGCTGCAGGTGACTGCCGGCAGACGGGGGTGTTCCAGAGCCAGGGGGCCCACTGGGTATCCAGGGCCCTTGGATATGGGGTGGGGGCCTAGGAGACATGAGCATCTCTGAGAGGCTAACCGGGGAGGGCCACAGGGGCCCTTGGTTTGGGCACCCTATGTTTCCAGGGCAGCGGCCAGGCTCCTGCAGCTCCGAGCCTGGCTCTGGGGACACAGTGCTGACCAGACTGGCCTCTACCTATAGGGACTTGCAGACTGGCATGGGGGCGTGAGCCTGCAGACGGGCTGCTGTTACCCAGAGGAGCCATGTACCAAGGGGAGGTTGCAGGAACCTCCAGGTGGTGGGAAGGGGTCAGAGGAGCTCGCTGTCTGCCCTCCTGCTGCCTTCGTCTAGCACATCGTGGTTAGCATCTGGGGAAGGCTTAGCCACCAGGCAGTCGGTGCAGCCTGGGGCCGTTTGCCTTGATGATGCTTGTCTGGTAGCTTTTCCAATAGCCAAAGTTAAAGGTACGTTAGAGAAACTGGGAAAAGACGGGTAAGTAGAAGGAAAGCAGGGTGCTTTTCAGTGTTGCCATTGACACAGCTGCACACAGAAGGTTGCCTCCCATGTGCTCCTCTGCCAAAACCCAGGGCTGTGTGTGCCTCAGTTTTGTTGCTGGTCCTGCTGGCTGTCGGCTCTCGTAAATAACATGGGTGGTGTTTTGAATTTGTACAATCAGGACTTTACTTTTGGAGGAAAAGCTAAATGTTATATCATGCCTTAGGAACAGTATACTATCTGTGCTATAAATGCACAGTAACATATAAGTGTAAGTACGTCATGTTTTCACAGGACCTGGAACATCTGTCCTGTGAGATGTTCTCATAGTCTCTTGCACAGAACCATTTTTAAAGCCCTGTAGAGTAGCTTATGGTTTCACCCTTGACTAAATGGGAGCAAAGGAAACAAAACTGAGAGGCGAGGAGAAAGATCCCCCTACCCCCACCCTGGGTCTCGCTGACCCCTCCCCTGTGTGGCAGGTACATGGTGGGCCCTGCCTGTTGCACCCTCACGGGGCTCTTCCTGGAGACCCCAGGGTTGCCAGAAAGAGCTGTCTGGACCCTGGTTTTATTCAGCAGCGCTGCTCACTGTGTGTCTTTTGTCTCGAGCCCAGAGGCCTTTGTGAAATGCCTGCCTCTTGTGCCTCTGACCTGTGTCATTCCCTGCGTGGGCACAGCAGCCAGCAGGAACATACACGGAGCATCCAGGCGCCCGGCTCTGGCTGTTCCCAAGAAGGGCAGCCCTTGCCAACGGGGCTAGAGGCTAATGAACCCCAGTCCCGACAGCGACCACATACTGACTTTATACCCCAAGCTCTGGGGGCAGGAGTGGCCAGACAGATGTGCCTGCCAGGCTGTTCGCAGACAGACTGAACAGGCTCTCTCAGGCCCTGGCTTTGCGAGGCCAGCACGTCCTGGGCGCCTGTCCCAGAGGGGGCTCTCCGACGGATGCCCGGCCAGTGGGTTCAGCATGAGCTCAGCCCTCGCCTGCATTTCCTCTCACTGCTCAGCCCTGTATGGGTGGACCTGAGCTTTGCGGCCCTGGGGCTGGGGGCCCTTGGTGATGTGAAAGCTGTGGGTCTTCAGAGCCACTTAGGACACAACTTTGGTCTTTCTGGCCACCTCGGAGGCCTAACTCAGAATGAGGTGTGATGAGGAGTTATAATAAATCCACAGGGTAAAGAATTAGGAAAATGCAAACCAACTCCTGCAGCCCTACAGCTGGGGACTGTGCAGACAGATAGTCAAAACCAAGGGAAAGCCTCTTCTTTAGCAGTAGGGGGCACACAGGGAGCCTGGGCCTGGGCTAGAACGACGCAGAGATGCTCTAAACGAGGCTTATACACTTGGTAAGGGGCTTACTTCCCTGCCTGTGGCGGTCTAGTCCCCTGGCACTAGCATGTGGCAGGTTTGTGCTCAGAACTGGGCAGCTGCAGCCCCCTGGCAGAGCCTGCTCTCCCAGGAGCCCAGGGCACAGCTCCCCGGGGTGGTAAGGAAGAAGAGGGCTCTCAGGAGCTCAGGGTGACCCTGTTCTCCCGTAGGACGTATTTGAGATGAGGTTTGCCAAGATGCCAGATGAGCCCGTGGACACACCAGCACCGCCGGCCCCGGTGGCCCCTGTGGCGAGCAAGGGCACGGAGAGCAGCCGCAGCAGTGAGGAGAGCTCCTCCGACTCGGGCAGCTCGGACTCCGAGGAGGAGCGGGCCACCAGGCTGGCGGAGCTGCAGGAGCAGGTGAGGGGCCCCCAGCAGCGGTGGACTTGGGGATGCGGGAGCTTCCCTGGGCACCTGGCCCCCCTGAACCCGAGGTTTGCCCTTTTCCTTTTTGCCTCCTTTCTACAAGCCTGCAGCTGCAGGGTTCCTTCCTTAGGAACGTCCCCAGAAAGGGTCCTAGGGAAGGTGAATGAACTGTGAGCAGACACGTGTGTCCCGGGGCGCACCAGAGACCTGGGGGCTCTGGGGTAGGGCTCAGTGGCCACTTGGGCATGCGCAGAAGCCCGCAGCACAGTGGAGAGGTCTCTAGCAGGGGCGTGGGCGCAGACTTCTGGGTCTTGCAGGAGGGAGACCGCCCATGTAGCCTCTGACCAGTAACCCTGGGCACCTCCCTCCCCACTCTGCCTTGCTTTCCTCGTTTGCACAATAGGATGCATGTCACCTTCTTTTGAGTCATTTTGCGAAAGAATTGGGGAAAACGTAAGGTATTTTCCTGAGTGTATGGCAGCTCAGTGGTTCCTGGAGTGCAGAGGTGGCCGGGGCAGGAGGGAAGGGAAGCAGATGCCAGTCGGGACAGTGTCCAGGGGGAGTTAGGCCACACACGGGATGGCCTTGCTACCACTGAGGGGGGTGCTGCGTGTTTCAGGTCGAGCTGGGCCTCTAGGGGAGACCTCGGTTCTGCAGCCCAGTGTATGCAAGCGCTGGCTCTGTGGGGATCAGGAGTGCCGGCCCTGGCCCTCCACCTGCCTGCTGTGTGAACCCACATGGAGCCCATCCATCCCCCAAACCGCCCCCACAAGGGGCTGGGAGGGAGACTGAAAGGCTGGGCTTGTGTTGGGTACTGGGTAAATAAACATCTTTCACCCCACGGACATGCGGAAGTTGCTGTTTCCTTCTCCTTTGTGTGAGCCATTAGGCCTCTAGGGCTGCCTCATCCCAGTAACAGTCGTGGTTAATATGGAAACATTCTCTCCCACCCGCCAAGTACTCCAGCTTTCGCTGGCCTGGCTTGTGCCCCCAGGGACCCCCCCAGGAAACGGGGACCTGGTCCCCATCTTGCATGAGGAACTAGAGGTCCCAGAAGGCGGAGTCACTGCCCAGTGGCCACACAAGTAGTGCGTGGCAGAGCTGGGCGTGGCTGAGGCTGCCCGGGAGCAGGGCTGCCCACGCCGGTGAGGCCACTCAGGGCACCCCGGGCGCCCCTGCGCCTCATCTGGGCGTGCCGCGCCGTGCCGGGCCCTGCTCAGCCGCGTGGGGGGCTGTGCTGCTCTTTTCCAGCTGAAGGCCGTCCACGAGCAGCTGGCCGCCCTGTCGCAGGCTCCTGTGAACAAACCAAAGAGGAAGAAGGAGAAGAAGGAGAAGGAGAAGAAGGAGAAGAAGAAGGAGAAGGAGAAGGAGAAGGAGAAGCACAAAGCGAAGGCCGAGGACGAGAAGAAGGCCAGGGTGGCCCCGCCGGCCAAGCAGGTCCAGCAGAAGAAAGCGCCCGCCAGGAAGGCCAGCAGCACCACCGCGGCTGGCAGGTGGGCCCCCGCCCCTCCCCCGGCAGGGAGCGCGGGGGCTCTGAGCCTCGGGCCTGGGCCGCGCCCCGGGCTCTCCTTGCCTAGGAGACGTCAGGGCTGGGCTGGTGGGCTTGGAGGACAGGGCAGGAGGCTGGTGGTCCAGAGAGATCCTGGAAACCAGAGGCGACCTCTCAGCTGCCAGGCTGGTGGCCCCGATCATGGGCGTCACAGCACACACACTGCCTGGTGGGGACTTGGCTGCTCTTGAAGCTGTCGAAGCGTTTCCCTGACCGGGGCAAAGGATTTCTGTCTGTGGGCGATGGAGGTGTGTTGACTTGGGCTCCTGGCCTTCCATTCCTGGCTTGCCTGGTAGACAAGGAGGAGGAGGTCAGGGTGATGGAATTGTGTCTTGGCACTGACTCGGCCACCGGGTCCACTCAGCCTTCTTATTTGGCTCCCACGGTGTGCCAGGCACTGCCTTGGGGGATTCCAGCCACAAGCGCGCAGCAGCAGTGGTGCAGGGGGGTGTGCCGGCTGCAGGCCCCAGTGCAGCTGCTCAGGGCTCGGGCACCTGGTGCAGGTTGGCTGGAAGAAGGGAGCACACCTGAAGCCTTAGAGACCAGTGGATCGTGCCGTCTTTTGAATGGAGGCAGGGTCAGCACCCTGAGAAAGGACAAGTGGGGCTGCAGGAACGGTCGGCTGGGACTTTGTTGGGGTGTTTGGGTTTTGTCCTAAGAGCAAGTGAAGTGAGTCATAACGGAGTCAGAGAGGGTTTGTGTGACTCAGCAGCCAAGTGCCGGCCTCTGGGCGGGGATCGGGGAGAAGAGGGGTGAATGAAAGGACTTCTTGGGGGCAGGTGTTGAGGTGGTGTGGAGAGATGCCTGTTATTATCAGAACTGTTGGGGAGGGAGAACAGCCAGGCCTTCATGACTGAGAGTAGAGAAGGTGCTTCTGGGATCCTGGGATTTGGACTTGGGTATCTTGGGGTGGGTGAGGAGTGGCTGTGGAAATAGTGTTTTCTTTCTCATCCTTCTCTTTTTCTTTCCTCCTTTTTTCCTTTCTTTCCTTCATGCAGAAATCAGTTTTTCCCATCCTGCCTTTGATTTTGTTATAAGGGCAGTGCTTATCTAGAAAGGGAGTTGGGAAATAGACCACTTCAATTTTTAGAGTTGGTGTTATTCCTTCAATATTTGGGAGAATTCACCAGGGAAACCAGCTGGGCCTGGAGTGTTCTTTGTTGGAGGTGTGAATTCAATTATTTTAATCAGAAGATTGACATTATCATTTTCTCCTTTAACGAGTTTTGCTGGCTTGTGTCTTTCAAGGTATTGTTGCATTTCACCTGGAGTGTCAAGTTTATAGGCAGAGATTTGTTCATAGCTTTCCCTTATTCTCTGATACTGTCTGCGGGGCTGGGAGTGATGTATCCTTTCTTTCATTCTTGATATTGGTCATTTGTTTTCTTGATATTGGTCTTTTTTTCTTGGTGAATCTGATGGGAGACATAAATTTTATTGATCTTTTTAAAGAATCAGTATGTGGTTTTATTGATTTGTCTCTTTTCAATTTCATTCATTTCTGATCTTTTGCTATTTTCTTCTGCTTACTTTAGATTTAATTTGCCCTTCTTAAGTTAAAAGCTTAGATTTTTTTGAGACCTTCTTTTCTAATGTAAGTATTTAATGCGATAATTTCCCTCTAAACCCTGCTTTAGCTGCACCCTACAAATCTTTTCTCCCAATCTGTGGCTTGCCTTTTCCCTCTTTTTAATGCAATTTTATTGATACATATTTTATATACATATACATAATTATCCAAAGTACACAATCATAGTTCACAGTACTATCATTTAGCACAGCTCCAAAAAGAATAAGACTAAAACTGAAAAAAGAACACCCAAAACATCCTGTCCATACCCCCTATTATTTATTTTTTGCCTTTATTTTCTTTCTCAACTGTCCATACCCTAGATAAAAAGGGAGTGTCAGTCACTAGGTTTTCATAATCAGTCACACCTTAAAAGCTATATAGTTATACAGTCATCTTCAAGAGTCACAGCTATGGGAACACAGCTGAACAGTTTCAGGAATTTTCCGCTAGCTACTCCACTACACCAAAAACTGAAAAGGGGTTTCTATGTACTGCATAAGAATAACCTCCAGAATTTCAAATTTCAGAGATTTCAAATAAACCCTTTTATATGATAAAAGGATCAACCCACCAAGAAGATGTAACAACCCTAAATGTGTTTGCACCTAATATGCAGCAAAATAATAGAACTGAAGGGAAAATAGGAAAATCGACAATTGTGGTTGGAGAGTTCAACAATTTTCTCTCAGTAATTAATTAAACAAGCCAATGAGCAGAAATACAGAAGACCTGAACAGTGTGACCAACTGCACCGGCCTGACATTGTGTTGTTGTATGGGATTTTTCATCAGCTTCTTCCTAATCGACCTTTACACAACACTCTACCTGACAGCAGCAGTACTATCTTGGCTTTATTTGAAATCTCTCAGCCACTGAAACTTCATTTTGTTTCATTTCTTGTCCCCCTTTTGGTCAAGAAGGCTTTCTCAGTCCCACGATGCCTCGTTCCCAGGAGTCCTGTCCCCCATAGTGGGGAGGGCAGTGAGCTCACCTGCCCAGTTGGCTTCCAGAGGGAGGCCACATCTGAGCAACAAAAGAGGTTCTCTGTGGTCTACCCCACAATTTTTGATATGTTGTACTTCATTTTCATTTTGTTCAAAATAGTTTCAAATTTCCTTTGAGACTCCCTCACTCACCCATGGGTTGCTTAGAAGTGTGTTGTTTAATTCGCAGCTATTTGGGGATTTCCCAGCTATCTTTCTCTTACTGATTTCTAGTCAGAGGACATACTCTGTGTAAGCTCACTTCTGTAAAATTTTGTTTTATGGCCCAGAATGTGGTCTGTTTTAGTGAATGTTCCACATGTACTTGAAAAGAGTGTGCATTCTGCTGCTGCCAGGTAGAGTGCTGTGTAAAGGTCAATTAGGAAGAAGCTGATGAAAAATCCCATACAACAACACAATGTCATCCGGTGCAGTTGGTCGCATTGTTCAGGTCTTCTGTATTCCTGCTCATTGGCTTGTTTTATTAATTACTGAGAGAAAATTGTTGAACTCTCCAACCATAATTGTCGATTTTCCTATTTTCCCTTCAGTTCTATTATTTTGCTGTATATTAGGTGCAAACATATTTAGGGTTGTTACATCTTCTTGGTGGGTTGATACTTTTATCATATAATAATGTCTCTGTTTTTCCCTAATAATATTCCTTGTTCTGAAGTCTGCTTTGTCTGAAATTAATATAGCCAATCCAACTTTCTTTTGATTAGTGTTTGGACGGCATATATTTTCCCATCTTTTTACTTTTAATCAACCTATATCGTTACATTTAGCATAGGGCTCATGTGGAAAGTGCATATTAGGTCTTCTTTATTCAGTGTGATCATCTATGTCTTTTAATTGATGGGTTTGGATGATTTATATTTAGTGTGATTATCAATGTGGTGGGATTTAGGTCTACATTTCATTATTTTCCGTCTGTCTTCTCTGCTTTTTGTTCTACTGTTCCCCTTTACTGCCTTCCTGTTGATTATCATTTGAACACAGAGGTCAGCTTTTGACCTGTTGGGTCTGAGATACCTGAGGTGGGAGGGGCATTGAGGGGAACTGACTGCCCCATCGCTTCCTGGCCGAGGCCCCAGGACACTTCAGCTGGGAGCGGCCTCTGGCTGAAACATTCGAATCCTCAGACAGTTTGCGAAGCTTTCCTGTCTTGGAGGACTGGTTTGGGTGTGACCCCTGGTGAGAGAGTGGGGTCCAAGGAGCGGTCTGCTGTTGGGGAGGAAGGAGGCCTGGCAGGGCAGGCGGGGGCTTGAGGCAGGGGGCAGCGGGCTCGGATGGACGCGCCTCAGCTCTGCGTCTGTGTCCCCTGCCGCAGGCAGCCAAGGAAGGGCAGCAAGCAGGCTTCAGCCTCCTACGACTCGGAGGAGGAGGAGGGCCTGCCCATGAGCTATGATGAGAAGCGGCAGCTGAGCCTGGACATCAACCGGCTGCCCGGCGAGAAGCTGGGCCGTGTGGTGCACATCATCCAGTCGCGGGAGCCCTCACTCAGGGACTCCAACCCCGACGAGATCGAGATCGACTTTGAGACTCTGAAACCCACCACTTTACGAGAACTGGAGAGATATGTCAAGTCTTGTTTACAGAAAAAACAAAGAAAACCATTCTGTAAGTTGTCTGGGGCAGCCCGCGGTGCTGCAGCCCCCCTGCCCTTCACTCCCTGCCTCCCAGGTGTGTCTCAGGCCCTGGGCAGAGACCCAGGCCCCCCTCTACGGAGCGAGAGCGGGCAGGAGCTGCCTCCCTCAGCTGGCCGCCTCTTTTTCTGCCCTCATGCCTGTCTTGTGCTCAGCCGAGGACAAGCGATTTGAAGGTGGGGTCCCTGCCCCTGTCACTCAGGTGCCAGTCAAGGTCTGCTCTCCAGCCTTCCTCCCTGAGGCCTTGTGTGGGGCCTTGACTGCGGGTAACCTTTCTGATGGTCCCTTATGGCGAGGACCCTCCTTCTGACGAGGGTCAGGGTTTCTGAGGCTTCAGGATGGACTCTGGCACTGGCCACGCTTACCCCTGGGGCTGATGGCTTCATCTGGCCACCAGGTAGGAAGGAGCAGGTTACCCCCAGGCCAGCGGGCCCTGGAGAGTGAGGCGAGCTGGCATGGGGCAGTCCTCCTGGCTGCTGCCCGCGTGCCAGTCCTGCTCTAGAGGCAGAGCGCAGACTGGTAGGGCCTGGGGCGGGGTTGGGGCCTCCCCCCTTCTTAAAGGGGCAGTCTCCTTTTAGAAGCTGGACACAGCGTTAGGCCCCCTTCTGTAGTCACGGCACACAGCCCCAGGGTAAGTCACCGTTAATCCTGGCATGGGAACAGGCCCTAGGGCCAAGCCCGGGCCGTCACTGCCACGGCGGAGGGAGAAGTGGGGGCTTGGCGAAGGAGGCCTTTGAGTTGGGGTGTGCACCTCCAGCCTCACTTGTCCAGGGGCGTGGGGCCACGGCATGTCTCAGAACCTCAGTGCATCTGGGTCCTGCTCTTTGGAGTGGCTTTTTGTTGGGAGTAAAGGTCGGGCTGTGTGTGTAGTGAGGGCTTCATAGGCAGGTGGCGGTTGTGGACCCCCCATTTTTACTCCTGACGTTAGGTTGCTCGGGCGACATCTTGGTTGGGTGGTGCACTCACCCTCCCACCAAGGCCAGGCGGTGTGTGGACACAAGGGAGAGCTGGGGCCTTGCCACCTGGAGGCTACCCCACCGCCTGAGCAGTTGAGCCTGGGAGCTGGCCGAGGGCTCTGCACGGCTCAGGAGCCACTCTGACCAGTGGTGTGTCTGAGGGGTGTGCGACTGCTGCCTGGGAGAGGTGGCTCGCCATCCTGCCTTGTGCCGTCCTCCACCTGGCCCCAGCCCCTCCTGTCTCAGCACTCATCTGTTCCTTCACAGCGACAAGCGGGAAAAAGCAGGCAGCCAAGTCAAAAGAGGAGTTAGCTCAGGAAAAGAAAAAGGAGCTAGAGAAGCGGCTGCAGGATGTCAGTGGGCAGCTGACCAACAACAAGAAGCCTGCCAAGAAAGGTACCTGTCCGCCCCACTGCTCCTCTTTAGTCTCATCCTGCTGTCTGTCCAAGGGAAGTGGTCAACAGTGGGGATTGGGCTTCATACAGGCCCAAGCTGGACTTTGTGGCTCTGTCATTTAATAAGCTGTTATCTCAGGTGAGGCTCTGGGCCTCCCAGAACCTCAATTTCCCTACTTGTCACCTGAGGGCCACAGCCCTGGCCTTGTGGGATGCGGTGTGGATGTGAGGTGGGCATGGAGATGCATGCCTGATCTATAGGCAGAGGGGCCATGAGGGAAAATGGTGCTTTGGGGGCTGAACCCAGATGACTCGGAGGAGATAAGTGATTCAGCCCGCTGCTTCCTCCTGATGGCCCATTGCTCTAGCCCCAGACCTTCCTCGGTGAGCTTTCCACTTGTCCCCTCAGCCCTTGGCACTAGGTCCGCAGCCTGTGAACTGATAACAAAGTGGGGGGCTCTGGTCCCCCACCCCGAGGCCTCTTATTTTATGTGAGCAGGCAGTTTGGCTGCTTGCCTCCATTTTCTGGAGCCTGTAAGAAAGAGCCACCTTCTTCCCCTGGCCTCCCAAGATTCTCAGGCCATGCCAGTGGGCAGTTGCATCCACCTGGGGGTTAGAGGTCTGGAGGCTTCATGGCTCTGTTCCCATCTAGACTCGAGCGAGTGCCAGTAGGGGCTATGACCATGCTTGCTTCCTCAGAAGATTGGGTGGGTCTTCCTAGATCTTACAGGGTTCAAAGGGAAGCAAGTGTCCCCAGAAATGTTGGCTACAAGGCTTGGTGTTTCACTTAATAGCCCCGGGAACCATCCTTACCCCAATATCCTGTTAGTTCCTCTGTATAGATTGCATTTATTTTTTTCCATCTCCAGCATATTTAGACCATTTCATTTACCTCATCCATTTCATTTCAACAAATATTTATCAATATTTATCAAATTACTGGGTCAAGAAATGATGGAAGGATGGCACGTAATCTGGTGTTGTAAACCTCTAGACATTCCAGAAAACCCCAGGTAAGCAGTGGGTGGGCATGTCTCTCACCGTCGTGTGTTTCCATCAGAGAAATCCGGATCTGCGCCCTCGGGAGGGCCGTCCCGCCTCAGCAGCAGCAGCTCCTCAGAGTCCGGTAGCAGCAGTTCCAGTGGCTCCAGCTCTGACAGCAGCGACTCGGAGTAAAGCCTGGCCTTGGACAGAACAGGAGAGACGGATGTCGCACACGCCAACGCACTGCAGTGTTCCCTTCTATGGTCAATAGACGACTTTGGTTCCATGGTGTGCAGGTTTTCTTTTTAATCCAGTGTTATGGTATCTTCCAGTTTTTGCTTTAATAGGTCAAAGATCTCTTGTGTGTGCATCAGACTTCATGAGAAGGTGTGAACTCTGCATATGGGAATTTGGTCGCTTGGAGAGATTGTTGCACATGCTAATCTGATAACCGTAGAAAAGCGTGTGAGGTGTGAGCTGCAGGTTCTTGCAGAATCCCTTTTCCTATGGTCACCGTGGTCCGTAGCTCCAGAAGGCCTGTCTCAGAGATCTCTCTAGAATGGTACTGTGCTTGCGGGCTGCTGCTGGCTTTGGACCCGAGTGTGAGCCTCGGCCCTTGGTCAGGGGCTGAGGGTGCGAGTCTGCCGGTAGGGACTAGGATTGGCCTTAGCGGAAAGGCTGTTGGTGGCTCGACAGGGGCCCAGTGGGAGTGGGGTTGGGGTGGTAGGGAGGGACGCTGCGGTTCTCTGATCTTTGTGATGTCAGCAGCTCTTGGGAGGGAACACCATGGCTGCGTGTGCAGTGTGCAGGTTTCTAGACACTGAAACTTTTTACCTCAACTTCAGAAAATAAAAAATAAAAATAAAAAAAATAGAAGCAAAGATAAAAAACAAAAGGAGACTTTTTTTGTAAGGTTCGGCAATTTTCTACGACAGTCCAGCCCATGTGTGCCCCCAATTTGTAGGGTTGCTGCTGCTGCACACTCCGGAGCCGTTTTCCAACTTCATGTATATATAAATACTTTATTTATTAACATCATGGGTCCTTTTTTAAAAAAAAAAAAGCAAAAACAAAACCATGAAAGAAATGCATTGAGAGAAGACAGCAGAGACGCAGGCCTTTGAGATGGTTTGAAGGCAGCGACCCTGAGACCCCGTGGGAACGTGACGGACCTCCTACCTCCCGGTGCGCGCTTCCGGTCACTGTGCTGGTGCTCAACCCTGTCTGGAGGCTGCTTCTTCTCTTGGGTTTGTGCAGTTTTTTGTCTTTTTTTTTTTTTTTTTTAGTATGGAATTACTGGTATGGACAACTTCCAGCTGCAGCATATTTTAACCTTTTATTTTGTTTAGTTCTTTTGTATTTACTTCTGGTCTGTTTAGGACTGTTTTAAAAGAAATCAGTTTAGGGAACCCCAGTTATATAATATAAACTTTGTAATCTGAGAGAAAAAAATTGTACAGTAAATCTAAGTCTTGATTTTTAACTTTCTATTGTAAAGAAAATAATATACAGAGTTTAACAGAAGGTTATGTTTTGGTTTTGTTTTTCCCGAGGCTGCCATACGGCCTCTGAGGGCAGGGGCTCCCCAGACTGCCTGAGTGAGCCCTGACCTGGGGGCTGCAGCCAAGAGGGCCTGGGCCACCTGCCCCCAGCCTCCCGCCTCCTCTTGGGAGCTGCCGTCTCCCAGCCGGCCAGGAGAGGCTGCCGTTTGCCAGGCCCTGGCCACCCCTGGCTTCTCCCCACTTTCCGGGGTAGGGGCTCCCTGCTCAAGCATTTTTTCACAAGTAGCACAGAAATGGCTGAAAGAGCCCATTCTCCCAGATGTCCTTGGGAGGGCATCAGAGAAGCGGCTGTTGGGTGTGGAGGCAAGTTGTTTGTGCCAGCACTTAGGGCCACAGGGGGTTATTGTCAGCATCCTAATAAAAATCACAAACCGATTCAGATTCCACCACCACCCCTTGGCAACGCAAGGACTCCGATGAGGCGTGGGTGATAGATTACCATTTTTCTAACTGTTGGTCATTCTAACACTCGGTGAGTTTTGAGCCAGTTTGTTCAACTTTTAATTGTTTTGTTTATAATAAAAATCTAAATGGATTTTCAACTTTCCATTTTTTAAAGTTATCCTTGTTTTTCATAGCTATTTTCTAAACAGATCATTAATGGAATATTTAAACAATGACTTAAAGGAAACAGATGACCGGACCGCCAGGTCTTAAAGCAGGATGTGACTGGAAACAGGCCCTGATGACAGGTGGCTGGGGGTCCCTGGGGGGGGGGCCGCATGCCTTTAGTGCACCTTGGCAGCTGACAGTTGGGGAGACGGGGGCACTTCACCTGGGTGAAAGATTAAGAAGGGGAACATCAGACCCCAGAGGTCAGCACCAATGGGGGATTTCCGAGTCCCCTTTAGGCACTAGTTCTTTGTGTGATGGCAGATTCTCCACTTGCCTCTGCTCCTCTCATCTACAGAGAGTGTGCTGGCTTTGCTAGCTCACGGAGGACTGCTGCTTGTACTGAGCAGCTTGCAAGTTCCTGGTGCTGTCATTTTCTTTTCCTTTTTTTTTTTTTTTAAGGTTTTCTATCCAGACTGCAACAGATTTCAGAGTTTTGGGGGAACCTCAACACCCTTGCCATCAGGCTTTGGGATATTTGCCATTTCCATTTCCTCTGCTGTGGGGAGGCTGCAGTTCCACGTTTAGGATTATTTTACCACTGAGAACCGTAGAGCAGCTCTTCATGTGCTTTTTCCCAGGGGAAAGGAGCAGTTTGCTAAGTAGGTCAGCAATGTGCGGGAAATGGATTTGAAAATCTTCTGAGTGACACCTGGAGGGTGAGGGGTTAGGCTTTGGGTATTAACTGAATTTCTGAGACCCTTCCCCATTCCGGGCAGCATCATCCTGCTTACAAACTGTAAGATACGTTTTTCTGTTTGTTTGTTTTTGTTGTTTTTCAACATTCACATTCTTTGCAGTTGTATGGGGGAAAAAACACCACCCACAACATAGGATTTGTCACATCCACTTTAGTGCTGTTCCTTCAGACTGGTATAATACTTTCAAAAGGTTCTTTTTTTGTATTTAAAATGTTACTTTTCTGTATGATGTGCATGCAAGTTTACCGTAACTTTTCTTAAACTTTTTAGTGCCGTTTCTAGTATATTCCTGTAAATGTCAAGTTACTGAAAATGAGTCCAATGTAAGTAGTTTTAGCTTGTTTATTGCAATGCTGGCCTCAACACAACAGAATAAAAATGGTAGAAAGTACTCTTTGATGTTTCTGGTAATCATGGACCCTTCTCCTGGGGCATTTGTTTTGTTTTCATAATAAAAAGAAAGAAAAAAAACAGCACCTGTATGTGCATTTCCGCGTGCTCTGTGCTGGCGTCGCTCACAGCTCATTCGGGGTGTGGACTCCAGGTCCAGCCGCAATTGGAAGCTCTGGCCGCGGCACGGGGCTCCCCTGGAGTCCAGAGTCCCCCCTTCCTGCAGCACCATGAGGGCAGTGAGTTCCACACTCTTCATGTCCTAAAGATCTTGACAGAAACACTCAGAACATCAAAAGGGGCTTAAGAAAGTCAGTTCAGGAGCTCTCAGCCCCGTCTCAGCAGGGAGGCGCCAGGATTTAGAGAGCCTTCTCACTTTCCTCGCTGAGGAAGTTAAAAGCCCATTTCCTTTCATCTTTGGCCAGTCTCTAGAACAAGCTGTGTCTCTACACATTGAGGTTCTCTTGTCTTCCAGACCTCACTCACCCTGCCGGCCATTAATCTTCTCTTCTCCTGCCTTTGTCCTATGCTGAGGGGACTGGGAAATGGGGTGAGTGGGCCGATGACCTCCTGGGACGGCAGATGAGGTGAATACTTGCCCCTGTGCAGCTGGCCCAAACATTTAAATGAAGCCCATCAAACTAGGGTTGACTCGCCGAGGCTTCATGCATGGCACTCCAGACAGAACCTGGCACCCAAGAAGAGGCTTGAATGAGACGTCCAGACAGACCAGGGCTTGGCAGTGTTTTCCATTTACTGTGACTTTTTGAACCAGGCCTTGAAAAGCCCAGTCATTTTCCTTCGTCCTGGATCCAGGCCTGCCAGTGTTTCCGTCTGCTCCCCCTGCCTGTCCACCGTAGGCTCAGGAAGGCAGTGGCCTTTTTGTTCCCATGTCCCTGGGTTCGCTCCACCCAGGCTCTTCCCTCTCATCCAGACTAAGCTTAAGGATGGCAACTGGGCCTTGTCCACCTCGGCCACAGCTCCCATGCTGAGGATGGCAGGCCAGTAGGCAGGCTCCCCTCGCGCAGTGTGGGTAGGCGGGGTGTCTCCTGCACTCTGGGCTGCCCAGTACTGCACATCTGCTACTCCTCATTCCTGACCTGAGGCCTACCACGGCGAGCACATACCTTCCAGTGCAGACCTCAGGCTGGGGCGGGGGGGGGGAACAGTGACATCCCCCCTGGCTCCATGGTGCAACCCCCAGAGGCCCACTATGTGCCAGTGCTGCTTCTGCTGCCTGGGGCCATCCCCAAGCCCAAGCCGATCTTTTTTCAGTGTGAGGTACAGCGTACCTCAAGCAGGCATTCCAGAAACATAGTCAGGTTGGCTTTCTTCCTAAGCAGCATTTAAAGAATTGAAAAGATGCTGAAAAGAATCCATCCACTAGGGTTGGGGAAACTTGGATCAGGCAAGCCCTTACCGTGGAAGCCTGCCTCTGGACAGACCAGACAGTCTGTCTATCCAAATAAGGGTGTGGGAAAGGGACAGAGTCCTAAAGGATGTTTGTTTAGAAAAGAAAAATCAGCTTTGACAAAAGGCATTTCCACATTGGATAGCCAAGCAGACTTTAATGACAGATGGCAAATCCTTTCAAGACAATACCTGTCCAGGTGAGCCTCCACACTGTGCACGGTGTATGTCAGCAGCTGGCATACACAAATGCTATCAACAATGGAACCTACAGCCCAAGCCCAAAGGGAGGCTGCAACTCTTAAGCAGAAAATGAGAGTCTGCCTTTTCCTGCTCCACAATTCAATCTGAAACCATTGGAGGGCAACTGACTGTACTGGCTCCCCTACAACTCCAGAGAGTTTTTAGGAACCCGACTTCCAAGCCTCTCTATTGAGTCCCCAAGGACTAGAGGCTCTACAGGAGGCTGCTGCCAACCAGGCCTCTGGCTGGATGTTTAAAGAGCGGGGAATGCAGTTTGACCCACAACCGTACCTGTGGGTGATGTCTGACTGAAGAACTTGCACGGGGGACTCCACCCGGCGGTGCTGGGGCGTGATTTTGATACCCTCGTAGGGATGCAGGGATGCTACGAGTTGGACAGTAAAAGCATGAGGTAGACATGCATTCAGGCACAGAAAGATGCCCAGCATAAACTGTGCAGCAAGAAGAAAATCACAAGAACACAGGATGAGACCATTAAAATCGCCCAAGATTATGTGTACATACTGATAAAACAGGGAAGGTACTTCACAATGCTTTATGCACTTCTGTACTTGGATTTTTGGTAACCATTAGATATTGCTGTTATAAGAAAAGATTGAAAACCAATGAAGATAGAATAAGAAAATAAAAAGAAAATAAGGGTGTGGGAAAGGGGCAGAGTCCTAAAGGATGTTTGTTTAGAAAAGAAAAATCAGCTTTGACAAAACGCATTTCCACATTGGATAGCCAAGCAGACTTTAATGACAGATAGCAAATCCTTTCAAGACAGTACCTGTCCAGGTGAGCCTCCACAGTGTGCACGGTGTATGTCGGCAGTTGGCATACACAAATGCTATCAACAATGGAACCTACAGCCCAGGCCCAAAGGGAGGCTGTAACTCTTAAGCGGAAACTGAGAGTCTGCCTTTTGCTGCTCCACAATTCAATTTGAAACCATTGGAGGGCAACTGACATGCAACTTAAAAACAGCTTTTGGTTTCCTTAATGTTTTCTAGAAGAACATGCCTACAATTCTTAGGCATTTGGAGACTAGTGTAGAAAGAACTACACTGCATTCCATGTGATTTAAATTCAAAACTTGGTTTGAATTTAACTAGATTCAAAATGCAAGTGCAACAAAGTTTCCATGGTAATGATGGTGACCATTCGAGTTAACTACGTCTTGGGCCAGACAAATGGACCATATATGATCCAATTTCCTTATATTTCCTAGTCTGACCCATTCTTTACCAGGTAGAAGTGAATACCTAAAATCAACGTGTAAAATCTTGAAAAGGATTGTTGCAGGGGTCACTCTTGCTTGGTTTACTTGGAAATATAACCGAAAAAATGCATCTAGCAGTGCCGAGGCCAGGGCCAGGCCTGGCAGGGCTTGGGGGAATTAGAACACTGCTATAGCTGACTACAAGGGGTCCCAGAAGCTGAGTCTTCAGTGAACCAGTTTCCCTGGATACTGTGCAAAGGGGCTTGGAGTTCATTTCCAAATGTCTTGGATCCTTTTTTTTTTTTTAAGGTAGAACTTTTACTTTATTTTACAAAAAAAAAAAGCTTCAAAGTTTATTCCTTGGATTCTTAAAACCACTGCTGGGTCTTCGTGTTAACTACTCAAAATCTGCCGATAAGGATTAGACATCAATAAGACTACCATATGAAATAGGAGTCTGTTTTCCGCAAAGCCCAGTGCCTGGGCATAGGTTTTCACACTGGAATTACATGAGGCTACAGAACTTGGACTGACCGGTGTCCCGGGAGACCTCCAGCTTATTTTTGTCTCGAACCAAGATGGCCTCGTTCCCGTACTGTGAGTACCACATGCTTCGGCTCCTGCTCAGGTACGTCCCAGGAGGCCCAGATTCTAACTTCTGCTGCTGCTGCTGCCAGATGAGCAAGGCGGTATCTCTGTACCGGAGACGGGCGTAGCCCTCTGACAGCGCTTTCTCTGCCAGGGGCACCCGGCCACTCATGGCTCTTCCCAGATACAGGCCCCCAAGCCTACCCAGGACTGCTACAAGAGGCAGTCCGCACGTGTGGACAGCTCCAACGGCGCTGCACTACATTAGCCAATTAAGCACTTTTTCACCTGTTGGGTTTGAGGTTTCCTTATTTAGCTTGATGGCGGAAATTAGAAATCCAGACCATTTGTAAGCAATATCCTTGGGAGTGCTGTGTTGCAGGGAGACTTGAAATGTGCTTGGAGGCATTCTGAAGCCACACCTGAGACCCATCCCTGGCCTGTAACCTGGCTGCACTGCTTCCTGGAACAGCTGCGGGTGGTGTCCTGTGTGAAGAGGAGAGGGACCAGCCAGCACCTCGGAGGGACTCAGTATCAATCGTGACTCCAGTATCAGAACTGTGATCTGTCTGCTATCAGTCGTGATTCTGATGCCCTGCCTTGGACCTTCGAGTTTGAAAAGATGGATGCACCGTCCTGAAGGAAAGGCTATTGGATTCGGCTGGATCGGACCTGAGAGGAGCTACACCGGTCTGTCCACGGGTCGGCCTGCAAAGTTGGTCACCGCGCTCTGCTACGCACTGAACACTTGGAACCGGCTAGTCTTCCTTTCTCCCAAACACAGTGCTACAAAGAAATGAACACGCTGTCAGAAGCGAGGGGAGAAAGGGCCCCAGCAGCCTAGAATGTGAATTCCTTTTTGGATCAGAGGGTTAAGCTTCCTGCGCGGTTTACCGCGGAAGTGCCCTCGGCTGCTCCACGACCTAAGTGCAGTCTCGTCAGGGGTGGCTCTTTATAACCTGCCTGATACAGGGCACCGCCTGTCCCAGCTTCCGCGTCTGCACCTGTGAAGTGAGAGCAGAGGGAGGACAAGGGGCACAGGGCTTACCCTACGCGCGTCGACCCCCAGCAGCCCCCCGCCATTCCGCTCCAAAGAGCTGGCAGGCCTCTGGGCCAAGAGAGATGAGGGCAGGGGAAGGGCCATCAGAGCAGCGCCGAGGACATGGCCCAAGTGCTGCTCAGCCGTGCCAAACGATTCCTGGTTCACCCCCGCATCGCCGAGCTCCCGTTATCCCGCCGCGCCCTCACCTCCGGTCGCAGCCCCGCGGCCCAGACCCGCAACTCGCCCAGCGCGCGGCCCCGCGGCCCAGACCCCCACCTCGTCCAGCGCGGCCCTGACCCCCACCTCGTTGGGCCCGCGACCCCGCGGCCCAGACCCCCACCTCGCCCGGCCCGCGGCCCCGCCGCACCCGAGGCCCCTGCCCTGCGCCCCAGTCACCCACGCGCGAAGAGTCGCGGCCCGCTCGGAGACTAGCAGCCGCCGCCTCGGGCCGGGCCAGCGCGGGACGCCCCAGGGTCGCGGCCCGCTGTCTCCATGGCAGCGCCGCAGGCATGCCGAGCTGAGCGCCGAGGCCCGACACGGCCCGGCGAGCCCGAGCCATCGATCGCTCGAGCCATCGATCGCCGCGGGGCGGGACCGCGGGGCGCCGGGGGCGTGGCCAGGGAGGCGTTGGGGGAGGGGCCCGGCCAGAGGCGGGGCCGTGCCGTCGTCCGTGCCGCGCGTTGCTGGGCCGGCACTCTGTGTTCGCCGCTCCGAGCGGAATGGCTTCTGCAGCTGCCGCGGCTGTTATTAGCGTTCTTACCGCTAATGAGTTAAGTCCTGTCCCTGGAGCACGGCCTCCAGGATGGGCCTCCAATTCATCCAGCGCCCAGCCGGGCCGCGCTGCTCGCTTGGGCGCTGCCGACAGCCCCATGAAAAGTAGGTCTGCTTCCTTTGGCACCCCGCCTCCAGTAATAATCAACTAATTCTCTCCTTTGGTAGCTCTCCTTTCCTCTTTTCACTTTTATTTTTATGTTTTTCCCCAAAGCCCAATTAAGGAAATTGGCACAACGGTCATATAGAGAACACTGCTCCTGCAACCATAGAATACAGATTCTTTACAGTCACACAGAACATTTACAAAAACCGAACCTCTACTGGACCAGAAACCAATTTCAAGAAATCCCAAAGGATTTCATTCCTGAGACCCAGAGGGCCCAGCCTCCGTAAGATTGTCAATTCATTTCATCCCCCGTCCTTTAATGAGGACTCCTCTTCTCAAGATGAAAAAGTCAGAGCGGCTTTTGCCCAAAGATCCCTATAGATTGGAGATGGATTAAAGGAGAAGGAGGAGGTATAACAGAGAAAATGGGATTTAGCAAACGAGTATGGCTGCTGAATCACTATATTTAAATTCTGTCAAGCCTCCAGTGTTTTGCAGCAGCTGGAAGGAAAAATATGAGATGGTGGAATGGTAACCCGTGACAAACTCTGGGATCTGTTCTGTAACGACTTGTTGAAGTGTGCTTTGAAAATTATTGCTTTTTTCTTTCTCTGCTTTGTATATGTATTTTACAATAAAAAAATTTTTTTAATTCCGAAGGCTTTAAATCATACATAAATATGACCACAATAAAAGTTGTCAATAAAATAATAAGATAACAAAAGAAACCTATACATTTAATACTTTAAAGATATATTTCTAAATTTCTCATTGTCAGAGGAACTCACAAAATTTTTTTAAAAAATATTTTAACTGACGATAATAAAAACACAGGAAATCAAAACAGGTGGGTTGTACTTAAAATCATGCCACCTCCTGTCAAGGTGGCGGAGTGAGAAAGTCCATCTCCCCCAGAAGCTGTGACAACCAGCAAGAGCCAACAAATACCTTTCGCAAAGGTCTAGAAAACTGTTAAACATTTGCAGTCATAGGGTGAGACTAAATCAAGAAAAAGACAGCTTAAAAATGGTAGAGTCTCACGGTGCCCCTGCTGACCCTCTCGGGCTGGTCTCAGGGCCAGCCTGCACGCCCAGTGCAGGTGTCCAGTGCGGGTTACAGAGGGGGCAGTTTAACCCCTCATGCACATCCTGGAAGCGCGTGGTCTGTGCAGGTCAGGCTGGAGGCACCTGAAGGACTGAACCAGGACGCACAGTGCAGGCTCACCATCCCAGCACCTGCCCCGGGCCGAGAGGCGGCTCACAGGGCTCTCTCACAGAAGGCTGCAGAAGACAGTCTAATCCCTGCTGCCGGAGGGAAAGGCTGCAGGCCATACAGGATAGCACCTTGCTGTGAGGAAACACTGCTTCTCTGGGAATGAGGGCATTTGCATCCGAGAAATGGGAGAACTCCCAGGGCCACCTGGGCATGCCCAGAACAAGAAGCATGCGTAGAAAAGTCAGGGGGGCCTGTGCGTTCTCTAAACCTGTTATTAAGGCAGCTGGGCTCTCAAAGACCACAGTTGCACAAGCCAGTCTGCAAATATTTGGAAAAGTTTTATCTTTCAGCCGCGCAGTGGCATGCATCAGGCCTTCACTTCTTTTTTAAGGCTGAAGTCCATCACTGTCTTTATTTTTTTTTATTTAGTTGATATTCTAAATAGAATCCCTTCCCATTTCCTTCTGTACATGTTTTTCAGATATTTTCTTTGTGGTTACCATGGGGCTTAAACTTAACATCCTATATAAGATTCTGTTTGTTTTAATACCAACTTAACTTTAATAGCATACACACACTATACTCCTCTATTATAAATGCAATTATATAAATTATATTATACAATTATGTAATATAATTATATAAATATAAATGCCAGTACTATTGGAGGAATACCTCCAATAGTAATGGAATTTATATTTACCCATGTCTCCTTTACTGAAGATCTTTATTCTTCATGCAGCTTCAATTTATTGTATAGAGTCCTTTCCTTCCAACCTGCAGAGCTCCCTTTAGCATCTTTTGTAGTACTGGTCTAATGGTGATGAATTCCCTCAGCTTTTATTTATCTGGGAATTTCTTAATCTTCCCTCATTTTTGAAAGATGGTTTGCTATCTATAGAATTGTTGGTTGGCAAGTCTTTTTTTGTTTGTTTTCACCACTTTAAATACGTTATACCACTGCCTTATTGCATCCATGGTTTCTGATGAGAAATTGGCATTTATTCTTTTTTTTGTGAAAATAACATATACAAAAAAGCAATACATTTCAAAGCACAGCACAGCAATTAGCTGTAGAACAGATTTCAGAATTTGGAATGGGTTACAATGCCACAATTTTAGGTTTTTACTTCTAGCTGCTCTAAGATACTGGAGACAAAAAGAAATATTAGTATAATGATTCAGCACTCATACTCGACTGTTAAACCCTACCTTCTCTACATAACTCCGCCATCACCTTTGATCTTTCTCCCACTCTTATAGGCGTATTTGGACTTTGCCCATTCTAACTTTTTTATGTTGGAAAGGGCTGTCAATAATATGGGGTATGGAGATGGAACTAGCTGATGATCTGGAGAGGCTGGGCCCTCTAGGTTTCAGGACTTATCTGGACCAGGGACCCATCTGGAGGTTGTAGGCTTCAGAAAAGTCACCCTAGTACACAGAACTTTTGCAGAATCTTATGTATTGCCCTAAGTGTTCTTTAGGATTGACTGGAATGGTTTTGGTTGGGGTTTGGCAAGTTATGATAGGCAGCAATGTCTAACTGAAGCTTGCATAAGAGTGGCCTCCAGAGTAGCCTCCCGACTCTATTTGAGCTCTCTCTGCCTCTGAAACTTTTTGTTACACTTCTTTTCCCCCTTTGGGTCAGGATGGCATTGTTGTTCCCAGGGATGAGGGCCAGACTCATCCCTGGGAGTCCTCTCCCACGTCACCAGGGAGACTTTCACCCCTGGAGGTCATGTCCCATGTAGGGGGGAGGGCAATGATTTCACTTGCAGAGTTGGGCTTAGAGAGCGTGAGGCCACATCTGAGCAACAACAGAGGCCCTCCGGAGGTGACTCTTAGGCATACTTATAAGTAGGCTAAGTTTCTCTGCAACATAACATAAGCTTCACAACAGTAAACCTCAAGATCAAGGCCTTGGCCTATTGATTTGAGTGTCCTTAATGTTTGACACAGTATTAGGGGATTCCCCATAGGTAAAGTTTAACAGTTCTATATATTTTTTTCCATCTCTCAAGGGATTTTGCTAGAAATTGGTATTTAATTTTATAACCTCATTGAGGTGCCCTTGGACATGATGTGTTGCTTCTCTCTTGCTCTTTCAGAATTCTCTATTTTTGACAATATTATGAGTACAGGTTATCAGGGATAAAGACAGGAGTGGGATGAGAAGTCAATGCATAATGGGCTTCTGTTCGTTCTCGTAATGGAAGGTGGTGATGATAGCACAACACTGTAAATGAGATTAATCCTTTTGAGTGGTATGCTTGGGGGTGGTTGAGATGGGAAAGTTTGTCTTCTATATAAGTGTTCACAGAATTTTAAAAAAATGAAAGAGCAACCAAAGAGACAATGACAATTAAATGCAATAAATGATATTGGACGGGGCCTATCATGGAGGCAAAAAGACTCAAAAGGACATTATTGGGACGAAAGAAAAATTGGAGTATAGACTATAAGCTTTATATCAATGTTAAAGTTCTTGAACTTGATAACTGTACTTAAGGTGGTTACATAAGTGAATATCTTTGTGCCTAGGAAATGTACATGAAAGTATTAAATTTCAAGGAAGATGATGTATACACTCAACTTTTGTTTCACAATCTACTTTTAAATGTTTAGAAAATGATGATAGATAGATATTGAATGAGAAGGAAGGAAAGGAGGGAAGGAAGAATAGAAGGAAGGAAGAGAGGAAAGGAAAGAAAGAGAGGAAGGAAGGAAGGGAGGGTAGAAGGAAGGAAGGAAAGAAGGGAGGAAGGAAGGAAGGGTAGAGTAAGAGACAGAATGATGGCAACCCTGAACATCATCGGCCTTTCCTGAGTGATGGTAACCTCTTGTTGGTGCCTTAATTTGGATATTTTTATAGACTTGCTTTAATTGGGATTTTTTTTGGCCTTAGAACTGTAAACTAGCAACTTATTAAATTCCCCTTTTTAAAAGCCATTCCATTTCTGGTATTTTGCATTCCGGCAGCTAGCAAACTAGAACAGTGATGGATCTGGCTATCAAGGGGGATGGTATGTTTGAATTCTTTGTATTTTTTTTTTTACATTTTTAAATTGTGAAATGTAACATATATACAAAAAGCAATAAATGTCAAAGTATATTGTAACAAGTAATTATAAAACAGATTTTAGAGTTTGGTATGTGTTACAGTTCCACCATTTTAGGTTTTTCTTTCTAGCTTCTCCAAGACACTGTAGATTAAAAGAAATATCAATATAATGATTCAGTAGTCATATTCATTTGTAAAATCCCATCTTCTCTGTTATAACTCCTTTTTATCCTTTGATCCTTCTCCCAATCTTTTGGGATATTTGGGTTATGCCCATTCTAACTTTTTTCATGTTCAAAAGTGATGTCAACACTGTGGGCTAGGGGGATGGAACTCGGTGAAGTTGTTGGAGAGACTGGCCCCTCTGGGTTTCAAGACTTATGTGGCTTAGGAACCATATGGAGGTTGTAGATTTCTGGGACGTAATCATAGTTCATGGAGCCTTTGTAGAATCTTAGATAGAGCCCTATCTGAGATTCCATAAAGGTTCTTTAGGGTTGGCAGGAATGTTTTGTTTTTGTTTTTTCCTGCTTTTTTGGTTCTAAAAGTGGAAAATGTGTTTATTAACATTCAAACTCCCCACATTCAAGGTCATATAAAAATTCTTAGCTTTCTCAAAAAATGTTAATTTGGTACAAAATTTATAATTTGACTAGTGCATTTCCTAATATAATTTATGTGGACAGTTTAATTGAACACTAATACGCACATGGAACCTTGAGTAGGGCATGAGATTTTGTAGGTTTGTCCAGAGTGATGCCCCGATAAATCCCAGAGTGATTTGAACAGTGAATAAAAAAGTATTTGCAAAGTCCCCTCGGGGGGATGATTCAACTTCCCTATGTGGAGAATTCCTGATATTCTCACAAGCAGTGGGGACAACCAAAGCAATAGGCCGATCCCTCAATCTTGGGGTGTGTTCATATGAAGCTTATCCCTGCAAAGGATAGGCTAAGCCTACTTAAAATTAGACCTAAGAGTCACCCGCAGAGAACCTCTTTTGTTGCTTAGATGTGGCCTCTCTCTCTCTCAGCAACACAACAAGCAAACTCACCGCCTTCCCTCTCTCTACGTGGGACATGACCCCCAGGGGTGTGGACCTTCCTGGCAATGTGGGACAGAAATCCTAGAATGAGCTGGGACTCAGCACCAAGGGATTGAGAAAACCTTCTAGACGAAAAAAGGAAAGAGAAAAATGAGACAAAATAAAGTGTCAATGGCTGAGAGATTTCAGAGTAGAGAGGTTATCCTGGAAGTTATTCTTATGCATTATATAGATATCACCTTTTTAGTTAAGGTATATCGAAGAGGCTGGAGGAAAGTGCCTGAAAATGTAGAGCTGTGTTCCATAGCCATGTTTCTTGAAGATGATTGTATAATGATATAGTTTTCACAATGTGACTGTGTGATTGTGAAAACCTTGTGTCTGATGCTTCTTTTATCTACCTTATTGACAGACAAGTAAAACATATGGATTAAAAATAAATAAATAGTAGTGGGAACAAATGTTAAAATAAATTTTTAGTAGATTGAAATGCTAGTGATCAATGAAAGAGAGTGATAAGGGGTATAGAAAAAAAATATGGGAAACAAAGGCTAAAATATATTGGGTAGAGGGAAATACTAGCAATCAAAGAGAGAGAGGGGTAAGGGGTATGGTATGCATGAGTTTTCTTTTTATGTCTTTTTCTGAATTGATGAAAATGTTCTAAGAAATGATCATGGTAATGAATATACAGCTATGTGATGATATTGTGAGTTATTGATTATATACCAAGAATGGAATGATCATATGGTAAGAATGTTCATGTTTGTATGTTGTTTTGTTTAAAAAAAATTAAAAAATAAAACAAACAACAATAGCAAAAATTCTTAGCTTTCTGATTATATATGTCTATATTGTCTACATGGTTACAATGATGTATAGTATAATTTATATTATATATATACTATACTATAAATTATATAGTATAATTTAGCTTTTCATAATACATTGTTAAAATACATTATTAGTTCTGCTAGACATAAGCACTTATTTTCAAATCCAGTACTTGAAATAAACAATTTTCTTCTGTACATAGTTTAGCAGGGCTAGTAAGCGTGAACAAAAGATGCTCTTTATTAAGAGGTATATGATTTGAGTATCAATAGTTGCTGAAGTTCGTTATTTTTAATGCAGTATTTTCTTTTTGCTTTGATCACAGCCACATGAAACCCTTAAGGATACTGAAATTCAGTAAGTAAAGTTTAGAGACCTATTACTTTAGCTGCTGAATGAAATTCATACATAATACTCTAGTATTAAAACCTTAAAAAAACTTTTGAAATCTGTACTAGTTAGACCGTTTTATCAGGATAAGACTGCTTGGGCATAGGAAGGAAAGATAATGTTAAGTATGTTTTCCTTTATGGTGCTGATAGGAGGAAACAGGCATTATAATAGTACCTTGCTGCCTGACTAATAGCGGCAATGTGGGGTATGCCAGGAAAATGCGTATTCTTCGACTCCACCATTCTATGCGATTTTATGGAGGTGGCAGTTGGCTTCGCTCACGCTGTAGATGGCAGCAGCATGGACCCTGAGTGGTGAAACAAACATCGGCACACTGTGACCTAAGTCTGCAAGCTTTGCTAAGGATGTTTTTCTTAATGTTTTGGCTATATATTTTACTCCAAAAGGAGAGCTGATTTTTTTTGATATGCATCAGAAAGGTTTTATTTCGTATTTTAAAAATCATATAAAATATATAAAGTAGAAATCCATTAGGTATCAGGCAAGATATGTTTGAAACAGAAGTAATGGCCACTGGGAGCTGCTAATGTCTCTTTGAAAGAAAATCCTAAAGGACCAAGACAATGTGAAGTTGTCTGCACTGATTTTGAACAAGTTCAGGTAATAGTATTTCAGGAACTCAATGCAGGTTGTTCTAGTTTGAAGCTATTATGTGCCCCAGAAAAACCATGCTCTTTAATCCTCATTCAGTATTGCTGGGTGGGGCCTTTTTTATTGTTTCCATGGAGATAAGACTCACCTAATTGTGGGTGATAACTTTTTTTTTACACCATATGATCATTCCATTCTTGATATACAATCAATAACTCATAATATCATCACATAGTTGTATATTCATCATCATGATCATTTCTTAGAACATTTGCATCAATTCAGAAAAAGAAATAAAAAGAAAACAGAAAAAAATTCATACATACCATACCCTTTACCCCTCCCTTTCTATCACTAGCATTTCAATCTACTACATTTATTTTAACATTTGTTCCCCCTATTATTTATTTTTAATCCATATGTTTTACTCGTCTGTCAATAAGGTAGATAAAAGGAGCATCAGACATAAGGTTTTCACAATCACACAGTCACATTGTGAAACCTATATCATTATACAGTCATATTCAAGGAACATGGCTACTGGAACACAGCTGTACATTTTCAGGCTGTTCCTCCAGTCAGGAGAGCTGATGTTGATGCCTGAGGCACAGCACCTTTCAGTTATGTATTAAAATGAAGTACACTCCTGCAGATAACTACTGGATCAAAAAACCTGCTTCAGTCATTTGATTAAACTGTAGAATACCAAAGAAGTTATTTCTACAGAAATCTCTGAAGGGAGCAAAATATATAGATACATGTGTGTAAATAAACTTTAAAAGGAAGTAAACCAGTTGCCCTCTGAAAGTCAAACTGTATTGCTGTGTTGTGATCCCAGTCACCATTAGGCTGCAGTTGGACCACAGCTCTATGTTCATTAATTTCATTTTCCGCCTCACTCCTGCCACTGTCTCCATCACCCTCATCCTCCTGGTCTGAGATTCTGTCATGTTCTGATGTGGGTGGGATTTGGGCAAAGCTCCAAATAGCCAGGTGCTGACAGAAGCCGAAGGTCTGAGTGAAGGGGTGCTGCTGATGCTTCATTTTCTTCTTGACTGCTATCTGTGGCAGAGTCTGAAGCGCCGTGAGAAGGCACAACTTTTTGCTTGCAGACTGGACAGGGATTTTTGGTTTTAGTTAGCCAAGGGTCTACACACTTGCAGTTATAAGCATGAGACCAGGGAAGGATGCTGAGCTTGCCTCCATCTTCACATTCATCCAAACAGATGGCACATCCGTCACACTCATCTCCTTTCTTGAATTCACAGATAGGGAGTTCCTTAAGTTGATCTTTACAAAGTCTGTTTCTTCTAACCCTGTGTCCGTCCTGAACAAATTCTGTGATCCTGAAAATGCCTATCAAGATGAGACAGATGCCCACTACGAAAAGGGAGGGAATTAGGTAGTATTGCAGAGGAAGACTAAAATCTGGAACTAAAGTAATGTGGCCTCCTTTTTCATGTGTGAATTCATCTTTCAGGGAATTAGCTGATGATTCACCAATAAAGACAGATGGAATGTCAATTTTCTTTAACACATCAATGTTGTTGTATCCCATGCTAATGAGGTCATCAGAATCAACATTGCAAACTGTGGCTGCTTTGAATTCTGCTTCCTAATTAATTAGGAATCAAGTCTCCTAATTAATATGATGAAAGCGCCAGATGAATTATCTTTTACTGGTGGAGGCACTACAGGTTCACAGGCATTCTCTGGTTTTGAGTGAATCAGAAAACCCTGTATTAGAAAGAGGAAAGGCCTCAAATCAGTGACCACAAATTCCACCTAAAGAAACTTTAAACCTTCAGCTGGAAGTCAATAACCAAATCTTGCAGGAAGGTCATCAAATGTCTGAGATTCATTTTCAAAATTACATGCTAAAATGTCTGCTTCTAGAGGCAGTAGGTTTAAGAATCAAAGAACTGGACAGTCAAGATGGCATAGACCTGTGTGGTCGACAACATGAGCATTCCTATGGAAAGCAGCATCTCCTTGTAAAATCCACTGAAAGCCGGGCCCCAGGACACAAAACATGCTCACCCACAGCGTCACCGAGAGAGAAGCTGCTACCGAGACTTCATAAGAGGATATCCTCACCAACAAGAATGCTTTGATTGGGGGTTGGCAAATATCTAGCTGAAGTTGGTGTAAGAGTATAGCCTTCAGAATAACCTCTTGACTCTATTTGACCTTTCCCAGCCACTGATACCTTATTTTTTTACACTTCTTTCCCCCCTTTGGTCAGGAAGGCATTGTCCACCCCATGGTGCCAGGGCCAGGCTGGTCCCAGGATTCATGTCCCACATTGCGAGGGAGACTTTCACCCCCGGATTTCGTGCCCCCAGAAGGGGGAGGGCAATGATTTTACTTGCAGAGTGTGGCTCAGAGAGAGAGAGAGAGAGAGAGAGAGAGAGAGAGAGTAAGGCCACATCTGAGCAACAAAAGAGGTCCCCTGGAAGTAGCTCTTGGGCATAACTATAAGTGGGCTAAGTTTCTCTGCTACATAAATAAGCTTCACAAGAGGAAGCCTCAAGATCAAGGGCTTGGCCTATTGACTTGGGAGTCACTAATGTTTGAGACAGTATCAAGGGGTTTCCCTGGTAGTAAGGCTTAATAGTTTCATTTTTTTTTTCCCTGTCCCTCAAGGGACTTTGCCAATAGTTTTTAATTATCTGCTCGACATAGTCTGGGATGCATCTGGGCATTATATTCAGCTCTACTGAATTATAAGCCCTCATTTCCATTCTGGGCTCCCTGCATTTGGGTTGTTTAAATGATCTATCCAGACAGGTTGAGTTAGGTTATGTGCTACAGAAAAGTTAGGTTTTAGATCAAGTAAACCTCTCCTTCTTTGGTCTCATTGGGTAGGTGAAGTTTGAAAATACAGACAATGTCCTCCTTACCCTGTGTTCTGATTTACCTTTGTCCTGATCTGACTGGCTTCGCTCTCATGTGTAATTGAAGCCTGATCTCTTTTTTGGCTTCTTTAACAGCTGTTTATGTGGTAATGCTGACTTTCAGACCTGCAGAAGTCCTACTCTGAGTCTTAGGTGTCACACAGGAGGTGCCCAAAGTTCCAGGGAAATTTGTACGGGTTTTGTATTATTTTTGCAACTGTCCTGTAAGTTTGAAATTATTTCAACATAGTTTAAGAGAAAAAATAATGCTTAAGGAAAATTCATAGCCTTAAATGCATATATATTAGAAAAGAAGACAGGCTAGCATCCATCTTAAGATGTCAGAAAAAAAAAAAGAATAATAGTTAACCTAAAGAAAGCAGATGGAATGAGGATAAAACAAGAATTTAATTATGAAAACAAATACATAATAGAAAAGATCAACAAAGTTAACAGCTGGTTCATTAAAGAGTCTAATGAAAGTGCTAAATCTCTGATTAAGAAAAAAGAAAGTACACATAGCTAATATTAATAATTTAGGATAGTACTCCTACAGAACCTGCAAATGTAAAAAGATAAAATAATAGTGTGACTAGTTTATTGTCGATAAATTTGTAAATTTAGCTGAAATGGACAAATTCCTAGAAAAATGCAACTTATTTATACAGACACACACACACACAAATGGAAAACCTGAATAGTTCTATACTATTAAGGAAATGGAGTCTGTAATTTAAAATCTTACCCCACAGGAAACTCTGGGCCATGATGGTGCCACTAGCAGATTCTAGCAAATGTCCAGGAAGAAATAATAACATTCTTAAACCAAATCATTTGGGGATAGTATATGAGGAAATAGTTTCCAACTTGCTTTTTTTTTAAATACAAACATTTTCATTGAGTTGTAATTAACATAAAATTCATGATCTTAAATGTACAGTTCAGTAGTTTTGAGTCTATTCAGTATGCCGTGCAATCCCCACTACTAGCTAATCCTGGAACATCTCCCTAACCCCCCAAAGAAACCTTCTAACTACTAGCAGTCAGTCCCAATTCTCCCCTCTCCATTTCCCTCACCCACCACTAACACACTTTCTGTCTCCATGGAGCCACCTCTTCTGGACATTCCACATAAGTGGAATAATATAGTATGTGGCCTTTTGTGTCTGACTTCTTTTGTTGAGCTTAACGTTTGCGCCTTACTTGCGTATGGGAAAGGCGTCTCCCGCATGGCCCAGGCCAGCTTGTTGGGGTTCAACTTGTTTTTGAACTAGCATCACCTTGATACTAAAAACTACAAGAACATTACGGGAAAGAAAAATTACTGGTTAATATCACTTATGAACTAGATGTTCAGGACTTATATGCAAAAAACAACCAAAGAAAACCATTCACTCTAAATAAATGGAGAAATTAGAAATGTCATAAATTGGAAAATTCACTGTTTGAAGATGTTCCTTCCAACCCAAACTGACTCTTGGACTCAATGCAATCCCCCCAAAAATTCCAACAGGTTTGCTTTTATGCTTCTTGATAAAGAAATTCTAAAATTTATGAGGAGGGCGGGCAACGGTGGCTCAGGGCTGAGTTCTCACCTTCCATACTGGAAACCCTTGGTTCCTGCTGCCTGCCCAAGTTAAAAAAAAAAAAAAATCAAATTTATGAGGAGAAGTGAAAGGCAAAAAATTGTCAAGATAATCTTGAAGATAAAACACAGTATAATGACTTGCTTTTCTAGAGTTTTAGACTTATTATAAAGCTGCAGTAATTAAGTTGATGTGGCACAAATGCAAATGTAGACAAATAAACCGATGAAACAGAATAGATAACCCAGAAACAGACCCACACACTTTGATTACAAAGTTGATATTGCAAAACAGGGAGGGATAGATGGGCTTTTCAATAAATGGTCCCGGGGCAACTGAATGTCCATACAGAAAAATATAACTCCTAGCTAACACTTTACACACACAAAAAAACTCTAGGTGGATTGTAGATCTAAATGTAAATAGAAAAAAACAATAGAAAAATTGCAAGGAAATAGAAAATAATGTCATCATGACCTTCATGCAGTGGGAAACGATTTTTTAAATAGCTCACCAACAGCCCCAAAAGGAAAAGATTAATAATACCTTTGATTACATTTAATCAAGAACAGAATTTTCAAAATACACCATTAATTCCCATGGGAGTTTGTGTTAACAGTTCTGACACTGTCTGTGCTGGTTTGAAAGGAAGTATGCCCCCTAAGAAAAGTCATGTTTTAATATAAATCCCATTTCTTAAAGGTAGAATAGTCTCTATTCAATGCTGTGTATTTGGGACTGTGATGGGATCATCTCCCTGGTTGATGAGATTTAGTTAAGAACGGTTGTTAAACTGGATTAGGGGATGACATGTCTCCACCCATCTGAGTGGGTCTTGATTAGTTTCTGAAGTCCTATAAAAGAGGAAACATTTTGGAGAGAGAGACTCGGAGAGAGCAGAGAATGCTGCAGCACCACGAAGCAGAGAGTCCACCAGCCAGCGACCTTTGGAGATGAAGAAGGGAAATGCCTCCCGGGGAGCTTCATGAAACCAGAAGCCAGGAGAGTAAGCTAGCAGATGACGCTGTGTCTGCCATGTGCCCTTCCAGCTGAGAGAGAAGCCCTGACTGCGTTCGCCATGTGCCTTTCCAGATGAGAGAGAAACCCTGAACTTCATCGGCCTTCTTGAACCAAGGTATCTTTCCCCAGATGCCTTTGATTGGACATTTCTATAGACTTGTTTTAATTGGAACATTTTCTCGGCCTTAGATCTTTAAACTAGCAACTCATTAAATTTCCCTTTTTAAAAGCCATTCCGTTTCTGGTATATTGCATTCCGGCAGCTAGCAAACTAGAACACTGTCTTATGTGTACAGTAGAATTGAATAATTGAGTTAATGGATGGCAGTTGTTGGGAGCCAGTTTCCTCACTGCTGGGTGGAAGGTTACAGATAAAAAAAAAGGGCGAAGGCTAGAATGAACCATGAGGTGATAGATTAGACTTGGAAATGCCAGTGTGAACTCATTTTTCGTTTAATATAGATACAGATAATTACATGTAGAAATATTTACAGATATGTAGTGTATACACATAGATACATCTTGCTCTGTCAACTGAGGGGGCTAGAAGCAAGGATACCCCAATAAAAATGAGCACACCTATCACCTATTCCCCAACAAAGAGAACAAGGGCTCCTTGGAGAAATGACGGATTAGAGGATTGTGCATGAAATGTACAAGATGAACCAGGAACATCCTGTAGTGCCAAACAGGAAGTAGTAAAAGAGAACAAAGCCCACATGATGGGGGTAAGTCAGAAGGAGACAGGAGACAGCTGGAAAAGCTTCTATGCCTAAATTGGAACAATTAGAACAACAAAAATAAGTGACATAATATCAGAGTACAGCCCAAAGTATAAAATAAATATCCTTGAGTTCATATTGGTAACCATAAATGATTGAGTACACCAATAAATGGGGAAGATGAAACAAATCTCTATGCAGAAAAACTTCAAATAATTTATGTAGATATTCCACCCTCAAGGAGGTGGATCATAACTCCCCATTCCTTGAGTGTGGGCTGTGCAAAGTAACATCCTTCCAAAAACTGTAGTATGAAAGGGAGGGGTGGCGTTGCTTTACAATGGGGAAACCTGACAAGTAGTTCCTCAGCCAAGTGATCAAGGTCAACTTTAGAGTGAAGTAGTCCTGTTGATAGCATGGAGAGATTGGCATTTTACCTCTGGGGTCTTCCTTCCCAAAACATGTAACCCCAGTCCAATCATGAGAAAACATCATACAAATTCCAATTAAGAATCATTCTACAAAATACCTGACCAATACTCCTCAAAGCTGTCAAGGTCATCAAAAATAAAGTATAAGAAATGTCATAGCTTAGAGGAACTGAAGGAGACAGGACATCTAAATGTAGTGTAGTATCTTGGATGGAGTCCTGGGACCAAAGATTACTTTAGGTAAAAACTTAGAAATCTGAATAAAGTATGGAATTTAGTTAATAATAATGTATCAGTATTGGTTCATTACTTGTATCTTGTAAATTATTTGGGATTTTTTATATATAGAATCATGTCATCTGCAAATAGGGATAATTTAACCTCTTCCTTTCCAATTTGAATGCTTTTGATTTCTTCCCTTGCCTGACTGCTCTGGCTAGAACTTTCAACACAAAGTTGAATAACAGTGTGACAATAGATACCCTTGTCTTGTTCCAGATTTTAGGAGAAAAGCTCTCTCTTTCATCACTGAATATGATTTTTGCTGCAGTTTTTCCAGCAAAGTCATTTATCATGTTGAGGAGGTTCCCTTCTATTCCTACTTTTCTGAATGCTTTCCATCATGAAAGGATGTTGGAATTATCAGCTGCCCTTTCTGCATCAGTTGAGATGATCATGTGGTTTTGTCCCTTCATTCTGTTTGTGTGGTGTGTTACATTGATTGATTTTATTACATTGAACCATCCTTGCATTCCCGGAATAACTCTGACTTGGTTATGTGTGTAATCCTTGTAATATATGTTGGATTTGGTATGCTGCCATTTTTCTGAGAATTTTTTGCATCTATATTCTTAAGGGATATTGGTTTGTAATTTTCCTTTCTTGAGCTTTATCTGGCTTTGGTATAAGGATAAAGCTGGACTCATAGAAGAGTGAGGAAGTAATCCCTTCTCTTCTGGTTTTGGAAGAATTTGAGGATTGGTGTTAAATCTTCTTTAAATTTTTTGTAGAAATTAGCAGTGAAACCACTTGCTTCTGGACTTTTCTTTTTTGGGAGGTTTTTGACTACTGAATAAATCTATTTACTTGTTAGAGGTCTGTTGAGACTTTTTATTTTTCGCTGCATCAGATTAGGTATTTGTATGTTTCTAAAAGCTTGCCCATTTCATTTAGGTTTTCTAATTTGTGGGCACATAATTGTTCATAGTAGCCTCTTATAATCCCTTTTATTTCTGAAAGTTTGGTAGTAATGCTCCCACTTTCAAACCTGATTTTAGTTATTTGTGTCACCCCTCTCTTTTTCTTTGTCAGTCTGGCTAAAGTTTTGTCAATACTGATCATTTTGAAAACTCAACTTTTGGTTTTGTTGACTCTTTCTTATTTCGCTACCATCTTTCTCACTTATCATCTTTGCTCTAATCTTTACTCTTTGCCTCCTTCTGTTAACTTCAGGTTTAGTTTGCCCTTCCTGTTCTAGTTTCTTTAGATGTGAAGTTAGGTTATTGATTTGTGAACTTTCTCCTTTTTTTATGTAGGGCTATTCTTTTTCAAAGATGGCATCCTTGTTGTGCACCTGAGCTTAAGGAGAAAGCTTTGAGTATGATAAAAGGTGTGGGTTTTCAAAAATGCCCTTTATCATGCTGTGGAAATTCCTTTCTATTTCTGATTTGCTGAGTGTTTTAAGAAAAGGTGCCAGATTTGTGAAATGTCTTTTTGCATCAGCTGAGATAATTGTGCTTTTTTTTTTTGCCTTCATTCTATTAATGTGGTGAATTACATAATTGATTTTCTTAAGTTGAACCATCCTTGCATTCTTGGTATAAATCTTGCATGGTTGTGGCATCTAATCTTTTTAACGGGCTGTGAAAATTGTAGTGTCTGGTGTCCTGTAGTGGCAGGGGGCTTCCTGCTGGGTGTCGCCATGGTCATTGACCACTGTCCATCCTCCATAGCTCCTTCTCATTTTTCAAGCCTGGGTTTGTAGCTTCCTTGAAATTCTATGAGAAACCAATATTCTTTCCAGAGAAGAATCCTGTTTGAGTTTCCTGTAGCTGTAGTAGCGAGTTACCACCAATTGGGGGGTTTCAAACAGCAGAAATGTTTTCTCTCACAGTTCTGGATGACAGAAGTCCTAAATTAAGAGGTCAGTTGGGCTGTGCTTTGTTCAGAGGCTCTAGGGAAGAATGCTTCCCTGTTTCTTCTGGTGGTTGTTGGCAATTCTTGGTGCTCCATGGCTTGTAGACACATACCCCCAATCTCTGCCTCTGCTTCGCTTGAGTGAGGCCCCCTCCTCTTCTCTCTGACTTTCCTCTGAGCATCTCTTATAAGGACACTTGTTATTAGACTTAGGGCCCACCTAGCTAACCCAGGAGGATCTCCTCTCATGATCTTTCACATAATTACATCTGCAAAGTCCCTTTTCCCAGAGAAGGTCACATTCACAGCTGTTGGGGATTTGATGTGGATACATCTTTTGCGGGTCACCATCCAAACCCTTACCCAGAAATTGGTGCCAGGAAAATGGAAAGGGAGCTAGGATTAATTCTTTGGTTTTGTTTGGGCTGTAAGTAATGAAAATATGACTTGTCTAAGGGGATGGGACAAAGTAGCAAAATAATCAATTCTGTGATCTCCCATGGTTACCTCGAATGATGAGCCACCACACGTCTCTAGAAGACAAGGAGCTTTGCCAAAAAGCAATGCTCCATGCGTGGTTCAGTAGCTACGGTTTGGGAGAGATTTTTAGTGGCTATTCAAGAAAGAATAAAAAGCTAAAATTCTTAAATTTCAAGACACAGACTGATACCCAAGAATATTGTCTGCCTGCAGCAGCTTACGAGCAGTCTCGTAAGGCAGAGGACTCTGTGTTGTCTCCATGTCATGGGGACGTACCAGCCTTTACCAAGGAATAGGCTATTTCTGCTGGCCCAGAGGTTTCAGAGGGATTGAGGGAGCCAAGATTTTAGATTATGTTGACTTAGATGTCCCCATCCCATTGTGCTTCTCTTCCTTCCCCATCAGGGACCTGATATTGGCCTACAGGACCCCCTGGGGTTGAAAAACTCAGCCTTCCCTGGAATGTGGGCTGGACCTGATCTTCAGCTTTTTTTGACTTGCAGGTACAAAAGAGGAAAATCTCTTCATATACTTCCAAGGAGGTCCTCCAGCTTTGCTACTTTGCCTTCACATGGCTTTCTCCAGTGCATTCACAGCTCTCTGCAACGACTAGCCATTTCCATGTTCTAATCACTTCTTCAAGGGTCTCAGACACTGAGCCCACCTGTGCATTCCCTTTAACAGCCCCCCTCCCCCCCCCCCCAGTTCTCCACTGGCGAAATTTGGAACACTCAACACTGCTACTTCATGCCAGGGACTCTCAGGACCCCACTTGCCATCAGTGTGGGGGTTCTTGTTGCCAACTGGCCAGCAGGTCGTCCAGCTCCATGACAGCACGTTAGAATCTGCTTCTATAGGCCAGAAGCCCAATGGGATGGGGACATCTAAGTCAACATAATCTAAAATCTTGGCTCCCTCAATCCCTCTGAAACCTCTGGGCCAGCAGAAATAGCCTATTCCTTGGTAAAGGCTGGTACGTCCCCATGACATGGAGACAACACAGAGTCCTCTGCCTTACGAGACTGCTCGTAAGCTGCTGCAGGCAGACAATATTCTTGGGTATCAGTCTGTGTCTTGAAATTTAAGAATTTTAGCTTTTTATTCTTTCTTGAATAGCCACTAAAAATCTCTCCCAAACCGTAGCCACTGAACAGCGCATGGAGCATTGCTTTTTGGCAAAGCTCCTTGTCTTCCAGAGATGTGTGGTGGCTCATCATTCAAGGTAACCATGGGAGATCACAGAATTGATTATTTTGCTACTTTGTCCCATCCCCTTAGACAAGTCATATTTTCATTACTTACAGCCCAAACAAAACCAAAGAATTAATCCTAGCTCCCTTTCCATTTTCCTGGCACCAATTTCTGGGTAAGGGTTTGGATGGTGACCCGCAAAAGATGTATCCACATCAAATCCCCGACAGTTGTGAATGTGACCTTCTCTGGGAAAAGGGACTTTGCAGATGTAATTATGTGAAAGATCATGAGAGGAGATCCTCCTGGGTTAGCTAGGTGGGCCCTAAGTCTAATAACAAGTGTCCTTATAAGAGATGCTCAGAGGAAAGTCAGACAGAAGAGGAGGGGTGAAGTAAAGGCAGAGACTGCCTCAAGCAAAGTAGAGGCAGAGATTGGGGGTATGCATCTACAAGCCAAGGAGCACCTTGGAACACCTCAGGCACAGCTGCTGGAGGTTGGGTTCCCTGTGAACCAGAGACTGGTGTGCAGGTGGTTTACTGGGGAGAGTCCTCAGGAACACACCTGTGAAGGGGAGAGGGACACAGGTCCAGGTAGGAGAAGCTGAGCTGCCATGCTGTTGCAGCGATGCCTTGGCCGATCCCATGCAGAGCTCTGAATCTCAAATGGCCCTTCAAGGTTGGCCCAAAACGGGACAAGGGGTTGGTCCTCGTACCTCTGCATTGAAAGTCACTGGCCGTGGGCTGCCCCCAGGAAGGGGCTGTATCCTTGAGTGAGGAGTATTCCTCGGATCAAAGGCAATTCCTGGGGAGTCAGTCTCTGTGGGCCTCATCCTGGAGGGGGGAACTGGGAAGTGTGATGCAACATCCATACCTTCACCTCCACCACTACTGCTGTCATACCAGGATGAGGTCTTATAATCTTACAAAGTGCACTCACATGCATTATAGCCTAGTAGCTGAGAGAGACAGAGCTTCCATCTTCCTAGGCCGTCGATATATCACTGAACCAAGTGGGTTCTTGGGCATACATTTTACAGGGGAGCCTGGCTCCATGGCTTTCACTATACTTCCTTGCTGCGGATGCTTCCATATTTTCGACATCACCTGCAGTTCCCCTCTTCCATATTGTGTGAACTTTGCAGAAAGCACTTTTTATGCATCATTCCACATCATGCTCACAAAACCCTGTGGGGGAGGTGGCATTGTGATCTGCCTACAGTTGAGGAAAACGAGGCTAAATCACTGGGCCAAAGGCTCACAGCTTGTAAGTTACAGGGTCTGGCCCCAGCTAAGGTCTGTCTGACTCTGATGCTTGCATGCTACACTCATAGGCTTCTCTCCTCTCACTGGGGACCTGCCATGGGCCAGGTGTTGGGGTACTCCAAAGGGGACTCTGAGAAAGTAGCTTCTCTCAGGACACACCCATCTGGCAGGAGCACAGAGAAGGGGTTCAGAGGTGAGAGGGAGCCTTTGGTAGGATCGCGCTGAGAGGTACTGGGGTGTGCCTCTCAGGGCATGTGCACGCAGCAGGTGGCCTAGGGCAGGGATACCTCAGTGCCAGGGAGGGGAAGGGGTGGGGGAGTAGGAGGCCTCAGGCGTTTGGGGGAACAAAGTCTGAAAGGAAAGGTGGGCTGGGGTGGCAGGAAGGCTCTAACTGCTCCTGGACCCCGGCTTGACAGTGTTGCCCGACAGCTTTGTGGGCAGAGCAGGGGCATGGCTGGGCAGGGGGCATCTGGTGCCAGTGGCTGCCAGCAAATTTTGGCCACGATAGTAGTGACAAAGAAAACCAAATGTCTCAACTCCGGAACCTGCAGTGAGCAGGATTTGGGATGTCACAGTCTCCCTGGCAGGATGGGTGGGGACTGGAGGGTGAGGAAACCTCATGCCAGAGGGAGGAGAAGCTGCAGGCGCCTAGAAATAATAATAAAAAGGGGGCCTGGGGAGACCCGAGGGAAAACGCTCAGCAGAAGCTGGGCCAAGTTCTTGCCCCATGAGGGTGGCTTAACTGGAGGACAGCCAGAGGGGCCCCAGGCAGTGGGGCCTCTTGCCTGAGTCAAACGGCAGTATTGATCCCTAGTAAGGGCAGGGAAGACTTTGAACCAGGTTCATGGTGCCCTTTGGAAGGGAGCCAGAGCTTCCACAGGCCAGCGGGAGGGCTCAGCTGAGCCTGCCAAGGCCCTGGTCAGCAGCACCTGCTGCCTGGGTCCTCATCGGACCGGTTGTTCACCAGGAGACCCTTGGTGCTTGGGTCCGCTCTGCAAGAGTAGACTCACACCTCCCTCCTGTGCCTAGGTGGCTGGGACAGGACGGTCCTACAGAAACCTGGAATCTGCCCCAAAGCTGTATTTTCATCTCAGACTCAGGCCTGCAAGTGAATTAAGCCCTGGAGAAACTTCTGTTCTTCCCCAAAGCCATGTTTAAATCACCCTGAATACATGGCTCTTGGAAAAGATGGACGCCTCAGGCAGGACTCAGAGAAAACTGCCACAGGCCTCCAAAACAGTCAGTAGGTGACCCCCAAAATGGGCATCAACAGCAAGGTTTCAGAGATCACAGTTTGGGGTACAAGTCAAGGACCACGAACTTTGAATAATTTTGAACATTGCAGCAACAACGAAAAGCAGTGAAAAGTCCATGTTTTGCCTGTTCAAACAGAGTATAAAAAGTCCACACCCAGCATCGAATCGGGTGAGCTGACACCGTGGTGGGCCAGATGGCCCTTTTCTACACCTACAGTTTCCTGGGAAATTGTGACAGTTGAATTTGCATGATGTAGCTACAAATGGAATTTGCAAAATGTGTGCATTCATGTGATTTGGATGGATGAATAATTCCTTCACCCAGTCGTGGAGGGAAGAGTCAAGAGATTCACTTCCCCTCCCCCCATGAGCAGAGCCAGCACTTAACAGATATTTGTTGGATGGAGAATGAAGAGAGGAATGGGAGGAGGGTGGAGGGAGGGATGGTTGGAGATATGGGTGGAGGAGTGGTTAGAAGGAGGGGTGGAGTGAGTGGTGGCTGGAGAGGTGGGTGAAGGGAGGGTTGGTGGAGATGTGGGTGGAGGACTGGACAGATGGAGGGGTGGAGGGATGTGTGGATGGAGGGGTGGGCAGAGGGCAGAGGCATGGGCCTGAGCCTCGCGTGGAAGGCCTATGAAGGAGAAGCTCTCAGCGCTTCCCAGGAGCTTGGCTGTGGATTGAGGCCTCCCAGGCTTGGTCCATTGTGTGTGCATTGCAGCAGTTCTCGGCTTGGGGTTGGGAAACCCGGGCTGGGGAAGCCTCTGGGTGCGAGATGCTGTCTGGCTGCATCTGGCTTGTGGAGAAACATCCTGTCACCAATGTCTGGATGTGTGGAGAAAGCTCCAAACTTTCCCTCTGTGCACAGCACTGGCAACACAGGAAGTGGCACGTGGGTTCCTATTCAGAAACAAATCCCTGGTGGTATCCAGAGATGGGAGAATCTGACTGCATGAGGCTGTCTCTGCAGCATCCCAGGAAGAAATTGCTGGGCCAGCAGCAGACCTGAGCTCTGCTGGGCCACTGTCCCTTAAAGTGGATACTTTGCAGAAAGAAAGGTTACTCAGCTGGACACATGTGGGAGCACCACCTGGCTTCGTCTGGTCTCTGCCAATCAGCAACCTCGGGCAAGTTACTTAAGCTGGGTGAGCACGAATAAAACAGATGCAGTTATGGTCCATCCTCCTCAGGTGTGGAAGCCTGGGGCGCATGGTGCCTGGGACGCAGAAAGCTGGCACAGGTGTCTGGGTGAGCCTGGCAATGAGCATCACTGGCCAGTGCGGGAAATTGGGCTGGGAAGCCAGGTGCTTCTGCCACAAAGCATTCGCCACCTCACTGCTCCTTCCAGAAGTCTCCTCTTTGGGGCCCCTTCCCCACATCCAGGAAGCTTCCAAGGGTGAGCGGATGGGTGACCCTTCTCTCCTTTCCTTCAGACACAGGCTCTGCTGCTCTTACTCCTGGCAGCCACTTTTTGGCAGACTCTGGTGCCCCGTGTCAGGACCCCGGTAGGGTGTATGCATGCACATGTGTGTGCCTGGGTGCCTATTTTGCACCACCTGCTCTGTTTCTACATGCTTCACACACCACAGTACATGGCTCACACTCCCCCCTGCCTCCACCCACTCAAACCAGTGTGCCGAGGGACAGCAGAGCGTTCTAGGCATGGGAACCCTATTCTGCAGCAACACATAGGTAGGGGCACGGATGCCGGCCCTGCCCCTTTGCACATTGCTGGGTGACCCATGTCACATAGCAGTGTGTCCTGTGTTGCGTCTGCAATTACTACCTCGGGACAACGGTTGCTGTAGATTTAGTACGTGCCTGTGAGGCTTAAAGGTGGGAATGCATGCCAATGCTCAGGCAGCCACTCAGCACTCCACTAAAGACCTGGCTACCATAATGATGAGTACCATGAAAATAAAACAAGCTGCAAGTGCTACTGCCCAGATGAGGGCAAATCTTACATAGTTAAAAAATCCACTTCGTGACCATGTGAAAACGTGCTAAAAATATTCATAACATGTTAAAATATTGTTTAAATAATGCTAAAATATGCTGCAAATCAATAAATAGATATTACAGTCTATTTTGATTTTACACATTTTGGTGGCTTCCATGAAAGAGCACATTGCGTCTGTAAAATTGGAGTTGTATGACTTTGCCAAGCTGTTGGTTTATTCATTTGGTCTTGGATTCACCAACTATTTCTTAAGCATCTATTATGTGCTAAGCACACAGTAGATGATCTGGCTGCAGAGGCCCTGAGGGGCACGCTGGGTGTCTGCATGTATTGGAGACCTGCAAGCCCCAGAGGCTTGCCTGTGGAAGAATTAGCTTTTACCTGCAGTGAGCAGATACATGGGGACACCTGTGTCTGACTGGGTCCTCACTGGCTGCTGAGGACAGGCTGAAGGGGGTGACGGCAGAAGCAGGAAGATCCCACGGGGGCCTTGCCCGTGGTGGTGGAGGGGCCAGCGGTGGTGGAGAACTAGACAGAATAGCAAGGCGACTGCTCAGACTCGCTGATGACTGGGTGCTCCAGGTGGACCCCAGCCTCCTGCAGCTGTTCCTCCTGGCTGTCTCCTTCTTTTCCACCTCAAACACACTCAATTTCTGGACGTCAACTCAAGGCCCAGCTGCTTCCGAAGGCGTCCACCCCATCCCCAGGTGTGCCCTGTTAGAATGATAGGCTTGGACCCCAAAACAAGGGGCAAAATAACAGCAGCAACAACACAGAAACTTCCGTCTCTGCTCCACCCCACCTGACCCAGACAGTCCCCCACGGACACCCGGACCAGCAGCTCAAGGGCTTCTGTCGACGAGGCTCCCTCCCTCCCCCAGGCCGACGGCTCAAGCTCCTTTCCTGTCCCTCGCCCGCCAAACCCTGGTGCCACTGACCATCCTGCCTAGTCCCTTAGACATAAAGGATCCTCCGTTGTCCTCCCCGGGCTGAAGTCCGACTTCAGACGCCCACCATGCTGGGGCCTGAGTATTCCTTCGCCTGTGACCAGTCTGTCTCTGGGCCTTCTTTGCACCTAACATGCCCGTCCCGCCCTCTGCCCCCATAAGTGACCGTCATTCATACTCAGGGCTGGTTCCAGAACTTCCCGTTCAGGGGGTTCATCAGCTCCACTGCCCTGGGAGTTCCGGCTTCCTGCCTCTCCTGTGGGCTGCCCAGCTCTTCGCCCAGGGCCTCCCTCACTGAGGAAAGCATCCCCTACCGACTGGCACACCTCCAGGGGGCACTGTTCACACGCTATCCAGGTAAGCCATTGCCACCTGAGAGGACGTGGCTGCTTTAGGAATGCTGTCCACTCTACTGGACACCCTAACACAGGCTCTGAGCTTTTGCTCCACACTCACACTCAATGTCCAGAGCATCCAGAAGAGTCTCCCCAGAGCTTTCCTTTCATCTCCACGTCCCCCCTGCCCACGGGGACTCCCACCACTAGGAAACAGAGAACCAGGGCAGTGCTGGGATCGCCAAGGCCCAGTCTCAGATTCCCAGGGCACTGCCCCCGTCCGGAGCAGCCGGCTCCCGCCCAACAAAGGGCAGCCGCCACCAGGGGGAAGCAGAGGAACGTCTGCGCTAGTGGCCCGAGGTGGCCTGTGTCCCAGGCCTGTGCTTGCTGTCCTGGTCACCTCCCTGTCCCGGCAGGAAGGTCAAGAGGCTTCCTTGACGAGGGCACCTCCTGGAGGGACACAGGCCTTAATGGGGGTGCCCAGGTGGGGGCCGTGGGAGAGAGAGGGGCTCTTCCATGAAGACCCCCTTTGTCCCCAACCCTCCAGTGGCCTCTGGACAATTTATCCTATTCATGTCTAACAAGCAATTCTGATGGGTGGGGTTCGCGCATCCTACAGAGGTGGGGAGGTGCCTGTGCAGGCGCTCTGCCCCCGGCTGGAGGGGCTGGGCTCTGGCTCTGTCCCCCTGCTGCTGCTGCTGGGTCAGCTCCCTGGACACCGGCAAGGAAGGCTCAATCCCGCGCTGGGAAGAAGTCGCCTAGACAGGAGGTGCAAGCTGCCTTGTCCTTGACCTGACTTCACCCTCGGAGGACCTGGGCTGTGTCTCTGCAGGCCAGCCCCTCCCCCGCCTCCCTCCAGGACCCCAGAGCCAGACAGTGGCCCCTTGAGCTGGGTGGAGGCAAGTCTGACTCTGCCGAGGCTAACTTCCCGGACCCGACCCCCATAGCTGGGCCCCAAGGTACCCCTCTGGGTTGGCAGGGAGGAGGGGCGGTCCCCAGACCCTGGCAGCCCACCAGGAAACCCAAGGGGGAAAGGGGACTGCGCCGCGGGGCTTCCGCCCCAGGTTGGGTGGGTTGGCTTCCTCAGGCACAGTACCGCGGGGTGGGAGGTCCCTCAGGTGCTGGAACAGGGGGAGTCTCAGAGCCGGGCGTGGACTCGCCTGGGTCCCGGGCCAGTCACTGTGAGAACCCAGACTCCAGAGGTGGAGTCAGGGCGCCGGGTAATTTCATCCCTGGAGCCGCTCTTTCTGTGCCGAAGCCCCTCCCATTGCCACTCGGCCAGCTGGGCAGAGCACTTTCCCCCCACCCCCGGCCGGCTGGAGGGCGGGGCCCAGGAAGGTGCTGGGGGCGGCCTATGTGGCCCGGCGCCGGGGTCCCGCCTGGTCTGCTGCCCCCTTCCCCTGGCCTATTTCCCCTGTTTCTTAGGGGACGCTGGGCGGCTGCAAGGCCCAAAGCCAGGGAATCTCGGCCTCTGGGCGGGCTGGGGCGAGGGTCTTCCCGCGGACCCACGGCCGGGGTCGAGGACCCGAAAGGGGTTCCGGGGGCGAACCGGGCCCGTGCGCCCTCGGCCCGGCCCAGCGTCTCCTCTCGAAGGGCCATGCGGGGGCGCACGGCGCGACAGGGGCCACCTCCAGACTCCACGGGAAGCCCCCGCGCGCCACAAGGAGGGACGCAGAGAGAGCGTCCAGCCAGCATCGGGCGACCCACAGCATCCGGCGGCCCACAGGCCAGGTCGTTAGCTCCGGGCGTGGGGCCTCCGCCAAAGTCCGCGCGCCCCTAGGAGAGCCGGCCGGACCCCGCGGCACCGCCGCCCCCGCCCTGCACAACTTTCGCGGGCGCCTGCGGGAGGACAGGAAGTGGGGGAGCGCGGGGCGGGGCGGGGGCGGACCCGGGTCCGCTGCCCCGCCCCCGCAGGCCCCCGCCCTCCGTCGTGACCGCGCCCCCCGCGCCCCCCGCGCCCCGGAGCCGCCGAGTCGGAGCGCCGGGTGCGGAGCGTGGAGCCCGCAGGCGTGGGGAACAAAGCGCGGCGGCAGCGGCGGCGCGGCCGGCCCAGGCCCCGGAGGCGCGGAGCGAGCGACCCACCGGGCCTTTGTCTCCGGGCGGGGCAGGAGCGGCGGCGGCCGCTGGGCGCCCCGAGCGCAGAATGCGGCGCCCGGCGGGGCGGGCCCGGGAGCGCTGCGGCGGCGGGCGGCGTGGAGCCCTGCCCGGAGCCCGGGAGGACTTGTGTGTGTGAAGGGGGGACCCGGCACCCGCACGTGGGCGGGAGCGGCGACCCGCGAGCCAGAGGACAAGCCGGAGGAGCCGGAGGGGCCGGAGGGGCCGGAGGAGCCGGAGGAGCCGGAGGAGCAGGAGGAGTGAAGCGCGGCGGCGCCTCCGGACCCCGGGCCGCCCGTGAAGCCCCGCCCTAGCCGCCGAGCCCCGCGCGGGCGGGCGGGATGCCCTCCACCGCCGCACTTTAGCTCGAGCTCTGCCCTGCGCGGGCGCCATGGAGCAGTGGCGGCAGTGCGGCCGCTGGCTCATCGACTGCAAGGTCCTGCCGCCCAATCACCGGGTCGTGTGGCCCTCGGCGGTGGTCTTCGACCTGGCCCAGGCGCTGCGCGACGGCGTTCTACTGTGCCAGCTGCTGCACAACCTCTCCCCCGGCTCCATCGACCTCAAGGACATCAACTTCCGGCCGCAGATGTCCCAGGTGAGGGGCCGGGTCGCCTTGGGACCCTCCGGGGTTCGCGCCGCCCGTCGCGTGGACGCCGGGTCACCGCCGCGGGCGGCTTCACGACACCCACCTGGGCGCTGGGGCTCGGGGACATCGGCGGGAGGACGGTGTGATGGAAAGAGGGGCCGCGCGCCTCTGGGGCGCCAAGTTTACTGAAGTCTCCAGCCCCGGGCGCGCCTCTGCCGTCAGCGGGCCCTGCCCGGGGAGCGCCGGTCCTCGGGTCTGGACTCCGGCGGCGACCGCTGGCGTCCTCGGGCTTCGCGTCGGTGGCCGACGCCACGGAGGAGCAGCCGGCGTCGCCGCCCCCTGCCCGCCCCCGCCTCCTCCGGGCCTCAGGGCCGCGCAACGCCGGCAGGAGCACCCAGGCCCCTCCTCCTGGCCCTGCACCCTTTTCTCCCCCACCCGTCGGGTCCGTTAGAGTGGCCTTTGTCGCGGCGGAGGCGCGCGTGCGGCCCCCGGGCCGGGCCCGAAAATGTCCGGCCGGCTGGAGCTGCTTTTCTTGGCCCCTTAGAGGTAACCTGGCCAATACTTAAGCAGAACCGAGTCTCCCGTGGCGCCCTCGGGGGGTCACGGAACCTCCACCCCAAATGCCCTGCCAAGCGGCCAGGGAGGGAAAGGGGGGACCGTCTAAGCTCCACCGTTGCCGCCAGCCCAGAGCCTCTCCCTGGAGGTCCTTGGCGACTAGGCATAGACAGCAGCCATTCGCCAGGGGCCCAGGATGGGGAGAGGAGTGAGTCACCACTCAGCGCCGTTCCAGGGTGGGCTGTGTGGCCTCTGCCCTTTCCTAGTGATCAGTCTGGAGATGGGAGTGGTGGCGGCTCACAAAGGCCAGCCTGAGCGGGAAGGGGACTGTCCTCCCTGGGACTGTGAAGCCGGTGCCCTCTTATGCTCCTTTGCAGGTGATAACTCACCTGGGCCACCAGGTGTGTCCACTGCGAAGCACTTTCACAGGTCCAGGTCTCATCTGTCCCCACAGCCACTGCCGGGGCTGGGAAGTGCTTTCCCGGTTCTGAGAGTCGATGGGGAAGAAGGGCGGCTGCTGGTGAGAGGAGGGCGCGGCCTGGCCCCTGTGTCTGCCTCTGAGTGTGAGCAGCGGGGCTGTCCCGGCTTGCTTACTTGCTATGGGCAGGGTTTCCGGCTGCCTGGCGGGGAGGCTGTGGCCTGGGTCTGTGGGGTGGGCAGAGCCACGAGCACTGGAGCTGCCCTTTCCCAGCTGTGGTTTGGGCAGATAGTGGCTGGCTGTGGCAGGTGACTTGACCCTGTCCCTGCGCTGGGTGTGGGTGCCACGGTCTCTGCGGGTCCTGGAGCCACGGGCGGGTGGCGGGGTGGGGGCGGCAGTACTCACACGGGCGGGTAGACTCATGAGCTGGGCCCTGGCCTGGTCACTCTTTGCGGCTGGGACTGGCCACCGCCTCAACTCTCCTGCGGCCTCCTGGGGTGGGCTAGTCACAGGGACCGTCGTGTACCCGTGGCCGCCAGGATGGCTCCTTGAACCTGCATGAAAGGGATCAGAAGGGTTAGCTGGCCGGCCTCGTCGGGATATTCTCAGCTAAGGAAGCAGAGTAAGGGTCCGGGAGGGGGAGTTGGCCGTCTCTCTGTGTAGCTGCTCTTTGGCTAGGGATGAAATTTATCCACTGTGGTTTGATGACAAGAAAAATTGCAGCTGCCCATTTTTATCTATCCCATCCCGTGCTAGTTGTGATCTTGGGGAGAGGGGTGGCACCCCATTTCACACATGAGGCAGCCGAAGCTCAGAGAAGGCTGGTGACTTCTCCAGGTCACGCAGATAGTATGTAGCAAAACTAAACATGAACTTAGCCTCTCTGTCTCCCAGCACTCTTTACATAAGTTATGATTTCAAAAGACTTCCTAAGCTCTTTTTCCAGTGGATGTAACTGGCTCTGTTCAGGGATTTTCAGGGGGCAGTGGGGATGGGGAGGTGTGCAGGTTTTCCTGGGCTGGATGGGACAGGGGCATGCCCCTGTGTCCTGCAGAAGCTGGTCGCTCAGCAGGGGAGCCGGTCGGGCCCCTCTGTGAGGCAAACACATCCCTCAGGCTGTGTCTCCCCATCTCCTGGCGGATAGCTGCGTGCCGGGTACCCAGCTGATATCCCCTGTTTCCTGTGTCCCACTGGTGTCTCATGGTGACATCCTGCTTTCAGAGGACAGAGAGCTTTGGGGGCATCCTTCCCACTTTAAATTGATGTCAGCTGCGTTATTGGCCTTGAAGGCCATAATGGCACTGTGCATTTATTGAGCACCATCTGTGTACAGAGCTGGATCCTAGTAAGTGTTCACAGAGAGAACCAATGTGTCCCCTTGGCTGGGCCTTCCTGGAGCTGGCAGAATACGCTTCATTTGTTTTTTTTAATCCAAAAATGCCTGGAAGCCATCTTGGGTTTAATTAAACTAATTAGGTATGGCCACAATCTGCTTATCTTTATAAGGGAATGAGTGTGTATGGAGCAGCTTTGGTTTTGAGGTCCTGAGGATGCTAATGCAGACAAGCTGCCTCTCAGGTCTGCACTTTGAACCTGAAGGCGTGACCCATGCAGCCTTTGTCTTTCCCACACACTGGGGCGTTGTCTCCATTTAACCTGCAGAGACGCTCATCTTGGAGTGGGCTTGGGATATCTTGGGATCTTGGCCTGCCGGAGTTTGCCCCCTGTTCACACCACCAGCCTCACCTGTTCTCTGCCTCATGCCTGACATTCCAGGCTGGCCACTTTTTGACATCCCTTCCTTCTCCCATGCTCTTTCAGTCCGTGTCTGTCACATTGCTGGAAGACCCTTCCCTTCCTTTTAAACTGGTTTAGGGGCCTCCTCCTCCAGGAAGCCTCCTCTGGTTTCAACTCTCTTCCCATTGCCATGTGTCTGTAGCCTGGCACTTTTCCAGTCTTTGTCTTAATGGATGTGTTGCTTGACAGCCATATCCTTGCTGCTCGCTTTCCAAAACTCAGAAACTAGACAGGCTGAGGCCATGAAGATGCCAGCCTCCAGGTGTGGTTGTCTCCTTACAAAGACTGGGAGCCCGTCTGAGGCAGGGGCCACGCCTCATTCAGATCTGAGTCCTGCTGATCCCAGCGTCCTTTCATTCATCATTCAAGAACTTGATCCCATATTCCTTCCTCCCTTCCTTCTTTCTGGAAGTAATCCCTGAACCCCAGCCCCACGCTCCACTGGCTCTGTGCTTGGAATGAGGGCATGAGAATAGACGGCCCCAATCTACTCTCCTGAAGCAGGGACCCACATAGGTGTGGTGAGATGCTTGTCGATTGAAAAAGTGACTTTGAATAGCCAGAGGACTCTGGAAGCAGGAAGGTCCTTGGTCCAAGGGGCTGAGCTGCCCAATGCCACACTTCCTAGGAGCAGAGAAAGGAAGGCTGATTTCCAGTGAAATAAAGAATCATTGTCTTCCATTTTTGGTAGAATTTTTTTTTTTTTGTAAATCTAAGACTTAGAAAAGCTTAGGTGCTCAACAAATAACTTTTTTCTTGAGCCATTGGCGGGTAACTTGTCACTCCTGAATATTTCTGAGTGTGTTCCTGCAGAGATGTCCTAGTCCCAGTGAACACCTGTTCTGGCCGAAGTTCTGGCTTCCGAGCGATCATGTGCCGTGTTTAGTCGCCTGTCTTTCACCTCTTCAGTCTGGGACAGTTCCTCAGCCTTTCTTTGCCTTTTGGAATCTTGCCACTTTTGAAGGTTACAGGCCCATTGTGTGCAGCAAGTCTCTCTGGATGGGGTTCCTCTGAGGTCTCAGAATTAGGTTCAGGCTGCCGTCTTTGCGGGGAAAATATGGAAACAGCGATGCTGCCTTCTTCCGCGTGCAGCCTGCCAGGTGGTGCGTGATTTCCAGTTTGTCCCGTTGCTGGGGTTGAGGACTCTAATTGCTCTGTGGTGGGAGTGCTCGCCACACTCCAAGGTGAGGTTACGCCGTTCCCCTCTGTTGTAGCAAATACTTTTAAGAGGGCATTATGAGACAGTATAAATATGTTTCCCTTACCGCCCTTCTCCGCTCCCCGATCCCGCTCCCTCCCTCCCTCCCTCTTCCTTTCATTGGTTCGGTTAGGGCTTTCTATTTTATTCCATTAGTTATCATCTGTTAAATTTTCACTATTTATTTTCATGCTCAGATTGTCGCAGGTTTGACCAGTGGGCATGCTTCCAGCTGGCCTCTTCCATCAGAATTTGAGCTTGTCCTGGCTTTCTGGTGCTTCAAGGGACTGCTGGCCCCTCTTGTATGAGTCCCACCCCCAGCTCTAGAATTGGCCTTTTCTCCAGGGAGCCCTGGTTCCTTGTAGTGGACGGGGTGCTTAGAAGCCAGACCTGGGAGCTGGCTGTGCTTATTCCTGTTGGGGCACCCCCTGCTTCTAGCCTTCTCAGCCTTCTAGCCTGGGGATGGGTGGGTGGATGTACGTATGTCTTGAGTGTGTGTGGGTAAATGCACATGTATGTGTGTGTGTGTACATGTCTGTGCATGTGGGTCGTGAGTGTACACATTTACCTTTGTATTTATGTCCTTTCTATAGCAGTGCTGTTGAATAGAAATGTAGCATGAACTACGTCTGTATTTTAAAACTTCTGGAAGTCATATCAGAAAAGTAAAAAGAAACAGGCGAAATTAATTTCAGTAATGCAGTTTATTTAACCTGTGCGTTCTCATCAGGGGCAATATCATCCCCAAGGGAGGAAAATTCAAACTTTGGGGTTTATGCTTTTTGTGTGTAAAGCATAGTAGGTAAACATGCATTATGTAAACAGATACACAGTATGTGTGACATTAAAATTTTGTAAGGGTGGGCAGAGAATAAAAATGTATTTGCAAAGTCCTCTTGGGTGACTTGGAAGAAAGGAAGAAATATTTAACTTCCCCATGTGGGGAATCCCTGATATTCTCACAAGCAGTGGGGACAACCCATTCAACAGGCTGAGCCCTCAATCTTGGGGTTCGCCCCTATGAAGCTTATTCCTGCAGAGGAGAGGCTAAGCCTATGATAATTATGCCTGAGATTCACCCCCGGAGAGCTTCTCCAAGCCAGCTTGGATGGCAAACTCGCTGTCTTCCCCTCTGCGTGGGACATGACTGCCTGGGGTGTAAATCTCCCTGGCAACAGGGAACAGGACTCCCAGAGATGAGCCGAGACTTGGTGTCATTGGACTGAGAAAGCCTTCTTGACCAAAAGGGGGAAGAGAGAAATGAGACAAAATAAAGTCTCAGTGGCTGAGAGATTTCAAACAGAGTTGAGAGGTTATCCTGGAGGTTATTCTTACTCATTATATAGATATCCCTTTTTAGTTTGTGGTGTATTGGATTGACTGGAGGGAAATACTTTAAACTGTTGAGCTGTGTTCCAGTAGCCTTGTTCTTGAAGATGACTATATAACTATATTGCTTCTTATTTATTTATTTAAAAAATTTATTTATTAATTAAAAAAATTCAACAAACGAAATATAACATTAACATAGATAATCAGTAATTCACAGTATCATCACTTAGTTGCATGTTCGTCATTTCTTAGAACATTTACATCCATTCAGAAAAAGAAATAAAAAGACAATAGAAAAAGAAATAAAATGAAAACAGAAAAAGAAAAAGATTATACCTGCCATTCTAACTATATTGCTTTTACAACGTGTGATTGTGAAAACCTTGTGTCTGGTGCTCCTTTTATCCAGGATGTGGACAGATGAGTTAAAAAAAAAATAAAAGAATTAAAAATAAACAAATATAGGGATAGATAAAGGGTAAAAATCGGATAGATTGAAATACTGTAGGTCAATGAGAGGTAAGGGTAAGGGATATGGTGTGTATGTTTCTTCTTTTTATTTTTCTGGAGTTTTGCAGATGTTCTGAAAATGATCATGGTGATGAATACACAACTATGTGGTGATATTGTGAGCCATTGAGTATGAGATGGTTGGACTGTTTGTGCGTGGTTATTTCTCAAAAAAATTTATAAGGGGAAATACGGAAAATATGTCAAAAAAGACACTTGGGGGGGCAATAATGATTGAACCAAATATATCCACAGTATGGGCACTTGCATCGTGCAATGTTTGGGACACTCCGGGTGTGTAAGGGATGGCAGTGAATCTCCCACCAGCGATGTGCAGGGGAAGCCCAGGTCAGAGGACAGCAGAGGACTCCCTCGTCGGCCTGGCTGGGAGTGTCACTTGGAGGGTGGTGTTGAGCAGGATTCTGAGGACAGCAGAGGACTCCCTCGTCGGCCTGGCTGGAGTGTCACTTGGAGGGTGGTGTTGAGCAGGATTCTGAGGACAGCAGAGGACTTCCTGGTCGGCCTGGCTGGAGTGTCACTTGGAGGGTGGTGTTGAGCAGGATTCTGAGGACCGCAGAGGACTCCCTCGTTGGCCTGGCTGGAGTGTCACTTGGAGGGTGGTGTTGAGCAGGATTCTGAGGACAGCAGAGGACTCCCTTGTCGGCCTGGCTGGAGTGTCACTTGGAGGATGGTGTTGAGCAGGATTCTGAGGCCTGGGCCTGGCATCAGCAGGACAGAGCAGTTTGGCCAGATTGCACAGAGGGCATCACATGGCATTGGCATAAAGTGAATTGTTTGTGCAGTGCATCGTGATTCCCAAAAACCAGTGTTTGCCTGGGCTGGGGTCACACCGCGTCGGATGCCCTGTCCTGGTGGGGACGCTGTCCCGAGCAGCGGTGGCTCCCCCATCTGCTGCCTAGCTTTGAACATGTGACATCTCACAGTCCTGCCTGGGCGCTTGCACTTGTGCCCAGCTAGCCTGGGCCCTGGGCAGGGGCAGCCACCTCAGCTGGAGTTGGCCCCGACAAGGGTGAGTATGGACAGTGTGCCCTCTACCCCAGGGCCTCATTTGGGTCCCCTCTTGGAGGGAGGCTGCCTCGTCTTTCTGGGAAGGTGCTCCGGACGCTGCCAGGGCCCTGGGCCGGGTGGTCGGTGGTGCGAGGCCCTTTTTTGAGGTGACTTGTGGGGAGCACGTTTGTCCCTTGTCCTTTCTTCCTGTCTCTTGTGTCCAGTCCACGTCTGCAGACTAAATTTATTTCCTTCTCTCCCACCGCCCCAGTCCACCACCATCTCTCTCCAAGACCAGAGGTCAGCAAACTTTTTCTGCAAAGGACCAAGTAGTAAATATTTTAGGCTTTGCAGGCTAGACAGTCTCTGTCGCAACCACTCCCCTCTGCCCTTGTAGTGGGAAAGCAGCTGTAGCTGATATGTAAACGAGTGGGCGTGGCTGTGGACTGCATGCCGATAACATTTTATTTATGATGATGAAATGTGAATTGTGTATAATTTTCATGTGTTATGAAATACTTTCCTTTTGATTTTTTCCCCCAAGCATTAAAAAATATAAAAGCCTTCCTTATCTTGTGGGATGAACAGAGACAGGATGAGTCATTCAAAGCTCAGATCCAGGCGGTGGGCCACTCAGATCCAGGCGGGGACCACTCAGATCCAGGCAGTGGGCCACTCAGATCCAGGCGGTGGGCCACTCAGATCCAGGCGGTGGGCCACCTAGAACCGGGAGGGGGCCACTCAGAACCAGGTGCTGGGCCACTCAGAACTGGGCGGGGGCCACTCAGATCCAGGCCGTGGGCCATCCAGAACCAGATTGGAGGGGCCACTCAGATCCAGACAGTGGGCCATCCAGAACCAGGCGGTGAGCCATTCAGAGCCAGGTGCCGGGTCCCTCAGAACCGGGCAGCATGCTGAAGTCTGCAGAACCCCCTGCAAGGCTGCGCTCTGATCTCCTGCTGCCATCTGTACCCTTGGTCCCTGACAACCCCTCTCCATGAGTAAGCCTTTGAACCTTGTCCTGTCCAGTGCATCCTTGAATCGTTTCCCCCTGCCCTTTACCACACTTCAGCCATGCTGGCTACCTGCCCAGGCCTCTCACCTTTGTCTTGCGGTTCCCTCTGCCAGGCTCCCTGCTGCCAGTCTGCTTAGAGACCTGTGCCGGCCCCCGCCTACCCCCTTGGCTTTCCTCTCCCAGAGCCAGTCATGATCTGCAGTTAAGTATCCATTTATTTGGAAAGCCCTTGGGCCAAGACTTGTCAGGCAGGAAGTGCCCCATGGTCTTAAAGATTTCCCTGGGGCTGTCAAGACGTGTGCTCAGTGCTCTGTGACCCCCCCCCCCCCCAGCCCATGGAGCCACCGGTGGGGTGTCTGCTCTCAACCCTGTTTTACAGTTGAGGAAGCTGAAGTGGAGGCCTTAGCACTCGTGTCTGGAATAGCATCTGCTGTAAATAGGTACTCAAGAATTTTTAGTGAACAAAACGGACGACCTGAAATGGCAGTGGTGGAGGGTCCCTCGGCCCCCTGGGCCACGATCACGGTGTGGTGGTGGTGCTGCCACTGCGCCTGGACAGAGCCTCGGGCTCCTTCTGCAGAAAAGAGAAGGACAGTGGCTGCCCCGCAGGCCTGGGTGGAAGGATGTGGGCCTGCCAACACCCTGCTTGCTCCAGGCCCCAGAAGTCTCAGAGCACTGCATCCTACCCCAGCTGCCTGGCCCCTGGCCTCGCCTCGCTCCCTGCCTGCCCCTGCCTTTGCATCCAGAGAGAAAGCCCCCAGTGGGTGGTGCCACCCCCATCCACTGTGCCACACCCCTGGCCCCTTGGCCTCAGTAGTCAGTCTCCACTGGCCAGTAAGGAGAGGGTGGGGCTGCTGGGGCCCTGTGTATTGCAGCCGTCCTGGCAGCTCAGGGTCTGGGCAGGTGGTGGTCTGAGAAGCCTGGTGTGGTGGCTGGACAGGATGGAGGGTGGAGGAGTGGAGGGTGGGTGGGGGCTGAGGTGAGGTGGGCGGCTCTTGCACACGGTGCAGCGTTGTCGTTGCCTCTTGTCACTTGTCTGCAGAAGGAGGCTGTTCTTGGTGGGCAGATTCCAGGGACGCTGTCCCCCCACCCCAGACTGACCCACTTGGAGCCGGTGCGGTGGGCCTTGGCAACACTTAACTGCTATGCAAAAGAGGACTCTTAGTAGTCACGCTGGAACCCAGGAGCAAAGTAGAGCCTGCCGGCCACCAGGATGCCTGTTGGAAGTGTCCTCTACCTCCACGTTGCCTGTCCAAGCACTCCTGAACTTGGCAGGGCAGGGCAGCAGAAGAGAGCAGTCCTAGCCGAACGCAGGACTTGTATCTGTGTGGCTGGAGGCTGTGCTGGTGCTCAGCAGGGGGCTTGTTTACTCCCTGGGGGCCAGGCAATGATGGAGGGCTTCCTGGAGGAGGCGGCACTTGAGCAGGCCTTGAGGAATAGGTGGTTGTTCCAGGTCGAGGGCTCTGTATGGGCACAGGTTTGGAGGAGGCCCTGGTCTGCCCCTTGCCTCTCCCATGTTGTCACCGGGTCCTACTGACAGCGCTGCAGGAGCAGACCAGAGGGCAGCTTACGTGGCGGGCAGCAGTGTGCCATGGCTGCTCACCTGAGCCTGCCCTGACCAGCCTGGACTGTGGGCTCCCTGTGTTCTTTCCTCCCTCCCAGCCACCCCCTGCAGATGATGAAACCGAGTCTCAGAGAGTTGGCGTGATAGAAGTTTCCAGAGACAGTGGCTACACGTGATGGCCCTCTGGGCAGCATGGGCAGGCTGATGGGAATGTACCATTGGTCATTGTGGGGTTCGGGTTGGAGGGCCCAGTCTCCGGGGAGGAAACTTATTGTGGGGACCCTCTCCCCTGCCCAGGGTAGGCTGCAAAGGCAGTGAAAGCTGAATCCCCTGGTTCTGCCTGGACCGTGCCCTGGTCCAGGAGGGCTTGTTTCTGGGGGCCTCTGAGCTCCAGCACTGGCACCTCCCTGGGCCTTGGGAGGCCCTGCAGGGCGTCCAGCTGGGGCAGCTCTGCCCTGGCTAGTGGTGAGGGGACAGGTGAGGGCATTGGTTGAGGTCACTCAGCTGGTTGGGGGCAGAGGCTTCCTGCCCTCCAGCACAGGTCTCTGGGCCTCAGGCGCTCTGTTCCTTCTCCTCCCTCCCTCCGTCAGTGAAACAGGCCCTTGGTTCAGCCCCTGAATGTTTGGGCAGACTGGGGGATGGAGCCCAGTGCTGGTGTCCAGTGCTGGCCCCAGCTCTGCTCACCTTCCCTTCTGGCTGTGTGGCTGCAGCGCCTGCTCCCCTCACCTAACCCCAGGCCTGTCCCCTCACCTAACCCCAGGCCTGTCCCCTCACCTGCCCCAGGCCTGTCCCCTCACCTAACCCCAGGCCTGTCCCCTCACCTAACCCTGGCCTGTCCCCTCACCTGCCCCGGGCCTGTCCCCTCACCTGCCCCTGGCCTGTCCCCTCACTTGCCCCTGGCCTGTCCCCTCACCTAACCCCAGGCCTGTCCCCTCACCTAACCCTGGCCTGTCCCCTCACCTGCCCCAGGCCTGTCCCCTCACCTAACCCTGGCCTGTCCCCTCACCTGCCCCAGGCCTGTCCCCTCACCTGCCCCTGGCCTGTCCCCTCACCTGCCCCAGGCCTGTCCCCTCACCTGCCCCTGGCCTGTCCCCTCACCTAACCCCAGGCATGTCCCCTCACCTAACCCTGGCCTGTCCCCTCACCTGCCCCAGGCCTGTCCCCTCACCTAACCCTGGCCTGTCCCCTCACCTGCCCCAGGCCTGTCCCCTCACCTGCCCCTGGCCTGTCCCCTCACCTGCCCCAGGCCTGTCCCCTCACCTGCCCCTGGCCTGTCCCCTCACCCCCTCACCTAACCTCAGACCTGTCCCCTCACCTGCCCCTGGCCTGTCCCCTCACCTAACCCCAGGCCTGTCCCCTCACCTGCCCCTGGCCTGTCCCCTCACCTAACCCCAGGCCTGTCCCCTCATCTGCCCCTGGCCTGTCCCCTCACCTGCCCCTGGCCTGTCCCCTCACCTAACCCCAGGCCTGTCCCCTCACCTGCCCCTGGCCTGTCCCCTCACCTAACCCCAGGCCTGTCCCCTCACCTGCCCCTGGCCTGTCCTTTCACCTGCTCCCAGTGGTGGAGAAGCCCATGCCACTGCTTACTGAGCTCCTGCGTGCCAAGTAAGTATCTGTGGCATTTGGTGCTGGACAGACAGAAAGCCCTGTCCTTGCATTGCTGACCTCTGTGGGGTCAGACGCGTGCCTGGTGGGTGAAGAAAGGTGACCCTTTTAGATACAGGGAGAGAAAGGAAGCAGGCTGGGGGCTGCTGTCCAGGTAAAACAACCTCTGCCAAGCCCATGGGCTGCCCTCCTTCCCCCTGCCCGCCCTCCCTAAGAGTCATTTCAGCTCAGTGAGTGGAATTGGGCCAAGCAGACTTAAGTACAGTTTTGGTAAGGCATGCTGAGATGGGGGCGTAGATCCTGCAGGCAGTCAGGGGCTCATCACGGGCCCGAGGGCCCGCTGTGGGCTCCAGTGGGGGGCCAGGTCGGCAGGCCCTCGCTGGTGCCTCCTCACCGGGCCCGGGTTTGAGAGCCACTGTGGCGTTCGCTTTGTGTCTCTCCTGGTGCTGCTTAACTTCCTTGCAGCAGAGTTGACAGGGCGGGGAAGGCTGACCCCCACCCTGCCGACATCCTCTGTCCGAGTTCCGGATAGCTGTGCGGCATCCGCTCCTTCCTGGTGGCCCCTGCCCTCCTCCAGGCCCCACCCCCCATGCTGAGCCCCCTCCTGGGACCTCCTTCCCCTCCCTGGGCGCGGGGGCCAGACAAGCACAGGCCTGGACTCCCAGACCTGGGCGCCCCAGCCCCCAGACCCCTCGGGCTGCGTGGCTGCACCTCTCTGGGCGCTGCTTTCCTCATCCATCCAGGGAGTCCCCCAGAGGCCTGATTCAAGGGACAGGGGCCCCAGGACCCTCCGGCCAGGGCTGGACATGCCGACGGCTCCGCCACCCTGTGGAGTGTGGCTGTGGGTTCCCGTGCTGTCCCTAGGGCCCCCACTGTGGGTTACCCGTTCAGGGCGGGCCTCTGGCTTCTGCCTGGACGTGCCCATGCTCTGCATGCTCACTGGACACGCCTGGCAGGAGTGGCCCGTGTCTGGGGTGGGGGGTCCCAGCACCCTCCAACCTGCATGAAAACTGGATTCAGAAGCTGGTCTGGTGGGCCCCCACTCAGCTTGGACGAGTCCCCCACCTTGGGAAACCGCGGGTCAGCCTCTAAACTCCGTGCTCTGGGGGCACGTTTGGTCAGTGTTGGGCAGGGACCGCGACTGTTTGGTTTCTGAAGTCAGGAAGTAAACAGGAATAACCCACACAGGGCTGCCAGGGGGGCAGGAGGCTGCACCATGTGTGCCCAAGCCCCCGAGGGGACACAGCCTGGCTGCCCTGTGGTTTCGCCTTTCAGGCTCTGGGGAGTGCGTGTCAGGATGTTTCAGACATTGCTTTTTTAATTTAGGAATTAAAAAAATATATATTTTTTGAGAAATATCCACACATGTACAGTCCAACCACATTATACCATCATTGGCTCACAGAATCATCACATAGTTGTGTATTCTTCACCATGATTGTTTTTAGAGCATTTGAATCAACTCAGAAAAAAAATAAAAACAAACAAAAAAGAACTTATGTATCCCATGTCCCTTGCTGCTCCCTCTTACTGACCCGCAGTATTTCAACCTACCCAATTTTCACCTTTTATCTCCCCCATTATTTATTTATCCTATTTTTTACTCATCTGTCCATACCCTGGATCAAAGGAGCATCAGACACAAAGTTTTCACAATCACAGTCACACTGTAAAAGTTAGATCGTTATATGATCTTCAAGACTCAAGGCTGTTGAACACAGCTCAGCAGTCTCAGGTGCTTCCCTCCAGCCTCTCCAATACACCATAAACTGAAAAGGGACATCTGTATAATGCATAAGAATAACTCCAGGACAACCTCTTGATTCTGTTTGAAATCTCTCAGCCACTGAAACTTTATTTTATCTCATTTCTCTCTTTCCCCTTTTGGTCAAGAAGGCTTTCTCAGTCCCATGATGCTGGGTCCCGGCTCATCCCGGGGGTTCTGTCCCATGTTGCCAGGGAGTTTTACACCCCTAGGAGTCCTGTCCCACGTAGGGAGGGAGGCCACATCTGAGCAACAAAAGAGGTTTGAGACACCACCCCCTCCCCACGGCACCCGGGCACAGTCAGCGTGGCACATCGCAGCTCAGTCCAGGCCCTGGCTTCACTGCTGACCAGTGCATGGCCTCGAACTCTGTTTCCTCCTCAGTCGAGTGGGGGTAAAGACAGCATTGCCCTGTGGGTTTGGGAGGAACGCAGGGACATTCACGCCGCACAGGGCAAGGGAGCCCTCAGACCGGGGCTCGTGGTAGGTAGCCAGGGCCTTGGGGCGGCATACGACTTTGCCGGCCCTTTCCTCCCTAGAACGCACTAGAATTGTTTTTTTTGCATGGGCAGCACCGGAAACTAGAATTTGTATTTTATGATTGGGTGGGTGTAACGGTGGCTATGTTGTCGTTATAAACTGAAATGCCGTCTTTGCCCTAACACGCTCCTGTGGGCTCCGGCGCTGTCGTCCTGCGCAGGTCACCGGCTTCTCTCCAGGCAGGATGGAGGAGGGGCAGCGAGACTGGATGAGCAAGCAGCTGGGCTTGTGTCCCGTCGTTGGCGTGTATCGGTTGTGTGTTTGGGGCACATCCAGTCGTCTCCCGAGCCTCGTTTTCCTGCCTGTGAATTGGGGGTGACAGTGAGGTTGATGATAATTGCTTCTGCCTCACTCTTTTGAAAACTGGAGGGGCCCTTGTGGGGGGTACACACTGCCCAGAGTCTGCCAGGAGGGTCTCAGTGGGTCAGGAACAGGAGGCCTCGTAGGTGATGAGCCTGGAGAAGTTGGGGGGCTGGGAGCTCCCACTTAGCGTCTGCGTCCCTATGTAGGAAGGGGATGGGCAAGGACGGGCCTGATGAAAACCTGAGAGAGTGGGGATTCTTGGAGGAAGCCGTGAAGCGGAGGCCCTGTGTGCTGTCTTGCCCCTTTAAGGTGGGACCCCTGGCATCTGCGGGGTGCAAGCTTTTCTTGAGTGGGGAGGAGGACCGTGCTAAGAGTGCCACTTTCTAAGTCCAGCTTTGCAGCCCAGCCTTGCTAATGTGTGCTGTCAGGCAAATGGCCTCGGTTTCCCCATTTCTGTGGTGCAGTGTGGGGGCCTCTGTCTGGGGTAGCTGTGTCCACTCACAGCAGCGGCTGCTGGTGTTACTGCAGCTGCCCCTGCTACCCGTCATTTCACCCGCGTCTGAGCTCCTAGGAGCGCCTACTCCCGAGGGTGTCACGTGGTGTGTCCTGAGCCCTTCCTGGACCAAGGACCTGGAAGCGGGAGGAGATGGGAATGAGCTGCCTTGGGAGCCATTCATCCATCCCTGGCCGGCTCTGCTGGCTCTAGGGTCCCCGCCAGGCCCATGCCTCCCGCCTCTCCTGGGGTCTCTGCCTGCTGTATGGGGCAGGGAGCAGGCTGCACTGCTCAGGGAATGAATGGGCACATATTTCTATCTCCTGGCACCCTTGTTTCTAGCAGTGGAACGCGGGGTCCAGGCTTGGCATGTAGCAGAAAAGAGCACCAAGCCAGACCCCACGCATGGCCGGGAGTGCACGGTCAGCTTTTTACCTGGGAGGGGTGTGAGTGGATGGCCAGGGCAGAGCTGTGGCTTCTGGGAGCGTGTGTCCTCAGGCTGCATGGCAGGGCTAGCCGGGTCTCAGCACAGTCAGCCTTCCTGGGGGGAGTGGCATGTTGGTTGAGGCTCCTGGGGGGCAGGAGTCAGCCAGGTGAAGGTGGGAAGGGGTGGGGAAGAGTGGTCTAGAAGGGTCTGCAGTCTGCAGCCCCCGTCCTCGTCACACACAGGTATGCCACCTGCTGCCCCTGCCGGTTCCAGTTTCTTCCTTTCTTGTTCTTCCTGCTGAACGTGATGCTTTTTCCCAGTGCCACGTTACCTCTGCCCAGCGGACACAGCTCCACAGGAACCGGGTGGGACGGGGTGCTCTCCCGACCGTCGGGGTCTGCCGTTGGTTTTCCCCCTCGGGGCTCAGGTGGGCATGTGCCCCGTGCTGGGGTCAAGGACAGCATCCCACTGGCCACACTGGGAGCCGCCCTGGTGGGCTGAGGATGAGGCGGAACCAGCTGGGAGGAAAAGGGACGTCCCTTTGAGCTCCTCCTCGCCTCTGCAGGGTGTGTGTGGCCCAGCTCTGCGGCTGGTGGCACAGCCGAGGTTGAAGTTTTGTGTCTTCCCTGGGACTAGGTGTGCGTGTGTGTGTAACTGGGTCCGACTGGGTGTGGGGTTGGGAGGCCCCGTGTGGTCTACTGGCCTGCACTGGGAGCCTCCGGCCAGGGGCTCCTCTCTGTGCTTCCGCCAGCTCCTCATCTGGGTGGTGTGGGGCTTGTGTCCATCTTTTAGAGAGGCCAAGGGCTCTGGGATTGGACCTGGGTCGCCCCTCCTGCTGCCGGGAAGCCCTGGCTGACCTCGCCGCAGTGACTGGGGGCACCCAGAGGTACAGGTGGCTCTGGGGATGGCCAGGACCTGTGGCCGTGGCCCTCCCGCCTGGGGCCTCTGCCTGTGCCACTGACGGCTGTCTTAGGCAGTGTGGGGGGCCTGGCGCCCCGGCAGGAGTCCACAGCATCTGTCCCTGTCTCGCCACGCACAGCCCTGATTCTGCTTTGTCGTCGGGGGGAGCAGGCCCGGCCCCTGGGTTTCTCGTGCTGGCCAGGGATCGGCCGAGAGCGCCCGGCCTCCGCAGTTCTCGTGGGTACGACGGAGTCACCGTCCCACAGGGCCAGCCCAGGCTGCACTCGGGACTGTGTGCCGAGGCCGAGAAAGGTCCCAATTAGCCAAATATCAGAGGCTCCCCACCGTGGCCAGCCACACGGCCCCGGCTTTCTGAGAAGGGCCGGCCAGACCCCGTGACAGCCCGTTGCAAAGGACTTGTCATTACCCCATTTGAAAGCTGGGGAAACTGAGGCTCAGGGAGTGCAGGGCTCTTGTCTGCATCGCCCGGGAGGGGGTGGAGGTAGCAGTCCCCTGGCCAGCAGGCCCCGGGGCGCTGGGATTTATGGCCACGTAGACACATGAGTCGACATTTCATGTGCCCGCAAGCATCTTTTTTCCCTTAACCCATGTGCGTAACGACTGTTTTTTCCCAAAAAGGGATGACAGAATTTTCACACACCACTCCCTCCTCATGTAAATAAACCTTGGGAGAAATTGGCCTGTCATCACTCATCTCTTTGGGTGTATTTTGTGCTAATTTAGCTGCTTAAATGAAACATCTGTTAGCCAGGGTAGCTCAGGGCTGGACGCCAGAGCTGTGCATGGGGAGCAGGGGAGGGGCTCATGTTAGGGGTTCGCTCCGCAGATCAGATCCATGCCTGGAGGGGCGTTGGGCACCCAGAGGTGTAGGCGACAGGGGCGTTGGGGGCCAAAGCCTGTGCATGTGGACCCTAGTGTTCTTGGGAGAGCTGCCCAGTTTGCAGCTGAGCAGACAGCAGTAGTGGCTCTGAGTGCAGGAGGTGCTCGGCCCTTCTCCGCTGGTCTGGAGTCGGCTGGGCTGGAGAGGTAGTAACTGGTGGGGCTCAAGGTAGAAGCTGCCGGCACATCCGCAGCCCTGCCCGAGCTCAGCCCTGCCTGGCCGCGTGTGCCATGGGCGAGTGGCCTCATCCCCGTGCTCCCAGTCACCATGGCTTATTGGTAAGTTGGGGCCCCTGTGGAGTACTGGCGAGGGACTAGGCGTACGTGCATGGGTGTGGCTTTCACACCCACTTCAGAAACCACCCTTTTTGTGAAATTCATTTTCAGGCCTGGCGGGTAACGATTTTTATCTGAGTCACCATGTAGTGTCAAAGTGGTGGCATATGTGGGCTCTGAGCATGGGACAGGTCGTTCTGGCCCTAGGCCTTGGCTTTCTGTAGCTGGGGTGTCCCCTTCCCTAGTCCTTGGACCTCCTAGGGCTTGAGAGGAGGGAGCTGCAGGGTCTCTGCTGCCCCTGGTCTCGGAGACCTTCCTTCCTGCCTTTCTGTTGGAACCATGCTCTTCCTTTAAAGCCAGGTAGACATCTCATCTCCTCCAGGCTGTCTTCCTGGATTTCACCAGCCTTTCTTGTGATTCTCACAGGTTGTCCAGACTGTCCGCCTTGCAGAGAGCATTATTAAGTGGTGACTTGTGAGTGATTGGCCCTCGGGGCGAAGAGAAGGCCCTTGAGACCTGGTCTGTCCTTGAAGAGTGGGAGGGAGAGTGAAGAAGTGCCAACACCACGGGGAGCCCATCGGGTGGGTGGGGAGGGTGGGAGCCTAAGGGGAGGAGGTCCTGACCACCCAGCATGTTCAGGGGAGGTGCTGGGACTCTGCTGCTGCCTCGAAGGAGCTGTGGGTGGTCAGGGGAGGCACCAAGAGCCATGGATGGGGCTGGTGGGAAAGTGGTGCGCTCAGACTTGGCTGTAGGAAGTTCCCGGGGGCTGCAGGTCTGGGGAGGGGTTGGAGTGCAGGTCTGCAGCTGGAGGCTGTGGTGGATGTGGCTGCCAGGCAGGAAAACTGAGTGGGCCTGAACTGGGGGACCGGGGCGGGGAATGGCACAGAGCAGAAGGACATGGCCGGGTGGAGAGGGCGCGGGGTCGGTTGGACAGAGATGATGAAGGTACCCAGAAGCCTGGCTCTGGCTGGGCGGTGGGTGCTGGAGCCCACCCTGAGGGACACCCTTGGGTGTGAAAGCTTTGCCCCCTGGGATCAGGATCTGCCACCGACAGGTGGTGGGGCTGCTGAGTCTCCAGGTGTGCCGGATTCCAGGTGTGCCCTGAGTACTGCTGGGCTAAGGGCTGCCCCAGCCTGGGGTAGCCCACGTGGCAGGCTCCTGCGGAGCCCAGTCCATGCCAGCACCTGATCATTCCAGGTTTTGCTGCTCCGTTTTGCCTTCAGAAGCAAACAGTTTATTCAAAGGTTATGAGCACATGCCAGTGTCCGTTTCCTGCGGCGACTCTCAGAGTCGAACTCTTGGAGGAAGTTAAGTCAGCCGTGGGCTTCTCTGGGGGCAAGGTGCCCTTTCCCGAGACCCCCCCACCGGAGGACCTTAACACCCCAAAGCGCCATGTCTGTTATTATTATTATTTTTTAAGTTTGTAAGTTATTTTCTTTGTTTAATAACAGCCAAAATTGTGCCTATAATAATGTCGCTGTCACTAACTTACATGTATTTTTGAACCTGACATTACTTATAAACATGGATGAGCATAATTTTTACGAAGGAAAAATTCTTGAGCTGTAACATAAAATCCAACACATGCTGTACATAGTACACATGATGAGCCGAGGGTATGCCAAGACTGCTCTAAGAAAATGGCAGCAGTGTATCCAGAACGTCACGTGGAGGGATTCGTACTAGTACGTCCTAAACTTCTGTCTTGATAAAACACTGACGATACAGCTGATGTCTGTTCCCAAATGAAACCACTAGCCCGGGAGATGCCAGGCTCAAATCAAAGAAGTAAGGTCCCAGCCGGGTACACATTTTAGATAGTAATAAAATTATGACTTGTAAACAAAACACTGTCAGGACTCTGATGAGTAGAAACACTGGAAAATCTCTGGGGACTTTCCACAAAGCATTCTAAGGAGGGCAGCTGAGCATCTCTTCTGGGTTCAGAAGACTGAGCAGCTCTACCCGTGAAACTTATCAATAGTAACATTAATTAATAAAATCTAACCATTTCCAACACCTCTTGGTTAGAATGCCGTGTAATCAACCAAAGCATGTAACCAGTGGTTCACAGTAGCATCATGTGGCTGTGCGTTTATCACAATCGGCTTTTTTTTTTTTACATGGGCAGGCACCGGGAATCGAACCCCAGGTCCTCTGGCCTGGCAGGCGAGGATTCTTGCCTGCTGAGCCCCCGTGGCCCTTTTCTTTCTTTCTTTTTTATGAGAAATAACACATATGTAAAAAAGCAGTACATTTCAAAGCACATTGCAGCAGTAAGTTGTAGAACCGATTTCCGCGTCTGTTATTTTTAGCGGCTTTTGCCTGCCGAAAGGAGTTTTTCTCAAAGAAGGGCATTGGCTCTGATCGATTGTTTTGGAACCTTTGTTGCTATCGATTTGTGAAGCTTCCGTCGGGAAGCGCACGGGGCGGGCTCTGCTGAGGGGAGCTGGCGCGCCTGGTTACTTTTTCCAGCCAGCAGCATGCTGCGACCCCAGGCAGTCAAGCTGACCACAGGCCTGTGGGGGCAGCCGTGTGGGGCCTGGAGCTCGGAGGCTCCCCAATTCTTGGGGAGGGGCTGCCGAGGGGGTGCCCTCTCCCGGCCACCCTCCCTCTGTTCCTGGCACAGCTGCGAGGCAGCGTGTGCAGAGGTTGACCCAGCGGCCGAGAGAGGAAGGGGACGGATGCATCCTCTGCTTTGGTTAGGGTCACTCTGCCTGCTTGGGAACCTGGCTTTATCTGGCCCCCTGGGGTGACCACGGTGGCAGGCACTGTCCCCAAGCTCATGCCTCTGCTTTGCCCAGTCTTGGCATGAAGGCTCCGGGCCCTTGAGGACAGGGGTCTCTATGAATCACTCTTGCCTTCTTGTGGACTTTGCTTTTTCCTAACCCTTCAAGATGTATTTTTAATAGTATTAAAGTATCCCAAATATTACAGGTTTATTGCAGAAATCACAGACATGCTCTCTCTCTCTGTTTCTTAAAACTTCCTAGTGTTTTTACGCCTAGAGGGAAATCCTTCACATGTAATTGTGCACACACTACTCTGTTTACATGATAGGGTCATGTGGTACCATTTGGGAGCCTGCTTTTCTCTTTCCCATGCCTGCCCAGATGACTTTCTGTGTGGGTTTTTTTTTTTTTTTTAATACAGAAAGAGCATGCAGAAAATACACAGTTCCCATACAGCACCCCGTTTTTTTTTTGTTTTTTTTTTTTGGCTTTTAAAAAGGGGAATTTAATAAATTGCTAGTTTACAGTTCTGAGGCTGAGAAAACGTCCCAATTAAAACAAGTCTATAGAAATGTCCAATCAAAGGCATCCAGGGAAAGATACCTTGGTTCAACACGGCCTGTGAAGTTCAGGGTTTCTCTCTCAAGTGAGAAGGCACATAGTTTCTCTCTCGTCTGGAAAGGCATATGGTGAACACAGTCAGGGTTCCTCTGTCATCTGGAGGGGCACATGGTGAACACAGCATAATCTCTAAGCTTCTTCTCCTGGCTTCCTGTTTCATGAAGCTCCCCGGGAGGCGTTTTCTTTCTTCATCTCTAAAGGTCTCTGGCTGGTGGACTCTCTGCTTCATGGTGCTGCAGCATTCTCTGCTCTCGCTGAATCTCTCATTCTCCAAAATGTTTCCTCTTGTATAGGACTCCAGTAAACCAATCAAGACCCACCCACATGGGTGGAGACACATCTCCCCTAATCCAGGTTAACAACTCTTGATTGGGAGACATCTCCAGGGAGATGATATAATTACAGATTCAAACATACAGTATTGAATAGGGATTATTTTGTCATTTTACAAAATGGGATTTTGATTAAAACGTGGTTTTTCTAGGGTCCATACATCCATTCAAATGAGCCCAGGTTGTAAAGAGGTCTGTGATCCCCAAGAAGTTAAGACCTGCTGCTTTAGATGCTTTACCCCGTGAGATAGCTAAGAGAAAAGAATTTTCTGTTGTTTTTGCTCTAACGGTAGTAACTACATGCAGCTGAGAGAGATTTCATGTCCCTTATAATTTCTAAGGTGAAAAGCAGCTGACCAGACAATGTACTAATAACATAACTTAATTTTTACTGAAGTGTAACTTAAAATAGTGTAGTTTATGTGCAGAAATATTGACTTCCATGTATGAATTACAAAAACTTAAATGCTTTGATTAGTGTTATTTTTATACAGTAAAACCAAACATTCCTGGCCTCTATTGAGATTAGGAGTGGTTTTGGGAGTAAGAAAAAGTAATTGGTAGCTACTGTGAAGATGGTGTGCCCTGAAGGGTGGCACTGGGCAGCCAGAAGACAAGAAGGCACTGCTGGGCTGAGGGTTTCATGGTTGGGGCATAAAGATAAAAGGATTTTCCCAAGGAAAAGAGTAGGGGAGGTCTGACACTGGTGAGCCAGAAATATTTGACCTGTCCTCTCGTTTCCTCTCATAGGCAGGCTAGTTACCTGGAGAGACAAGTGAACTCAGAATTCTAAAATCTGGGGGATGCAGCAGGCTAGGTTCTTTAAAGGAGGCAAGCCACAGGGGTTTGTGTGTATGTAGGGGGGTGAGGATGGGAAGGGGAGATTTTATTCCAAGTACTGGATCACAAAATAAAATCTGTGTTACTTAAGTACTTTATAATTATTCCTTTTTAAATTTCTGGAATCAAAATTAGTTTTGCCGTGCAGTAGGGATTATTAATATGTTTTGAAAATTTGATAGCTTTCAACGTGATAGTTTATTTCAGCCCCCTAAATCTGCATTATCTGTTGTGAGTATTTCTACCATATATTGCAATTTAAAATTAAATGAAGTAAAGTTAAAAGTTCAGTTCTTCTGGGCGGGCTACGGTAGCTCAGCAGGCAGAATTCTCGCCTGCCATGCTGGAGAACCCGGTTTGATTCCTGGTGCCTGCCCATGCAAAAAAGAAAAAATTCAGTTCTTTTGTCGCCATAGCCACATATCAAGTCCTTAGTTGCCACATGTGGCTAGTAGCTTACTTATTGGGCAGCACATTATATCAGATTGTCCATTATCGCAGAAAATTCCATCGGACAAGCACCCCATTTTTTGACATTTTCACTAGTGTGGTAGCTTTGTTACAATCAGTGAGCAGAAGCTATTATCATTGTACGATCAACCACAGTCCATACTTTACATTAGGGTTCACTGTCCTGTGTTTGGTTTTTGTTCAAATTTTTGCTCTTAGCAACATGAACACTACCTAAAATTTCCCTTTTAACCTCATTCGGATGTGTAATTCCGTGTTGTGGAGCACAGCCACTCGGCTGTGTGGTCATCACACCCCATTTCCAGAACTTTCCCTTTCCCATCACCCCAGACAGAAGCAACACACAACTTGAGAACTAATTCCCTCTTGTTTGTTTCATCAGTCCCAAGATACTTCGATTTCCATGTCTCAGGGCCTCCGAGTTGGGGAAGGGTCTTAGGCCCGAGGTCGGGTGCTTCCTGCAGGCGTGCCTTCAGGGGGCCTGGAGTTGGGTGTCGTGCCAACAGCGTGTTGTGTCCGTGGGATGCTGTGCCCGTGGGATGCTGTGCTGTGCTCGCAGGGAGTCGTGCTGGCCAGGTGCCGTGCCCATGGGGTATTGTGCCCGTGACATGTCCATGGCGTGCCTTGTCCACGGGGTACTGTGTCTGTGGTTTGCCGTGCCTGTGGCGTTTCCCTCGTGAAGCGGGCTCCTCTCCACGCCCTTAGCTGGAGATCCTGAGGTTTCAGTTACCACCAGCCTCCGTGGCAGGACCCCCACAGCTCTCCGTAGAAAGCCCTTTTGCCCTGCCCAGGGACAGCCTCCCCAAGACAACCTTGTCGAAAGCGGGGGGCCCTTGGTGATTGGTCACGTGGCTCTGAGGACCCCCAGGCAAGCCCAGGCTCATGGAGCTGGGGCTGCCATGTATTTTCCACTCGGGCACCCCCTGCCTGACCTCCCTCGGCTGCCAGACCCCCCCCCCCCCCCATATTGTGGGTCATTCTGTCCTGCCCCTTAGCCTGGGCCTCTCACCACGTGTCCCTGCAGGTGGCTCATTAAAACTCACGTGTTGAAGGAACACTTCCCGCTGAGCTGCCGCGTGCTGGCCCTGGTGCAGCTCGTTTAGGGGAAGGCCCGTCACCCCTGTGCCACCATGGGGTCGTGCAGGGTGGGCTGTCCAGCCAGTGTTTGAAGAAGGCTCTGCCCTCTGTAGGGAAAGCTGGTTTTCCACCTGAGCCTTTACCTTGGTCCATCCTGGTCACTGCCTTTGCCTCACCCAAAAGGCCTCTGCACCAGGAGGAAATGGTCAGCCTTCAGCGGTTCGCGTGGCTCCTAGTGATAGAATGGTCTGTGGACGCGTAAACGTGGCCGTCAGCAAAAGTGCACGATAATATCCGTTATTGACCAAAATGGATGAAAATATCAGCTCCTAGATGAGATTGAGATCTGCCAACCCGGCTCTGGCCACACAGGACTGGCAGGCGTGAAGGGAGCTCCTGGGCCGGCAGTGCAGGAGAAGCCCGGTCGGTGGCACTGGGGCTTTGATGTCAGATTGAAGCAGAGAAGGTACATTTACAAAATCAGAGTTTAAGTTTGAAACAAACCTAGAAGGAAAAAAATCCAGCAGCGCTATCTAGAGAACTGTTCATGGGGTTCATTGACCCAGTAGAGCCCGGCCCAGGCAGCGGTTTCAGTTCTCCCCTGTTGAGATGGCGAGGAAAGCGTTTGCGTCCACCACCCAGAGCCCTGGGGCCTGCAGCCCTGCAGGGTGGTGCCAGGGCATCTCTTGCCCTATGGGAGGGAAGGGCTGGTGGGCACCCTTGGCCTGCAGGACACCTGGGCAGCCCAGGCACTGGGGAATGCGTGGCGGTGCCGTCCCTGGAGCCCCAGGTGGCTGGGGTGTTGGGAGCGGTGCAGGCTGCCCCACGGTGGGTGGGGTGGGGAGGGTGACCCCTTCTGCTTTACCCTCTCTCTGTGCCCAGTTGTGTGTTCTAGTACTCGCAGGTGCCTGGGAGGGGCAGGACTTGGGGTTAAGGTTGGGCTGGCTGGATTTCCTGCGTGCCAGCCCAGGCTTGGCCTCCACGTGGTCACACCGGAGGTGATGGGGCTGAGGACCCAACCAGGAGGTGGGGAGGTGTCTGCAGAGCCGGGCAGTGGAGAGAATAAAGGGAGGCAGGGCGTGGACCCCTGCGGACGCAGAGCCAGGGTGGGGGCTCCCTTGGGCGGGGGTCCTTGGCAGACGCCTCCCGTTTCTGCTCATGGCTTAGGGGTGGACGTGGAGAGCCAGGGGGCCACCCTCCCCCTGCCCCTTCAGGTCTGTGGATTGGTGCTGTGTTCACTTCTTGGTTGGCTGTTTGTTGCCTGCTCCCCAAACTACTTGGTTTGGATTTTGTCCTTGTTTCTTTTCTCGAAGAGCAAGTGTGCTATTGGCTCAGAGATTCTCCAAACACACCAGTGCGGGGATTGGAAATTGGAGATAAAACCGACCACAGTTCCTATGTTCTTTGAGATCCAGCAGCAGCTTGGCTGCCTGGCCTCCCCAGGCCCTTGTCCGGCTTCCTTGCACCTTTTTTTCCAAGTAAGCTCTCTGGATGGAGGGGTCTTTATAGACTCTCGAGAGGTAGACCCAGCCTTGCTCATGCCTCAGTCTGGCGCATGGAGAGGAGGTGGAAGGAGCCTGGGTGTGTGCTCCCCTGGTGCTAGGAGTGCCAGGTCTTCCCCAAGATGAGGCCCGAGCGGAGAGGGGACTCTGAGTCTCCTGTGGGGCCCCCAGCGTTCCCTGACCTTCGTCTCTGTTGGAGGAGCTCCGACCGGTCTCTGGGTGCAGAGCTCGGTTGCTGTCCTTTGAACTGCTGCCCAACCCTCAGCCCCCATTGACTGCCCTGGACACCTGTCCTGGGTCACAGGGTGCCTGGCCCTGAGAGTGGAGACCCTGCTCTTACTGGACGCACATCTCCAAGATCAAAGGGCTTTGACATTTGGTTGACCCGAGGTGACTTTTTCTTGTACGGACTGTTTGGGGCCCGGACCAGCCCCGTTCCTGGCCTCCACCGTCGTTGCGAGCTGCTCCCAGGCCATCTCGCTCACCCCTTCCTCAGATGACCACCTCCACTCTCGGCTCCCCAGTGCCTTGCTTGTGCCTCCAGCCAAGCCCAGCTTGATTGGATGCTCCGGTCAGCTTTGCCAAGGCAGAGCCCTCCTTGCCTGGGCCATGAGGCTCCTGGGCCAGTCCCTCTGGTCAGGCAGGCAGAGGTGCCACCCGCGGGCCACGTGAGCTGACTGGACAGAGGAACGCCTGCCAACAGGGTGGTAGAGCTGACTCCGTAGTTGAGAGGGAAAGCAGTGCTCTTTGCTTCCCATTTGTCCGTCCGCTTCCTGGCTTGGAGAAATCATTGGGAAGTGCTGGTAAGTGGCGAGGCAGCGTGAGGGAAAGTGTCCTGGCGGCTCTCCTATGCAGGGAAGGATTTGAGGTCCTTTCAGAGGGTGCTCACCCTTTGGGGTGAGAGGTCGCAGGCTTCCTCTCCGTGGGCCCAGAGGCCACCCCGTCCTTGGCCTCTGCCCCGAGGTGGAGGCCTTGCTGGAGAGCCGGGTCAGGGCCAGCCGGACATGGGAGGAAGTCTTTGTTGTCCTGGGATTTAGGATCTGACAGTGAGTTGGTGAAATTCCCTCCCGTAAGAGCTTTCTTGGCCCCTCTGTGTCATAGGTGTCATTCGGTCGGCCTGGAAGAGGGGCTCCAGTCTCACCTTGCTCAGTGGCGTCGGCTTTTCTGGGCTCGGGCTCTCGGCAGGTATCAGCGGGCATCTGGACACCACAGGCAGCTGGGATGCCCGGCCTGGGAGACCCTCGACCCCTACCCTTGCTTTGTCCTGCTCATTCTCTTTATCTTCTGGTTCCGTCCTGAGGAGCGTGGAGCAAAGTGCTCCACCCAGGGAACAGGACAAAGCAGACACCCCAGAGGTGAGCATCTGGGGGGTTGGGATATGCCAGTGGTGCAGGACACAGCCGTCTCTGCATCCCTTTTCTCTGACCCAGCATTCTTCTGGGTGCTTGGTGCAGACGGGGCCCTGCCCTGTGGGGCTTGGTTTGGTAAGCAAGAAAAAACCTGTTGGCAGCTACCAGTCAGGGTCTCTGGGAGGACGTGGTGTCTCAGCGGACTCCAGGGGTGGGCAGGAGTGGGGGCAGGGGGGAGAGGCCGGGAGCAGGCCTGCCAAGGGTCTGGAGGGAAGGTTCTTAGGTATTCCTCTGGCTGGGCTTTCCAGAGTGTGCTGCCTGAGATACCAGGCGAAGGGGCCTGGACTCTCTTTGTGGACTTGTGGGATGTCTGAGTATCTCCTAGTCCATTCTGGGCCCTGAGGACGCACCAGTCCTGGACCACCCCGGGGTAAGGACCTGCCTGCTAAGGTCCAGCCTGGGACTTGGGGGCCCACCAGCAGCAGTGGGAAGGTCTCCCTGGGGCCCTTCGGTTGCCGTTTTCGTTTCTGCCCTGGAGTTTCCCGTCCTCTGGGGCCTGCTTCTAGTCCCTGGTGGGGCGTGGGCCTGGCCTGGGAGTCCAACCCTGGGCTGCCCTGACGGTCTGTGGCTGTTGAGCTGTGCTTGGTTTCTCAGCGCCTCTGTGCCGCTCCACTGCTCTCTCAGTTCCTGTGGCTGGTCTCCCCGCCTGCTCCTGAAAATAGAACCATGGCCGGGCAGGGCGGGTGGGCAGGGCGATGAGAACCTCTCCAGGACCTGGCCCTGGGTGCCGGTCCCTTCCCTTGGGGGTGGTCCCTGTGCCTGACACCGGGCCGGGCTTGGTGCATGTCGACTGACTGACTGAATGAATGAATGAATGAACGAAGGTGCTGAGCCCTGGAATGCAGGCGGATTTCTGAGGTCCTGCATTGGGCAATGAGGACAGCACTGGCCCCAGAAGGAGCATCCTTCCGTGGCCCTGCAGGCTCCTGCCTGCTTAGGTCGGGGCGCCGGCTGTCTGGGAACCTCGGGTTCTCCTGCCCCGTGCCTGTGCCCTGCCCGTCCTCCAGCCCCTGCTTCCAGCCCAGCGCCCCCGCCTGCCCTCTGAGAATGGGCGGGGAGGAGGGGCTGAGGGTCGGGGCAGGCCCACCCAGGACCCCCCATCACGCTGGGCTCCTGGAGTGGGGGGCAGAGCCCCTGCCCGGCTGTGGAACTTGCTTGAGGGAAGACCCTCTCATGCAGGCCTGGGCCTTTAGGGCAGAGCTGTCCGCTGTGGTTCAGGTTATGATAATAAACGCACGGCGGTCAGCGGGTGGGGAGCACGTGGCACAGGCCGCGCGGGGAATTCCATGTTCCTCAGCACCGGGGGTGGGCGCTGAGCTGGGCGCTGTCCAGGGCCATTGATGAGGAAACATGGGAACTCCGCGTGTGCCATCCCTGTGGTCAGAACGAAACAGGACAAGACAGGCAGAGGCAATAGACTGGGCCAGAGAAGGCCATCCACATGGTGCCCTGTGTTTTAGGGCGGGAGGTCTGAGAGCTTTTCATTTCATCAGCACCCCCTCCCCATCGTCTAGGTTATTTCCACATTGGGAGAAAAAACAAAGTGAAAGTCTGTCTCATGAAGCAGTGTCCCTGGCACTCTCTTTCCGTCCACGTTTGACGGGGCTGGCGAGTGGCCGGTCAGGAGGAGAGCCCCGGAGTGCCATCTGGGTCTCAGTCCCCGCCCCCCGTAGAGTGGTGCTCGTGTCCCAGGGTGGAGGCGCAGGCTCCCCAGGACACCCCAGGTGCCCACGGGTAGGTGAGCTGGCCTCTCCGTGAACTCGGGGCAGGCGGGGCCAGCAGGAGCCCTTGTTCCGGGCTCAGGTTCCAGGTCGGCTCAGCTTTCCTGCTGGGGGCGTCTGGGGCGTTGGCCTCCTCCCTCGCTGCCCCCTGGCCTGTTACTGTCCCCAGGCTCGCCTGGCGTCGTGGGCACGGAGGTGACTCTGCCACTGTGAACTTCCCCGCGCCGTGGGGTGGGGGTGGGGGGAGGGACCCGCCCAGGGCCCACTGCTGACCGCATGCTCTCCTCACCCCCTCCGGCTGCCTGCCGGCCCCTCTGGTGCAGACTGGAATTTCCAGAAAGTGCAGCCTCACACACTGATCTGTCTGCTTCTCTTTCTGGCCGTTGAGAAGGCCACTTCCTTAGAAACTTGCTGTGCTGGCTGCTGGGTTTTGCTCTGCAAACACCTCTATGCGACCAGCTCCTTACTTCCCTACCTTGGTGGAAATTCCTTTCTAAGGAGATGTGAAAGGAAGGCCTGCTGGTTGTAAAGACTCAGAGCCGCTCACAACAACGCAGAAAGGCAGCTGACGGTTACCTTGGCCTCCTGCCCCAGGCGTGGCCACAAGGCCCTCCTGGGCCCACCCCATCACCTTGGCAGCATCCGCACCCCCAGTGAGAGAACCGGGAGGGGGGAGGCAGCCCACCATAGGGGAGGGGTTGGGGAGGGCAGGGGTCGGGGGGGAGGGTGCCAGGATGACTCACATGACCCCCTGGGATGGGGCCCGTGCTGGAGGGCACTTTGGAGGGTGCTCAGCTCCCCAGGTTTTCAAATCAGCACTTAAACTACTGAGCCCACCCCCTCCTCCGGCCTCCAGGAAGATGTGCTCAGAGCCAATGGGTTGGGGTCACGGGTCCAGAGAGGGCCAGGGGCTTGTCCAGGGTCACCCAGCTGGCTCAGGTTCATCTCCAGTGTCCTTCTGCCCCCACTGGCAATGAAGAAGGGGCAGGAACAGTGCAGGTGGGGGAGACCCCGTGAAGGTGAAGCCTGGCCTCCGTGCTGCGTCGGGAAGTGCACTGACTGCGGTGGCAGCTTCCTTCCTGGGGTGCACCGGAGCTGAGTGACCTCACAGAGGGTCCCCCTGACTGGGGAGGGGAGGAGGGCCGGGCGGGGGGGCCGCCGACCCACTTCAGCACTGGGGCCGGGCGTCAGGTTATGCCACACTCACCTGTACCTCATGGGGTCCCCACAAACTGCGCAGCCAACGGCACACAAACATTTAGGGAAGGGAAAGCGCCCTGGACACGGGTTGGAGAAACAAGGCTGACCGGGGCTCAGCATGGGACCTGCGTCTCCGTGGCCCAGCCCTGGCCCTTGCCTCCGGATTTCTGCGCTGGCCCACGTACCCTTGTTTCTTCTGGCATTGGGGGGTAGGGGTCAGTGATGGGGTGTGGGGGGCGCCTCCGCCTTCATTTCTGTCACCTGATCGGTCTTCATCGCTTACGCTCACAGCAGTCTGATGAAAATGAAGGACATCTAAGAAATGGGAAAAATGTATTTTTTACCCTCTGCCTGTTTAGATTTAAAAAAAATTTTTTTCTTGTCATGCTTACCCACCTGCAGACGTTTTGCTTGGTCTTTTTAACCACAGCACACACAAGCACATGTACGGACACACACGCACACACTCTCACAGATGTGTGCACACTCACAGGTGAGCACATATGCATACTCGCACACGCACACACACACACTCTGCTCCCCTCCACTCGGGGCATCCATAGCCTTTTCCCATGTAGCTCCATTAGCTCCCAAAGGTTTTTGTGAACTTAAAAAAAACCAATTTATTTTTAAATAATTGTAGATTCATAGGAAGTGGCAAAGAAATGTACCGAGAGGCCCAGTGTACCCTCCACCAGTAGCATTCTCAGTCAGTGTCGCACACCCGCAACCAGGAAGTTGGCCCCAGTGCACGGCATGGTGTGTGTGTGTGTGCATGTGTGCGTGTGTGTGCAGCCACCGTGGGGCCCTCAGCTGTCCTGTCTCCACAAGACCCCCTTGAGCCGCTTCCTCTTGTCTGTGCCCCCTGCCCCTTCCGTTTCGTGTGCCCCAGCAGCTGCCCATCTGTGCGCCATCTCTGTCACTGGGTCATTTCCCAAGTTGACATATGTGAGGCCCGCGGTCTGTGCCCGTTAGAGATGGGCTCTCATCACACAGTGTCACTCACCAAGGCTCCCCTGTGCTGGGTCCCCTGCGATGGGGGCTCTGTCTTTGCAGCAAGTCTCCTTGTTCTGGCGATGGACCACGGGCTGCCAGGGGACCCTTGATTTAGATCAAGAGCCCAGAGTGGGTGCTGCTTGGTGGAATTGGGGGGGGCCTAAAGGAGGAGGGACCCCACCTCCTGCCCACCCTGTGAGTTGTCCCCAGGGAGCTGGGCTGCCCCTTTCACAGGGATGCTTGGGGGCCCGAGCCCTCTGGGGGGGGCCGGGAGGCAGTCCCAGCCTGAACTCAGACTGGCCGTGTGACCCTGCATGTGGCTGGTTCTCACCTGTCATGTGGGGCTGTCCTGCTGAGCTCCCCTGAGTCACTAGAGGAGGTACAGGACAGTCTGGCGGTGGCTAGGACGTGGGTCTCTGGGGGAAGCTGGCCGGTGGCTGGGCCTCGACGCAGGCACTGTGGTAATCTTGACACCCCAGTGCCAATGGGCCTTGCCCTCCACCCCACAGCATCAGGGAGCTCCAGGAGGGGTTGCTTCTGCAGCCTGGCTGAGAAGCTGTGTGTCCCTTGGTGTTAATGGTGATGGGCATCATGGCATTAATGGCATGGGATGCGCTGGGGGGTTGCACATGGGAGCTGCGTGGGACCCCCCCCCCCCCGCCGCCTGCACAGCCCCCACTGTGGCTTCCGGTATCTTGCTTCATGGCCTCGCTTTGTGGCGTCTCCTTCTTAGGTGGTGTTCTGGTGGGATGTGATGTACCAGAAACGGAATGACTTTTAAAAAGGGGAATTTAATAAGTTGCGAGCTTACAGTTCTAAGGCTGAGAAAATGTCCCACTTAAAGCAAGTCTATAAAAATGTCTAAATTAAGGCACCGATAAGAGGCTACCTTCACTCAGGAAAGGCCAATGATATTCAGGGTTTCTCTCTCAATTGGGAGGGTGTATGGCAAACATGGCTACGTCGGCTAGCTTCTCTCCAGGCCTCTGGTTTCGTGAAGCTCCCCTGGGGGCGTCCTCCTTCTTCATCTCCAAAGGTTGCTGGCTGCTGGACTCTGCTTTCTGGCTCTTTCAAAAATGCTTGCTTCTTTTAAAGGATTCCAGTAAACTGGTCAAGACCCACCTGGACTGGGTAGAGACACATCTCCCTCTAATTAAAGGTTAATTCCTGCAATCGGTGTCACATCTCCATGGGAACAATCAAAAAGGTCCCAGCCAGCAATATTCAATGAGGATTAACAGACATGGCTTTTCTGGGGTCCACAAATTCAAACCAGCACAGGTGGTGTTTTGGTTTGCTAAAGCTGTCGAAATGCAATACACCATAAATGGAACAGCTTTTAAAAAGAGAATTTAATAAGTTACAAGGTTACAGTTCTAAGGCTGAGAAAATGTCCATATTAAGGCAGCAACAAGAAGCCACCTTCACTGGAGAAAGGCTGGTGCTGTCCAGAGCACCTTTCAGCCGGGCCGGCGCGTGACTGGTGTCTGCTGATCGTTGCTCCCTGTTCTGTTGCTTCCGTTTCTGATGCCAGTAGTTTCTTCTCCAAGCATCTGTGGGCCTCCCTTAGCTCCTCCGGGACACGGCTCTGGGTTCCGGCTTGCTCAGCATCTCATGGGGAGGCAAATGGCCACGCTGCTGGGCTCTGCCGTGTCGAGGCATCTCCTTTGTCTGTCGGCTCTCCAAGCCGCTCCAGACACCCTTGTCTCTGCCAGCTCTGAAGCACCTGTTCTTTAAGCATCTGCACCTGAGGTCTCGCTAACATGTTTTGGCTTTTAAAGGACCCCCGTAAACTAGTCAAGACCCACCTGGAATGGGTGGGGTCACATCTCCATCTCATCAAAAAGCCACACCCACAATTGGGCGTGCCACGTCGTCTATGGGGATAATCTTATCAGAAATCTGAGTCCATTAGATTAGATTCAGTCAGTATTGAATCAGGGTCGAAAGAAACGGCTGCCTCCCAAGATTGGATCAGGATTAAAACACGGCTTTTCTGGGATGCATAGTAGCCTCAGACCAGCACGGGTGTGTTGATGAGCCCTGCAGCCCCCAGGGGTGGGCCTCCCATTGCCCCATGGAGATGGGCGGAGGGGACGAGCTGTGTGTTTCTGCCTGCTGGCATGGAGTGTTTATTCCTCTCCATCTCAGCGGCACCCCAAGCCACACCCAGCGTCCTCCCAACTGCTTCCCACCCTGCCCCCCCTCCCCACTGCCTGCCCCACCTGGGCCATGATTGACTCTTGCTTCTCCAGGTGAGTGGCCACCTCCCCTTGGCCCACTGCACCGCCTACAGCTTTGTTTCCCTCCCTGTGCTAGTGAGTGTTCTCAGAGCTGTACTGGCAACTCTCCTGCTCAAAGACCTGCACTGGCTCCCCGTAGCCATCAGGTGAAATCCTGACTCCTTCCTTGGCCTCTAAAGTTTCCCTGCTGTCCTGGCCACCCTTGCAGTGTGGGTTGCTGTCCCGTCGGCTTTCATTGCTGGCACATAGCCTCAGGGTCTTAGGCCTGCTGTTCCATCTGCCTGGAATGCTGTTCCCCTGCTCCTGGCCACTCACCCCTTCCCTGCTTGTGCTTCCCCTGGCATGATGCCCCTTCTCCGTGCTCGTCTCTTGAGGGCACACCCCTGTGTATTGTTTCCTCCGCCCCTGTGTCATAGCCCACCTCTGCACCCTGTGCCCCTCTCCCCTCCCCTCCGCCCACCCCCTAGGCCCCACAGTGGTGGCTGCTGTTAGGGCCCTCAGTAGGGAGGGTCACATTTCCGTGTGGCCTTCTGAGGGGGAGCGAGGCAGGTGGGAGTTGCCCTGTGCTACCATGGGGAGCGACCCCTGGAAGGTACTGCGGGAAGGGAGCACCCCTGGTCCCCAGCGTGGCTGGGTCCGGTCCTCGGTGGTGAGCTGGCAGGTGGGAGAATGGCCTCGAGGCCTGACTTGAGGGTGAGCTGGGTCTGTGTGCCTCTGACAGCATCCATGGCTCCCACGTAGCCTGCTCATGGAGGGCGAGGCAGCTGGGTCTGCAGGCTCGCTGGACCTCACCACGGCTGGCGGAAAGAGATCAGAGCCCAGTGGAGAACCTAAGGCCCTAGGAGATGGAACTTGCGGGTGGGGTCACTCCAGCAAGCAGGCTGGAAGTGGGGGCTGAAGTCCCAGCTTAAAGGAGCAGCTCCCAGGGGGTAACCGCCTCTGAGTCCTGTCACATACAGAGGAGGGACTCTGAACTTGCCCTGAATCCAGGAAAGGCTCCTCCTGGGGGCTGGCTCCCCACAGCTTGGTACTCAGTTCTCTGGCTGCTTGGGGACATCTTGCTGCGCAGCTCCACGGACGGCGTGTGCAGGGCTCTGCGGGAGGGGAATTGTGCGTCTTTTAAATCTGACGCCTGCCTGCGAGGGTGGAGTGCAGTCTCTGGGCCAGCTGCTCCGGGTGGTTGCGGGTTCAGGGTGTAAAGTGGGGCCACGAGGAGAGCCTCGTCCTGGGCGCTGGTGGAGTGCCCGCCCTGCTATGTTCTCACCTCCTTCCTTCCTTTATCCCAGTGAGTGCCTGTGCAGGGCAGATGGACTGATGTCCTGCCACCTGCGTGCCATGCCTTGTGCCTGCACGGGGCTTAGGGGGCGTGGCGAGTGAGGTGCAGGCTGTTCTCGGGGAGTCCCCCATCTCGAGAACAGGCTGAGACCACCTTGTAGGCAGGATTAGGGCGAAGGTATGCCTTAGGCACTGGGAGAGACTGTGGGAGGGCTTCCTGGAGGAGGTGGCAGTGAGCTGAGTTTGAGAGGGTGAATAGGAGTGAGGCAGGCAAATGTAGAGAGGGTGTTCCAGGTGGGCAAAGGTGGGGGACTGTGGCCAAGAGAGGCTCCCCCTTGCATCGGTTCGTTCTTTCCTGCATTCATTCATTCACCAGTCGAGTGCTTGCTTTGTGAGCAACTCACACCTGGGCCCACCCCCTTGGCAGTGGATCTTTTGCAAGCAGCAGGCTGTCCCAGCAGGAGCTGAGGAGTCTGCTGGAGTAAAAAGTCACTCAGAGCCCCCTGTCTTGGGGCACCCTGAATGCCGACTCTCACCCCTAGACCCCCTCAGAAAGGGGCAGTACTAGGAACAGCCCGGCTGGGGGCAGAGGTAAAGGCCAGCTCGCGCCCCTGCCATCTCTGAGGCAAAGAGCTGCCTGCCTTAGGTTCCTGCAGTGTAGGAAAGTGCTTGTTTTTGCACTCCTCTTTCTGAGGCCCTCTGGTGCTGGGAAGGCATCTTCCCTCTGGTGTTCTCGGCTCAGCAGGAAGGAGTCACAGCAGGGCTTGTTTATAGAGACGAGAGATCCATAATCTGGCGTGCCCTGGCCATGGGGGTTGCACTGGGCAGCAGGAAGATTAAAATAGCCAGGCGTGTTCTGTCTGGTCCCTCTGAAATTGGATTGTCCAGGGTGCCTCAGGGAAGGGGGCGTGGAAGAGCGGGTGGGTGCTTGGATGTGACCCGAGAGGCCCCTCTCTGAAAGGAAAGGTGGTGGAGAAAATGATGCGGCAGGGGTGGGTGGATTTCAGAGGCATCAGTGGAAGAGAGAAGAGAGGCCGCAGAGCCCAGAGAGAGCCCGGGAGAGGCTGGGCAGCAAAGGGGGATTTGAGCCTGTGGGGTTAGAGAAGATGGTTAAGCCGAGAAATATTAGAAAAGCAATTTCCTGCTAGCTTAGAGGAAAACCTTTGCTTTGACCTGGCCCTCAACCTCCTGAAAACACGGGCTGCTCCTTCTCCCCCATCTCGGGTGCTTCAGAGTGGGGCAGGGGCAGAGGTCTGGCTGTTTCAGGTTGCTAAAGCTGCTGGAATGCGATAGACCAGCAATGGGTGGGCTTTTACAGTGGGATTTATTAGCTTACAGTTTACAGTTCTCAGGCTGTAAAAATGTCCAACTTAAGGCATCACCAGGACGATACCTGGTCTCTTGAGGACAGGCTGCTGGCATCTGGGACTCCTTTGTCACATGGGCAGGCGCGTGGCCAGTACCTGCTGGCCCATTGTTTCCGGGTTCTGTTGCTTTTGGCTCTTGGTTCCAGTGGCCTCCTCTCTGAGCTTCTGTGGGTCCTCTCTTAGCATCTCTGGGGCTTTGTTATTATCAGCTTCTCTGAATTTCATCTCTTAGCTTCTGTGAGCTCTTGGGGCTTTTTCTGTCTATTATCATCTCATGAGGACTCCAGGAAGGAGACTGGATCCACCTTGAATGAGGTGGGTCACATCTCAATTGAATTAGCCTTACCGGGGGGTCCCACCTGTGATAGGTCTGTACCCACGGGATTGGTGTAAAAGGACATGGTATTAAGCTCTGGATTGTGAGGCTTGCCCTTATTTCTGTAGTGGAGACGCTATGACTACCCGTAAGGAGGGCTGATAGTGGCTTCTGGGAAGTCTCTTTGTTGCTCAGATGTGGCCTCTCTCTCTCTAAGCAACTCTGCAAGGAAGAGCGTTGCCCTCCCCCCACCACGTGGGACATGACATTCAGGGGTGAAAGTCTCCCTGACAACGTGGGGCGTGACTTCTGGGATGAGTCTAGCAACTGGCCCAGTGGGATTGGCTATGACTTCCAGATAAAAGGGGAAAAGACATGTAATAAAATAAGGCCTCTGTGGCCAAGAGAGATCAGATGGAGTCAAGAGGCTATTCCGGAGGCTGCTGTTTTGCAAGCTTCAGTTAGACAGTGCTAATTGCCATGGTCTGCTAAACCCCAACCAGCGTCACTCCTGTTGACTCATTGTGTGTGTATGTGTGTGTGTGTGTGTGTGTGTGTGTGTGTGTGTGTTGCATGGCAGGGTCACATGTCATTCTTTTTCCATGTGAGTATCCTGTTATTGCAGCACCATTTGTTAAACTCTTTTTTGGTTGATTTTTTTGTTTGACTGTTTGTCTGTTTTTTGGGGAAATGCATGGGCCGGGAATTGAACCTGTGTCTCCCACGTGGTAGGTGAGAATTCTGCCACTGAGCTCCCCTCGCACCCCTCCTGTTGACTCTTATGAACATCTAGGGCTCCATCCGAGACTCTGGAACGGTTTGGTGCACTAGGTTTACCTTCCTGGAAAATACAATTCCCCGAGTGTTCCTAGGCCAGATAAATCCTGAAACCGAGAGGGACCAACGTCTCCTGGATGAACAGTTAATTCCATCCTCCTATCCTTTAGTGTCGACACCTCTTCACAACATAAAAAGGTCAGGATGGGCATTGCCCAAAGATCCCTATAGGTTGGGAGAAGGATTAAAGGAGAAGGAGGAGGTATAACAGAGAAAATAGAATTTAACAAACAAGTATGACTGCTGAGTCACTGTATTGTTATTCCTTCCAGCCTCCAGTGTCTTAGAGCACCTAGAAGGAAAAACCTGAGATGGTGGAATGGTCGCACATGATAAACTCTGGGATCTGCTGTGAAATAACTTGTTGAAACATGCTTTGAAAATTATAGCTTTTTTCTCTCTTTGCTTTGCATATGTGTTATATGTCACAATAATAATAATAATAAAGGAATGTGACCTTTTCTGGGGGTACATAAACAGCTTCAGAGAACCACACCAGCCCTGTGGGAGCCTGGGATGCTGGGGCAGGGGCCTGGCCCCCGTGTGTGTTGATTGTGAGCAAGGTGGGAATGCAGGGCCCACCTGCCCATCCCATCCGCTCTGCTGACATCCGAGCTGGTACTTTCCCGGGCTTGTTTTTCTCGGTGAGTTCAACCTGGAGTGTTGAGGAGGGAACATTTCAAAGTTAGGTGGACCAAGATTGTCTGCAGTGCCACTGGCCTGGCAGAGCCTGTGCAGACGTGCCTGGTTTCCTTATCTGGCAGTGGGATTCCCTTTTGCTTGAGCACTTAGCTCCCCCACCTTCTAGGAACTGCCTTCCATGGCTCAGGGGCTGTGGACAGAGAGACAGGCAGATCGGCAGTTGAGGGGAGCCCTGGACGTTGGATTTCTGGGTCTTTGTCTCTTGCTAGGGGCTTGAGCTGTCCAGCAGAGCTCACCCCAGGACCAGACCCCTCAGGCATCGACTCTGAGAAAAGCTGAAGGTGATGCTGTCCCCCCAAGACACCCCATACTCCCCCATCAGCAGGTGATGCCTGGTGTTGACCAGGTGTTCTGCCACGTCCTGCATCTTCCAGGACCTTGGGCCACGAGGCACCCTCATCCCGTCCTTTCTTTGGGGAGGCTGTGGGGTTCTGCAGGCCGTGGTGTGGATTTGGCTCAGGTAACAGACCTGTCAAATCCATATCCCTTAGGCCCTGTTTCCAAACAACGAACTGAGCCCCTGTCCCCTGCTCAGGCTTCTTGAGCCTCTTTTCATGACCCCAGCTGTCCGGAGAGTGGGGTCAGGTAGCCCCCTGCATCTGTGATCTTCAGTAGAAGGCAGTGGGTGGAGGAGTATGCCAGGCCTCAGGATGTCAGGAAGGGAGGACAGGGAACAGTGTTGAGACTGTGGGAACAGCATTCTCAAAGGCTTGGAGCCCCAGGGCATACCAAGCATGCCTGGAATATCTAGAGAGCACCTGGCCTGCCTTTAACCAACCTAACCAACCTAACGGAGAGCGGTGCCAAGGGGAGTGGGGCAGGGGCTTGTGTGGAGTCCTCCAGATGGGGGCGATGGGGTCTGGGCCTCCTGGGCTGGGGGTGGGGGTAGGGATGGAGTCTGGGTTCACTGACGGCTGGACCCTGCTCCTGATGCTGTGTCTTGGCAGGTCTGCCTTGCAGGATGCCCTCTTCCAACATAACCCCAGCCTCAGTGCCTGCCAATGCTTTGTTATCTGAGAAGACCATAGTGACACCTGACGTTGTTTTGGCATAAATATTTTTAGCAAAACTTACACCTTTATGAAATGTGCAGTGAAACAAACTATGGATGTGGTCCTCTCTGGAAGGCTTGGGCTAGACTTCCCTCTTTGGGTGGGCAGCTTTGTGCCCGATTGTGCATGGCAGGTGCCCGGCTGAACGCAGCTTGCCCCGTTCCCGCTCACCCCAAAGATCCTGGCACGGGCCAAAGGAAACAACACCCACAGTGCAGGAACAGCAGCTCCGCACTGTGATGGGGTGCAGAGGGCCTCCCGGGAGACCTCACGCCAAGGCCACACCAGTCTACTTGTCCCGCTGGTGCTCGCGTGGTGCCCGCCCGGGTGGTGCCTCCGGGAGGAAGTTTTCATGTTAAATTGGCAAGACATGATTGAGCCCCTGACTGCCCAGGTCCATCCTGACTGAGCCAACGTCACCTGGTGAGCCTGCAGGGCCTGGGGGACTGGACAGGCCGCCTGCTCCTGCTTCATCATCTGTCAAGTGCGTTGTTATTGGGGTGCCGTGAGCCCCAGTGAGCTGGCACGTGGAGGTGTTGCTGTGTGCGGAAAGAGGGGTCAAGGCCAAACCCCTATCTCACCGCCTGCTTCTGGAAGTACAGGTTGCCACCTGAGTGGCAGCTGCTCTCCTGGGGGCGTCCAGGCACCTCTAAAGCCGCCGTGGGGAAAGCTAGGCCAATTCAGAGTTCTCCGCACTTGGGGTACACCTGACAATACCCGAGAGGCATTTGTTCATTTATTCACTTGTTCCTGTGTTCATTTGCCGGCTCTAGAGCCCCTGCTCCGGGTTAGGCTTTGACCTGGGCTGGGGGCCCAGGGTAGCCCCTGCTTCTGGCCCATGCATCACCCCAAGGCTACGTGTTCTCCCCATGGGCCCCCAATTTGAAAAGTCCTCTTCACAAGCTACAGATATTAACTCGTGATGAAGCCATTTGAAGGGACGTTTGGAACGAGAGTGCTGATAAGACGAGAAATGGATTCGTCTCCCCGTTTCTTCCTCTTCAGAGCTCTCCTCCGTGTTCTGACCAGCTCCGCTCAGGTCCGGTGAGTCAGTGGCGTTCCAGCCGGAAGCTTCCGAGGGTGGGATTTACCATTTTAGTTGAGGGTGGCTTTAGTGCCACTTGTTACAATATTGCCAGAAACCTCCCTGGGGCCTGTGGATACTTTTTGGAGCCTTTGTTACAGAAGATGAGATTCAGGTATGGACAGCCCTGCCTCTTTCTGAAAGTTCCAGGGTTGGGTTTTTTTGGTGCTAAAAAACATAAACGTCACCATTTTAAGGATTTTAGAGTGTGGAGTTCAGTGGCATTAAGTGCACTCACGGTGTTGTGCGCCCATCACCATGATCTGGTTGCATTCAGTCCCCCCCCTCAACGTCCTCCCCACGGCACCTGCCTGTCCATTCTCCGTCCTCCTGGGACTGCCAGCTCTGGGCATCTCGTCTGAGTGGAGTCAGGCGGCGTCTGTCCTCTCGTGTGTGGCTCCTTCCGTCGGCACAGCGGGGTGAAGGCTCACCCGTGTGGCGCACGTGTCGGGTCTTCATTCATTCCTCTCTATGGCGGGGGTACTGTGCTGTGTGAAACCAGCCACGCGTGCGTTAGCCGTCCATTTGTGGGTGGGCGCTGGGCTGCCTCCGCCTCTTCCCTGCCGTGGGTGCTGTGTGCTGTGTCTGGGGGGGCTGTGTGGTGGCCGGGTCTTGTGGTCATCATGTGCTCGGATTGTTGAGGAAGTGTCAGGCTGTTCTCCGGGTCCAGAGGTGTTGAAGGACACTTTTTATTCTCTTGAGCCTGGAGGCTGCCATGCCCCAGCCTCTCTTAGGCATTTCTGGCTTTTGCCTGGAGAAGGGCCTGAGTCCAGGGGTCTCTGGGGTGGGGGTGGGAGGGCGCTGCATCCCTCCCAGGTGTCCTGGCTGGCTCTCCTCCCAGGCTGGGGCAGGGTCTCTCTCCGCCAGCCCCTAGACAGCAGCTGGCAGAGGTGCCAGGCTTGTGCCCCTCCAGGACCTGTGAGCCGGAGGGGCCATCAGACTGAGCCTCTCCAAACAAGGGCCTGGCTCCAGGTGTGTCCCGTCTATGGCTCCAACTGAGCGTGGCCAGGAGCTGTCAGCCTGGTGTTCTGCCCAGGAGGCCCGGGGTGGGGGGGGGGCGTGGGGGCATCCCCGTGTCCCCGGTCCCCCTTTGCTGTCGTCCCCAGCCGCGGCCCTGACCTGTCCCTCCTCTGCGTGCACACTGAGCTCTTCCCGGCATAGCTTCTCGGCCCCTCGGGCTGCCCCTCTGGGTTGCAGAGCGATGAGGGCGTTGCATGGGCTCGTGTGCCGCAGCCTGTTAGCGTGGGACACGGAATGTGCTCGGTCAGGAAGCGGGCTCCTGCTAATCTCCCCGCAGCTATCACCAGGGGTCTGGGGCCCAGTGGTCCATGCCAGGCTCTGCGTTCCCTCTGTCCAAGCCACAAAACCCTGGGCCGAGGCCCACGGGCCGTGGGACCCCTGACGACTGCATCTCCTGGGCCTCAATTTCCCTCACACCTGCCTCTTGGTAGTGACATGTTCATTGGGGGAGCACGCGGTAAAGGGCACGGTTCAGCCCCTGGCCCTTGGGAGTGAGGTAGACACGGGAAATGTGGGGTCAGGTGGGTGCAGGTTTGTGGAGCATGGGGTTGGAGGGCTGTGGGGGACCCAGGGTCAGGGGGACCTGGGGTCAGGTGGGTGCAGGGTTGGGGGTCGTGGGGTCGGGTGGGTGTGGGGGACGTGGGGTCAGGCCACGTGCTCGGGAAGGGCCTTCCTTTCCCCACTCCATTCCGTTCTTCCCACACTGCCTCGGCGGAAGGAGGGAGCAGTAAGGGGAGCATGGTGGGTGGGGAGTGGGGTGGCCCCTGGCCCTGTTGTCGCCCCCCTCCAGGTGGGGTTCAAGGCCACCCACGAGCAGGGCCCCCTGTGCGGCCTCCTGGGCTCTGCAGTGCTGCCTTCCCTGGAGAGGCCCTTGGGCAGCCCTGGCTGCCAGCCGTGGCTTGTGGCCCCCAGGGCCTTCTGTCCCTCCTGCTCCTTCCCAGGCTCCACGGGAGCTGGGTGACAGGTGACAGCGAGCAGTGGGAGCCGGCCTGCTGTTGTCCAGCTGGGGTGATGGCCGCCTGGGGTGGAGCCCATGGCCTTCGCTCATCAGATTCAGCCCGATGAGATCTGAGGTCAGTGCAGAGGAGAGGCCACCGTCTCCAGCCTGCGGACCCCCAACTGTCTTGTCCCACCTGCCGGTGAGGTGTTCACGGGGTGATTGTTCGAGGCGCAGGGAGGCAAAGGCCCTGAGGTCTGCCCGCAGTCTGGGGCTGTGGGGACCAGGAAGGGGCCTGGTCCCCACAGAGTGCCCTAAACATGTTTAGAGTGGGCCCCGGGGGAGGCAGGTGCTGATCTTGGCCTCTTGTTTTCTGGGGACTGGCCCATTTTGGGGCCGCGTAGCTGGACTCCTGGGGGTGCATGCTGGCTTGCAGGGTGCTGGTGGAGCAGTGGCCTTTCTTTGGTAGGGGCCTGCAGGCAGGGTTAGGCGAGGATGCCACTTGTCCCCTGAAGCCACAGGGACACGGCCAGCTGTCAGGCTGCAGGAGTCGGGGCCTGGCCCCACCACACCGGCCGGGGCAGGATGGAGACTTCTGGGTGTGCTCTCCGTCTGTGCTCGCCTGACATCACCCAGCCTCTGTCCTCGACGGCGCCCACACAGCGCCCACCGGACTAGGATGTGCCCCCTCGCGCTCCCACCCTCCAAACCCCCAGGCAGGGTGGGCTCTCCTAGGAGAGGCAGCTGAAGGCTCCTTGGCTGTGCTTCGGGTCACCTGCTCACCCTGGCCCTGTCCCTGTGGTGGGGACTGTGAGCTCTGAATGGCCAGGCCCTGGACTGCATGCCCGCCACCCCCCCCCCCCACCTGTGTCCCGGGCTGCTGGGGAGGGAGGGGCCCAGGGGGCGGCACCTGTGGGCTGTGCTGGCTGGGTGGAAGGAGAGCGGATCAGGCCCTGCAACACGGGGTCTGGCGCTCCTTGCCACCCAGCCTTGCCCGCTCCCTCTCCATCCCTGGGCCTCGGTTTCCCTGCTTGTCTGTTGCAGGAGATACACAGGTGACCACCTGACTTATCATTCACACTGGGCCACTTTTTTTCCTGATTAAAACTTTTTTAATTGTATAATATAACATATATACAAAGCAAAGAAAGTGAAAAGCAATAATTTCAAAGCACTCTTCGACAAGTAATTGCAGAACAGATCCCAGAGTTTGTCGTGGGCTACTGCACCATCATCTCAGAGTTTTCCTTCTAGTTGTTCCTGAATATAGGAGGCTAGAAGGCATAGATATTTTTTATCGTCACAATTGACTTTTTCTTTTTTGTGAAAAACAACATATTTGCAAAACAATAAATTTCAAAGCATGGCACAGTAATTAATTGTAGAATGGATTTCAGAGTTTGGTGTGGATTGTAGTTCCACAATTTTGTGTTTTTATTTCTAGCTGCTCTAAAATACTGGAGACGTAAAGAAATATCAATTTAATGATTCAGCAGCCATACTCGTTTATTAAACCCTACCATCTCTGTATAACGGCACCATCACCTTTGATCTTTCTCCCACTCTTTAGGGGTATTTGGGCTATGCCCATTCTAACTTTTTCATGTTGGGAGGGTCTGTCACTAATCTGGGGTAGGGGGATGGAACTAGCTGATGATCTGGAGAGGCTGGGGCCCTCTAGGTTTCAGGACTTATCTGGTCCAGGGACTGGGTCACTTTTGAGAGTGAAAGGGACGCTGCCCATTGACATGTGTGGGACATCGTGAGCGACCTGGGCCTGTGCCAGGCGGGCCGGAGTGCTTGGCACCCAGAGGAGACCTGACCTCTTGAAGGGAGCATGTGTGGGCTCCAATCTCAGTTCTGCCGCTCTCTAGCTGGGGGCCGATGACCTCCGCACCCCTGCCCCTTAGTTCCTTCTGGGTAATGGGGGGAGTTGAAGGGGGCGAGGAGGAAGCCTTCGGTGGCGCAGCAGCCCAGGGTGGCCTGGGCACGGGCTGTCCTCATGCAGTGCTGCCTGCTGCTTCCCGGCCCCGCCAGCCTGCCGGCACGGCGCAGATGCCCAGACTGCATCCTCACTGCCCAGAACAGCTGCGGGCGGGAGCGTGGTGGACAGACGCTGTGCCCACTGGGCGGGGCCCTGGCCTCAGTTGCGGCTGTGGAAGGGCCCTGGCCCACCGCTGTGTTTGTGGGCAAGGCCTGTGCAATTACATCTAAAAATGGGAGGCTCAGGGGAGTGAAAATAAACGCTTAGTGGAAATTAGAGACAAGCGATGTGCAGAATTTGGTTGGGCTGGAGTGGACGCTCAGCGTGTCCTGTGGGGCTGGCGGCGGGTGACTGGGACAAGCATGGGGGGCCCGGAGCCTAGAGCCCCCGGGTGCCCCTGGCAGGAATGGGGTTGCACAGTGAGGCAGTGGTTTGGACGTCTTACAGAACCACAGAGGGGGCAGTTGGCCTTCTGGGCTAGGGCAGAGGATCCTGTGAGCATTCTTGGGGCTGTGTCCCCCTGGTTCTGTATCCTTCACCCCTCCAAGTGCCTGGAGGATGGCAGAGCACAGGACCCCACCCCTGAGATTCCCAGGCAGGGGTGGGGGGACAGCACAAATGCAGAGAGCTGCTGATGTGATGGAAACCCTAAACTCTGTGGTCCGGCCTCACATGCCTGTGTGGCTGCGACGGGAGAGTGAGAAGCCCTGGGGCAGACATGGGGGCGGACCTGGGGGCGGGCATGGCCAGGGGACTGCCCCGTTCAGAGGCTCCTAGGAGGAGTGGAAATGCCCAAGCCGGCAGTGAGGTAGTTTTGCTGCAAATGATCCTGGTCAAGGATGTCGTTGGGGGGGCCTTAAAGCGGGCCAGTGTGTTTGTGATGGTTCAGGGGCGAGACGAGGCAAAACACGGCATCTTCTGCAGACGTCTGTGGGCTTGTGTCTTCAGAAACTTCTAGAGAGTGGTTGGATATACATCGCATGCCCACCCAGTGGAGGGGTACGCAGCTGTACAAAAGAGCAAGGCGAGCCCCTGTGAGTTGAGGGGAGTGATTTCCAGGTGCAGTGTAAAGTGAGAAAAGCAGTGAGCCCAGAGGCCTGTAGCGTGCCACCTTCCTGTGGGAAACATGGGGATAAAGAACTGTGTGTGATGCTTATTTCTGCAGACACAGACACAGGAGTAGTCCCCCAAGGAAAGGTGCTGATTCCTCAGGGGCTGGGTGGGGGCAGGGTGGGCGGGGAAGGGGGGCCGACCCTCACCCGTGTATACCTTTTGAAAAGTTCTGACTTTTGAAACTATGTGAATGTTTTACGTGCATAAAATACATACATGAAATAAATTCAACAAGGATGGGGGGTGGGTGGAGACTCCCAGCATGAAATACTGATGGAGACGGATGAACCGGCTGCATTTAAACGAATGCCATAACCACAACACGTGTAACTGTGGATACGGTATTTTGGCTGCAGACAACGATAAACGAATGGTGAGTGTTCTCAGGAGCATGGGTTAGCAATTAGGGAATGACTTCTGGTGTATTCTACGATTGAGCAAATAATAGACTATATTGAGGATAATGGGAGCCAGAAGCCAGGTTTCCCACTGTCAGGGAAGGGAATTGGATTTGGAGATGGGAACATCAGCGCAAATGGTCTGTGTCGCTGGTGGGACCCGGAGGGAGCAGCGTGGACGTGGGAGTGTTTGGCTGGGGTGTGCATCTCTCTCCTAGCTCTGTCTCCTCGAAGGACACGGACGTGGTGGTGGCCCATTAGCGGTGAATACGCACTTTGAATGGCTTCAAAATGCCGTTTTCTTTTTAAGGAATCCAGGCAGCCTGGGCTGCCTGGGGCTCAGCTGTGGGGACAGCGAGGCCTTGATTTGGGGGTTCCGGCTTCCCCCTCTGGTGGGTCTGTCTGGTGACCCCGGCCGTTGGCTCTGCCCTGTGTAGAGTATCGAAACGGAGGTGGGTCTGCGCTGTCAGAAGGTGTGTGCCTGGCACTTGACCAACCAAGGGCCAGTACATCTCATTTCTAGTCACGGCTGCTCGAGCTGAAACGTGCTGGCAGGCGCTGGGGAGGGGCACCCGTTAATGTGTGAGCTGCCAGGGTGAACCGCGGGCACCGCTCTGGCATCTGGGCCAACGAGGACAAAACTTGAATGACCTTTTCCTTCTCTTCCCTAGTTTCTGTGTCTGAAGAACATTCGAACCTTCCTTAAAGTCTGCCATGACAAATTTGGATTAAGGAACAGTGAGCTGTTTGACCCCTTCGACCTCTTCGATGTCCGAGACTTTGGAAAGGTGAGTGTCCTCCTTCCTCTCTCGATTCTGAGACTGGGGTCCGAGCCACGGCTTGGCAGCAGGTGGCCCGGGAAACACAGCGGGGAGGGGGTTTCCATCCTCACCCCGGACAGGTATAGGCTGGAGCTTTCTTCTGCACAGCGGGCTGCAGAAGGCAGATTTGGGGGAAGGGAAGCAGCAGGAGGCGACAGCCCCACTCTCTTCCCGAACTATTCCGTGTGGAGTTAGGCCCTGTGGCTCCAGTAGGAGGGCAGGGAAGCAGGCTGTGGGTGGAGCCTTCTCGTTCGGACCGGGAACAGGCAGAGCTGGCGCTGGCTCTGGGCAGTGCTGGGTAGGGCAGGCATGCGGATTTTACCTGACCTCCAGGGCCCCCCTGGGTCTCCCATGTTCTAGGGAACCGACGTCTGGCAGCTGCCCTGCAGAGGCCCTGCTGTAAGCACTTGAAGGGAATCTGAGTCTGGGCAGGTGCAAAGGGCCTGGGGAAGCCACGACTCATTTGTGGCTTCCTGATGAGCCTGGGTGTGGAGTGAGGGAGAGACGGCCTCATGCTACCCGCAGAGATGGCAGGTCCATGGTTGCTCATTTTAAACCGAGGAGGTCAAGGCTGGCATCCTCCTGCGTTTGAGGCCTGAGGCCTGGGGGTAGAGACCCATTTTTGTCCTGCCTGTAGTTCAGGTGTTCCTGGGTCCCAGCCTGCACCTGGAGGTCCCATGCAGCTTGGCCTTTTCCTTGCTGTTGCACAGGCTCTGCCGGACCTCTGCTTCCCGGAGGTTCTGGAGGTGGATTTCCACCAGCTGAAGGGGCTGTCAGAAGATACTTGTGGCCCAGTTACTTGGCCGGCCTTTATCAGAGTGTTTGAGGAGATGCTGTGTGAATGCGTGCTTTATGCAACGGGAAGGGGATTTTTGCATTTGTAATTGCAAATGCTGAGAAGTCAGCTCTGAGAGGAGCCCTCTGTGGAAGTGCTGGCGAGAGTCAAATTACCTTCGACGTCTGGGGCTGTCCCATGGGCCGCCTGGGCCTGGCGCATCTCCTTCACCCTGAAATGCTCTGAGGCGAAGGAGCTCGCACTCGGCTGCTCTCTGTTCATGCCTTCAGTTTTCAGGGCCCTTATTTGTCCCCTGAGCGCCTCACTTGCGTCCTTCCTGCTGCCGCACTGAGGCCTGGGGCTGCCCAGTCCTGGCTCCCCTCCTGCCTGTGCCACGTGCGGAGGGGGCTGAGCTGAGTGCTGGGGGGGCGTGAGGGTTTCCTTTCCAGGGGGAAGGCGAAAGGCTTCACAGGCATACTCCCACATTCACACGCTCATAGGCCCACACTTACACGAATACATTCCACACTCAGAGACAGACACGCTCATTATACATCCACACTCACACACTCATGCACCCATACTTACACAGATTCATACATCTGCACTTAAACACTTGCACACAGACACACATGCATATGCACACTTGCACATACCTTCTCACACATCCATACTTACAGACTTAGACACACTAGCACTTTCAAATGTCCACACTTAAACACACAATTTGCACATACTGTTATGCATTCAGACATAATAGACACTCACACTCATACACAGATAAATACACCCACATACAGATAGACACACACAGACTCACATTTGTACATACATTTGCACATGCACACTTACACAGAAACCCACACATTCATGCATTCATTTGTATATGCACAGTTGTACATTCATAGTGATATACAGACACACGCATACACATACTTGCACACTCAAGCACACCTACTCAGACGTTCATACGTGTGCATTTACGTACTCAGATACAGACACACATGCACACTCATACATGCAGGGAGAGCCAATCATACATACACAGACACACTCATGCACACATATGGGTACACACATTCATTCACTTACACACTCATGTATACAGCCACATGCTCACACACACTCACACACTCATTCGTATACTCAACTGATATTTAACATAATTGTTCAGAGAAAAAGGCAGGAAAACCTTGGCCGAACCCATTTCTTGGCCTGCAGTTAAAATTCAGACTATTTGGTGTATAATTCCAGTTTACTTTTAATTTGCTACAGCTGAATGCAGAGATGTGAATGCAGTGATGTGCGTGGTGTATGAATCTGAATGGAGCTCTCGTGGCGCAGCTGCCAGGGTGTGGCTGAGCCATGGCGCGGGGAGCCCTGCTCATCGCGAGCAGTTGACAGTGGGGCAGCCTTGGCTCCGTGGGGCAGAGTGCCTGCCCCGGGCAGAGGGGCCCTTCGTCTTGCTGGCCTCTGCCCCGCCCATGTCTCCTGTGATGACTGGCAGTGGTACATCCTTGACCAGGGTGTCGGAGCTGGGGATGGGCAATGAGTCAGGCCCTTGCTGCACCCGGGGCATCCTTCTCTGAGGACAGGCCTGGAAGAGCTCAGAGGCCTGTTTGTTGCTTCAGGGCGCATTTCCTGAGCTGCCCCCAGGGGCCCACATCCGACTCTGGCTAACTCCCGGGGCTCAACCATGTGGACCAGTGGCACTTAGGATGTCAAACCAAGCTGGACTACTGCTTGCTCTCCCTTCCTGATGCCCCATCCTTGTTCTGAAGGGTGCCGGGAGTGCCAGCCAGGAGGATGTAGCACCTTTCCCTCTGTGTAGGAATCAGAACTGACCTGTGTTCCCTGGGTGGCTGAGGCCGGCACTGGCAAAGGATTTGTGTTTAGGGTCAGCTCCGGTCGATGCCACCCGGTACCTACTGGGGCCTGTGTGGAGAATATTCTGACTCTCTCATTCCAGGATTAGTGGGAAAGGGTTTGAGTTGACTCAGTGGCCTGCCAAGGTTGTGTGTGCATGGCCAGGCATGTGAAGGGTAAGGTTTCCTTCTCATTTTTTCTTGCCCTAGTGTCTTCTACTTATATTCATAGAATCCATGGGTCAGAAGGATCCTTAGGGAATACCTAATTGCTTTTGTCTCGGGCTGACCTGGGGTTTAGAATTTTCCAGGGTTTTTTTCCTCTTGCTATTACTGAAGAGGGTGTGGAATGTTCCAGGCGCTGGGTTTTTTAATTCATTTTCTAAACAGCTGCCTCTCAGCTTCCTACATCCCTCATGCTGCCAGCGTTGTTCCTGGGAAGAGGAGAGGCGTCCGTTCATCCATCTCCCATCAAAGCACCTTCCTGTCCACGCACCTACCCCTACAACCCACCTCTCCACTCACCCGTCCGTCCATCCGTCTTCCGTCCACCCGTCTGTCTGTCCATTCATACCTCTGTCTACTCACCCATCCTCAAATATTCTAATTTGCTAAGGATTTATTAAACGTGAGGAGAAATGGAGAAAAAGAGTCGCACGGCCCTTGCCCTCAGGGGACACAGATAAGCCACTGTGCAATTACTGGTGGCGAGGAGTGAGAAATGGCAGGCTCTGAGACCCCTGCCAGCCCTCGTGTGGGCGGCCTCCCTGCACACCTCTGTTCTGAGCAGGAGCACGTGCCTGTGGTTTGGCAACAACAAGAGAAACTCCAGATACTAAAGGAAACGATGCAGTTGAGAAGGCTTTTTCCCGCTTCCTGGGGAAAACGTGCACGGAGAGGTGGGTTGAGATCACCAGGCTCAGCCCCGTTTACAGAATGAGGTGGCTCTCTGCAGCCCCTGTCCCCTTGGCCCGTGAGGTCTGCCTTCCCACCTGTCCATTGCAGCAGGGGGCTTCTTGGGGTAGGAGCCCAGGGGGGCTGATGTTTCGGTGCCCAAGTGGCCCCAGAGAGCATTTCCGTCACCCACGAGGAGCATGTCGGGGTGCTCCCACATTGGACCCCGTGCTCTGTGGGCCCAGGGCAGCTGGGAGACCCTTGGCTGACGCCTCAACCTGGGACCTCCTCCAGAGACTCTCAAGGGCTGCAGGAGCCCTGGGTGCAGCCATCCTTGCTCACCAGGGGAAGCCCCTGCCAGGCAGCATCCCCCCTGCCTGCCTCCTGGCTCCTTCTCTGGTCCACATTCTTTCAGAGGGGGCTGGTGGAGGAGGCGGGTGGGAGACAGCAGGTGCTTCTCTCTCAGACGGACCTGGGCTCGAGTCTGCTCTCTGCGCGTACGTCGTGCTGAGCCCTCGTTTCCCCCAGTAAAATGGAGATGATGGCCCTCTCATATCTGCGTGGCTGTTGGGGTTCGGTGAGAAAATGGGGAATGCCGTTTTAACCTATCCGCCAAGCTCCAGCTGGAACCGAAGGATCCAGAATGTTGGTTCCGAAAAGTTTTCTTATTTGGCCACCTACCCTGATACTTTTCCAAAGGGCCACATCCTAGATCCTGGGTTTCAGCTTGGGTCGCTCGTGTCCTGGAAGCTTGCTGCTGAAGCCAGGTGACCCTGCTCCCTGCTGGCGTACAGATCCTTTTTCTTTTTCCTTCATGCCCTGTTTCTGGGCTGTTTGTCTGATTCTGTAGGGTTCAGGATGGGAAGGAGTGGGGAAGGCTGAATGGGGGCGTGGTGGTGCTGGGGTTCGCCTGAAATCTGGTTGGGAAATCAGGAAGGAGGTTCTGAGGCCGCCTGGTTCTGAAGCCAGGCTCCCCGAGGCTTTCTTAGGACATGTCCATCCCCAGAGACCATGTCACAGCACATGCTGGTAATTGACACTCCAGGCTTATCCTAGCCGTGGGGTGGGCCACCAGGGCAGGTCAGCTCGATATCTTTCCAGAGCTGAGCCGTCGGCCGCCTGCGCTGACCCAGCTGCATGGCAGGAAGCTGGGTCTCCCAGAGCCGGGGCAGTCTCTGTGTCCCCCTCCCTGGGTCAGGTCTGGCTCTCCTTCCCTGGAAGGGTGCCCAGTCATGACTTTGACTCGTGGCACCTGCAGGTGACCTCGCTGTGCCTGTGAAATGGGAAATGCCACCTTCTTGGTGTTGCCAGGAGGCCGTACCTGAGGAGCTCGAAAGGCCAGGCTGGGATGGGCAAGCAGTGAGCGAGTGGAGACCCGATGGCGACTGTCCCTTTGTGAAGCCAGAGGCAGGACTACGGTCATCCAGGGGGCCTGGGCTGTCGCTTTGGGCAGGGGACGTGGGGAGGGAGGGAGGAGGGCGTGTCTCTCAGCAGCACACGGAGCCCAGAGGCCTGGGTCCCAGCCTGCAGGAGGGAAACCGTGCAGGCTGGTTCCAGGTTCCCAGAGAAGCAGTGAGCATCCTGCATCCATTTGCCAGCTTCCGCCTCTCTCCTGCCGCAGCAGTGGTGTGTGGCCTCCTGCGCCTGGACCCCTCGGCCATGCTCCGACCCCGGGGACCCTCCCTCTGCTGCAGATGCCCCCCCACCCCTTAGCCGGTTCTCCCTCGGGATGGTGCCATGTTCAAGGGCAGCCACCCCCTGCCTGGGTGCCGTCTCTGCTGTGTGGAACTGACCTTCTCACACTCCGGGTCCTACGTCCCTTCCTTCGTTATCCCATCTGTTGTCACTGTCAGCCTCCCCTGGCTGGACTGTGAGGTTCACGAGGGCAGTGAGTTCAGTGCTTTGATTATGGTGTCTCCCAGCTACCTGGCCTGTGGAGACACTTGCTATTTGAGTTGCTAAATGGGTCTTAGGAGAGCAACTGGGGAGGGGGGGCTTTGCCGGTGTGCCAGGAGCCTTAGCATGGGGGAGCCTTTTCCGGGGGGAGCTGGGGTCCGGTGCTCCGTGGGTTGGGAGGCCCCGGCCAGGGCAGGGTCCTCCCTGGGGGCCGAGTGCATTGTATCTCCCCGTGATGCTCCGAGGCTGCCTCTCTGTGTCTGCAGCCCTGGAAGAAAGCCTGCTGGGCCATGGCTCTCTTTTGAGGCAGAGAGCAGCCCGCAGCCTCTAATAAATGGGCATAATTCCCCTGTTTATTATTCATGAGAACATTCTGCTAGCGCCAAAGCGCCCAGAGTAGTTAAGTCTGGCTCTCAGCAAAGCTGGGGACAGCGCGACAGCTGCTTCTGGGAAGCTCAGTAATCGATGTGCCGGCCGTGGGCGGGGCATGCCTGGCCTGGTCAGCACACCACGGGCCTCGCTGGCAGTGCCGCTTGCTGCCCCCTGCACACCTCCTCCCGCCCCACGCCCCCAAGCAGTGACTCACACTGGGCCTCTGCCCCGTGCCGCGCCTGCCGTGGCCTGGCAGAGCAGCGGAGGGGGCCAAGGGGCCCGCGTCGCCTTGTGTGGGCTCCCCAGGGATGGGGCAGGGCTCTGGTTGGTCCTGCCGATGGCAGGCGGTGCTGGGTTCCCTCCTGGCCGGCAAGGCAGGTGCTTGCAGGGACAGCTGCATGGAATTCGGCCTGGAGCTGCTAAGAGAGGCGGCAGAGACCTAAGCTAGGTGGGGGGGGACAGCTGCTGCCACTCTTAAGTGGCACAGTGCCAGTGTCTGTTCTCACTAAGGTCAGAATGCTTAAGGGCACATCGTCCCTCCAGCTGTGGACTGCAGGCCACTCCGGATCTCCTCAGTGGGCAGGTGGAGGCCCTGGAGGTGGGTAACGAGGATGGGTAAGGGATGGGGAGGAGGCCCTCAAGGAGGCTGGGGCAGGGAGGATGGAGAGGAGACCTTGGAGGAGGACAGGGAGGGAGATGGGGAGGAGTCCCTGGAGGAGGATGGGGAGGAGGCTCTGTGTGTCCGCCCTGAATGTGGGAAGGTCGGGTGTGCTTGCCAGCCCCCGTCCCTGTGCTGGTCGCCCTGGCTGGGTCTTGGGTCTCTGTGGCCCCTGCTCCCTTAGCACCCCAGAGTTTACCACGGCTGTCGACTGTGGGTGGGTGGGGGTGCACCACGGCTGTTAGCGCCCTCTGCTCCTCCCCACTCTGCTGCCTGGGCCCTCCTCCATGGGCCTGCCAACCACACCCCTGCCCCTGGGGTGGCGGCGTCTGGTGTAGCACCCTGACAGGCAGCTGGTGCTGGCGTTGAGAAGAAACTCATCTGCGCTCCCAGACCCCAGTGTCCCACGTTGTCGTCATCTCTCACAGGGTCCCTGGTCCTCCCCAGCCCTGTCCTCCGGGGTTCCTGCAGGAACCGTCCGCAGGCTGTTCTGTAGAGTTTGAGGGCTCGGTGGACATGTGGGCACCTCATGGAAGGCTGGGGCCACCTGGGATGCTGAGCAGTGGGCTGCGGTCGGGAGCCAGACGCCTATGGGCTTGAGCCCGGGCCATGCCCCCTCTCAGCCTCGGTGTCCCCATGTGTGCTTGGGGAAGGCTGCGGTGGGTGCAGCAGTGGGGCCTGTTGGGAGCTGCTGTATCGGACAGGACCGGGCCGTGGGTGGCCATGGCAGCTCTGGACATCCTGACTCAGGAGCCTGGTGAGCCCTGTTCATCGCCCTCACCCTGATCATCACCCTCACCCTGATCGCTGCCCTCGCCCTGTTCATCGTCCTCACCCTGATCTTTGCCCTCGCCCTCATTGTCACCCCTGCACTGTTCATCGCTCTCCCCGTGTTCACCGCCCTCGCCCTGTTCAGGACGTTGGGACCGTGCCAGCCTGGCGCAGTTTCGATTCTGTATCTGTGAGCACGTGCAGCTGGCGGGCCGGAGGAAGGGCAGCCTTCGTCACGTCCCCAGGTTCCTGAGCGCCACGTGTTGGCTGGCTGCCCCTTAACATCCGTCTGTTGATTTGCCAAACGCAGAAACCTCACTCTCACTCTGGGCATTTCGGGGGCGCCCAATGACTCCCCTGGGCTGGTGCTGCTGAGACCTCATTGGTGCCTCTGATTTAATGTTGGCCGTGAGACACACTGGCCTTTTTAACAGCCCCACTCCGTGCTCCCGTTGTGCTGAAATGCGGTCAGTGTGAAACGAAAGCAGCTTGGAGACGCCTCCGCCCTTTATCTGCCCCGGTCAGTCAGCGCCATATTCACCCCCCACCCCTACCCCCACTTTCAGAAGAACGTGAGAATCAGATGCGTTGCCTGATTCTCATGCATGCACACACATGCAGGGATGCACACACACAGGGACACATGCACTTGGGAACGCACATATGCACACACAGGGATGTACACGCATGCACATACACAGGGACTTATGCACTCGGGGATGCACACATGCACACACAGGAATGCACACACACAGGGATGCACACGCATGCACACACACAGGGATGCATGCACTTGGGGACACACATGCACACGCAGGGATGCACACGCATGCACACACACAGGGACACATGTACTCGGGGATGCACACACAGGGATGCACACACAGGGACGCACATGCATGCACACACACAGGGACACATGCATTTGGGGACGCACACATGCACACACAGGAATGCACACACACAGGGATACACACGCATGCACACACAGGGACGCATGCACTTGGGGACGCACACATGCACATACATAGGGACGCATGCACTCGGGGACACATGCACACACAGGGACGCACATGCATGCACACACAGGGGCTTATGCACTCGGGGACGCACACATGCACACACAGGAATGCACACACACAGGGATGCACACGCATGCACACACACAGGGACACATGCACTCGGGGATGCACACACAGGGATGCACACACAGGGACGCATATGCATGCACACACACAGGGACACATGCATTTGGGGACGCACATGCACACACAGGAATGCACACACACAGGGATACACACGCATGTACACACAGGGACGCATGCACTTGGGGACGCACACATGCACATACATAGGGACGCATGCACTCGGGGACACATGCACACACAGGGACGCACATGCATGCACACACAGGGACACATGCACTCGGGGACGCACACATGCACACACAGGGATGCATACACAGGGACGCACACGCATGCACACACACAGGGACGCATGCGCTCAGGGACGCACACAAGCACACACAGGAATGCATACACAGGGACGCACACACAGGGGTACACACACAGTGATGCACACACACAGAGTCACCGAGACACACCCAGCCACAGTCACAAAGCAGACACACGCAACCAACAGATAGACACACATACAGGTACACACACAGATGCATGCCAACACCCAGAGACACCAACACAGCACACTCATGGACAAAACAAGCCCAGTGGACACTGCTCTGCCTCATGAACTCTGCTGGGGGTGCTCATCTCTTTGCCTCCCTCTCCAGATGGGAGCTGTTCGCCACTGTCGCCTCGTGTTGGGAAAGGGAGAGGGCGCTCCGGGTTCAGAAGCTGGGTCCCGTGGGCCTGAGCAGGGACTGTGTGCCATGAAACCCGTGCCTTACCTGCGGTGTACGGTGAGATGGCCGAGGCTCGTGTGTGCGACCAGGCAGCTGCTGGGAACCTGTTTTGACACTTTGGGTCTGTTGGGGGTGGGGGGGCGCCAGGGAGGCGAGACCCCCAGACCTGAGTCCAGGTCCCCGAGAGGGTGATGGGCAGTCCTATGGGCAGTGGGGGTGGGGACTCCCGTCGGTGGCAGGGGCTAACCGCTTTCCTGGCAGCTTAAGGACTCTGAACAGAGAGCTGGTGCTGAGCCAAGGGTGTGGTCCCAGATTGGCCTGCTGGGATGGGAAGGGGTGCCAGGTGCAGGGGTGGAGCTGCCACCCTGAGGACAGCCTGTGCTTGGGGAAGCACTGAGCTCCACAGGCCACCAGGCTCTAGGGCTTGGTAGGTGCTCCCTGCATCTGTCTCTGCAGGGGTGGGTGAGGGTGCTGGCTCCCGTGCTGCCAGCTGGGCCTAAGGGAAAGGCCACCTCACTGCAGCCCTTGGCTGTGACCAGGAATTCAGAACCCAGAGAGAGAAAAATCAGGCTGCGGGGTAGCAGGTGGGTCTTTGGAGCCCTGGATCCTGCCTCTCCTGGTTGGAGATTTCTGCTCCCACAGGTGTGCCCCAGGCCCCAGGCCCCAGGCCCCCTCTCGAGGGATGGCCCACTGGGGTCTGGCAGTGAGCTGTTGATGGGGTGGGGGTGGGGTGCGGTCCATGAGCAGAAGTGCTTCCCAGGCCAGAGCGAGACTTCTGAGGCTGCAGTTGTTTCCCACTGGGGAGCCAGGGTGTTGCCTTGGCAGGAGGGGCAGTGGTACAGGATAAGGTCTGGTTGGGTAGAGAAGGCCCTCTCCATGCACACGGAAATGGTGCTTTCTGATGGGGCTCCCCTACAGGGGTCCGGGCTGGGTGGGGGTCCTGGAGGGCGTTGCAGACGGGTTGGGGGGTTTGCAGTGAGGGCCAGGCTGAGAACTTTCTCATCCCAGGCCATTCCTCATGGGTGGGTCACCTGGAAAGTGGGGCAGGATCCGGGGCAGTGTCCCCACCTTGCCGTGTGACCTTGGGCAGCCCCCTCCCCTCCTGGGGCTCTGGAGCCCGCGTCTGAGAAGGGAAGGGATGACTCGGATGTGGGCGCCTCCCGATGGGTTGTGGTGGCTGACGGGGGCCTTGGTGAGAAGCGTTCTGAGGCTCAGCCACCGGTGAGGGGTGTCTGCCGTGGATCCCGGCTTAGCACAGGGGGGGCGTGTCAGCACGGGGTGGTCAGTACAGGGGTACGCGTGCCAGGGTTTCCCACATCGTACTAGCTGGTCTCCTGTTTCGTGTTATGATGTGTTCTGATAACAGCGGGTGTGGCCGGGCACAGCTGCTTGATACAGCAAGGGTTAACAGGCTGGGTGGGTGCACGGAAGGGACCATGGGTGTCCGGACAGGCTGCCCAGTGTCTGCAAAGCTGCTTCTCTGTTACAGCATGGTTTGGGGAATTGTGTCTAGGGCCAGGGCAGGCAGTTGGGCCTCCAGCCCTTTCTGCAGCAGATCTGTTGTCCTGCACCTCGCCCCCTCTGCCTCTGTGTGTTTGGACCAGCTCAGCCAAGCCCTGGAAAACAAGGAGTGGGTGGGCCCTGTGGGACGCCCAGGCCAAGCCTCTCCAGGGCAGACAGAGGCAGGAAGGACCCTGGGTCTCTGGGTGGTGAGCTGGCCGTTGCTGCCAGGCCTGTTCCGATGCCAGCCCAAGCACTGCCCACTGGATGACCTTGGGCTCGTTCCTTTGCCAAGCTGGGGATGGGGACAGTGTGCTGGCTTTGTGTGGCAGCAAACCCTTTCTGGGCATCTGTCACACCCCAGCTTTGAGCCAGCATCGGGTAAACGGCAGTTGTGCCTCAAGGAGTCAGGGGCCTGTGTTGCAGGGTTGCAAGGGATGTAGGGGGCCAGAGACGTCCAAAGCTTGTTGAGGTGGTCAAGGAGGGCTTCCTGGAGGCAGTGTGGGGCTTAAGGGCAGCTCAGGCATCAGGAGTGGCATGTGCATAGGGCTGGGGCTGGCAGTGGTAGCCTGGCGTGTTTGGGTCTGGCAAGGAGGTCAGCTCAGAGAGGTGGGTGGGCCAGGGAGCCAGACCAGGGATTCAGGGCTTTATCCTGGGGTTTCAGAGGAATAGCTTATCTGGAGAACAGCACGTCGGGGCTGTTAGGGTTAGTAGCAGAGAAAAAGCCCCCACAGGGCCTTTGCATGCGCTGGGGAGCTCGTGGGCAGTCTGCAGGTCAGCTCTCTTTTGGTGTGTGGTTCGGCCATGGGGGGAAAGGCCCTGAAGGCAGGACCGTACTTCTGCCACTGCTCATCCTCTCTGGCCTCAGTTTCCCCATCTGTGATGCGAGTGGCCCTCCTCACACTTTGCTGTCCCCTCTTCAACATCTGCCTCATCCTGCAGGTTCCTAATCAAGGGGCCAGGACCCGAATTCCCTGAACTGTTCCTGGTGCAGAGGATGCGCCTTTTTTTTTTTTTTTTAATCTGTGTCCACAGTTAATTAAGTTTTAATTGGCTAATTGTTTCTCCCCAGTGCCTGAAGCCATTAATTGTGTCCATTGAAGCCTGACAGTTTGATGTTTGCAGTAAAAAAGCTGATTGAGACTAAATAGAATAGAAGAAAGAAAAAAAGCAAAATCTAAATAATTAATTGTAACACAATGTCATTCCTTGGCACCCTGGAAGATGCTTCTGCAGGGCTACTGTGTTTTCTAAAAGCCTGAAGGACTCTGAGGGGTGGGAGGTGGTGTCCCCCCCATCACAGGTTGATGGAGGTGAAGACCCCTCGCTGTACTCTCAGACAGCCTGGCAGCCAGTTTGGCGGTTAGACCCGGGTCCCCGGAGTCAGGTGGTGTAGTGGGCTGAAGGGGGACCCCCTCCCCCCAGATGAAAAGATTATGTCACCTCCAGTCCCTGGAAACTGAGCGTGGCCATGTTTGGAAAGAGGGCCTTTGCTGTCGTGAGGAAGGGAAGGGGTGTCGAGTTGAGAGCACCCTGGATGACACGGGCTATAAGTGTTCACAGCCGGCCCATCAGCTGGCTCAGCCACGAGAGTCTGCCTGCTTCCAGCTGGGTGGCCTCATCCCTTCTCCTGCCGGTCCCCCCAGGGGTGTCAGTTCCTCCCTCAGGTGCACGGAACCCAGGCGTGGACCCTCCGGTGTGACAGATCTCAGCACTGGGGAAGGAGAAACTGCGGTGGGGCTGGGTGCCCCCTTCCTCCCAGCTCAGCCAGGAGGGTGTGTTCCTGCCGCTCTGCTGCCCGGGTGAGGACGGAGAGGAGAAGGCGTCCGGTGGCTGGACAGCAAATGGAAACCAGCCCTGAGCGGGGCCTCGGGGCACCCAGCGCCTGGCGTCTGCGGTCCGTGACAGGAAGGCGCGCCTGCAGGCGGTTCCCGGAAGCCCGCCGGCTGGAGACGCTCAGGTCGCTCCCACCTGCACACACGGTCGGAACGCTGTCCCCTCCAGGGCCGCGGACCTGGTTTCCATGAAGACCCAGCATCCCCGCCCACGCGGCTCTGCTGCGGTTCGTGTGAATGAGCGGCTGACTCCCTGGGCTCACCGAGGTCCAGGGTTTTCCGGTGCAGCAGGATGGCAGGTGGGAAGGCGCCTGGGCCAGCTTTGCAGTCCGAGCCCATTTCCCCAAGGAGGCAGTTGGGGTCTCTGAGTGTCTGAGAGTGAAGATGCTTTTTGACCGCGAACGAGTCGTCTCAGCGTGACGCTCGCTGAGAGCAGCCGGGCTGACCTTGCAGGTGAGAAAATCAAGCAGGGTGTTCTGGTTTGCTAGCTGCCGGAATGCAACACACCAGAGACGGATTGGCTTTTAATAAAAGGGGATTTATTTTGTTGGTTCTTCAGAGGAAAGGCAGCTAACTTTCCACTGAGGTTCTTTCTTACGTGAAAGGCACAGGATGGTCTCTGCTGGTCTTCTCTCCAGGCCCCTGGATTCCAACAACTTTCCCCGGGGTGACTTCTTTCTGCATCTCCAAAGGCCTGGGCTGAGCTGCTAGTGCTGAGATGAGGAATGCCGAGCTGCTTAGGCTGTGCTACATTGCATTCTCTCATTTAAGCACCAGCCAATTAAGTCAGACATCACTCATTGCAGCAGACACGCCTCCTAGCCGACTGCAGATGTAATTGGCAACAGATGAGGTTCACAGACTGTTGGCTCATGTTCGCAGCAACAAGACTAGGTGTGCTCACCTGGCCAAGTTGACAACTGACTCTAACTAACACACAGGGCATCTTGAGACCCGTCCTGGGTTGCCCCGTGACCTGGCGGGGCTGGAGTATTTTTGTTCAGCCATGTGGGCAGACCTGTCCTTGGTCTAGGCTGTGACCAGAATGGGCAGACAGATTTGGAAGCACGGCAGCCGTCACAGGACCTATTTGGAACCAGCTGCTGTGACCTCAGCCCCAGGGAATTCCCTGGGCTAACTGCTCACAGGCCACGTTTCATGCTCAGAGACGGTGGCCACATTCGACCCTGCCCTTGTGCTGTGTGCAAGCTTCCTGTAACACCTGGGACCCTGCCACCTTGGAAAGGCGGGTACAGGGAAGGTGAGCGTGTTAGTGCCCTTTTAGACCTGAAGAAACGCAGGTGCAGGTGAGTTTGGAACTTGCTCAAGGAAGGCCCAGCTAAGGGTGGGGGCCTGGCTCAGTCCTGTGGTCTGCCCGGGGGTGCTGAGAGCAGGGTCTTCTGGGGAGTGGGTCCTGCAGGGCCTTTTCCTGAAGGCCAGATGCCTAGGAGTGAGACAGACTTTCTCTTCTGGACATCCCTTGGTCTGCAGAATGGTTCATTCACTCATTCATTCATTCAGTCCACAAGCATTTATGGAGCACCTGCTGTGGACAGGTGCAGAGATGGAGGTGAGGGGTGAGCAGGACAGAAGCCCCTAACCCTCAGACTCCCCAACCCCCCCAGAACCCAGAACCCCCTTGCAGAGCCTGCTGCTTAGCAGGAGAGGGGGTGAATCCGAGGTGGGGGCTGGGGGCTGAGGTTTTCAGGGTATCCCCAGCTTCTTTCCCTCTAAGGATTCTTCCCTCTTCAGACCGCATGTCTCAGATTATGCATGTTAAAGCGATGGTATTTCTTAAGTCATTAGTTTCTCCATTTTTGATTAATCAAAGACTAATTATAAATTACATCTCTAATTAGAGCTTCTGATTGGCCCCTGATAGCTGTGTGTCTGAGGATGGCTGTGAGGCCAGCATGAAGAGGGTGGGCAGGGCAGGTACGAGTTGGCCTTTTGGGGATAGCCTGGGTTCTTGGGGCCTCCAGGGACAGTGACCTTCAAAGACCCCAGTTAGGGCTCTGCTCAGCAGGTTAGCAGGAATCCCTGGTGGGCTGATGGTGGAGCCATAGGGAGCTTGGCGGTGGCAGGAATGCCCTTCCCCAAGCCAGCTGAGGCCTCTCTGGGTGGGGCCCGTTGTGCGGACCGGGCCGGTCTTGGCAGGATCAGGCGAAGTGCTTGGAGGCTGGTGCTTCTGGGGACGGCCCATCTCCCTGCTGGTAAGAGAAACTTCTCTGCATGACTGCAGGACCTGGCCAGCAAGGGCCCCGAGCCTCCCAGGCTGGGTGAGTGGGTGGCAGGAGGACACTGGGTGCCTCTGCCCAACAAGCCAGGTCCTCTTCTCACTGACCCCAGAGGTGGGCCTCCAGGCCAGCCTGGTGCCACCTCTTCCATGCAGCTCTCCTGGGTTGCTCCAGCCTGTAGCAGGAGGTTCAGGTTCTTGGAACGGCTGGCAGGAGGAGCCCGCAACAGCCTTCTAGCCTGTCACTCTGGTGGCAGTGACGGGGATGTTGGGGCTGGGCATGGGCCAGGCCTGCTTGGTGGTCTGAGGGCCGATGCCCAGCCTGGGCTCTCTCCCAGCCCTGCCCTTGAGTCCAGGCCCCAGGTTGCAGCTGGTGGGGAGGACCGAGCAACAGCTCCTCAGGTCCGACAGGATGAAGCTCTCAGCTCGGCCTCTGAGCGGCTGGTGCTTGGACCTCGCAGAGATGCTGGCTTCACATCCGGGAGGGAGGCAGCAGCCTGGATGTGCTGTGGGCTCCGTATCCATTTCCCGTCCTGAGGATGGGACCCAGGCCTCCCCTCGCACCTGGCACCAGGCTGGTGCAGCAGTCAGGGTGCCCTGGACAGAGCAGGGTGGAGTCTAGGTGAAGGCTGGTCCTCTGCCGCTCCTGACTCGGGTTCCTCTCTGATCTAAGATGGGTATCCTGTACCTGGCGGCAAAGATGGCCGAGCACCCCTTCTCCCTCCCAAAAATGTTCAAGAAAAATCTGGTGTCCTGGTGCCATCCGTTGACTCATGACTTCGAAAGGCAGGGAGGCCCTGGGCTGGGAGCCTGGGTTCCAGAAGTCTCCAGCTCCAGGCTGTGGTCTGGGCGGGTCTTGCGAGGCAGGCTCCAGGGGCCAGAGCGGAGGACGTGGAGACTTGTGGAGCTCGTAGCCCCTCACGTCAGAACCCAGCTGGGCCCTCAGGTGGCCGCAGCCTGAGAGTCATTTTGCTTCTAGGAGCCGTTCTCTCATTAGTGCCAGATTCACGGGGTTGCTGTGGGAGCTCAAGCTGGGTGTGGCGTGGTGCCTGGCTGTGGAAGGTTCTAGAACCGCACAGAGTTGCGGTTTCCATGGGCAGCGTAGAAATATGGCAGCAAGGAGGCGCCCCATTGCGAGGCCGTGCAGATTGTCAAGCTGTGAACCCGAGGTCCCGAGGAGACGGGAGGAGCGAGACGTGGCAGCAGCGATGCGACCGTACAGCTTTGTGCCCTTCGGAGGGCGCAGGTCCCAGAAGTGGGGCTTTGGAGTCAGGCCGGATTCGCGCTCTGCCTCTGGGTTTGTTCCGTCCGTGACTTAGGGCACCCTCCGTGACCTCCTCGGCCTGTTTTCTTATGTGTGAAGTGGGGATAATGGCTGTGTGGATCTCGTGGGGCTGGGAGGGAAGGAGTGGTCAGGAAGCCCTGCTCTCACCTTAGGGCCGATGCCAAGGAGCAGGAATGGGCTTGCAGCACTCCCAGCCACTGGCCTGGGATCAGGATGTCCCCTAGCAGTGGAGGTCGTGGGTGGTGGCAGTTGGATGCGGGGCAGAAGCGGCAGATAGAAGCACATGGAAATGCAGAAACCAGGCTCTGAGCAGACTTCTGCTGTTCCTGATGCTTCTCTGCCATGGCTCTGACCATGCCCGTCCTTGGCGTAAAAGTAGTTTGAGGTTGTGACTCCTCTTCAGAGTTTCTCATGGTTTCCCTGTTAATGTGGAGAAAATCACTCAGAGATGTCTTTCGAGTGGAAAAGGAAAGATGTCCTAATACCGTGGGCAAAGCATTAGGAGAAGCAAATTAAATCATGTTTAATGGTGTTGGATCTCAATCACTTTGGAAAATGGAGCTAGTGAAGCAGGAAAAGAGAATTGCCGATGCCTGCGGAAGGAGATTGGAAAAAGCCCAGGAGTCATTGCACTCGTAGGGATGGGGCTGGGATGGGGCCAGGGGTCCATGGCAGGGGCTTGAGAGCTGGGCCAGAGCTAGGAGACCAGAGGGGAGGGGGCTGCTCTCAGGCACATGGGCTGGGCCAGGTGGAATCCGGTTTTTGCAAAGCTGTGGGAGTTCTCTCTCTGCAGTTTCTTGGCAAGGAGGGGGTGAGTCTATCCTTTCTGCCCCAGACTCTCTCTTGGGGTTCGTGTGGAAAGTGCTTCCTGGGCGCAAGTACAGCTCATTGCCAGATGGAGCCATCTCCTCTCCATTATCTTACGGGAAGGCTGACCTAGGCAGGCTGCATCCCTTCCCAAGCCTCGGTTTCCTCATCGATGAATAGGAGCGAGAACACTTGCCTCAGGGGTCTGTGAAACTCAGCAGCACAGGGTTTGGTTGGATGCAACTGAAATAGAAATGGCTTTCTGGGGAGAATTTACATTTTCAGTGGGATGAGTATTTTTTTCAAGTCATTCATGGTACTTTGAGGCTTACATAAAATGATAGCTCTGTTTCTTATGAGCATAAAAAAAGCTCTTTTAGCAAAACAATAAGTTTTCTGTTTCTCTCATGTGGGTTCCCAGCTCTCTGATAAGTCATAGACAATATTCGACTCGACATTCCACCATTAGAGAATCATTCCTTTGAATAGTGTGACCCTGTTGAAGTAGGTAACCCATTAGGCTTTATCACACTTCTCAGTGCCAAGATGTGGGTTGGATCCTGTCTTGCCTGTCTGTCATGAAGGAAAGATTCCCAAAGGGGAAGATTCTGGAATTCACAGTCAGTCTCTCTCCCATGGTTTGCCCTGCTCCTCCCACCTCCTGTTCTCTCTTTCCACCCCTGCTTCACCCCTCCCCTGTTCTCCGCTGCTCCTCTCACCATTGACACAGTGTTCCTCAAAGCCCCACCTCCCTCTTCACAGCCGCCCCACTTCCAAAGATGATTCCTTCGCCCCTGGGTCTCAGATCTCCAGACTCTGCCTGCACTCAGCAAGCAAACGTTTTGTTTGTTCTGGGCCTCCGGGCTTGGCCACTGCTCAGCCTCCCTAGGCACCATTCCCCACCCCCCATCTCCCTTGTCACAAAGAGGGGGAGACTCTCCCGATGACTCACTGCCAGTTAGCTGGAGGCTGTTCGTCCTGCTCCCTTTTTCAGTCTTATCTGAAGGTTTATCTCAGTCTAGCTTGGGGTTTTCTCTCAACCTCCGCAAGGAGAATGGCCGCCCAGCCAGGAGTGGTGAGGCGTGCTTGAGAAAAGTCTTCCTTCCCTCCTTTCTGCCCACGGGGGTCCCGCAGCCTGGGCCCCCTTCCTGCCAGGCTTCAGAAGGGAAGGCGTGTGCTTGTGTGTGTCTGCGAGTGTGCCCTGTGTGTGTGCCTGAGCAGGTGTGTGTATGTGTGTGTGTGCGCGAGTGTACGTTTTCTGTCATCGATTTTCCCAGCTGGCGTCTCCCTGGAGCACATGTGGCCAAGGCCCTGTCACCTGGCATTGTCATCACACCTCAGTATTGCCTAGTGCTTGGGGGAGATTGGGCTTTCTGGGGGACTGCAGGGACAAGGGAGGGCCTGGTGGTCACAGCCTCCGGTCCCCAGGGTGAGGGCGGCCGTGGGACGGCAGGTGGCCCTGGCGCCCAGCGGTGAGCACACGGCCTGTTCCACAGCAGGGGTCAGGGTGCGGCGAGGACAGAGCTGAGCCGGGAAGTGAGAGGAGGCAAGACAGAAAGTGGTCAGGTGCTCCCGCAGCCTGCCGCTCCTGAGAACACTCGGGTTTTTAAGATTCAGAAACAAAACGTTTCTGTTCTATCTCAGCCCCTTCCCGTGGGCAAGCTGCCACTGGCCCTTGAAGGACACCGAGGCCGCGTTTTCGAGGGCAGATGTGGCAGCAGGTGACCAGGGAATGGGCGGTCACGGTTCTGTGGTTCCAAAGCTGCAGCCTCGTTTCTCTGCCTGTTGGTTGTTGGGGGCAGGGCCCGGCACACAGATTCTGGGTGTGTGTCCCCAAGGCCAGCACCTCTGCTGAAATCTCCAGGCGGTGTGCTCCGGGGTCGGCAGCCCGGGCACCGGTGTGTGAGCTCACTGCCCCTGGCCCCCCTTTCTGTGTTTGGCGTCTGAGGGGTGAAGCCGAGGCATTTTTGGCTGGTTGGGGGTTTGTGTCTCACAATAAAGGTGGCGTCCCTTCCACCTTTGCAGGACTGGGTGGACGTCCCCTCACTGGACATCCCAGGAGGAGCCTCTGCTGTGCTCAAGGAGGCACAGACCTCTCCCGGGAGCCCGTGGGAGACAGTCTGGCTGAGCAGCTGTGAGAGTCTTCTTCTCTCTGCTCCTGTCTGCTGTGGGCTCCTGGCTCCCTGCTTACCCCTTGCCCCCTGCCATCATTTGTGGGGTCCCAGCACCCCAGAGGCCAGCCCGAGCTGCCGGGTCTCAGTCTTCCAGCTGGTCCTGGTCCCCACGCGGCCTCAGTGTCTGTCCCCAGTTCCCCTGGAATGGAATCTGAGCGTTTGAGTTGGGGTCAGATGTTCTCTGGGACCCTAACTGTGGTCCTGCTGGGGGGCCCAGGGAGAGGACAGGGATGGGAGGGGTACGAGGGGAATTGGGGTGCAGGATGCAGAAGGAGCAGGAGGGGCGCTGTGGGTAGGGTCTGGGGATCATGCTTTGGGACGCCCTGACACCACGCTTTGGGAGCGAGTCTTTGTGCACCTGGGTGTGTGCCCCCAGGGGTCCTGGGGACAGGGGATGAACATTCCGGTGCTGCTCGGGCAGGACCAAAGCCACGTGCTTCCAGGAAGTGCCACCTCTCCGTGGCCTCCTGGCCAGCTGGGGCAGAAGCTGGACTGGGTCTTCCTGCTCAGTTCCAGGGGCCGCTGGGTAGCTCAGCTCGTCAGTTAACCCTCGGTCCTTGATTTTACTGAGGGTGCTACGACCAGTAGCCCATTGAGTATTTCTGCAGCTTTGGGTAAGTTGTTCTGGCAGATGCTGGCATTAGTGAGCAGGGTCAGTGTCCCCGGCATGGACTTCTGGAGGTCAGCCCCAGGAAAGCGTGTCATTCCTGACAAACTCTGGTTTATTTCACTAGCTGACGAGTGTGAGGCTTCCCCTCTGTGCCAGCTGCCAGGGAGCTTGGAGTTGCACGCTGGCTCCTCTGCAGCACCTTTGTGCCTGGCATTCTGACCCCTTGAGTCCCTCTTCCCATTTCTCTTTGTTTCATGGCTCTGGTTTCAGATTTGTGTTTCCATCGAAACTTTTTTACCTGTGCAACAGAAGCCTCAGGAAAGGCAGTTTGGAAACTGATGGATGTGCTAAAGATGCAGGGCAGGCGGATGGTCGTCACCAAAATGTCCAGGCCCAGGGGTTTGTGGCACCAGGGGAGGGCACTGAGGAGGGTCCCAGGGAAGGCACTGAGGGGGGTCCCAGGGAGGGCACTGAGGGGGGTCCCAGGGAGGGCACTGAGGGGGGTCCCAGGGAGGGTACTGAGGGGGTCCCAGGGAGGGCACTGAGGGGGGTCCCAGGGAGGGCACTGAGGGGGTCCCAGGGAGGGCACTGAGGGGGGTCCCAGGGAAGGCACTGAGGGGGGTCCCAGGGAGGGTGCTTGGGGGTGCTCACGGGAAGGCGCTGGAGGGGGTTCTCCAGGGAGATTGGTGTGGGTGCCCCGAGTAAATTGCTGAGGTCTGTAGAGGAAAAGGAAAGGTGGGGGGAGGCCGAATTGCCCTGGAACCCAGGGTGGGGCTGTGCATCCTGCAGACAGCCAGTGGTTTCACTCTGAGTGAGCTGGGCTTGGCATGACCGAGCCACCAAAGGACAGGGCCGCCTCCCGAGCCCAGCTCCAGACAGCTGTGCATGGGCTTGCCCGTGCTGCGGGAGCAGTGGCTGTGGTTCTGACGATGCAAACTCGGTCTGTGGGACTCTGCCTTCCCAGAGGCACCGAGCCGGACTCTGCCTTCCCAGAGGCACCGAGCCGGCACCTGTTAACGACCTCGGCCCGCCGTCTCTCCCCTGCCCTGCATTGCCCAGCAGCCGTCCCTGGGGAAGACTCTCAGCAGCTGTCCCTGTCCCAGGGCTCTGATCCTGCACCTAGAATCGAGAGTGGCAGCACAGCCCCGAGATATGCTCTCCTTCACTGAAATGGGCGCAGATTAGAAAAGCACCCAGCTAAGGCACAGAAGACCCCTGCCTGGCGTTTGGCTGCATCTCCCCCACCCAGTCCCAGGGCCCTGACCGTGCCCCGTCCTGATGAAGTACACATGATGAGATGCCCTGGGATGTTGGGGTGCAGAGGGAAAAGTGTCCTCGGGGGCCACACGGAACTCAGGAAGGCTCACTACACATTGTGTGGCAAGACCAGGCGTGTTGGACATGGCTCCTGTGTTTGACCTGAGTGTCGTTCCCCCTGGGATGAGGTGTCTTCCCTGCTCACCGTTTCACTCAGCGGTTTCCTGAGGCATCATTCTCGTCCTGCTTCTACCACTCCCGGCCGGCCCCCCAGGCTCCCTTGTGAGGGGCGTGGCTTCGGCCAGCCATGAGCAGGCGGACAGCTTTAGCCTTTCCAGGTTCACCTCCAGCAGGTAGAGATGGCTCTGTGCTCGGGCTGGTGCCTGTGAAAGCAGATCTCTTGCTTGGCTCTGACCACTTGTGGCCAGCCGTGGGGACCATTGGGGCTTTTGCTCAAGGCAACCACTGTCCGCCCCACCCAGGTAGATGTCTGTTTGATGCACTTACTTCCGACATGGGGTCCTCAGTGTGCATGGCGGAGAGGTCACGAGGTCAGCTGGAGGGGAGGCAAGGTGAGTTTTCTTGGGGAAGAGTCTCTGATCCCTGGTGAAGAGTCTCAGCGAAGGTGCACGTTCACACCGGGCTGAACCTCGGAGCCCTCTGGAACTTGTGTCCTTTTAGGAGGGGCTACCAGAAGGCACAGGGAAACTTTGGGGTGTCTGTGTTAATGGTTTTACAGGTGCATCCATATGCCGAGATGTGTCCAATTAGGTACTTTCAATATGTGCAATTTGTATGACAATTATACCGCGATACAGCTGCTTAGAAATGAAATAAAACGAAACCTTCGCTCCTTCCATCGCGTTTGCCACATTCTGAGGTGCTCACCCGCCGTGTGGGCTGTGCTGGTGGACAGTGCTCTCATCATCGGCTCGTTCTCTTGGGCAGCGAGGGTCTGCAGCAGGGCCTTTCGGAGCAGGTGTTTGCAGGTAGAACCTGCTCTCTGAGTGGGACACACTCCTTTTGGTTTTGTTTTGCTTTATTAAAAAAATTTCCTTCCAATTACCGAACGAATACCTGAGTGTCTTCCTTTCGGTAAATGTTCCGGTGAGAGAGAGCGGGGCCATGCTCGCGAGAAGCATCCGTGCCAAGCCTGCTTTCCCTTTGGCAGGCAGACCGTGGTTCTCCCAGCTGCAGCTTTTTCCTGGGCTCTGCCCCACACGCTCAGGCAGCCACTGAGTGACGCATAAATAACCACATGGATGTGCCAGGACAGCCTTGCTCTTTACGGAGCTTCTCAGCTTGCCAGCGCCCCTTTCTGAGCTCCTGGATGCTGTTCTCAGCTGGCTCTGGGCTCTGACCCCTCCCCCTCCCTAGTCATGTGACTTTGGGCCAGTGACTCACTGAGCCTCAGTCCCCATCTGTAAAGTGGGTTGGCTAAGGCTCAGTGCAGTGGAGCTCGGCTCCTAGCCCCTGAGACGTACAGTCCTCTGGGTTCTGCTAAACTGTTGTCTCCTGGAGGAGCTGGACTCGTAACTTACCCCAACTGGAATGGGCTTGGTTGCTTAGAGTAAAAATCCCAAAACAATAGTGGCCTAAAGGAAGTTCGGAGGTGGGCAGTACGGGCGGGGGCAGGTGTGACGGCACTGCGTAGTCCTCGGGGGCTCAGGTACCTCCCGTCTTCCTGCTCTGCCTTCTTGACCCCAGCTTCCATCCTTGAGGTCGTGATCCAGAACAGCTGCAGGAGCTCTGGCCATCGCATCTTCATTTCAGGCAGTAGGGAGGATGACGTGGGGAGAGGAACAAACACATACTGTTCCCTGCAGAATCCCCTCATCTCAGCAGCCTTTCCAGACATTCTGATCACCTTTGCACCTCCTCCTTTTTGGCCAGGTTTTTGTCCTTCCATCCCCCGTAGCCTCAGGGGGCGGGGTCTGGGGGATGTAGCCTCCGTGATGCGCGAGGGCAGCTGGCGAGGGTGAGGGTGGGGGGTGGGAGACCCCAGCTGTCCCCTCCTGAACCAGCTACTGAGTATAGGAGAAAGAGCAGGTTTGCAAACGTATCTCTGTGGCTGGACACAAAGAATTTGAAGTCAAGATGTGCTTTAGGATTTCAGAGGACATATTTTGTCCTTCCATGAGGCCTCCTCCTGGTTCGAGGATCCGGCACACTCAGCTCTAGCGATGCTGGATGGGAATGTGTGGGGGCAGCCTGGCCCCTGGCCGGGTTTGGAAGAGCATGTTGTTCCCACACTCAGGCGATTGGTGCCCTTCTCGCTGCCAGGTGCTCTTCTGAGCCTTGTCCTCGTGTGGCTTGTCGAGGTGGGCCCTGTGGCTGGACCGCATTTCCAGACCTTGCAGATTCGTGTGGCCATGGCTGGCCGGTGGACCCCCCCAGCCCCCTGGCCCCCACGGGACTCCTGAAAGGGCAGGATCCCTGCTGTGTACTCCAGCTCCTACGCCCCGGGCCTGTCTCAGGAAATAGAACGCCATCCGTTGATGCCTCTGACCCGAGAAAACAGGATGAGCCAAGCTTGAGACGCTGCGCAGGCTCTGTCAGTGGGCAAAAACCGAAGGAACCCACTGGGGACCCGGCACAGATTTGCCCACAACAGACGGATGGGCCCAGTGCCACTGCTGGATTCCCACCCATGGCAGACCAGGGCACTGACCCAGCGTAGCCCAGAACCTTCCGTGCCCACTCCTGGCAAGAGACGACGCGTCCAGCCCGAGCACCTGCGTGCTTCTATGTGGCCTCACTGAAGGCCCGCCGGGCAGCCTCATCCCAGGTGCTGGCCTTCCCCGCTCCAATGGCTGCCCCCATCCCCAGGTGGCTCCCCCTGGGCACCTGTCCCCTCTCCATGAAGGACTGAAGGCCGCTGAGCCAAGCCCTGGTCGACCGACCTCTGGAAACCTAGAGGCTTGCAGAAAAAGGCTCTTTAATGACTTTTCCAGCTAAGCCAGGAGACTAACTAGTTCACCAGGCGACTAACAACCAGCTCTCCGAAGCTGCACGGTCCCCATGGAGCTGATTTATGGGAGGGGAAAATGCCTTGCTGGAATCAAAACGAATTTATGGCCTCAGGAGGGGAACTGACATTTCCTAGATCTGCAGCGGTCCTGTAAATCAGCTCCCTTTCTCTGCTCAGCGCCAGCCACAGCAGCCTTTGTAAATAAATGCCAAGCTTAATGAGTTTGGAAACAGCCAGGCTGGAAGTAACAAAGAAAGTGACAGTGGAGTGGGGGTGCGGGAGCTGGGGGTTCGCCTCCCACCCCACCCGGCGGAGGGGGGCCGGGCCTGGTGGCTGGTTTGGGTGAAAAGGCTGGGGAGAGAAGCCCCCAACAGCAGGGCACTGAGCCCATCAGCCTTACCCCACCCTTAGCTGAAGCCCCTATAGCCGGGCAGGGAGGCATCTTCCAGGGCCCTGTCAGTCACTGTTTCCCCCGCTGCGGCTCTGCTGACCCAGATGCTGACCTCCACTGCTTGGCCTGGAAACCTCCCTACATGTTGCAGAGCCTTCCCGTCCCTCACGCCCCAGACCAGATGAGTACGCTGCCCCGAGCCCTCCACGTGCACACCGGGCCTGACCCCCAGCACCCTGTTTGCAGAGTTGGGGTCCACAAGGGAACAGGGGCCCCCAGAGGAGTGCCGGGGGAAACCTCGATGGAGCCCCGGCTCAGGATGGCTCTGCCTCCCTGCCCAGCTTGGCTGCATGCCTGCGAGAGAAAGGAGGATTGAGGATGACCAGCTTTCCCTTTTCACTTTGGCTACCGGGAAGCACAGAACCCGGTGTCAACTGAGTTTTCTGGAAGGCTCCTTGGCATCACTGCCCCTCCTTCCTTGTCATTTTCTTGGTCATATTTTTTTAAGTTTTTTTCCCGTCTCGTGATACGTATTTCTTGATGTCCTTCTTACGGTGCGGTAGGAACTAATGAGCGGATGAACTTGGAGCCCTGGGTGGGGCTTTTCTCCACACGCCGCAGCTGGTCTGCTCCTGGCACTGCTGGCTTTGCACCGCAGAGAGACATTTTCTCGCACTTCCTGGAAGACAAAGGGCGTGGGTGGGAGCAGAGACGAGTTTGGGCACTGCGCTCCTAGATCTGTAAGCACAGTGCCAGAGCTGGCAGGAGAACCCCGGCGTAGTCACACCCCGGAGGTGAGAGTCCAGGCTCTGGGCTCCGTCCTCCTGTTGATAACCGCTGTAGGAACGGCAGGTCTCGGGAGGCTTTGCCACAGGATGCCCTGTGCCTAGAGCAAACGCCTCCATGGAAAAGGCTGAAACCTTTGCACCTTAATGGCCCGGGAAGGTTCTTGGATAAGTGCAGCAGCTGTCCTGGAGGAAACAGGCAGGGAGGGCGGCTCTGAGGCTTGTAAGTGCAGTGCCCTTTTATCTGAAGCAGGTATGTGTAGTAGCCACGTGGCCAGAGCAGGCGGCCCATGAGGAGCCCCCATTGACCCATGGCAGGCGCACTGCCCTGCTTTTCTGGGCTGGTCCTGCAGCCCCACAGCCACCGTGCAAGGAGTATGACTGTGACGAAGACCTCATGTCATCTGCCAGCCCAGCACATGGACGAACTGCGCTTCTGGAATCCCCAGGAGAACATCGCACGCCCCTGCCACTAAAGGGGGGGACGCGCTCAGGAGAAGTCATTACGGATGCGATCTGTCCAAATATCAGGCTCAGAAAATTAACTCTGAGTTACAGGCTTGCCGTGTGGGCTCAAATCCAAGCACTTGAAGCCATCTGTAAGGAGAGACCAGCCTGTCTGGCAAAGAAAGCCTTCTACAGAAATGGTTCTTGGATCACTCCCACAGCCTGTCACCCTGGAAGCTTTGCTGGCTGTCCTCAGAACGGGGTGAGGACGTGAGCTGCCGCCTCGGAATTCCTCACTGCTCAAGGTTGCACGAGAGCCATGGAGTCCCAAACCCAGTTCTTCCACCATGAGGGACCCGCCAGCCTCTCCGTGCCTCAGTTTCCTCATCTGCACAGAGGGTCGGGGTGGGCCAGCTGTGAATGACACCAAAGCTGGGGCCTCCGAGACCAGTTTGTCTCTCACTCTTGACACAGGCCTGGACGCCTGAGTGGGGAGCTTTGATGGATGCAGGTGCCCTGACCTCCCGCAGGGCTGTCTTGGCCTCCGGGTGGCTGGCAGAAGAGCCACGGCAGCAGGTAGCAGGCTCGAGCAGCCGTGTCCCCAGCAGATGGGGGACCCTGCTTCAGGTGTGTCCTCGGGAGGCCCCATCCCTAGCAGCCGCCCACCGGTGCAGGCCGGGCACCTGTTGGTGGGGGAGGATTGGCATAAGGCGGATTTGCTGCTCTGTCACTCATTTTTGAGCCCCCCCACCTGTCTAGGGACAGACAAATGCTACTGTGGCCCCCCCAGGACTGCCTCCCTTCTCTCAGTGGGAAGTGCATCTCCTCTTAGTGTGGGAAGTATTTTGGGGGCCCTCCATGTATAGGTTTAAAGAGAGAGCCTCTTATCACGCCCAGTGCTTGGAGGGCTCCTCGGGGAGGTGGGTGTCACAGGGTCTTTCTTTGGGTGGAACCAGCAGCTGGAGTCACAGCTTTAGCTCCCGAGGCACAGTCGTGTTGGGTCATGCTGAGGGACGTGCAGGGGCAGGGAAGGGCCTGCCGGCCCCCTTGGCATCCACAGACCCTGGATGCGGCACCCTCCCCTGGGACCTGGGATGACAGCTGTCCTGGCTCCGTCGGTGCCTGGCACAGGGTCCCTGTCCATAAGTGCTGCTGTCGTGCCTTGGGCAGCATGTGGTTGTGGGCAGGAGCTTGGGGCCGGCCGGGGGGGTTCTCGGGCACAGCAGTTTCCCTGGCTGGGCCCTGAGCTCGAGACTCCCGCAGATCTCCAGGGCTCCATTGCCCAGGGATGGCTCTGGAAGCTTCCTGGTTTGGGTCTCATAGGACCCTGGGGTCACGGCTGAGAACACGAGACACCGATCGTCACTTTTATCAGTGTGTAAGAGGCTTTCAGGCTCTGAGAAGGAAGATGGAGATTTTTCACTGCTCTTTCAAGCTCTTCGAGCATCTAGAGAAAGGCGTTTGATGTCCAGCTGCCTGGAGGGTCACTGGCCGAGAGCACTCAGTTAGAATCCTGGCTTGGGGGGCAGCTGGCACCTGTGCTGTGCAACCCTGGGCAGTCCCGTCGACTGCTCATCTGTAGTCTGGGATGTGGTGTGTTCCCGGCAGCAGGAAGTCTTAAACAAAAGCTGATTCCGCCCTTTTCCCAAGAAGAGGATTTTTTTTTTAAGTTTTTTGGCCCACTTGATTATAAGGTTTTAGGGATAGAAGAAATAGTCAAACATTACTTTAACTTATTTAACTCGGGAAGCACACTGCACCATGCCCTGTTAGCGGAGCAGGGCCTCTGCATCTGCAGTGCGTGACTTGCTTTCCTCAGGCCCCGCCTGGGCTTCAGGCTCAGGGGCTGTGGGTCCCTCTGGGACGTGCCCTGGGCTGGGCCCTGGCTGTGGAACCCCAGGACAGATTTGCTGCTCGCCAGACACTCCTCGCCCTGCCCTGCCCACCACCGCCCTGCCGGGCGAGCGTCCAGGCCAGCCTCGTGCAGCCCAGCCCCCAGGAGCTGCAGAATCCCCGCCGACTTTGTCCCTCTCTCTTTTTGAACCAAATCCGTTGAATGGTCTCTGTGAGGTATGTCCCCAGAGCTGGCTGGGGCCATCTCGGGTCAGTGTGTCATCCCCAGCCACGCTTTGGGGTTCAAGGTGAAATCTTTGTGTGGGGGGGCATTTGGCCACATGAGAAACTAGGAGAAGACTCATCCACAGCCCTCTTTTTAGGGGACGCTGGTTCCAGTGAACCTCTCCCGAGAGTCCTGTGTCTTGTGGGATTGTTGAGTCAATGCTCATTTATTGGGGAGGGCTTGGCCTCCCCGGCCCTGGGCGGGACACAGGGTTCCAGGGGCCCGGGCAGATCCACTGGCCTTCAGAGAGCTGGGCTACGTGGAGGGTGGTGCCCACCCAGCCTGGGGGAGACCCTGCCGAGGCCCCGAGCAGGGTCTGGGCCTGGCTGGTTGCCCATGATGCCTGGGGTTCTTGGAGCCCAAGTCCCAGCTGCCTGCTGTGCACCGGCCGAGGGCACTCTCGTCTCCCCTCTGGGAAGAAGCGTGTCCCTGTCCCCTAAATGTCTTTGCTACCTGCACCACAGGGACGTGTACTCTGGCCAGCTTGGCCTCTGTGTCCTGCACGGCTGGTCGCTGGTGAGGGTCACCTACTCAACATGGGGCATCTCCCCAGAAGCAGCCGCTTCACCCCCCAGACCCTCAGGATGCTTCGGCACTGGGCCCGGCTGTGTCTCCACACGAGTGGCTTGACCGGGTGGATGCAGAAGCATTTGTGATGCCGGCGTGCCTGGTGATAAGACCCCTGGTGTGTCCTGGGCCCTGGGCAGCAGCACTTGGTGGCAGCTTGCTAGGTCCTCAGGCAGCCAGTGGAGATGCTTCTCTGGGCCCCATTTTACAGAGGAGGGGACTGAGGCCCAGGGAGGTCAGGTCAGCTGCAGAGGCAGGGAGGGGCCGGGCCCAGTGGGGGAGGGGGTGTCCTGGCTTCAGCTTGTAGGAAACTGAGGCCCCGAGGCATTAGCTGACTCTCCCAAGGCTGGGACAGCTGACACACGGTGGAGCCGGGATCCGACCCAGCTCCTCTGACCTCTGGGGCAGGGCTGTCCTTCCCACCCCAGGCTCCTGCCTTTTCGGTGGAGGATTACGGAGTTTCTGAGTACACATTCAGGGTTACGGAGCTGCCGTCAGTATGGAGTCAAAGCCCAGACCCTGCCCTGGGACCTGTCCTGTGCTGGGCTTCCAGTGTGAGGAGCAGGGGGCTGGTGCCCAGCGGGGAGGGAGCAGGGGAGCGGTCTGCTCCTGCAGAGGGCTCCTTTCTGTTGTTTTGTCTTACTTTTTTCACTTTAACCAGGTCGTTCCATTTTCTGTCCTCTGGCATTACTTGGCATGTGCCAATGCACTGCTGCAGTGATCCCTGCCACAATGCTTGTTTTGGTGCGTTTTCTCCAAATTTCTAAGGTAAAAGAACAAACAATATGCTTGCCATTTGCCTTGACGTTATTTCCTCTCAAATACAAATGGTAAGGTGGGCCATAGTGGCTCAGCAGGCAGAGTTCTCGCCTGCCGTGCTTGAGACCCGGGGTCAATTCCTGGTGCCTGCCCTTGCCAAAAAAATAAAAGGAAAGACAAATGGTAGTGGACCAGCAACTGATAGAAAGCTCTAAAATAATACAGAAATGGAATCAGAATGTCACTCATGTGAAAAAACAGAGCGTACAAATACAATTAAATGAGCAGCTGGTGTCCAGTAGCCGCCTTGCTCTCTGGCCACATGATTTTTCATGGCTGAGAGCAGCCTTCTATATCGCATCTTTGCAGGGGCTGACACGCTCTCGTGCTGAGGGTCAGAAAAACTCTTACCTTTCTGAAGCTTGGAGGATGCTTGCCGATGGAGTCATAAAATCAGTTGGACAGCCCTTCCCTTTTGAGGTTTTATGCCAATTGTAGATGCCAGTGTTTTCTTTTTGTTGTTTGTTTTTTTACAAATAACCGCTTTATCGAGATGAAATTCATATACCCTCCAAATTGCACAATTCAGTGCGTTTTGGGATATTCACAGAGTTGTGCAGCTATCACCACAGTTTAATTCCAAGACATTTTTTTTTCTTTTTCCTTTTTTTTAATACATTTTTTTATTTTTAATTTTTATTATTATTTTTATTTTTTCTCTATATTATCATTCTATATCTTTTTCTGTTGTTTTGCTAGTTCTTTTCCAAGACATTTTTATCACCATGAGAAGCAATGCTGTACCGTTTTCCACCACTGCCCACAACCCAGGCCCTGCTTGTCACAAGTCTCCTTTGCGCCCCTGTGGATTTGCTTCGTCTGCACAGTTCACGCACATGTCCCTGCCCGACAGCTGCAGGTTTGGCCCGACCTGCCGTGTTGGCGTTCAGTCCTGAACACAGGGTCTTTTGTGATGTGTCCTGTGCAGATGCTGGAAGTGGTGGCAGGTCCAGCCCCGGGACTGGATCCTAAGGGGCTCCACGCCCAGTTTCTTCTCCGGGCACTTCCAGGTCACTGGCATGGCTCCTCACCCTGGGAGTCTCATGGTGGGTGCCAGAGCCTGGGGCCTCCTGTGGTATGCACTGGGTTTGGGGGAGAGACCCTCAGCTTTTGAGGGGGTTGAAAAGCTGGGAAGGGGCTAACTGTTGCCCGCTCCCCAGGCTCTCTCCCTCTGTGACTCGCTCCTGCCTTCCAGCCCCTCTGACCCTGACCTCCCTGACAGAGCGGCGCCTGCTTTGTAAAGGGGCACCAGGGGAGGTCCCGGTGGTGTTGAGGCCTCTTCTTTGGGCTCAGAGGGTGTAGAGCAGTTTCTTGCCTTTGCAGGGCCTTCCATCCATCGTCCTTCCAGCTAGGGGGCTGCCTGCTGCCTGCGTTGGTGGGTGTACAGGGCCCCTTGGGCCCCTGGTGCTATCGCAGTGCTCTCCTGGCCTGGTGCAGTCCCAGGCTTGCCTGTCCTCAGCTGGGTAGGTGACTAGAGCCCTTTGCACAAACGGCTCCTCCTTTCCTCACTGGTGGGCCTTAAACTCTAAAAGCTACATGTGGGCGGTGGGGGGTTATGAGAAAAATGCAGGGGATGGCTGGGGTGATCTGTAGGCACCCCAATCAGCCAGCTTTCTAGAATTCTGGCAGGCAGTAGACGCCACTCCCAGTTTCTCAGGCCAACCCGGGAGTGGAGGTGCAGAGGCTTCGGAGCAGGGAGCCCCTGCCACCGGGTTCTGCACCTGTGGACACTCCACCTCTTAGCGGTGGCCCTCTCTGGACCTCAGATTCCTCATCGGGTCAGGCCTTCCTGCTCGGCATCCAGCTGACCAGCTGAGTGTCCAGTAGATGCATGCAGGGCCTGGACCTCATGGCTGTCGGGTGGGAATGTGCTGGAGGGCTCAGACTGAGGGCCAGGTGGTGGTCTTCAGAAGGGTCATCGTGGGGGGACAGCTGTCACATGGCAGCGGAGGAGCCCTCAACTCCTGGCTCAGAGGGGCTGCTGGAGTGTCCTGCAGAGGCACTGGTGCACTCGTGTCCTCCAAGGACCTTTGGAGTTGCCCAGGGCTGGGGCGTGCCCAGCTGCTTCCTTTGTGCTGCCAGAAGGAAAGGTCCCTTGTCATCAGGGCCCAGCAGAGTCCTCCCGGGGCCAGGTTCCAGGTAGGGACCTGTCATCAACATCCCCGTCAGCTCCTACCAGCTCTGCCCCTGGCCACGTGATTGTCCGTCAGCGGGACCCCAATTTGAGCTGGGACAGGCGGGAGGCAGCCTGGGGGGCTGGGCCTTGGAGGGGCTGCTGTGTTCCCCCCTGCCCCGGAGCCCACATCAGGTGGTGGATCTTTGTGAGTGTACCCACCAGTCCTCACAGCCTGCAGGCAGCTTGCCACCTGCCTGCATTCTGAGCAGCCATTTGTGCGTCTGGGAGAAGGAAAATGGGAGCCGCGAATGTGGGGTTGAGGGGTGAGCCTGGCCTCCGTGTCCAGGGCAGCGGCATCAGCATTCGCATGCATTCGGCGTCTGGGCAGGGCGCACCCCCGGGAGCTGGGCCGGTGCCGCTGGTTTGTCTGATGTCATCCAGGTCATCATCCTGGGGGTGCCTTTCACAGCTCCCCCCACAGCAGGTCATTGACCGGGCACGCTCCAGAGGGCATGTGGAAGTGGGATTTCCTGGTCGTCCGCTGGGTCTGGTCCCGCCTGTCTCCCCTACAAGTTCCTGCTCTGACCCAGGGTTCCTCTTCCCTTGTGCAGGCAAGTCCCGCATGGACCTGGGGCTCCTCTTCCCTCTGCCCTGTGGGAGCAAAGGACAGCTTGTCCACGCGCGACACAGCTGCTCAGCACAGGCCTGGAGGCCCAAGGCAGACGTTCAGTAAGGCAGTCCCCGCTCCCTGTCGTCCAGGTCCGGAGGGGGCGGCGGAGGGGCAGAAAGAGCTGCAGGAGGCTTCACCGGTCCAGGGGGCTGTGACCTTGGCCAGTGACCTAATTTCTGGCCCCGCCGGGATGTGTGTTTATAAACTGAGGTCTGGTGGGCCTGGCTGAGCCTTCTCCAGAGGGTGTGGCTTCCTCACCAACCCCCCAGTCCCCTGCTGCCTCCCCAGGCTACTGCCCTCTATTTCCAAGGTGAAGAGAACCCCGCCTATGTTCAGAGAACCCTTCCCAGTTGATGAAGCCACTTGTCTTGAATCCAAACACCAGAGCCTTGGGGGCTCACACCGGGACATGGCCTCTACCCCCACCCCCAACTGAGGTTAGCCCAGGTCCAGCCACCCCTCTGCATTCTAAACCCTCCCCCATGCCTTCCCCTCTTTCCACCCCTCCTCACCCTTCCCCTCCATCTTCCATCCCTCCCCTCCCTCTCCCTTCCGTCCCTCCTTTGGTGTCTCCCACAGTTGTGACTACTGAACATGTCTCCAGAATTGTCACATCCCCCTTGGTGGCAGAAACCCCCCATTGAGAGCCCCAGAGGTTGTGTTGGGAGTGTGGGTCTGAATTCAGGTCCTGTCTCCCAAGCTGTGTGACCTTGAGCAAGCTGCTCACCCTCTCTGAGCCTGGGTCTGCACTCCTGCAAACTTAGCCCAGGCACAGAGCCCTCCTGGGTGCCAGTGCTTAGCAAACATGACTTGACACGGGAATGCCAGTAGAGGGTAGGGTGCCACTTGGGGCCCTCCAGATTCCCGCAGAGTGTCCCCCAACGGCTTCTGTGCCGTGATGCCCAGGGAGGCTCCTGCAGCAGTGGGGCTCAGTGGAGGCTGCAGCCCCCACTGTGGGGCCACTCGTGGCCTCTGTCAACTCCAGGGTGTGGTGGTGAGACTGAGGCTGAGAAGGGCTCCGGCGTGGTGGTGACCCCAGGCTGTGGGGTCAGGGTTGCTGCTCCAGGCTCTTGGGGTGTCACTGCTGGGAAACTGTGGGAAATCAGATGGCACCCCTCTTCCCACAGATGGGGAAACTGAGACTTAGGGGGCAGCACAAGCGAGTGCCAGAAGATTTCCCATCTAGGGTGCCACTGCTGGCCCAGCCGCCCTCTGTACCCTGGCTTAGCTGCAGCTCTCTATGCTGGGAAGGGGAGGGGCACTTGATTCCGGAGAAGCCCCTCTTGGGCTGGCCAGGGCCCTGCATCCCATGGCCTGGCTCAGCTCAGTGAGTGAATCCTGGCTGACACCTCTCTGGGGTCCTGGGGCTGTGAGCTGGTCAGTCGTGCTGGCTGGGGCACAGGTAAGGGCAGGGAGGCTGGCGGGTGGCCCTGCTGGCTGTGAATGGGCAAAGGAAGCCAGCCAGGAGGAGGGGGCTGGGAGAGGGCAGCGAGGGAGCGGGACCCTGCTCTGAGAAGCGGGGACGGAGACTCTGTTCCCCTAGGGGCCACCGGCACACTTGGCCCTGCCAGCTGTCTGCACTCAGTCCTGCTGCCGTCGTGGGCCCCGAGATGCCTGTCCCCAGGAGCCTGCATTCACAGTCAGCCCTTTGAGCATGTTCTGTTTCCCGTGTCCACAAGGGCCTTGGAAAGGAAAAGCTCATTATTTTCTTTCTTTCTCTTTCCCTCCTTCTGTTTCTTTTTACAATTCTTCCTTATTTGAATTTCTCTTCTTCAGGCCAGAGAGTGCCCAGGTTGATATCAGAAGATCTGCAATATTTTTGTGCATTGGTTATAAAAATGGAAAGTTTTTTGCTGGCTTGGGAAGACGGTGTTTCTGGTGAGAGGCGGCTCAGCTGCTGAAACAGGAGATCCAGAATTAAAGCAGTTACACACGGTGTACGCTTCTCTCTCTCTAATGCGGAAGTCCAGGATGGCACGACTGCCCCTCTAGGTTAGGCTCCCAATATCACGTGGCTTGGCCGTCCTCAATGATTCAAGGTGGCTGCTCGGCTCCTGCTATCTCACCCACCTTCTACACTTAGGGAAAGAGGGTGAAACGTGTGTATCTGTTGTCTACCAGTTTCACTCGTCCCATAGTCCAGAATGTTCTGCTGCAAGGGAGAACGGAAAATATGGTTGCTAGCTGGGCAGCCCCCTGCCCATCTGAAACTCATTTCTCGTGGAGGAAGAGGAGGAGGAGTCTTAGGGAGGGGCTTGGCTAACAGTCTTTGCCACATTTGGGGAGTGCTTTGTCCCTCATTGACCTTCTGGAACTCTCCCATTCTCTGCTTTTCTCAGGTGAAATTTCTTTGCTTTTCATGAAGGGAGTTATCAGATCAGCAGGATGCCTTGATGCATTAGCACTGGCTGAGTGCATCATGGCTGCTACTCCTTGAGTCCCCTCGCCCCAGGTGGGGTGGGCGCCTTCAGCCCCTTTTACTGTAGATAGGAGACCAGGGTGTGGACTGCTCCATGTGGCCATGGCAGACTTGGGGTCTGACCCGGGGTCCGGCTGCACGGAGTGGGCTCCCTGCAGGCTCTTGATTCTACGAGTCAGGCTCACGCCCCTGAAGTCCTGGCTCCATGCGTTATAGATGTGCCAAGCTGCAGTGTGCTTTATTGCAGCACCCCAGGCAGGTGTCTCCTCTTTGCTCAGCCTGCCTGAACCCCTTTGTGGGTGTTGTAATCCCTTGTGGGAGGCTCTCCCTGCACCCAGGCTACTCCTTTGCTGGAGGCTCTCCCCGCACCCAGGCTGCTCCTTTGCAGGAGGCTCTCCCCGCACCCAGGCTACTCCTTTGCTGGAGGCTCTCTGCGCACCCGGGCTGCTCCTTTGCGGGAGGCTCTCCCTGCACCCCAGTTGCTCCTTTGCTGGAGGCTCTCCGCGTACCCGGGCTGCTCCTTTGTGGGAGGCTCTCCCCGCACCCGGGCTGCTCCTTTGTGGGAGGCTCTCCCCGTACCCGGGCTGCTCCTTTGCGGGAGGCTCTCCCCACACCCGGGCTGCTCCTTTGCGGGAGGCTCTCCCCGCACCCGGGCTGCTCCTTTGCGGGAGGCTCTCCCCGCACCTGGCTGGGCTCCATGGATGTGTGCCTGGATGTCACTAATTGGTGCAGCTCTCGGTCCCAAAAGGATGACAGCCCCTTCCCTGCAGAGGTTATGATATGCCCGAGGGTTGCCCCAGGACTGGCCCCTTCGTGGTCATGTATTCCTGGGAAATTCTGTTATTCCAGTCCCAGAATACTTCTTTGGAGGCTGCGTGGAGCCCTGGCTTTGTATTCCTGTTAGCCTTTGCCACATTGATAAAAGACTGTCACATTTGGAAAGCCAGATTACGTTGAACAGGAGGGGGAGGGAAGAGAAGAAAGAAGAAAATACGTTTTTCTAAATGAAACGTCTTATAAACAAATAGTTGTGCTTTAATGCCCCAGGGACTTTCCTGGTATTTCACGGCGTGCCTGGTCATTTCTAGAAGCTGAGGCTGATGCATCTGTCTGGCCTAATCCATCTGTGTATTCCAGGAGCCGAGGTGCCTGCATCTTGACAGAGGGCTGCCTCGCCCCACCCATTTTATGGGCTCCAAAGGGGCGTGATACCCCACGTCCCCATGGGTCCAGAAACCCCTGGCTGGCTTCCCAGCTGGGATTAGGCCAGGGACTTCCAACCAGCAGCTGGAACCATCTCAGAATGGGGGGGCCCAGCCCCCGGCCCCTGCACCTTCATCCTCCTTAGCCCAGGAGACCTCTTCTCATGGCCTCTGGCCAGAGCCTTACAGCCTGGTGGTGTCCAGAGTAGCGTGTGTGACCTCCTTGGATGAGTCTGTCTCTCTGGGCCCCTGTGGCCCAAACTGAGGGCAGACAAGTAGATGATGCCTCAGAGCCCAGTGCCCTTCTCTTCCCGTCGTTTTGCATCTGGCTGCAGGGCTTCCCCCTGGAGCGCAGGACCTGGCCCTCCCCGACGGGCGTTTCATTTCTATGCTGTTGATGTTGTCTCCTCCCTGAATAATTAACTGTCTCACCAGAGCCCAGGATCCTTTAATTGGGAGACGTGTCACTTTTGTTTCTGCAGAGGAAAAAAATTAAATTGTGTGTGCATACAATTAATCTTGCTAATGGCAACCTTTCTCTATCTGGGAATTAAATGTTAGGTATCTTGAAGCCAGCCTATGGGGTGGTGTCCTTTGGAACAAATCAATTAACTTGGGCTTATTATACTAATTGAAGTAAATCCTGGCGCCGGCCCTTTGGTGGAAGCAGGTCTCGCCTGGCCCGTAGTGAGGCTCGGATTCATGTGAAAGCCGGAGAAGCCCTTCTGGGGCCACGCCTGGGAGCTTTGCATGTCTCCGGGGCCGCAGTTTCTGTGGAAGCTACCTGTGGACGCCCATAGCCCACTGGTCGGGAGGAGTGCGGGCACCCCTGGGCTCCGGTCCAGGAAGAAACAGGTGTGTGCACTCCCCTGGGGCTGCTTTAAAGTAAATGGGAGCGAGGAGCCCGGGGGTCCAGGGAAGGGGGCTTCTCTTCTTAATGACAGAACTTCCTTAAGGGGCCAGCGCCTGGCCTGGGGCTCTTCACCCCTTCCCATCTCACCGGGACCCCAGGATGGCCATGGTGACCCCAGCATGGCCGTGGTCACCCCATGGTGTCTATTGTCACACCAGGATGGCCGTGATCACACTGACATGGCCGTGATCACTCTGTGATGGCCATGGTCACCCCAGCATGGCTGTGGTCACCCTGTCATGGCAGTGGTCACTCTGGATCGGCTGTGGTTACCCCATCATGGCCATGACTGCCCTGTGATGGCCGTGGTCACCCCAGCTCCTAGATGAAGTGCCGTGTGCAGAGTCTGGGTAGTCTCATGGGTGCCCTGAGCTGACCTGGAGGTGGCTGAGCCAGGTGGAATCTGTCCGAGCAGCTTGGCGGCTGTCCTCCCCAGCACTCCAGCTCCCCCACACTCACTCAGCTTGCCCGGTCCCAGGGGGGAGTCTGTGCAGTGAGTGTGTGTGCCCTCGGCTTGCTCTCCACTACGGCCAGCCTTGTTTTCTGTTGGGGCAGGGAGAGCAGCTGCTTTCTGTCCACCTTTGCATTGTGGCTGGTTTGCTTCCTGCACTGGGCTCTGAGGAGGTCACTGTAATGCAGCCTCATTCTGGACCCATCCGAGGCGAGGGGTAGGGGGTGGATTGGTCAAACACGAGGGTCGCTGTCCCCTTCATGGGTCCGGAGGTCTGACCTGGGCAGCTGGGAGCTGGGGGTCCCTGGCTGGGAGGATCCGTGGAGGTGGAGAGAGCAGGGGGCTCTGGGACCCCCACCCCAGTAGGACCTGGGATGGTCTCTCCCCTCCGTGGGCCCCAGTTCCTTCCTCAGGGGGATGGGGGCTCATTCCCCACCCCCAGGCTGCTTGTGAGGATCTCAAGACCCAAAGGGAAGGGTGGAGGCCTGGGGCCTGGGAGCCGTCGCTGGCAGGCTGGGGCTGTGTGTCACCCCGTGCTGACCTGCCCTCATCAGCTTTGTGGGGTCTCAACCTCCAGCTCCTGAGGACGGGGATCCTGAGGCCTGGGGGCCGTCCTCATTGATGACCTTCAGGATGGGTGTGTGCAGTCCTCCCAGCTGTGCATGGGCTTCTGAGCGCCGAGGGGCAGGCAGGGAGGCGCGGTGGGGTGCCCAGAGGATCTGCAGCTGAGATGGTGGTTTCTAGCACTTTCCTGGGCTCAGGTGTCCCTGTCTCTGGGAGCCTGGCTTCCCTCTGTACCCCGCTCCGTGGCATTGGCAGAAAGAGGTGGGCTCGGAACGGCTGAGGCTTAGCTTTGTTCTCCATCTGGGGGTCCATGACTGCTCGAGGCCCCGCTTCAGCCCCTGCCGAGGTCCCTGAGGGCACAGGGGTGCAGAGGTCACTTCTCCTGAGTGGAGCCTGGCAGATGCCCCTGCCCCTGCCAGAATGGGCGGCCTGGCTTGTGAGTGTGGGTGCTGGTGTCTGGGGCCAGCGCCAGGCCTGCTTGCTTGGACGCCCAGAGAGGCCAGGAGAAGGAGCAGCCTCTGAGCCCTTCACCCTCGCTGGAGCCCTGCCCAGGAGCCAGTCGGCTGTGGGGCCTGGGAAAAGCCCTGTCCTCTCGGGGCCTGCAGCGCTGTGTCTGCCCCCAAAGCCAGCCTTTGGGTTTTGGAAGCCCTGACCCCATCCCCATTATGCCCCTATCTGAACCCAGCAGAGCCCCTGGCTGAGTGTTTGCGGGAGAACGGACTTTCGTGCTCTCGGGCTCACTGAAGGCCCTGCCCCTCTGTGGGTGGAAGTCCAGAGGCTCTTCTAGAAAGCCTGCGTCTCCACGAGGGGAGCAGCCCCGCGGGAAGTGCACCGAGCGTGCACGCTCGCTTCCACGCGCAGGAACGTCTTGTTTCCTTTTCTCGAGAGGGAGGCTTCGGATTTCCATCCACTAGGTGCAGGCACAAACAGAAGGTCCAGGGAGGGGACGGCGCGCGAGGTCTTCGTCCCCTGGCCTCCATATGGGGGCGGGCGGAGCCAGGTCCTGGCCAGAGCTCGGAGAGCAGAGCTCAGTGTCAGGTGGGGCCAGGCTGAGTCCTGCATGGCACTCCCTAGCTGGGCTGTCCTAGGCAGGTGGCCTACCCTCCTGCTGGACAGGGTTACCCTGGCTCCCCCGGGCAGCTGGGAGGACCAGCAGGTGCTGGACCCTGGAGGGCAGGTGTCCCTGGGCAGCGGGGGGCCTTTACTCCACCCTGGTGTGAGTTTTCCTGGCCCCTCTCTGTGCTGTTTTCACTGTGGAGAGCCCGGATGTGGGAGGCGGCACCAGAGTGTGATTTGGGCTGTGTCTGGCTGCTGGGGACAGCGTCACTGACTGCTCAGCCCAGCTCAGTCCCTCAGAAGCCTGTGCTGGGCAGTCAGTACCCTTTGGGGCTCCCAGCACAGCACCTGCTCGACTGTGACCTGGCGTGTCAGGGCACTGGGTGGGCCTGGCCTGCTGTGGGGAAGCACCGGCTAGGGGTGGGGAGAGGGACTGGAGGCTGCTGCCTGGGCATCAGGCTGGAGTCTCCGAGGCCTGAGTCCAAGGAGCCACTTGCCCTTGTTAGCCCAGCGACCCTGGGGAGGTGTCCTGTCCTCACACCTGGCTTCCTTATCTGTATGAGGGACCCCAGCCCGTACCTTGGCAGAGGGGTCAGCAGGGGCTGTGGGGTGGGGATGGGGCTTGTGCCCGCCCCTGGAAGTGAGGCCAGCACAGATGAGGCTGGCGCTGGGAGTGCCCGCTGCCTGCAAGGCCGCAGCTCGACAGCTGTGCTTTGCTTTGCTTTGCTTCCCACACCTGTCCGTAGGTGTGTGCCTTGGCCTGTCAGAGAGCAGACAGATGAGCGCGGGCCCCAGCAGCTGGGAGGGCCCAGGGATCGCCCGGTGGGGCCCTGGGGACCACTCCTCAGTCAGCATTGCCCCTTCAAGTTCACCCTTTCCGTGGTTTAGGTTTAACTTTTCATTCACGCGTAAGAGCATCTCTGCCTCTGAGCGAGTGAGCCGGGGGCTCCTGACACTGCCGGCCAGTGACACTGAGCCTGTTAAATGGTCGGCTGCCTAGGCCGGGGTGAGAATTGGCTGTCGGCCGCTGGGTGTCCTCCCTCTCTGGGCCACGGGCTTGCGGGGGGACCCCTCACCCTCTCTACTTGTAGGCCGCGGTGAGGAGCACGGCCGAGCCTCTGGGTGGCGACGAGGTGCAGAGGCCTCTGTGCGGGTGGATGACCTCCCTCCCGGTCAGCACTGTCTCCCATTAAGCCCCTTGACGTCTCGGGGTGCTGGGCAGGGCTCAGGCTTGGAGGGAGACGGGCAGCAGGAGGCACCCCGTTGTTAGCCGCCACCAGGGGCGGCTGACACAGCATGTACCCCACCAGCCGGGCTGTGTGTGGATGGCCTGTGGCTGCCCCCTCCTCCTCCTGAGCCCGCAGGAGCAGCCGTCAGTGGTCCAGCTCCTGGACACTCTCCTCACTTCTCCGCTGCCGAGCATGGCCTGGGCATGGCCTCGAAGACGGGGTCATCGGTCAGCAGGGATAGAGAGCGCTTCCCCTCTCTTCCTCCCACCCACATGCTTGTGTCTGGCTTGGGCTGAGGGGTGTGGGGGGCGAGAATCCGGGGCATGTCCAGGGCTGTCGTTGATGCTGGGTGTACGGCCGGAGCCCAGGGCTGATGGCTGGGTGTTGGCCACGAAGCTGATCAGGTAGGCCCTGCTGGCGCTCAGCCTGCACTGTGAGGCTGCCGGGGCCCGTAAGTGACCAGAGGCCATGGGCCTTCCCCCATCTCTGCCATTCTTAGGTCCTGGGAGGGGTTCCTGGGAAGGAGGGGGATCGAGGCTCTGAACGGTCAGCAGCATGGCAGGATGTGGGCATTGGCTGGGTGAAATGCGCTACAGCAGCCTGCGCTGCTTTGGTGGAATCCCTGGGGTCTCTGCAGACTCTGTGGAGGAAGAGGATGAGGTGAGGGGCTGTCCCTCGCCTGCAGGCTGCTCCAGGCTGCCCTGAGACCCCGGCCTGCACCCCCAGCCCCCTTCCCAGGGCTGGCTCCTGAGCTTGGGCAGCTCCTTTTCAGGAGTCCACACATGCCTGTCCTGTCCCCAAACCCGGCTAGCCATGCCGTCCCCGTCTCGGTGGCAGGGCCCCAGGAAGCTGGGAAGTTTGGTTTAGGCTTTGAGACCTGAGTTCAGCGTCAGACACAGGCACCACGGTGGAGGCTGCACGAGGGTCAGTGGCTCCTCGTGGCCCAGAGAGAAGAGGGTGCGCTTTGGAGGGTCATGTCAAGGAAGGGCCGTGGGGTGGACGCTTCCTCCCACTTGAGCTTCTAAAGAACAGCAGCTCCTCTGCATTCACAGTTCTGTATTTGTAAACTCCTCTTCTCACTAAAATGTGTTTGTAACCCCCGGTTAATATTCATGCTGCATTTGCAGTCACTCGCAGACTTGCGCAGAGTGGCGAGAACTGTGAGCTGCCCGACACATGTTCCCAGTTGAGGGAGGCAAGACGACACCTTCTGCCCTGTTTCAGCTCCCACGCCGTGGGCACGGGGCCTTCGTTGTGTTACACTCCGTGCCACGCCTTTTGCATTTGTGTGCTCTGTGCTGGCAGAGTCACTGCAGAAAACGGCTCCCCAGCGTGGTGCTGCAGTGCTGTCCAGTGCTCCTGGGCGCGAGGCGGCTGCAGAGGGCCGGATGGAGGAGAGCCGGGCCGGCTGGAATCCGGACGCTGCTGGCTGTGAATCCGGGTTCCACGGTAAACACGCCGCAGGGCTGTGCGTCGACCGGGTGAAGTGTCATGGCCAGAGGTGCATGGGGAACTCGCCCAGTATTTCCATGGGGCCATAGCGCGGCATTTGCTAAGTCGTCATCCGCGGTGGCATTTGGGAACGTGGCAGGTCGGCTGTTGATGGGCAGATAGAGGCTCTGTCCATCTCAGGACTCATGGACAGTCGTCCCTAGGGGTTGCAGGAACAGTGTCACTTGCAGCCGCTGCCCATGTGAAACGGGAGTGATGGCTGCGTGTCATTGTGGGGTTGTCGCGTAGATTAAATAAGACACTGGTGTGTGTTCCTGCTTGGTGGGCTGGCGGGGAGTGCCGGCTGCTGGGGTCTTCAGGTCCGGCTGCCCCTGGGAAAGGTGGGAGCAGAGCTGGCCGGCTGGGGCGGTGCAAGTGTGTCCACTCCGGCTGGTTGTGGTGGCAGCTGGGGGGCTGCTGCAGGTATACATGTCAGGGCGCTGCCAGCCGGTGGATGCACGGGCTTGGAAGAATTGCAGGGTCCTTTGAAGCAAGTCCCCGCTTAGGAAGAGGTGCCCCTGTTTTGGTGATTATGAGCTGAGCCTTCTGAGCCCCTGGAGTGAAGCTTCTGGAAGGGCACACCTGAGAGTAGACAGGTGTGAGGGGGAGGCCCTGGAACTTTGGGCAAGGATTGGAGCTGCAGGCAGACCTGAAATCTGCCCCTATTGTTTTCCTTTTCCTGGCTGAAATAAACCAGGTGCTGCGAGATGCAAACCGGGAGTCCTGATCGGTTTCCTCCATCCTCATCTAAACATTTCCTTCATTTATCTACCAGTGTTATCACCGATCCATCCAATGGATCAGGAAAGCTATAACTTTGTGATTTTGTATGAATAAAACTGATTAAATGACTTTGGGATTTCTTTTATTTAAAGCTTGTGTTTTTAAAAACATTTAAAGTGAACTTTTTTTTGAAGTATCCCTTTTATATGGAAAGAGCCTGTGTCCTAAGTGGACACTAGATGGATTTTCATGAGGTCGACACACCAGACACCCGTCTGCTGGGCGTGTCTTGAGGGCGGGGAGTTCTGGCTGTGCCTGTGGGACCGTAGGCAGAGCGCGGCAGGAGCCGGCACGGGCCCTGGGTTCTGTCCATCAGCGGATGAGCTCCTCTGGGGGGTATAGGAGGCCTGGTGAGGGCTCCTGGGTGGGGGACAGCGCACACTCGTGCGTGGAGAGTGTCAGAGCGTGGCACAGAGGGCAGTGCGGGATCCTTCACGCTCCTAGTGTGCTCCCGGGAGATACCTCTGGTGGCCTTCTTACAGGTGTGTGTGTGTACACAAGTGCATGTGTGTGTGTATGTTACATGTGCATACATGTATGTGCTGTTTTGTTTTGCAGCTGGTGTCTATTCATTTTGTGATCCCCTCTCCTTTGCCACCAGAGTTGCTACATTGATTTAAGCGTGGTTAGCAGGTGTCTGTGGGCTTCAGGTAAGGGTTTTGGGGTACACTTGAACCTTGGAGTGGCACTGGGCTTGAGAATTCTTCTGGTTTGATTCCTTGTGCAATGCCAGCACCAGCTGATTACATGCCTCCTGTGCTGGGGAGCTCACTACCTTGGACTGCAGCCTGTCTCTCTGGGGACTGCTCCGATGGAGCTGAAGTCTGCCTCCCGCTCGGCTGTCTGTCTGCTGAAATGCAATAGAGTGTGGTTGTTCTTGTCTCCATATCGTTCCAGCATGTTCTTATTAAATTTTAATAGCCTGTGCTTCCGCAACAGCCTAACAGCTGGCTTGGCGCTCCTTGTAGCTGACTCTGTCCCCTCCCCCCACCCCACTGTGTCATTTACCCCCATCAACTCCTCACCTCTTCTCCATGCCTTGGTGAACGCATGCTGTCTGCTGAATGGCGTCTCTGTTTTTGTTCCTTGGTGGAGCTTGCCAGCCATCAACTTTGTGAGAGTCATTACCCATTACCGGGGCTCTTTTTGAATCATTAGGGAAGCATAAAATGAGCAAATGATAAAAGGTCCATCTGTTTGGGAAGTGGGGGGTGGGCATGAAGCGTTTCATGGGCATGGGGCTGTCCCTCCTTGCAGCTTTGGAGGACCCGGAGAGAGTGGAGGAGGCCGAGGAGCAGAATGGAGACGCCGCGAGGCTTCCGCGGGCCATGATGGGGCCAGGCCCTGGACGGGTGGGTGTGGGGTGCCGGGGGCCCCTGGAAAACCCTGGAAGTGATGTTCTGGCATCGTGATACCACATCCCTGTCTAGTCCCCTGGCAAGGCCTGTCCTCCAAGGCCTCTTAGCTGCCCTTCTTGGGAGGGTGGCTTCATGGGGTCCCAAGGCCCCTGTGTGTCACTGATGGCATTTGGGGTGCAGGTGCCTGTCGGCTCTGATGAGCCCCAGTACTCTTAGCTTTGGTGCCAGTGTTTGTGCCCTTAGACCTCAGGTGACAGTGGTAGTAGACCATCCAGGTGACTTGCCCTCTGTGCCAGCCACGGGCAGGGCTGTCCTTTGGGGGGCCATGGAGATTTGGGGGGAGCCTGCACTATTGAGATGAGCAAGGTCGTGGCAGGTGGCTGTCACCCCTGAGGGTGCCTGTTCTGGCCTCACCCCAGCGTCCCTCTTCTGTCCTTTGTCATGCTTTTATGGCCTAATCCAATATGACCGGTGTCCTTATTAGAAGAGGGGACTCTAGACATAGATGGAGGAGATGAGGCCTTGGGAAGACGCAGACAGATATCAGGGCCATGTATCTAGAAGCCAGGGGACACGAGGGTTACTGGCTGCCACCAGGGCCAGGAGAGGGGCAGGAAGATTCCACCTCCCCGCAGAACCTTCAGAGGGATGGCGCCTTACTTCGAGACCTCTGACCTCCAGAGCTGTGCAGGCCCCGAGGGCTGGGCGGTCACCCTGCGCCCTACGAGCTGGGGGAGCAGTGGGGGGTTCTGAGCTTGGACAGGGTATGGGGGCCTGAGCCTGGCCCCTGGCTGCCCCAGCACATGTCCGTGGATCAAGGAGAATGAAGTGTCCTTGTTGGCCATCACATTTTTTCCTTTATTAGATGGCAGGGTACTTGGGGCCAACCATCATGTCTCCTTCTCCATTCATTCATCCATTCGTTCGTTCGTCTATAAGATGTGTCTAAGTGTGGCTGGTTGGGACACCCCGAGAACCGTCAGCCACGGGCCGCCCCGTCTCATGGAGGGGAGGGGGCGACAGCCGGCTGCCGCAACCGGGCAGGGATGGCAGGGAGATGGTGGTGGGCACCTGTGGCCTGTCCAGGAGGTCCAGCTCGGCCACACAGAGAAAGGGATGGACCAGCCAAACCAGAAGAAGAGAGAGGAGCAGGGTGGAGGCCTGTGGGAGCGTGCTGAGGTTGTGCCTTGGTGGCATTATAAATGACCCTGGTGTGGAATCAGAATTCTCATTTATCTTCTTTCTGTTCATGAGGGTCTGTGTCCCAGCCCCGGAATCTCCAAGAGCCCCACAGGCGTCTGCTGTGTGTCCTGAGCTGCCGCGGCCCCCGCACCCCTCCCACACACCACAGGTTTCAGTGATGTGCCCTAGAGGGACGGGCCTCCTGGGGGGGGGGGCGGTCAGTGGACAGTGGGTTGAAAGCTTGACACCGTTCTTGGTCTCTCCTGAACACGCTTTGGGCATCTGCCGGCTGCCGGGCTTGATGGGCTCCACCAGGGGCCGGCGTCGTGGAGCAGACCTTCACAGGAAGTGCGGGCTTCCAGCAGCCGCGTGAGCCGGCCGTGTGCTGGGCGCCAGCCGGCCGGTGTGCGCTGTGCCCCCCGCAGGGCCCTGCTGGTCCGCGTAGCTGCGGCCACTCTCCTGGAGCCTCCCGCACTCCTCTGGCCGCCGAGGAGGGCGGCGCCCGGGGGACCTCAGTGGTTCCACTGCCGAGGGCAGGCCCGGCGTTCTGCCCGGCCCCTGACTCCCGAGGGCCCCCAACCCTTCGCCAGGCCTTCATTGTTTAGAGCAGTTCAAATCTGTAGCAAAGCCAGGGAGAGTGCCCGCCCCCATCCCCAGGTGCCCTTCGCTTCACAGCTCACGCGCGTGGGGCACGTTGGCTCAGGTGAGCAGACCGGCACCCACACACTGTTGACCCAAGCCCGTCCCCGAACCAGAGGCCTTGGTTTCACCTGTGTCTGCTGTCTACCCCAGGGTCCCCCACTGTGTCCACACCTCACGTCTCCTTGGCCTGCTTCGGGTTGTGACTCCTGCTTTTTACTGATTTATGCTCTGGACCTCGGCCAGCGAAATCACCGGTCCCACCAGCCTCCTTGAACCAAGGGACCCCAGACCACCCCTTCGAGCCGTCGTCCTCTCTCTGCCAAGCGGCCACGTGCAGGACAGCTTCTCCCTCCTGACAGGGCCCCCGAGGGAGGCGGTCTTTCCCGTCCTAGCCAGCACCTGCTGCCTGGTCTCTGTGCACACTCCCTTTGGGTGGGGTGGGGGCTGGTCCACCAGCCTGGCCGGGAAGCCTCCCCTCTGCTCTGCCCCTGCCACCCTTGCCAAGCCTGGTCCCTTCTCTGTCCCTGCTCCGGCCACGCTGCTGGCCTCGTGGTGCCCCACCCCACGGAGGGTCCCCCCCTCTGCCGCCATCCGCTCTGCCTGCAGACTCCTTCCCTGGGCTCCATGCTCACCCCAGGCTGGGCCTCCTTAGGACTTGCCCCCCAGCCACTGTGCCCCGGTCTGGCCATGCTGGCAGAGGGCTGAGCTGGAGGGGCTGGGGAGCCCAGGAAGTGGGACCCTGCTCCCTTCTCCAGTTCCAGACGGCAGGCTCCTAATGCATGCTCTCTGCACGGTGGTGGGGTGGAATCCGCCTTGGGCAGAGGCATTTTAGAAAAATAGGTTTTTATTGAGAAATCTTTGCGCACATATAGTCCATCTATAGTGTACAATCAGTGCTTCACTATATCATCACAGTTGTATGTTCGTCACCGTGCTCATTTTTAGAACATATGCATCATTCCAGAAAAGGAAATAAAAAGAAATGAAAAGCATACATCCCATGCCCCTTAACCCTCTCTCTCATTGACTGCCAGTATTTCCACTTACTCAATTTATTTTACCTTTTCCCCCTCTAATATTTATTTTTTGTTCTCAATTTTTTACTCATCTGTCCATATGCTGGAAAAAGGGAGAGTCAGACACAAGGTTTTCACAATCACATAGTCACATTGCAAAATCTATATCATTATACAGTCATCTTCAAGAATCAGGGCTGCTGGAGCACAGCTCAACAGTTTCAGGTGCTTCCCTCCAGCCACTGTAATACACCATAAACTAAAAAGGTGACATCTATATAATGAGTAAGAATAACTTCCAGGATAACCTCTCGACTCTGAAATCACTCAGGCATTGACACTTTGTCTCATTTCTCTCTTCCCCCTTTTGGTCAAGAAGACTTTCTCAGTCCCACAGTGCTCATCCCTGAATTTCTGTCCCACAATGCCTGGGAGATTTACACCCCTGGGAGTCATGTCCCACGTAGTGGGGGAGGGCAGTGAGTTCACCTGCGCGTCGGCTTAGAGAGAGAGGCCACATCTGAGCAAGGAAAGAGATTCTCTGGAGTTGACCATTAGGCTTTATTTTAAACAGGCTTAGCCTATCCTTTGCACAAATAATTTTCATAAGGGCGAACCCTGAGATCAAGCAAGATTCAGCCTATTGAATTGTTTGTCCCCACTGCTTGCAAGAATATCAGGAATTACCCATACAGAAAAGTTGAGTATTTCCTCCTTTCTCCCCAGTCCCCCAAGGGGACTTTGCAAATCCTTTTTTATTCTTGGGTAGAGGCATTTTGAACCTGATGCTCACTTGGGAGGAGACCCCTGAAGTGACCTTGGGGCAGCCCTCATTGGGCGAGGGTTAAACAGCGATTGGGGTTAACCTGCTTTCTCAGGAGCGGATCTGGGCTCCATGAATGCAGTAGGCAGGGAAGGAAGACCCGTGGTGGATGTTTCTCATGCCAGGGGCCCACAGTCACACACATCACACTTGGAGTTCACCGGCTGCAGGAATTTGTGGTTGATACTGTGTGGAAGAGATGAGCCCGCTCTCTCTGCTCTGGCTGAGTGGCCAGCACCCTTTGTCCCGCCCGCGCAGCTCGTTGTCACGCAGCTCGTTGCAACAGACCAAGGGCTAAGATGAGTGCTGCCCACTAGCCCCTGGGTGAGCAGCACCTAGCAAGGCTGCAGACAGGATGAGGGCTCAGGGTGAGTGGCACCTCCTCCAGGAGGCCCTCCCTGATGCCGTGGCCCTGCTGGGTTCGCGCCTCATCCACTTGTCCACCCTTTACCTCACACTCACCTTCCAGGACCCACCGCCAACCTCTGGTCCCTAGCCTTGCTCGTGCCTGGGAACAACAAAAGCTTGTGGAACTCTTTCTCAAGGAGGTGGGCTCCCCCAGCAGAGTATTGTCACCCCACTGTGCAGATAAGGGCATGAGGCTCAGTGCTGCAGGGAGCCACCGGACTGTGTGGACAGCCCACAGCTGGGACAGCGTCCACTCCTAGGCCAGCCATCCAGTCTTCCCCGGTGAGGAAGGGGGCTCTGGGGCAGCTGGAGACCTTTGTGCTAGAGGTGACCATGCTTGGTCGGGAAAGGGTCTCTAAGAGGCCCATGCCCCAGAACCTGTGAGCACGTCCCCTTACGCTCACAGGGGCTTAGCAGGTGTGAGGAAGTTACGGTCCTGTGCTGAGGCCATCCTGGGCCACCTGGCTGGCCTAGTGACGTCCCGAGTGTCCTGATCAGAGGGAGGTGGGGTTGGGGGGTGAGTGGGAGATGGAAGCAGAGGTTGGAGTGATGTGGTTTGAGGAAGGAGGAGGGGCCATGAAGCGAGGAATGCAGGTGGCGTCCCGAGGCTAGAAACAGCGAGGAATGAGCTCTGCCCTGGAGTTCCTGGAAGGAGCCAGCTCTGTCAACACTTGGACATTGGGAGCTGCCAGGGGATAAAGCTGCCCTGTGGTTGCTTGTCCCTGTAGCAGCAGGAAGCCCTCGCCTGGACGGGAGTGTGTGCCTAAGACACACTCACACAGCACGTAGGCTCAGCCGCACCAGGAGCTGCACCGGGTGTCCTGCCCGGCGTTGGTTCCGTCCAGCTCACACCCTCTCTGCCGACAGCCGGCCAGGGAAGAAAATATCTGCAGGGACCAACAGCCAGTGCGCTTCAGAGGCTTTCTCGGGTGCCCCCCCGAGCCCGACTTGCTCTGGCAGGGGAAAGATTCATGCTCAACACTGAGGTTGTGCTTGCACTTAATAACCGAGTTACTAAGTCATTGCTTCAGAGATAAGTGTATAAATTTTAAAATTATTGCTGCGTGTAGGAGACAATTTTTGTTCCCCCTGCTGTTTCAATGGTCATTAATCAGGGAAGGCCACTGCAGCCGCTCTGAGATCCACCCCCCACCCCCACCCCAGCCGTCACCTCTCCCTAGAAGCGGGTAGAGTGTGACGGACGGCAGAAGCATGGAGCCAGGAACCAATGAGCAGGGCCTCCCGGAGAGGAAGCTGGATGAGACCAGGCTGGCACGGCTCCTGGAAGCTCCCTCTAAAGGCCTGGGGCACTGAAGGCATCTGCATAGCCTCACAACGTCTAGATTCCACCCTTCTACTTAAAAGCAGGAGACCACTCTGAACCTCAGTCTCCTCATTTGGAAAGGAGCATGGTAACACCACCCTCCGAGTTGGTTGTGCAGATGCAGTGAGGCAGGGCTGGTGGGGTCACCTGGACTCTGAGTGTTGGCCTGTTCAAGGGGGTTCCCGGTGGGCACGACCTTGAGGGCGCTCCCCGGCCATGATCAGCATGGATTGTCAGGGTGGCGTGTCCGTCAGTGAGTGCTGGTGTGTGTGTGGGGGGTCGTCCCCGCAATGGAGGACCAGGGCCCTGCACTGACATGGAGAGCGTGGGACACACTCATCTACTGCTTGGAAGAAAATGCTGCCGGAATCTGTTGGGGGCGGGGGGAGCACTGCACTTAACCAGGCATCCTGCAGTCAGAATGGGCGGTGGCAACGTGCGGTCTGGCAACCTGGCAGGGGTCAGCAGGTAGCAGAATGGGGCTGGGGCCGGCCCCAGATGACCAAGGTGAGGAGGGAGGGGCCGGTGGGCAGCACAGTGTCCCCACACCTCAGCAGGGAGTGGGTTGGTGGTAACTTGCCATGGGCTGTCCCATGGCCTGGAGCTCTGCCCGGAGTGGACACCCAGTGCTGGGCCTCATGCTGACCCCCCTTAGTCCCCACTGTGAGTCCAAGTGCATCCAGGGCTCTTCCTTGAAGGCAGGAGACCACTCTGAACCTCAGTCTCCTCATTTGGAAAGGGGCACAGTAACACCGCCCTCTCGCCAGACATAGCTCTCTGTTTTTCTCTTCTCTCTGTCCTGGCACGCTGTGGCTCTAGGTCCGTCCTCACAACCCCTTGCTTGGCCAGCCTGCCACCATTTCAGATGCAGCCAGGTGGTCCTGCCTTACTGATCACCAGCCTCCAATCCCACCCAGTTCTGTCTGCCTCCAGCGTCACAGCAGAGGCCTCTCCATCTGCACGTGACTGAGATCCCAGTCCCTTGGCCCAGAGGCCGTTGCCTGCTTCAGCCTTCACCCCACCAGCACCCACACTGTCTTCCGTTACCCCTGGATCTTGGCAGTGGCTCTCCTAGGCCTGCTGGGCTCTCAGTACCCTAACCTGGCCATAACCCTGCTCTTCCTGGACCCCAGCCGACGTGCCATCCCCAGGCTCAACACCACCCTGACCTTGGGCACAGGACCCATGCCATGCAGCTACAGGATGATGCCTGCCCTGGCAGTGGGCTGGGAATAGGCGCCAGGACAACGAGGTGACTCCTGGCCCTGATTCCCTGCGTCTCCCCCCGTCGGCAGCTGGGATGAAGCCCTGTGAGGGTGAGCCCTCCACCATGGGGCCCCAAGACTCGGCAGGCCCCTGGTAGTGCACGGTTGGGAACGGAGCTTTTGAAGGACCTGCTGGGTTACTCCTCGGCTGCGTCTGGGCATCTGGCTTTGATCTACGGCTCGAAGGGAATCACTTGCTCTCGCATTTCTTCGTCAGGAATCGTCTGCCTCCTCCACGCAGAACCTCTCCTCAGTGGCTTTCTGCAGCTCAGCCTGTGGGGCCAGGAGACTGAACACGACTGCTCCCGGGAAGCCACAAGGGCGCTTTCCATCAGGAGCCCGCCTTGGGCCCGTCACGGCTCTCGCTGGACTTGCCCTGCCTCCTGGGCGGCCGTGGGGAGCCAGGGCAGGACGCGCCCATCGCGGGGCTTGGTTTCCCGACGTGTGAAGTGTTTCTTTTGGAGGCTTCTTCCAGCTTGGACGTGCGCATGGGCCCGGCATGGGGTCTCTTGGGGTTCTCAGTTCTGTTTTTCTCCCCTCGGCGGCCTCCGAGGCCCTGTGGCCCTCGCTTTCTCTGCTCCTGGCCCCAGTGGGTTTCTTTCTAGGCATCATCAGAAGGGAAGGGGGAACCCCAACCCCGTTCCTTGTTTTGGGGTGACTTTCTGAAGTGACCCTTCTGTGCTGGCCTAGAAGAGGCCTTAGTTGGGACTTGTAATTAGCCAGACTTGGTTCGAACCCTGGCTCTGCCACCAGGCTCTCCATCCCTGGGCAGGCGGTGTGGTGCGTGGGTACCTCAGTTTCCCCATCTGGGTAGGAGGTGCTGGCCCCACCCTGCAGGGCTGTGCTGGGGGCGAAACCATAAGCACCGGGCTGGAGGGGAGCTCCAAGGCCCAGGCAGGGGTGCGTGGGGGGTGGGGAGTGGTCCTCTCCATGTGGGGGCCGAGCCCTGGGACCCCACGGGAAGCAGCCTGCGTTGTCAGGCACTCTGTCACTCGCTCGCTTGTCCGTCCATTCATTCATTCCATCACGTGTTGGTCCAGGCACCTGCAGTGTCCAGGGCACAGAGGTGGGGGTGGCCAGTCCCTGAGCTCAGAGGCCTTTCCACCTTCCTATGCTCGCACCTCGATCAGACCCCGAGAATGAGAGCACACACGAGGGGTGGTCTTCAGTCATGCCGAAGGCTCGGGGGTGTGGGGAGGAGGGGGCTGATTCTCGGTGTCTCCTGACAAAATCCACATGCTGCTGCTGCTTTCCCCCTGAGTGGGTTTCAGCCCCGACAACCCCCTCGGGGCCCTGGACCCTCCTCTCACGTTTTCCCCTCGAAAGCTGCTGCCGATCCCCCAACCCAGCGGCATATTTTGGGGTCCAAGGGTCCGCCCTTCCCCCACCCCCCTTGAACAAAATTCCCTATTTTGTTCCCCAAGAATACAGTGGGGGGTGGGGGGACGGAACCATTTCCAGCCTCCTGCCTGCCTTCGGCCCACCTGCCCCTGACATGGCAGATGGCTGGAGAGCACCTATGACCCTGCAGCGTCCCTGCTCTGCCCCAGACCCACCTGGGCTGGAAGTGGCCACCTCATTCATCCTGGATTGGAGGCTGAGGACTGCTGGGCAGTGTCCACAAACCATGGGCTCAGCACTGGGAGTGAGGGTGCTGAGGGCCCTGTGTCCTGCACAGGCCCGTGGACCCCAGAGGGCGGCTTTGGGGAGACAGCAGTGGGGGTGGGGTGCGGCCCAGGACCACTCCCCTTCTGCAATGCTCTGTGTAGAAACAGGCTGGGGAAGGGCTGTGCCTGCCCTGCTCACTCTGTTTCACCGGCCCCTCCCAGTGGCAGAGCTGGAGTGTGAAGCTGTGATTGTATATGTTTCGTAATTAATCACTTCTCGGAGCTGGCCGATTGTCATTTGAGGGAAACAGCACCAAGTTTTCCCTGACTTCGCACTCAGTGTGAAGAAAGAACAGCAGGACAGCGTGGGCTGTGCTGGAGAAAACCGTCTTAATGATTTCCTTCTGAGCACGCGGCTGCATTAGCCGCAGATTGCTGAGAGAGGTGAGTTTCTGGGGTGACATCGTTAAATGAGTTTATAGTCTTGCCGTTTGGCTCGGAGGAGCTGCGTGTGTTTCCAGAGGCTGGAAATGGTCGAAAAGGAATAAGGTGGGCGCTGGCTTTGTGCATTTCCTGCTTCCGGGTTCCTAATGTTGCCAGTTGAGTTGGGTCAGCGAGTGACTTCCTGCAAGCCGGTGGCATCATGGCTGGCCACCCACCAGCAAGTGCTCACGATTCCACCAGCAGAGTGGTGGCGTGGCAGCACCGAGGCTGAAGCCTAGGCCATTTCCTACCTGGGTAGTTCCTGCGGTGGGCAAATTGCCTGAGACCTACCTGGAGGAAGTAGGAATGTCAGCCCTACATTCTGAGCTCGAGGGAGAGCCAGCTGCTCTGGCTTTAGAGCAGGCTGAACTGCTGGGACAGAGACCTAACTGGATGGTGGAGTGGTTCTGGAAGGTTCCAGGTGATCAGAGCGTAGAGGCGGAGTGGAGGGGGGAATGGCCTCTGTTCCATGAAGACATCAGAGAGTCAAGCCGATGGCAGCTTTGCCACCTTCAAATGAGGCTTTGGAGGTTGCCCCAGCAGCGGAGGGGGGCCCCCAGGTGAGGTTTCACGAGCCATGCCTGCAGGTGGCCCCCTTTGATGTCCATTATTCCATCCACTGGCTAGTCCTTAGAGACTGTTAGAGGGCTCTGGGGTGGGGGTGCCCAGCTGTGGTCCAGGAGGAAGGCAGCTGGGTGTCGTGGCTGGCCGCTGTCTCCTGCTTAGGAGGTGTGGGCAGTGTGAGGAAGCTCAGGCTTGGGCCCAGCTCCAGCTTCAGTCCCCGAGTCAGCTGCTGACCAGCTGGCCACAGTCTTTGTTCTCTCTAGTTTTCAGTGTCAAGTAGAAGTTGGGAGATCATATAGAGGAATCAGTATGTGTCTTACTGGCCCTACTTTTGGCTTGTAGTAAGTGCTCAATAAACATGCCATGTTCCCTCCACCACTGACCCCTCTGGCCATCCGTCTGCTCACCTACACACCCGTCCACCTCTCCACCCACCTGCACATCAATCCACCCTGTCTGTTCATCCATCCATCTACCAGTCCATTCATCATTGCTTCATCCAGCCACATTCCTTCCATCACTTCTTCCGTCCATCCATCCATCCATCCATCCATCCTTCCTTCTATCCATCCATCATTTTTCTATCCACCCATCATTCCATCTGTCCATCCATCCATCATCCATCTACCAGTCCATCCATAATTTCTCTATCCCCCCATCATCCCATTTATCCATCTATCCAACTGTCTGACAATCTATCCATCATTTCTCCATCCACCCATCATTCTATCTTTCCATCTGTCCATCCATCCAACCATCTGTTCATCATTTCACCCATCCATCCATCATTCTATCTGTCCATCTGTCCATCCATCCAACCGTCTGTTCATCATTTCACCCATCCATCCATCATTCTATCTGTCCATCTGTCCATCCATCCAACCGTCTGTTCATCATTTCACCCATCCATCCATCTATCCATCCATCCATCCCTCCCTCCGTCCCTCCCTCCCTCCCTTCACACAGACGTCCTGTGAACGTGAGCTCAAAGAATCCCATGTGTCAGGAACCAGGGATGTGCCAGAGAGTCCTGGGGTCCCACTGTGACTCTGGCGCATCATAAACACACCAAGCTGAGGTTTCTGCACCTGTGAAACGTGAAGACGCAGCTCGGGGCCTGGTTTTGAAGCCAGCCCCAGAAGAGCTTGGAAAGAGCCGGGTGTGGCCCATGGAAGGGGTTGATTGTCTGGGACCTGGGGGCGTGGCTGTGGGCATGACCCCGTGCGGCTGTCCTGTTGCAGAAGGAGAGTGTGGAGGCTGGAAGGCATTTTCTTATGGGCCCCCCCAGGGGTGCAATGAGATGGGAAGAGAGGGCTCCCCTCTCGGGGCCACCGCTGACCTTGAGCAATTTCTTGGGTCACTGGGCCTCAGTTCTGTGTCTGTGAAGTGGGTCTGTCATCACCCCAGTCACTCCTGACCCTCGGAGCCCTGAGACGGTGTCCGGGCAGGTCATGCACACTGCCCCACCCCCCACCGCCTCGTCCCCTCTCGGATGTCCCCAGCACAGTGCCTAACGAAGAAGTCAGAGGAGCTTGTCCTCTGTCCTTTGGAGCATCTCATACTTGTGAAACCATGTCCCGTAAGTAACAAAAACATTTGACGTAATCACCAGGCACACAGGTAAATAAATACGTAAAAGTTTTTCCCTTAATTTGCCTCCTTCTCTGATGTCTTCTGTCCTATCTGGCGTCCTTGAAAATTGCTCATTCGGCCCCGTTGCATTGATTGTATGAGCCGCCGACGAATCACCACTTGCAGTTTGAAAGTCTTGCTCACAGTGAGCCCACACGTTGAATTTCTGGCCTGAGCTGGGCAGGTTGCCAAGCGCCCCCAAAAGAGGGAGGGTCAGACAGTGTCCTCAAGCCCAGAGCTTGCTCCACTTGGGTTCTGGGAGCCAACTGCTCCAGAGAAAGCTTCAGCCAAGCCATGAAAACTCCATAGCTGCCCAGAGGCCACGGGGGAATTCCTCCCTGGCTCTCCAGGAAGCTGTGGCCTGACCAGCAGCCTTGAGAATGCTGCTGCTTTCTAAGGCCAGAGGTCCCCCTCCATCCCTCTGCCTCCCTTTCTCTCTGCCTCTCTTGCTCTCTCTCTCTCTGTCTTGGTCCCTCTCTCTCTCTCTGTCTGTCTTTTTAGCACTTTCCTGACTCTTCTTTTCTAAGTCATAACAAACCATAGCCTCTAGCCTTGAGCTGGGAACTTTGCAGTTTCTGTTTTTCCATCCGAGTGAGTGGAGGGTGAATACTACCTCTAACTGCCCTGGACCTTGTCACTCTCCTGCTTATGCACGCCCCTCTCTGCAAGCTGTTCACAAGCACGTTCCGTGCCGGCCACCAGCTGTCCTGTAGCATCTACCCCTGCTTCATGAACTAGTAGACCAAGCCTGGAGTAAAGCGATTTGCCCTGGGGACGGACCTCTGGGCTGGTCCCCACTGCTCCCCTCTCCTAGAGAAGCCCGGGTCCACGCTGGTCTCTTCTTTCTCCTCCGCCACACCCACTCACCTCCATAGCAGCTAGCCGGGGCCTGCAATGTACCACATGCCCGAGGCATGTGGCAAGGACAAGCTACCTTGGCTTGTGCCCGTACAGACCTGTGCCCAGGGCAGGCTGTCTCCCAATCAGAACAACTCACCACCCCTTGATGTTTTTCTTAATGACAAAAAACAGCAGCCTTTTCTAAAAGCTATTACAATGCAGTCACTACTGTACTGGTTGGTTTAAATATGCCGTGTCCTCCCTCCCACCCCCAGCCCCAGCCCTGTGACTCCCACAGATGAGCCCAGGATTTGACAGCTGTCCTTCCCGGGACTTCTGTGATTTCATATAGTGTTAAAGGCCTGGAGATTTCAGGTGAATGGGGTAGATCAGTTGCACAGGGACCCACCCGGCTCTCGCCTGCACATAGAGAATTGCTGTTTAAAATTAAATAATACAAATTTGAAGATGACAGCCAGGTTTGGAAGCCAGAAAAGTCAGACAGCCAATTACAGGTGTCAGAATATCAGGCTGGGAAGATGTGCCAATGCCAGCTCCACCACAGGAGTCCTGGAACCCTCCACCCTAGGCCCACCCAGGGCTTTTACTCTCTTGAACCAAGTCTGTGGGCTGGGGGCTAGAAGTGAGGGCAGTGCTTCAAGCTGCACCAGGAAGGGTGGCCTGTGAAAAGGGGATTAGCCAACGATGCCCTCTGTCCTGGGACATGGCACGGAAGCCGCCAGCTATCCTGGACTGGGAGGAAAATCAGAGTTGCTGTCAGGATCCAAGCCCAGATGGGATCCTGGTGCCACACAGTGTGGGAACCGAAGCCAAGAGCACGATGGGAAAACAGGTCTGGAGCCGGGAAACCAGTAGAGCCTCCAATGAAAGTGACCCCAAGAGCATCCACCAGTCACGTCTCTGAGAACACGTGGGACCACCCCTGACCCACCCGTTAAGACGAGTGTTCTAGTCTGCTGGCTGCCGGAATGCAATACGCCAGAAACAGAATGGCTTTTAAAAGGGGGAATTTAATAAGTTGCTAGCTGACAGTTCTAAGGCCAAGAAAATGTCCCAATTAAAGCAAGTCTATAGAAATTCCAGTCTAAGGCATCCAGGGAAAGACACCTTGGGGATGAAGAAAGCTGATGAAGTTCAGGGTTTCTCTCTCAAGTGAGAAGGCACATGGGGAACACAGTCAGACTTTCTCTCTCATCTGCAGAGGCACATGGTGAACACGGTCAGGATGCCTCTCCCGTCTGGACAGAAACTTGGTGGGCACGGCGTCATCTGCCAGCTTTCTCTCCCGGCCACCGGTATCAGGAGGCTCCCTGGGAGGCATGTTCCTTCTTCTCCAAAAATCACTGGCTGGTAGACTCTGCTTCTCGTGGCCAGGTCGTTCTGCTCTTCTCTCTCTGCATCTGTCATGCTCCAAAATGTGTCCTCTTTCCCAGGACTCCAGAACCATACCAAGACCCACTGAAATGACTGGAGTCATGCTGTCACCTCAATGAGCGAAACAAAAACACTTGATTAAATCACACCTGCAGGGAGAGGATCTGATTCCAGTTTCAAACATACAGTATTGGATAGGGATTATTCTGCCTTTATGAAACGGGATTTAGATTAAAACATGGCTTTTCTAGGGGACATACATCCTTTCAAACCAGCACAACGAGCTATGGCATAAAAGTATATATGTGTGTGTATGTGTGCACACATGTCTGTCTACTTACCTACCTACTGCTGATCCAGAGGGAACTCAAAAAGAAACAAAGCATCATGAGAGAGAGTCAGCAGATGCAGTAAGAGAATTCCTACTCTGATGAGAAAGAGACAGAACACAAAAGAAAAAAACAGGAAAGTATGAGCAAATAAAAACAGATAAATAAACACAAATAAGTAAAGCACGAAAGAGAAATTCTCAAGTGAAAACTGTAGTTGAAATGAAAAACTCATGTGGATTAACTAGCACTTTAGATAGACCTGAAGAGAGAATTAATGAATTGGAAGACAGACCAGAAGAGATCACTGAGAGATGAAGAATGTGAAACATGGAAGAGAAGCTGAGACATGGAAGAGAGAGGGAGCAGATCCAGAAGGTGGAACAGAGAGAATGGGATGAATCTGTATATGAATAGCTGGAAATTTGGAAACTTTGCAGAAGACCATGCTCAGTTGGATGGATTGAGCTGAGATGAGTCTGTAGCACGTGTTCCCAATTTTGACCTTGTTCCATCCTGACTTTGTGAATAAGTTGCAAGTACTTGTGAGAATGGCGCAAGTTCTCCTTTTTGAAACTTGATGCATTAAAACCAAAATGCTCAAGTCTTATTGCAAAAGATCTGTAATTTAGATTTTTCTGTGTCTGGGTCCTGACTGAGTGCATCACTCAGGTTTTCCCCTGTTGTTTCCTGCCAGATCTGAGGCCTTGGGACATTGTGGTCACTGTGCCATGATCTAAAAGCTTCTTAGACAGGGGCTAGAGCTTATGGGCCTTTTCAGTGCAGACATTAGGGATGCCTCATTGAGCAAACCCAGTCCTCAGAAAGCTCAGGCTCGCGTGGTCCCAGGTCAGCCTCTAGGGCTGCAGGAACAGCCTGGAGGTTTGTGGGCCTTCCCTCCATCCTTTAGTCCTTTGCTCACTTCTTCTGTCTGTCTGTCTATCCGTCTGTCCCTTTGTCGCCCCATCCCATTCATCCTTCCTTCTAGTCTATCCATCCACCCGCCCGTTCATCCGTTGCCTGTCTACGCCATGCATCCCTCCGTCTGCTTACCTCCGTGTTTGCTGAGTGACTTTTTGGGCCCAGGCATTTGGGATACCAAAGTTCAAAGGCATCTCCCATCGTGGTACACTTCAGGAAGGTCCAGTTTGTTGGGTTGGCTGCGGTCTGAGTGGGGGCTGCCCCTGTGCACTCAGTGTAGGGTGTCCTATGACCTGCTGGTGTTGGCATGGCCCGTGGGGAAGGGACCGAGCCTGTGTTTTCACCCTGAGGCCGCAGTCCTGGGCCTTTGGTGTGAGTGATGTATTTTATCGACAGGAGAATGGATGTAGGGTGTGCGCTTGGAGTGGGGGTTTCCCAGCAGGCCTGATGTGTCTCCCTGCTATGCAAGTACATGCATCGTAGAAAAACATGAGATTGCAGTCCAGTGACTAGAGGACTGTCTCATTGATAACATCTCCTAGATCTTCTGTCAGTCCCTTTTTATTTATTTATTTATTTTTTATTTATCCTTAGAGAAGCAGTAGGCTTACAGAAAAGCCATGCAGAAGGTACTGTTCCCAAGTTCTCCCCTACTACTGACACCTGACATTAGTGGGGAGCATTTGACACAATTCAGTTTTATAATTGTGCTATTAAGTAGAGTCCCTTGTTTGCTATAGGGACCAGTCCCTTTTTATGAGCATGTATTTTTTTAAGTTAGACACTGTACACACTTCACAACCTATTTCTTTCACTTGAGATATTTATGAATGTATTCTGTAGCAGTTAATTCCTTTCTACAGCATTATTTCACACAGTGCTTCAAAACTTCATTGTGTGACCTTATCCTACTGTATTTTTCCTGGATCCTGTTGTGGGTTAAGTCGTTGCCAAACTTTCAAGCACTGTACGTGCTCCTGGGGACGGCTTTGACAGCGTTGCCCGCACATCTCAGAGTGGACGCTCAGGGTCATTGTTAAGGACACATGCGGCTTTGGAGGTACAGGGTATGCGTTGGCACAGAGCACCCCTAAAATCCTACGGGGGTCTAAGAGCCAGCTGAGTGGGTATGGGTTTGTTAGGAGGCCCCTCCCAGAGCCCCTCCAGCTGCTGCTTGTCCTGGTGTCCTTTGACACGGTGGTGGGAGATGAGGTCTCCCTCTCTGGGACATGCTCCTGGGTCCCTTCACACAGATCTGCACCCAGTGTCCCTGGTCCCCTCAGCCCCCAGGAGCCCCCCAGCCAAGCTGTGAGCCTGGAGGCAGTGGACCGGTGGGGAGGTTGAGGCGGTGGCTTTGGGGCTGGATGCTCAGCGTTCACGTGTGGGGTGCTCTGGGAGGGAGGCTTGGGTGGAGGGAGTTTTGCCCCGGCCCTCTCTTCTCCTTCCTGTCACGTTAGGCTGAGCCTTTGCGGCTGAAACCTCGGAACAAGAGTTTACTCCTGTCAAGTGTGATCATGGTCAGCGTGGTGATAAAATTAGGGCCGGATGGCTTCCTCCCTCCTGGCCGGGGAAGGTGGTGCTTCTGTCACTCAGGGGACCTGTCCCTGTTAGAAGGCTTGGCCGGCCGCTGCACCTGCTCATTCCAGCCTTCTGGGAGCTGCCTGCCCAGCTACTCCCTGCCCAGCTACTCCTTGCCCAGCTACTCCCTGCCTGGGTAGCAGCGCCAGCCCAAATCTCAGAGCCCGGCACAGGCGTGTCACCCTGCTTGGGGGTATCCGAGGGGAAAAGGACAAACGTAGGCTGTAGCTTGATGGGAGAGGCAGTGGCTCCCCAGTGGCAGGGAATGGGGAGAGCCCTGTCCTGGGGTTCTTGGTGAGGTTTGCACTGGACATTGCTTTCTCCTTCCTGGTGTCCAGACCACATCTCCTCTCCCTGAGCCCATCCTGATAACTTTGCTCAACTCTCGGATTTGGCAGGCGCCAGCATATGGCAGGACTTCCTGCAGTGGTCCCTGTGCCTGCAATGGATGAACGGAGTGTTCTCTTTGTATTTCCCCAAATCAGTGGCATGGCTGGTCTGTACCAGTTCCTGGGGCACGGGCACCCAACCCTGGCTGCATGCCTGAACCACATGGGGCCTTGCAATAAAAAAGTACAGATTCCCAGGCATGCCCTGCTCCACTCCTCGTCATAGGCCCTGGTGGCAGAATGGGGGTCTGTGTGGTGACACGTGGGGAGCCCGGTGGGGAGGCTCAGGGCAGGGGTGGGGGGCCAAGACCGCCGTTCCATACCCAGCATCCAGACCCCGACCTCCTCGATCTCTGCACTGTCAGGTCCTTTTCCACTCCCTCCAAGGTACTGAGTGAGGTCCAGTCTGGTACCAGGCACCACGGTGGAACAGGTGCACGGCCATCCCTTCTGTGTGGACCGGTGGGGCGTGTTGGTCTCCCAGCAGGACTGGGCTCTCTTGGGGGGCAGGTCTTCCTTCTGGTTCTCCGCTGCCTTCTCCCCCCCACCTCGTGCACACCCCTGTGGCCTGAGGCTTGTGGCTGGCGGAGTTGAGGATCTGGCTGGCTGTATGTGGAGGGGGTAGGGAAGGAGGGGGGAGGCGGGGTGTGTGTCTTCATTTTGTTAACTGAGACGCAGAAGAGAGTGGAAATACAAGTTGGGGAAATGTCATCCTTTGACATTTACGCTCTTTGAAGAGTGGGCAGGAACCGTGGGCCGGGAGGTTTTGCTCATCCCTGAAAACGCGGCCACTGTGGATACGCAGGGCCTCCCTCTCAGGGGAGGGGACGTGCCACAACGGTGAGCTCGGTCCCCGCCTCCCTAACCCAGGGGATGTGGGGCTGCCTCGGGGCCTGCCTTTGCTCCTAACCCTGGGTGAGGACCTGCCCCCGTCTGACAGCGCAGACCCAGAGCCGAGCTCTCCGTAAACCACAAGTGACAGGTTCCATCCTGGAGCAGGACAGCTTCTCCACAGGGGTGGCCGACGTGTGTCTGCTCACCTGGGGCAGCTCCTCCCTGTTCTCCACATCTCTGCAAAACTAAACCCAGATCAGCAAACAGTTTTCCTACGTACGGGCCACCTGGGGACTCGGCACGTGGTTGCAGCAAGCTTCAGTAGGTCAAAGAACAACGTCTGATCAGTGATGTCTGCCATTGCAAATTGATCAGCCCAGCATTGATTAGCAATGTCTGTCACAGAAGGCGAAAGGGACTGAGTGGCTTGCTTGCCCCATAGTTGGTATCTTTAGGCTGGGGATTGTAAAGGGACTTGAAGGTATAATATTTCTAGAATTCTATCATATCACTCGAAGGCCAGACACAGAACAATATTGCTTTAATTTTTGTCTTCCCTAAATATGTAGAGCTGTTAAAAGCCAAAAACAACTGGCGAAGCCAAGTTGCTCATTCTTTGTGAGAGGTCCCTTGTAAGGTGCACGTAGCGGGGCCATGGCTGGGTGGGTGCAGGGTGAGCCAGTCAGGTCTTGTGGGAAGAGCAGGAAGGAGCTGCCCTGGGTGAGCAAACACATGTCAGCTGCCCCTGTGGATACACAGATGAACCCTGTCATTCTGTGGGTCCCTGACCCCTGCGAGTCCCAGCCCCTGGAATAGAACCAGCAACGGGGGAAAGCCAGCATGTGGTGATCAGCCCGTCTGGGCGGTTTAGAAGTTTCACCCCCTTTCTTTTTCTCAACAACCTCAAAGGAAGCCTGAGGAGTGGGCGGCTCTGGGTGCATGACCTGGCCTCAATTTTCTCATCTATTGAACGTGTAGGTGAGGGTGGCATGTGCTGGAGGATTGGCTGGGATGATGCGCGTAAAAAGCCCTTTGAGTCTTGGTTCCTAGGGTGGCAGGACCCAGCAGTGAGTGTCTACAAACTGAGCCAGTGGTTCTCAGGGGCCATTTCCTCATTCACCACCCTATGCACACACACACATTACCCATTCACATATCTGCACACACATGTACATGATGCACACACATTCATGCATATGCACCAACATGCACACCCACTCACATGTACTCACACACAAATTCATAATTCACACACAGTGTGCATGAGCACAGGTGCAAATGCATGCATGCCTATGTATATGCTGGTGTGCACACATGCATGCACACACACGTACATACAAGTCTCAAGGCTAGGCTTTCTTGGGGTACCATGTCTGGCCCTGCAGGGACCCCACAGATCCCACTGGCTGAATTAAGGACAATTTCATATCGTACCCTTGTGTGTTGTTGTACTCTGTGCTCCTGCGACAGCCACCCCCTTCTCCCCAGCCTCAGTTTCCCCAGAATCATCTGTGGAGCCTCTTTCCCATCCCATGCCTACTTGCTGGCTGTCATTTTGGGGGTGGATGGAATAACTCCTTTGGGGCTTCCGAAACCTGGGAGACCGGCGAGCCCTGTGCATCCTGATTCACACACATCACCCGTGAGCACATGTGCAGATGCATGCATGCCCATGTATGTGTGCTCACACGCATACACTTGTGCATGAGCTTGTGTGCACACATGCGTACACATGTCTCAAGGCAGAATGGGTGGTCACTGCTTATCCACTGGGCATCTTAGAGCGGGAATTTTGATGCGCTCGTCCGGGTGGGAGAGGCTGTTAAGGTCTCGCTGTGCAGCGCGTCCCAGGCCCCCCATTGGCCTGTTCCTTCTGACCCCATGGGGAGCCTGGCATCTGTTTCATGGCCTGCAGATTGAGGAGGATGGGAGGGAAGCGAGCGCTGCATTGGACAGTCAGCTCTGAGCTGTGCCCTGGCTGCTGTGTGGCTTCGGGCATGTCCCCTCATCTCTCTGGGCCTCTGTTTCCCCGTCTCTATAAAACAGGCCGGTGTCCTCTGTGAGTAGGTGTTGTTGCCGGCTGGGCAGTGACGTTCACAGAGCAGCACGTGTGCACACTGTGTGCGTGGCCTCTCACGAAGGCTCCCGGCAGCCCATGCAGGGACGTGGTCTTGGTCCCAGGATCAGGTTTATGAAAACGAGACTCAGCTGGTGCCAGAAGCCGACAGAGCCGGGATTTTAACTGAGACCCACTCCCCTCTGGGAGCACAGCCGTCCCCAGAAAACTGCGCATTTTTGTACACTAAATATAAAATAGGTATCTTGCCTGAAATACGTTAGGCTGGTGTGTCTTTATTTTTTAACCAAGTTGAAATCTGCTTAGGTAACAGCTCTCTCCATCTACAGAACACTTTATTACAGCTTTGTGATGACTTACCGCTTTCTTGTGAAATTACAGGAGCGTCTTTTTGTTTCCCGGCAGGTCGTCTCGGCGGTGTCCAGGCTCTCCCTGCACAGCATTGCACAGAACAAAGGTATCAGGTGAGCTTCCCTGAGCAGAGTGCCGCGAAGCATGGGTCCTTTCTCACCCGCCACCAGCGTGCTTTGCCGCAGATATTGGAGCTTTAAGCAGATAGCCCCTGCCTGGGTCCTTATCATGAATTTTCAGTGCATTGTCAAGTTGCCTGTTGGCGGTGGCTGTGAGGGGAGGCGGAGGTGGGGGTAGACTTCAGTTCACACCAGGGGAATCCTGCAACTGTGTTACTGATGGCTGTAAAATCTCTTTTGATTTAGGTAATAAGATCAGCAAATTAATCCTTTCACAGATCATTGCCTACCTAAACGCACTCTGCACATGTCAGAACTGGGAGGTTTTGCTGCGAGTGGAATAGCTGTCGTGTGTTTATGATGGTCGGCTGGGCGGGGAGCAGGTGGCTTGTTGGCTTTGAGGCTGCAGGATTCCGGGGCAGAGCAGAATCCTTGGGCACGGCCTGCAAGGAGCCCGAGGGCCTCCCCCGGCTCTTGTGTTTAACCCTGCTTGGACTGCCAAGTTCAGTCTCAGAGGACCCCACAGCCCCCGCTGTTGGCCCCTGTCTCTGGCACGTAACCAGGTGCACAAATAATGGGGGAAGGGGAGGGCGGCTCCGCGGGAGAATGCGACACGGGTTCTGTGACTTGCAGATGAGGAGTAAGGGGAGGGCATCAAAGCAGGGGCCGGCTTCCAGGTCGGGCAGGGATGCTGGCAGGATTGTCCCTCCCTGCTGTAGCTACAGAGGTTCCACGAGGACGCAGGTGGAATGAGAGGCTCAAAATGCAAAAGAGCATAGAGGGAGCGCTGCAACCCAGCTGTTGTCCGCGGGGGGCCCCAGGGTGTGGGTGCCGGGGTGTTCATTTCAGCTCCATCCCTTGGGTGGGGGATGATGCAACGCTAGTGAGCCCCCCAGGTGCCTGTGACTGTTGGGTTCTCAGAAGACTTAGGAATTCCTTTGAATTGAGTTTTCTTAGAGTTTGTTTTTTTCTTTCTGTGATGTAGGATAGGCTATTAACACACACAAAAATTAAATATTAAACACATGCAGAAGCATAGTTATAATTGGTCTAGAGTATAAAGACTAATAATAAAAGAAAACCCTTTGTCCCCACCACCCAGCATGAGTTCTAGAATCTTCTTAATGCCTTTGAGCCCCCCGCTAGATTTTCAGTGCTCGAGAGGTCTGTATTAGAGATGCTTAAAATTTTTTAATTAAGGAAAAAAAATGTGTTGTCTCTGGATGCAAAGAAAATACATGTTTTTTTCTGTTTGTTTTGTTTTTACCACCAGAAAAGACTGTCTGCTCTCCTGCCGGCTGTGGGGAAGGCTGTGGCGGTTGTTCACGCCCGCCTGTCCCTGACATGGTTTCGCTGTGTCCAAGCGTACGCAGGCAGGATTGTGGTTTGTGTTCTCTGCTCTCTCACGTAACCCTGGACTCTCCCATTTCTGCAGACCCACTACAGCTTCTCCCAAGGGGAGGCTGGGGCTGCAGTGGAGACGGTGTCCTGGGGAGGTTAGCCTGGTCAGCTCAGACCTGGACACGGTCCCGAGGCTGCTGCCCAAGCCGCGCCCACGTTTCGGGCTCTTGACACCCCTCCCAAAGGGCGAGCCCCCGCCCACGGGCTCTGAGAGCAGCAGGGGAGGTGGAGGCAGAGTTTACAGCTGGCGATGAGCCCCATTGGTAGTCCCGAGGAGTGACAGCAGGGAGCCGACTGGCCCTGGCTCCTCCCCTCCGGGTCTTCCACCCTCTCTCCCGGGTGGCTTCCCCGCCCTCCCCCTTGCCCGCCGCCTGCCCTGGCCCCCAGTGCTCCCAGCTCGGGGGCTGGTCGGCTGTTCCTGTAGCAGACGGACAGAAACAAAGCCAGCCCTTCTCTCTGTGGGGTCTGGGGCCCGGCTGGTAGGTGGCAATGGAAGCCCACCCCCTGCCCTCTCTAGCTGGACCCGCCTGCAGCGTGTAAGCCCGGGGACCTCCCTGGGCAGGGAATGGAGACCCTGGCCTGAGGCCGCTGTCCCACGGGAGGCATTGGGCCGCGTGGGGTGGGGAGCTTCTGTGTGGGGTCCGTGGGGCCCTCGCTGGGCCAGGCCTGTGGGGGTGTCATTCAGAGCCCCCTTTCCTCATTGGTGAGATGGGGACAGCTTGGGGGCGTAGCAGGACTCACTGAGATGGTGCCTGGGAATCCCTTAGGGCTCAATACATGTTAGGGTTTATTTCAACATGAGGGTGGGCCGGGGGTCCCCAGACCCCATCAGGCTCGATGATGCACAAAGAGGACTCTCAGAACTCAGAAAAGCCGTTAATGGCCGCGGCCAGGGTTTATTACCGTGAAAGGAGGCAGGTTAAAATCAGCAGGTGGCGGGTCTGGGAGCAGCCAGGAGCTGGCTCGGGGCACCCTTTCCCCGAGAGCTGTGTGGACACAGCTCACGTCCTCCCAGCAGTGATGGGTCCCTCTCACCGAGCCTCAGCGACCGGGGAAGCTCTCCTGGGCCTGGGGTGGTCCCATGGACCTGACCCTAACTTCTCAGTCTCCAGCCCCCAGAGGTCAGACAGACCCACCCAGCGTCGAGTACACTGTCTGCCAGACGACACGGGGGGGTCCAGGCAGGACCTTCCCAGGGCTCACGTCGTTCCCCCAGGAGCAGTCAGGGACCAGGTCCTTCTTTAGGTGTCTGGGGTCTGAGCTCCGCACGCCTGCCTAGAGGGGGAGGAAGGAGAGGAGCTCAGGGGAGGCACATGCAGGAGAGAGGGGCCAGCAGCTTTGCAGGGAGCACTGTCCCCCAGTTGTGTCTCCTGCTGCCCTCGGCTCTGGTTTCCCTTCCTCCCTCCAGCCCCCTTTGGGAGCCCCAGTATGGAGCTTTTCCAGGGTCCTCGCCCTCCACAGCCCCTGGTGCCCGAGTCCCCTAACTTTTTGGTTCAGACCGCCTCCTGTGAACGCAGCAGCAGGTGATGCTCTCGGGTGGCCCTGTTTAGGGAGACGAGTTTGATTAAAGGCCCCTCTCCCACCATCGAGGCTGAGAGATTTTCCTAGTAATTTAAACACCCTGGGGGTTGCCACCGGCACTTTAGAAAAGACACCCCACGCCCTTCACTCAGGAGTGTTTCCTAACATTACTAATTAGCCCAAAGTTTTAATTTTAGGCAAACCCTTTTGATTTTGAAAACCTGCAAACCAGGCCCACAGCCCCGAAGTAATAATCTTTTCCTCATTTCTTCCATGGCTGGATAGCAGCCCAATACGCTCCTGTAAAAAATGAGCATTTTCACAACCCTTGCACTTTGCATAATGAGCTGATTTTCCATCAAAGCCCCAATTATGCTTCTCAGAGGCTGATGAATTGGAGACTTAATCTGAGAGCCCACCCTGCCTGCCGTTTGGGCTGTGGGAGGCGGGATTCCATGGCTTGTGATCACATGGTTTATGGGAAAGCTGGTCCTTGTCCATGGCCAGAGCCCGCCCTCTGGATTGAGGGGTGTCCTGGTTTGGGACCATCATGGCTTTGAATGGTTAAGAGGGAGGAGTTGGCAAAGGGCCAATGCCTCCCCGTGCCTGCAGCTGAAAAGTGAGGCCGAAGTGGCCTTAGCCCTGGATGTCTGGTCGGCCTGTGAAGGACGTGTCTGTCAGCCACTCTTTCATCGAGCAACCTTAGGCAGGGACCCTCTGAGAGCCTCCGTCTCTTCTTCTGTAGGTTGGTAACAGTCCCTCTGCCTACCAGGTTGCTGTGAGCCTGAATGCTGCACACAGCACATTTTGCATGCGGTCCAATACTAAATAAGCGCCGACTCAGTACAGGCTGGGTTGAGTGGTGACTCCCCCAGATGTTACGTGCGTGTCCTAAGACCCAGAACCCATCAATACAACCTTATTTAAAAAGGGTCTTTGCACATGCGATGAAATGAGGGACTTTGAGATGAGACCACCCAGGTTGTCTGGGTGGGCCCCCAATCCACTGCCATGTCCTTAGAAGAGTCAGGAAGGGAGACCGACGGGAGGTGGTAGTGTAGAGACAGAGGCAGAGACAGCAACCCTGTAGTCACGGCCAAGGCATGTCTGGGCCACCAGGAGTCTGTGAAAGTAGGAAGGACCCTCCCCAAGAGCGTCCAGAGGGAGCCCGGCCTAGCCCAGCACCCCAGTGCAGGCTGTCGGCCTCCAGGGCAGGGAGAGAACACATTTCCGTGGCTTCACGTCACCCAGTTTGCAGTCATGTATTGCGGCGGCCCCAGGACACGAAGGTGGCTGGTCCGCTGGCTTTGGCAGCTGACGGTTTGGCAGCCGTCTTCACTGGTCTGTACTAGGTAAGCAGAGCCAGGTGGCAGGACGGACTCAGGCCAGCTGGGCCCCTGCACCTCCGCCCTGCTGCTCGCCTCCTGCTCCCACCCCCACCCCTAGTTGTGCCTTTCTGGAAGAACCTGCTTTGCCAGGGACTGCAGTCCTTACCCACAGCGTGAGTGAAGAGTCACGTTGCTCCTCGCTCCTCGCCAGTGCTGGGGACCCCGAGGCTCTGGTGGGCTGTGAGCTCTGTGAACCCTGCTCTGCTGTAGGGGCAGAGGGGAGGGTGAAGGCTGGCATCTGGGGGGCCCCTGGAATGGGGGAGCGGGCCCTTGCCAGGGACTGCAGTCCTTACCCACAGCGGGAGTGAGAGTCACCCCGCTCCTCTCCAGTGCTGGGCAGAGCGGACCCAGGGCTGGGGCCCCCGAGGCTCTGGTGGGCTGTGAGCTCTGTGAGCCCCGCTCTGCTGTAGGGGCAGAGGAGAGAGCGAAGACTGGCATTCTGGGGGCCCCTGGAATGGGGGAGTGAGCCCCCGACCCCGTGCACCCCCAGGCCCCCAGCGTGGCTTCTGAGAGCAGAGGTATGGTTCCACTGTCCGTCTGTCTTGGGTGATAGCACTCTTGGTGGGAGGGAGCACCGCTGAGTGTGGCCTCCCCAGGTCTCTTCCCCCGCCCCCCCACCCCACCCCGGGTCTCTTCCCGGACCCTTGGGCTGCCTCTGCCCTGCCCAGGAGGGGGTACCGGGACCCCTGCCAGAAGCCTGATGTTGGCCGGCTGGCCCAAGAAGGACCCTCAGACCTTAGATTGGCCCCCCACTGCAGCATGGACATCCCCCAGCCATCAGCCCTGCCCCCGTCCCCAAGCCAGGGAGGTTGCTACAGGTCACTCGTGAGGCTGGGGTCTCCGGGGCTGCCCATGAGCCGCCCGGCTGGTGGAGCTGCATTCCGAGTCTGGCCTCCGCATCGTTCTGGCTGGAAAGGGAGGCCCGAGCCCCAATACGAGGGAAGCTGCTGCAGCTTGCACACATCCTGGCGGGTGTGTCCGTGTCCTCCTTGAACCACGTTGGTGCTTTGCCAGCTCTGTGGGCGGTGCCTGGCACTCAGCCTGAGGGACCCAGGTGATCTCTTCTCCTGAGGCCAGGGGTTTTCTGCCTTCATCCAGGGCTGGTCAGAGCGGCTCTGCTCCCAGCAGGCTCCTGAGTGGATGGCGCTGGACGGGGGGGTGCCCTGAGCCAGTGATTTGGAGACCATGGGGCCAGTATGCTCTGAGGACCGAGTCCCTGCTGCCTGTGGCCGGGCAGGCCCTGTGGGTCCCTGAGGGCCTCCTCCCTGGGAGGCTGTGGTAGGAACCAGCCCTGAGAGCCATAAGAAGGGAAAGGTGACGTGGACGGTCCTGCGTCTGGGGCGGGCTGCTGCGGCCGCAGGACCGGACGCAGACAGTGTTGTGGGGGCTGAGGGCATGAACAAGATGCTGGCGCGGGGCCCCACCATGATGGGGGCCCCCTGAGGGTGGAATCGCTTCCATCTGCAATTCCCGAGCCCCCCCACCCCTCCAGCTCCACGGATTTCTTTTCTGCCCTCTGGTTTTTTTTAATAAAAGTTGAGGTGACATTCCCATTACGTAAAATTGAGCCTTTTGACGTACACAGTTCATTCACGTGGTACACTCACGGTGCTGTGCAAGCGTCACTGCTCTCTAGTTGCAAAACCTTTTCCTCCCCCAAACGTAAACCCCTCCCCAGAGAGTTGCCCTCCCAGACCCCGTCAGGGGGGATCTGCTCTCTCCCCCTCTGGGTCTGTCTGCTCCGGACACTTCCTGTCAGGGCAGTCACAGGATGTTTCGCCCTTGGGTGTCTGGCTTCACTCTCTGAGCGGCCCGTCCTTGGGACCCGCCCCGTGCCGTGCACATGCGCTGTGTGTCTGAGCCCCGTCCCTTCCATGGCGGGGTGGCCCCCACTGGTGGGTGGGCCGAGCTCTGCTGTCCATCCCCAACACGGGGCAGTTTCCCCATTTTGGCGACGGTGATGAATGCCACGATGCGCACGTGGGGAGGTTTTCGTTGGAATACGTGTCTCCCAAGCTTTTGGGGTTCCCTGAGACATTTTGATTAATTTCTGCCCCAGACATGCACAGGGATGGCCACTGGATGTCCCTTTCCTAGAAATCTAAGAAATCCTAGAAATCTGAGGTTTCCTAGAAATCTCCCGGATGGACCACGCACGAGCCAGGGGCTGAGAGTCCCCTCCTGACCTCCAGGTCAGGTTAGGTTTGCACCGTAGGTCTAGCCTGTTGCTGCCAGCTCTCCTAGCAGGGCGGTCCTGGGCCAGGCTGTGGTAGATGCCTTCCCTGCCCAGTGTCCTGTCTCTCACGAGCCCACCTAACGAGGGTGCGTCTGCCCCATCGTGTGGTGTGGAGGCTGCAGCTCAGAGAGGGGCTGCCAGGCCCCCGCGTAGGGGAGACTGCCTGGACTGGGCCTGGACTGGGCCTGGGGTGGCCTCACTGTCGCCTCCTGACTGTTCTTGTTGTCAGCCCCCTACCCCAAACTCCATTTCAGGGTGCCTGGAGGCCTGCACACTCAGTCTTGTCCTTTCCCCCATTTTAGGGGGCTGTGCTGTCATCTGTCCCTGGGCCGATGACTCTGGGGTGAGGCCGGGTCAGGCTGAGGTCGGGGCGGGGAAACCAAATGTCTCCCAGCACCCAGGGACTGAGCTTCCTCCTTTAATTTCAAGTGGATTCCCAGAGTATCAGACTCACCAACATCTGAATGTAAGTGAACGTCCCGGAAAGCAGAAAGAAAGCGCTCCCCATTTTGTCTGTGGCTTTGGACATCCCGCTCTTTGATCTTCTCTCTGTAGGAAGAGCAGGTAATGGACCTTCTCTCCGGAGCTAAAGGGCACCTCGACCCTCTGAGCCGTGGCAGTTGAGGGCAGAGGCCCGGTGCGTCCAGAGGTTCATGGACGAAAAGGCAGAAGCAGATTCAGCAATAACTGAGCTGTGCCCATTTCCGCCCCATCGAGCTTGACCTTCGCAGTTCTGGGGCCAGAGCTCATCGAAGTCCAGTTCCTGTCCGGGGCAGCTGGACCCTTCGGAAGCTCAGTGGGCTGAGGTGTGCGGCCTTCACTCCACGGCGTCCCCCCCCAACCTCCTTAAGCCTGCGAGAGCCACCCGAAGGTGCCGGTGTGTGAGTGGGTTCAGGGTCACGCCCCTGAGGTTTTGGGGTGCGTGGCACTCCTTCAGAGAGGACGGCCACAGTGTTCATCGATTCTCGGAGGGACCTACCCATGTACGGAATGCAAGCTGCAGAGCCTCTGCCTGCACCAAAAGCCCCGGGGGCTCTTCTCCTTCAGACGTCCGCCAGGGCTCCTGGAGCCTTTTCTTTTAGGTACAGCATCCCAGTCCTGCCCACTGTCCCCCTCCCAGCTGACAATGCCCCTTTCCACGTGTGGCGTGCCTGTTTAATTCCAGGTAATTGGACTGTCCACAAGCTGGGGGACTGGGTGGGAAGCAGCCATTTCCATCTGCTCAGCAGCCTGTCATGCCAGGAGAATGGTCTTGCTTTCCCATCTGGCGGCATCAGTTGCCCTGCCTACTGTCCTTACGGCTTGGCTGGCAGGGGACAGGGCTCAGGGAGGGAGCCGTCTGTGGGTCCCCATGCAGCCTGATTAGAAAGCCTGTTCCCCATCCTGTCAGTACAATAATGGAGCCAGCATCATTCGCATGGACAGTAGGAGGCGAGGCATTGGAAGAAGTGGGGTTCCTTCCCCAGGCCATGGGGTCAGAAGAGTCTGGGGTGACAGTGGGCAGCTTTCTGGTAGGCCTGTCCCATCTCTGCATTCGCTCAGCCATTGCCTGGGCAGAATGAATGGTGTTAGCATGCCTGTGCTGTATGCACCTGTGTGTGTATGTGTGTGTGAATGCGTGCATGCCTGTGTGTCGGTGCATACGTGTGTGTGCTTGTATATATGTGAATGCGTGCATGCCTGTGTGTCGGTGCATATGTGTGTGTGCCTGTATGTGTGTGAATGTGTGCATGTCCATGTGTTGGTGCACTTGTATGTGTGCCTGTATGTATGTGAATGCATTCATGCCCGTGTATCGGTGCACACGTGTGTGCCTGTATATGTGTGAATGCGTGCATGCCCGTGCGTCAGTGCACGTGTATGTGTGCCTGTATGTGTGTGAATGCGTGCATGCCCGTGTATCGGTGCACACGTGTGTGCCTGTATGTGTGTGAATGCGTGCATGCCCGTGCGTCAGTGCACGTGTATGTGTGCCTGTATGTGTGTGAATGCATGCATGCCCGTGTGTTGGTGCATGTGTGTGTGCCTGTATGTGTGTGAATGTGTCCATGCCCGTGTGTCGGTGTACACGTGTGTGTGTGCCTGTATGTGTGTGTGTGCATGCCCATGTGTTGGTGCACGCGTATGTGTGCATGCGTGCATGCCTGTGTGTCGGTGCATGTGTGTGTGTGCCTGTATGTGTGTGAATGCGTGCATGCCCATGTGTCAGTGCACACGTGTGTGTGTGCCTGTATGTGTGTGAATGCGTGCATTCCCCTGTGTTGGTATACACGTGTGTGTGCCTGTATGTGTATGAATGCGCACATGCCCATGTGTCGGTGCACACGTGTGTGTGTGCCTTATGTGTGTGAATGCATGCATTCCCATGTGTTGGTGTGCACGTGTGTGCCTGTATGTGTGTGAATGTGTGCACGTGTCCACATGTACCTCTCTTCGAAGTCCCACACTGAATGTGGGCTCTGGGGGGCAGGCCCAGGCTTCACCAGTCCGCCCTCCCGGGATTTGACCATTGAGCATGCCAACAGCTGAATCTGATTGTAGGAATCATGCCTGCTGGGACAGTGGGTACTGGAGCACTCTGGGTCCTGTGGGGCTCAGTTGCCCTTTCTTGAGTGGTTTTGGTGCGGGCAGGGGTGAGAGGGAGATGTCAACCTCTCTGCATTGTGCTGAGGAGGAGTGGGGGAGGTGAGCAGAGGACATCGAGCCCAGTTTTCTTTCTTGTGGTTGAGGGTGCTGGAATGGGCGGAGTGGCAGAGGCGGCAGCTGGGAGGGGAGGGGTTCCTTAGTGCCGTGAAGGGGCTGCAGGCCGTGGGCTCGGACCTGACTGCCCACCTGGCCCCTGCTCCCCTCCCTGCGCCCTCACAGGTGTGGGGCAGACAGTACCTGCTGCACCTGGTGGGGCCGTCACTGGCAGATGGGTCTCAGGGCACACAGCACAGGGTTAAGCTGGGGGGTGTCAGCCTGGGGCCCCCAGGCATGGTCTCCCTGGGAGAATGATAATTATAGAGGCTGGATGTCTTAAATTCACCGCGCAGAGTGACAGCAGACCTGGCCTCCCGCACCTGGGCAGGGCCCCCACCCTGCGGGCCAGGCCGTGCGTCCAGCTCAGCTGCTCCATGCCTTCCCTCTCTCTGCTCTTGGATGAGAATGCTTCTCCCATCATGGTGGCCTGTGGCCCCCATTCAGGAGGGCATGAGTGGCCTGGGCTGCCTTAAAGCCCTGTCCTGCCCCAGCTGGCCACCAACAGGGAGCCCCCGGCTGCAGTGAGGCTTGGAACCCTCCTCCCTGCCGGGAGCCCCGTGGCTAGAACCCCTGCCCTGCCGGCAGAGGGGGTGCAGCTCCCTGCAGCCCTGAGGTCCACTCCAATGGGACGTGTGTAATGGACAGGGCCAGGACCAGGCTCGAGCGGGGCCGCGTTGTCTCCCCTCACTCATCAACCGCCACTGCATAGGACGTCCGAGGGGCACGTGTGTCTCTCTCTGTGCTGCTGCCACTGCGGGCAGGACTGCTGGAGAGGGACGCGTGTGCTCAGGAGCGTATTAACTAGTTGTTTCACTGTGTAGCAGCTGCGCAGGTTCACACTGAGACTCACGGGCGTGCAGGAAGGGCCCAGCAGCCGTCCACCTGCACGGGGCGTCTCCTGGGTCTGTCCTTACCCAGTCGACGCGCAGCCTTGTCTGGCTGACTAAGTAGATTGTGATTGTTGCCTCCCTTCCTCTCTCCCTCCTTCCTTCCTTCCTCTGCCTTACTTGACTTGACCGTCAGGTAGCTTGGGCTCTGTGCAGTAATGTAGGAGCCCTAAAGTCCGACCAACTGAAGGACAGGGCCCCCTGCTAGCCCGCGGTGGCCCTCAGAACAGGTTTTATTAGAGGGGTGGGTGAGTGAGTGTGGCAGTGACGCTGGACCAGCCTCCACCCCCCTCCCCAAGCCTCCACGTTCGCCTCGGTGAAGCTGGGGTGGCATGTTAACTACATTGACGGCTTATTTTTTTTTTTTACATGGGCAGGCACCGGAAATTGAACCCGGGTCCTCTGGCATGGCAGGTGAGCATTCTTGCCTGCTGAGCCACCGTGGCCCGCCCCATTGACGGCTTATTGTGAGAACCCCCAGCGTGATGTCTGTAAAGCTGTCGGCTCCATGCCGACGCACAGTAGGTCCTCAAAAACCGAAAAAGAGGAGGAGGAGGAGTCACCTCGAAGGCTGCAGGGATGAAAGGGGCACATGTGTCCCAAACCCTCAGCACACCCCGTGCCAGTGAGGGGGCCCCCCGTGTCCATGGTCAGGGGTTGTATAGAGCTCATGGCCAGCCAGCCCCAGGAAGTCAGGGGTCACGAGTCCAGCGAGAGGCTGAGACGTACGGATGTGGCCATGAACCATGCCCACAGTCCTGGGCCCGGGAGCTAAAGAGGCCAGGAAAGCTGCCTCCGCTGGAGGCCCCAGAGGGAGCGTGGGCCTGCCCCACCCCCTGTATTCCAGCCTTGCGGCCTCTGGACCCAGGAGAGGATGAATTCCTGCTGTTTTAGCCGCCAGCCTGTGGGCACCTGTGCAGCAGCCGCAGGAACCTCAGAAAGCGTGGACTTGGGCTTGCGTGGGCAGCGAGCCCTGGGGCCAGGCCCCTGGGGACTCTTCCATTGTGTGCCGCCAGCACCTCCTGCAGCCCACAACATCCTGGTGACTCCCCTTTCAGTGCTCCTTGCCCAGGCCCAGGTCAGCTCTCCTGCCAGTCTGGAATCCCAAATGCTGAAGAGGCCAGGCCTGGGGCTCACACTCTTCCAGTCTCATCCAAGGACAGTGCCCCACCCCCACCCCCAAACATGGCTCCCTGCATTTCAGGTGCTGGGAACACCCCAGCCCCTGGCCTTCGGCACTGGGGTTGAAGCTCTCTCAACTCCTGTACTTCCCTCCAGGGAGCAAAAATGGTTGTACTTGGCAAGGGGCAGAGCACAAAAAAGGGTCTTCAGCAGATATCGCCATTATGCATTTACCTGGGCAGCTGGGTCACGGCATCGGTTTGTTTTCTGAGACCAAGGGAAGCAGGGTGGCGTGTTTTGCATGAGACTTATACACGGGTGGAAGGATGGTGGATGGTGGGACCGTTCAGTAGACCCTGGAGCTGAGGACGGCGGCCAGCCCAGCCTGCAGCAGGGACACGTGGCTGGGGAGCCAGCTGACAGCAGGACGCCTCCAGCCTGGCCTCAGGGCCACCGGTGTGGTCGTGCAGAGGGGTCCTGCCCAAGGCTGAGGCGAGGCCAAAGGCCTGAGTGTGTAAATGGATCAGAAACATGGTGGGATTCCACGTCGCCCAGAGAGTTGCTGTTTTCAGGCTTTTGGGGCTCCCAGTTGCGAGTGAAGACAGCCCTCGGGAAATGGGGTTGGCTCATCTCGCCACAGAAGGAGGCTCTTTAGTAATAAAGGGGCAGCTTCCAAATGTCACAGGACAACTTGGATTGTCCTTCCTGTGGTGGCTCTCATCTCTGCCTCCTTGCGCTGGGTGCCAGCCGCTCCTTTCAGCCAGGCTGGACGAGGTTCCACAACAGTAACAGAGCCAAGCCTCCACGACCCGCAGCCGCAGAGCTGTGCGGCTCACGCCGCTGGCCCGCAGGGATCCACGGGGGCCCGGGGTCAGCTGCCCTACACTGCACAGCATCTGTCCCCGCAGCCAGGGGGACAGGCAGCCTCCACTCGGGCACAGCTGGTCACAGCATCGAGAGAAGTAGACAGGGCAGCTTGGCCATGGGTGCCCACCACCTCTTCAGCCCACGACCCGTTGCCCAAACCAGGCCCCCAGCCTCGCCCCACCGTCAGAGAGCCGTTGGTGCGGGTGTGTCTTCTGCCATAGGCTGGAGGAGAGCCTTTGGGCACAGACGTTTACCCCACCCCACAGCCTTATGCTGTTCCTCCCTGGAAGTAGGAATGGGATCGGAGGGGAAACTGAGGTTGGAGACGTGCATGAGCGACATTGCTGAATGTAGATGCAGGTGGGGTGACTCCAGCCCATGGCTAGCTGTGGTGGGCTTGGCTGCCATGAATCTGACCCTGGGCCTGTGAGCCGGGTACTCCGGGAGCCTGTCTGTGGGACAGAGCCCCCCGCCCACCCCACGTCGCCTAAATACTTCATGGTATTTTGATAGGAGAGAGAGGAATTGAAATTGGCCCTCTGGCTCTCTGAAATTGTCGCCTTCTATGCCCTGTCTGTTTTGATCTTCCTCTCTTTTATTTTTACTTAATTTTCATGTATTTAAAAAAAAATGTAATGCACACAAACCCACTAATCACCCCGTGAGCGAGAACATTCTAGCTCCTGGGGCACAAAAAGACGTGTGCACCACTTGCCAGGTCTTTCCCTGGCCCTTCCCACGCAGTCCTGGACTTTAGATGCATGGTTTCCGCATTGGCTTAAATTAGTTTTTTGTGATGTATAATTACACTGCTTGGGGTGTGTCTCGCCTTTTTGAACTGCTGGGAAAGGAGAAGCAGGCCTGCTACATGAGCTCAGACTTTGCCCCTCAGTGTCGCGGAGCTGGGATGCAGCGGGGGCTCTAGCCTTCTGCCTGGCTGTGCCCATGGCCCCAGCAAGCCCTGCCCCTCTTTGCCCCCATCTCTGCAGCAGCAAGCCTGGGGCTGAACCTCGGCCTTCCCTGGGAAATGAAATTTCACCCCAGATTTGCAGAGGAGGTAGCAGAGGCTTGGAGAGGGAGTCCTCTAGCCTGGGGTCACCCCTGGTCAGTGGTGGCCTGGGGTTCCAGCCTGTGGTTCCTAAGGGCTGCCGCAGGAGCTGGAGGAGGGTCTCTGCATTCACAGCTGACCCTGGGGACAGCAGAGGGTCTGCCCACCGGGCCTCATGGCCAGCTCCATCCTGGGGGCCTGGTAGGGGGTGCAGGGACAGGGTGGGTGGGAGAAGTGGGTTGGGGAGAATTGTGGCCTCTTCTGAGTTGGTGGGGGAGCTCTGGGCACCTCAGCAGGGGAGACCTCTAGGGTTTTGTCCAGAGCCCTCCACCTGGGTCCATGTGGGGTGTAAGGGTGTCAGATCAGAGGCTGGCCCCTGGGGAGAGGTTGCCGTAGGCTTCTGGGCCTGGAGAGGGGCAGTGCTGTTGGGCAGCAGGAGGTGCTGGGGTCACCCAAGGCCCTTCGGTTGGATCAACTTGCAGGACAGCTGGGGCCTGCTGCCCGGGACATGGTGAGGCACGGGGTGGCTCTCCCTCTGGGTTCTGCCTGCTGGTGGCTCTGTGGGGTAAGGGGACGGAAGGCACAAGAGCCTGGGCCATTTGAGGCTCTGAGAGGCCCCAGCTGGGCACGGACGGCCTCGGGCTGGGGGTCAGGGCTGGGCTTCGGCCTGCCCTGGGGCCAACTGGTTTTGGGACCTTGGGCTTAAACTGCCCGTCCCCCAGCCTGTTTCCTTATCTTTGAAGTGGGCTCTGCCCTGCGATTCTGCATCCTCCTCTCCCAGCACAGCACTCCTGGGCGGACTGGGGCATCTGCACAGGGCAGGAGCACACCTGGCATCCCAGGCAGTCTAGCCCAGCCTCTTGCAGGGAGCACCGTTGCTTTGCTGGTGGGAGCACATGGAGGCCCCTAACCACAGGCCGAGAGGAGGGCCATGCTGAATGAGGCTGGGAGCCTGCTCTGGTCCACCCTGGCCTGTGGAGCTTCTTCTATGCTGCCCATGACAGTGTGGGGTCACCGCTTGGAGTCTCCCCACGTCCCGGGTGGATGCATGTCCTCTGCTTATTCCAGCTGATAGGGACAGATAGCCTCTGGGTAGAAGCCAAAATGGCACATTGAGAAATTGGCAGGAAGGTGGCTGCTGAGGAGTTGCTCTTTGTGCCTCCGTGGCTGTCCTTACGTCCTCTAGCTCTGCATGCCCTTCCTGGCAAATGTGGGTCCCCCTCTCTTCTGACGCAAGATGTTGCCTAGGCCGGCCGCGGTGGCTCAGCGGGCAAGAGTGCTTGCCTGCCATGCCGGAGGACCCCGGTTCGATTCCCGGCCCCAGCCCATGTAAAACAAACAAACAAACAAACAAAATATAATAAAATAAGAAAATGTTTCCCTTTCTTCCTCCCTTCCTTCCTTCCATCCTTCCTTCCTTCTCTGTCTTTCTTTCCTTCCTTTCCTCCCTCTCTCTTTAAAAAAAAAAAAAAAAAAAAAGATGTTGCCTAAGCTGAGTGGGGGTGCGGGTGGGGGCGAATGACCTACCCCCACTAACGCTACAGCCCGTCTGGCCTGGGTACACTGGTGGGTTGAGAAAAGAAGTGTGGTGGGCTGGCTGGCTTTGACAGGCGGGGCCCTTGGTGGGAGGGCTGTTTTTAGTAAGGGAAACCTGGGGACTCCCAGGCTTCCCTGCCCACTACAAGGTGGGCAGCAGGCGTGTCTGTCAGTAACTAACCAGGTTTGCTGATTCCCCCACGGTCGTGGTCTCAGCAGCCTTTACAGCCTGCTTGGCTGCTGGCTCCCCACGGCCGACGCCCCTGCTCCTGGGAGTTGGACACATTGCCCTGTCCCTGCGCGAGCTTCCCGAGCTCCTCCACCTGTGTGGGCCCTTCCTGACCTTACCTGGCTGAGCTGTGGCTGGGCCCAGCCATGCCAGGACCCCACCGTGGCCCTCCGGCCCCCCAGCCTGGAAGCTGGGTCTCAGGATAGGAAACCAAGCCCTGTCCAGGGGCACAAGACCTGTCCACAGTCCCTACATGGTGGTCTTCCATCCAGGCAGGATTAGTTGTCAACGCTGTGCAGGGCCAGGGGTCCGCTTTGCCCTGATTTCTGAACCTTTCCTGGTTTTAGCACTCGTTGTCCCACAACCCCGGGAAACCTGGGCACACCTAGGCAACTAGCCACCAGGTGTAGGACAGGTGCTGGGTGCTGGGCACACCAGCCTTCAGGAGCTAAGCCCGCCTGTCCCATTTCCTCCTGGCTCTTAGCTCCCTCCAGGAGTACCCCCACCCCCACCCCCAGTGAAGGAGAAGTGGAGTCTCTTTCTTGCAGCATTGCTCTGGTGCTTGATTTCCAGGGAAGGGGCACATAGCCTGGACAGCGTTGTTTGGTCCCGGGCAGGCCGTTTGCAGGCATGTGGCCTGGTGAGGCCGTGCATTCCTGCAAGGCGTCCGTCTTTCCTGAAGGCAAAAAAGGGGTCCCTAGTCTGAGCCGGAGGAATCCCTCAGGGGAACAGGGGCTGGAAGCCCCAAGAGCTGACCTGGAGCACTGTGTAATGGAGAGGGGGCCACGGCCAGCCGGGGCCAGCGAACTGTGCACTGCCTCGAGCTGGTTTGGAAGCACATAAAAGCATCAGGCCCATTGGTTCAGCTGGTCCCGAGCGGCTGCCCATACGTTCCCACTCGCTGCTGCCTTGTGAAATATTAGGTCAAAGCAGACCGGCATGTAGCCTTCCCCACGGAACCCCACCTTTGGGGTCCCGCAGCCTCAGCAGAGCACAGGGAGACCAACAGCTAGAGGGTCCAGCCCCGAGAACCAGAGGCCCCGAGAACCAGAGGCCCCCAGCCTGGCCACCCGCCCCTCGGGCCCTTCCACAGTGCTCGCCCTAACCTTGCCGCATCCAGCTGGAGTCCTGGGGGCCAGGAGTCCTGGGGCCCTGGTCTTCTCCCCTTCCTGACCACAGCTCTTTCCCCAGGAACCGCAGGCACAGCTGCCCGTGGGGTGCGTTCTTGGAGGCCTCTGTTGTTAACAGGTTCTTAAAGAAGCCCCGGGGGCACGGCGGGGGCCTGGCTTCTCCCTCCAAGGGCTGGGCTCCAGCTGCCCCTTCTCTGGGGCAGACAAACCCTGGTCCAGCCCAGGGCAAGTGTCCAGTAGATGTTGAATAGGGGGTGAGTGGAGGAGGGATGAACAAGTGACTTGCAAGGAGGGGCTGCAGTTCCAGGTGCCCCGAGGCCTCCGTCCCCCAGCGTGTGCTGGACCCAGGGTTGGCCGTCTTGCCCGGGTATGGCCAGGCCTGGCCGTGGCACTGGACTCTGAAAACAGACCTCACTTAGGGCCATGAGACATGGGGGCACTCCTCTGGGAGGCCCAAGTCACCCCTGGGCAGACGGGGTGCTGAGGAGGTCTGGGGAGGGGTGGTGGAGGGCTCAGGCAGAAAAGGCAGGAGAGACCCCACCAGGTCTCCCAGGCAGGCAGCAGCTGCTCTCTGCTTCCTGGCGGCATCCCCTCAGTTCCCTCGGGAGTGCGAGTGTAAAATGTGGCTTCCCAGAAGCTGGGCATGAGGAAATGCATCCTCAGGATGGGACTGATGGAAAACGAGGGCCCTGCTGGACTCTGAAGGACCAAGGGTGGCCCGGCTGGGGTGGCCACCTCCACCCACTGCAGCTCTGGGCAGGTGCAGTTTCTCGGGATGCATTTCCCCGTTCCTTCCTCTTTTCAGGCGTGGAGTAGCTGTGGGAGGTCATGTTTGGCTGTGTTGCTGAGTCAGGCACAGGAGAAGCTGAGAAGCCAGCAGAGGGACGTCAGGGTTCTAGCGACCAATTGGGGGCTGGGGAAAGTGGGGTGGAGGCAGGGCTTGTGGCAAAGTGATCCCAGAGTTGCAAGTTGCCCCAAACCCCATCCTAGGCTTGAAGTTACAGCTCGAAGGTGACCCCAGAAATGCTGCAGATGTGTCTCCCCAGGGCTAAACTGGTTTGTCTCCCCAGTGGTGAGTCAGGGTCTGGGTGGCGAAGTCTCTGCCGAGGGGTGACTTGGACAGCTGCCCAGGATTTCTCATAAGTCTTCTAAGCGCTTCCCCGTTTCTGACTTCAAGGCTGCCGTGTGTCGTTGTTCCAAGGGGAAGGGACAGCTTGACAATATCTGACATCATCTACCTGTCGCCCCCTGTCTGTTCACCCACTAACCCAGCCAGCCACCCGTCCACCCTCCACCCACCACCCCTCCATCTCCTGTCCATTCAGTCAGAGACTGCAGCGGATCAGCTCACCTAGTCACCCCTGAATCCAACCTCCCTCACTTGTCCACTGCCCCCCACCTACCCCACACATCCATCCACCTATTGACCCCTCCTTCCTTCCTTCCTCTCCCAGGCACTGGGTGAGGCAGGGGTGGACCGAGGCTGAATGGAGCCACTGAGGGATGATAGGGACGGGGAAGCATGGGGCACAGGCAGAGGGAAGAACACATCAAGGGCTGAAGGTAGAAGCAGGCCTGGGGGCTGCAGGGAGAGCAGAGTAAGAGGAGGCCGGGGGATTGGCAGTGCTCCCCACTCCCCATGCGTTCCTGTCTCACCTCGGAGCTAGCCCTGCAGCCGGGGTGCCGAGGCCTGGAACCAGCCCGGGTGGGCTGCCCCTTTCCTGCCCCCAGCTTGTCTTCGTTTGGCTGTAGCGGAAATTAATTGGATTTCAGGTCCATTCTCAGGAGATTTATGGCTGCACACAGGGATCTTAGAATGAAAGCAGTAGCGACTCGGTGGGCAGCAGGAGAGTCTGACGTGGGCATTCCTGTTTTATCTCTGTGGGCAGGGAGGTGAAAGAGATGACAGGAAGGGCTGAGCCACGTCTGGAAAAGACGTGGGAAAGGTAAACTGGGAAAATCATGCACACGAGATCAGTGTTGTTTTTTTTTTAAAGAGCCAAACAATTCAAAATAGCTATCAAGTCTCATTTTTGTGGGCACCAACTTTCTGGAAGGAAAGAAGAGGGTGAGATAGTCATGGATAATGAGGCATCAGAAGTTTATTTTCTTGGGCAGTAGCAAAAGCCTGGGTGAGGATGCTGATGGAAATAATGAACAGCAGCTGCCGTTTCCTGGGTCCTGCTGGGTGCAGAACCACTGCCATCTTACAGACGCTCTTTGTGACAGCCCTATGAGGAGGATGCGGCTGCGTCCATGTTTCAGAGAAGAAAACCGAGATTCACTGAAGTTAGCTGGTCCAGGGTCACAGAGTGAGCAGGGGGGCCCTAGGATTCAGACCTGCCTCTGCCTAGCTCCAAAGCCGTCCCTCTCCCTCCCGTCTCTGCCTTAGCTTGTCTGGCAAGGCAGGTGGATTTCATCCAAATCAAGTTGGGTTGAGGGATAGAGCCATGTGTGTTAAGAAAAACTGCATTGGGCCTCAAGGATTGGAGTGCTGTGATGGATTGGTGATGTCTGTTTTGGCTTGGGAGGAGTGAGAGGTGGCATGCATGCTGCCGATTTGCTGTCTCTGAGCTGGAAAATGCATGGCAAGTTCTCAGGAGGCTTCAACTCAAAGCAGAATGCAGATACACCCCTCACTGTTATAAAATCTAAATGCAGCACCAGAAATAAAATTGCTGTCATCTTGAATGTAGTCCCAGAGTGGTAACTTATTTTAAAAATAGTTGGGAAAGATACAAATGCCCAACTGCTTTGCCTCTGCACCTGTGGGTTCCCCTGGCTGGGAAGGGTCCATCCTTTGCCACGAGGGTGTTAAGGTGGAGTCTAGGCTCTTGGACACTGGAGGTGAGAAAGACCCTAGAGTCCCTCTTCCCTATGGCCAAATAATATTCCATCAAACGATGCGGCCACTGCCTCCTGGGTCCCTGGAGCCCAGTGGGACCCAGGACCTCGGGTGGGCCCCCTGTCCAGTATAATGAGGCCATCCCCCATGCAACCAGCTCCTCCCTCTCTGCCACGAAGCCTGGGGGTGCCAGGGGCAGGGCTCTGATGTGGCAGCATATTTCACCAGCATCGGTGGTTTGCTCCTGTTAAGGCAAACGAACAAAAACAAAAAAAAGTTCATTGTGGGGGGAGTTGGAAAGCATAGAAGAAAAAAAGTGATCCTGAATCCCCCATAAGTCATGCTGTGTGTGTGGGGGGGAGGGGTACTTACATTTCTGGATTTTTTAAAACCAGAATTGAGAAGGTGCCCGTCCTGAGCCCTGTGCTGGGAGCACCTCCCACGTCCCGACGTGCTCCCTGGGACCACACCGTCCTGGGCAGTTAGCAGCCAGGTACCTGTCCTTATTCTGGCCCCTGAGCTGCTATGTGTGTTTGCTTTTGGGGTGCGCTCACACCTTGCTGTGGTGAATCTCCTTACGGAAGGTGCTTGCACGTCGCTGCCGCCTCCCCAGAGAGGCTCCCGGAAGCAGATCTACCAAGGGGCTGGTCCTGCCAGCTGGTGCTCCTCCAGGATGTGCTGTGCGGGCCATTTCCTGAGCTTCACCTGCTCCTCATATTAGATAGTAAGGCCACGCTTCGTCAAGTCTTATGTTCTTTTTTCTCTCCATGTTCTGTACCCCAAAACACATATTAGTTCACTTGATATCATGTTATACCTGACAGTTTTGCAGGATAAATTGGCCATGGCCACCCCCTGGCTTGGGGTTGCACGGTGTCCGGGGTGGGGGTGGGGGGGGATGCAGGACCACAGTTGGGCAGTCTGCCTGGTGACTTAGACTTGGGGGACCTCGTCTTGGGGGGACCCTGCACCCTGGGGTGCAGGCAGAGCCTAGCTGGCAGGGGCTGTAAATACCAGCCCGGCGCCTGCAAAGAAGCTCTTCCAGCGACGTCTGGGCTTCTCCAGCGAGATGCCTTATGACAGGTTTCCCACATAACCCACGTCCCTGAGGCGGCAGGAAGATGTTTGCTTTAATAAAGGAGCATTTCTCATCTCCTCTGCTTTGGAACAAGCTGGTGGCCCCGTTCTCCTAGCAGCCTCTGATGCCAGCCCGCGGCATTTCAGGCTCATTTTGTGGAGCAGCCCAGGCTCAGCTTGTGCAGGGAGGCCTGTCTGCTTGCATTAAATGGAGCAAAGCGGAGTTTCATGTCTTTTCCCCTCCCTGGGTGCGTGCTGCTGTCTCCTCTGAGGCCAGCATCCTTCCCTGGCTCCTGGAAGCCGGCCTGGGGGTCAGAGCCAGCGGGGTTCCCGTGGGTCCTTGGCCCTCGCCTGCAGGTGTCACCCAGGGGTGCTGAGCGCTTAGCCCCGGCCGTGGGCAGGAGGAGCCACTGGGACCTTGGTGCAGAGGAGTGCAGACCCTCCTGCCCCCACCCCTACTCCAGATCGCGTCTCCTGCAGCGCCCTCCTGCCCTCCTGCTGTGAGTTTGGGTCTCGTGTAATTTTGTAGTGACAGTACCGACACGTCCGCAGAGCCTGACGTGCTGTGTGTCCCATGGGTGGGCACCTGCACCGCTGCCTGCCAGGCCTCATTTGGCCCCCTGTGCCCTCAGGGGATGGGGTCACCTTCCTTCTACAGATGTGCAAACAGAGGCCAGAGGTGGGGGCCTGCCTGGGGCAGAATCGCACCTCACCTATTGCCCTCTCCTGTCTGCCCCCCACACCTGGGAGGTGAGAGTAGATGTCTGCCCCCTTTCCAGGGTGAGACGTGAAGCCCAGCGATGGCCTGCAGTAGTGACAGTGCAAACTGAGCCCCTCACAGCCCCCCCAGTGTGCCCCCATTTTCCCTTTCCTCCCGTGAGTTCTCATCCTGCTGGGATGCCCACACCTGTCTACCTCCCGGTGCCCCCCTGAGCCCACAGGGGGAGTTTCCCACACCCAACCCACGCTGTCATCCGCAGATGAGACATCAGGTAGGCAGTCAGAATTGGCAGGGGGCTCTGGACATCCCGCACCCCATGCCCAGGGGGCACCCCCTTTCCTCGGCCCACCTGCAGTGCCCCTGGCCTGGCAGCCACCTCCTTCCGCGAGCAGGGAGCAGAGCCAGTGCAGCTCTCGGGCTGGGGCTGGTGGCTGGGCTGGCCAGGCCCTGAGGACCCCCCACCTCATCTCTGTCTTCTCTTTTACAGACCTTTCCCCTCGGAGGAGACTGCCGAAAATGATGACGACGTCTACCGCAGCCTGGAGGAGCTGGCTGAGTAAGGACTCCACGCGGACTCCGGGGATGGGGCAGGGGAGGTGGGCAAGAGGGACGGAGGGACGGATGGATGGATGGACAGGCCCATGTGGGCGCCCAGCAGCATGTCCAGCCCTCGGCTCTCCCTGCTGTAGTCCCCAGACGGCAAGTTGTGGTGTGGGGTCTCCCACCTTCGAGGGGGAGCACGGGCTTCCGGAAGGCGCCATCGGCCCCGACACTCCAGAAGGCTGCATGGCAGCTCAGGAAGTTGGCGTGGGAGTTGACCCACTGGCCGTGTTGGCTTCCTCCTCAGGGTCAGAAGGAGGGGGCTGCAGGACTCCGGTCCTGGGGGTTGGGACTGGCATTCCCGGGGGCTGCCCCCCACCCCAGCAGAGGTGGGTTCGCACCTGGCTGAACCTTGGATGCCACTTTGGTTGGGGGTAGAGCTGGTGTTTCCAGAAGCAGAGGCCCCACCTGGAGCACAGGTGCCAAGAAAAAGATGTCTGCGGGTTCAGGCTGGTCTGGACTGGGGCAAGGGATGTGGGAGCCTCAGGAAGCCCCCTCCTTCTTTCGACTGCCTGCCCTGGTTTGTTTCCCTGTCTGTTCCTTCCTCTCTTGGATACCTGTCGTTGGTTCCTTTACCTTGTGGTCTGGAGCCCCACAGAGGCTGAAGCTTCCCGGGCCGGCGTTCGTTTCTAAAGGGATAAGCTCGTTGGCTCTGTGGAGCCCACTGCTCAGAGACGGGTGCCAGGGGAGCTTCCGGAGAGGGGGCTGTGGGTCAGGGAGCAGGCGGGGGTGCCCCATCCTGCAGCCCGAGGCCCACATGCGCCCGGCCCTGGGCTCGTCACGCGGGGGCACCTGCCTGGATGTGCCTGCGGGCCCCCAGGCTTGACCGCTGACGCATGTGCCCAGCTCCCTGGCCGAGGGGACCCTGGTCTGTTTTACCGTAGCACCTTCTTTGCCCTGGATAAACTGCGTGTTCCTCCTGGGAAGCCTATTCCTGAATTCCTTCCCTCTGTCTCGGAGCAAAGGCTGAGAACAGAGTCACATGCAAGCCAGGGTCAGCAGGGGCCACGTGCCTGCAGTGGTTTGGGGCTGGGCTAGCGCTTTGGCTGCCGTGTTGCTCGCCCTCTGGGGCTGCCTCTGGCATGGTGGGCCCTGGGCAGATATTTTTCTACAGGATCCTTGTCTATCTGAGCAATTTGAGTCATCCAGAAAGCAGCAGGCCAGCACTGTTCTGGCGACCCCATCTCCTACAGTTCTGTGAAATGCTCGCAGCCCTCCCGGCGTGTCTGCTGTGGACCTGCCTTCCTGGGAGCTGGCTGGCCATGGGGCCATCCCTGGAGTAGCCCCAACAGGGCAGGGCCAGAGTTCTCGGGGCACCTGATCGACCCCCTGCAGCTAAGAGCTGGGGCAGACCCAAAAGGGAGAAGTGGCCCTGCGGTCTACACAGATCCCGCTGGGGCCTGGAGCCCCTGCCCGGGAGTCATGCCTACCCCAACCGGTCCCAGCAATTGGAGGGGGCGCTTAGGAGGTTTTGAGAAATATGCTTCCCAGTTTGCAGGGTCTCTTGAGGTACAGAATGTGGGTTGGGGGCTGTTCACCTCAGCCCTGTAAAAGGGTTCCACTCTTCCATTCCAAGGTGGGGAATCCAGGTTTGGAGAGGGAAGGGATTCTAGAAGGACACCAGACCTAGCCTGCCACACTGTCTCCCTCTCATTGAGTCCACACCTCCCTGCCCCCTGCCCCCTGCCTTGGACATCCCCCCGTGTCCTGTGTCCCAGCTTGAGGCACCCCCCCCACCCCCAGACCTTTTATGCTCCATCCAGCAGCTTCAGGATCTTCTTCCGTCTACACCCCCTGCAGAGGCCCTACCCCAGGTTGGCCCTGAGACAGCCTTCTGTCCTGTGTGCCTTAATTAAGGGCTGAAATGGCTGTCTCCTGCAGACCAGGAGGTCCCGAGGTCAGAACCCGCGTCTTTTCCATTGGCAGCCCCCAGTACTGAATGATGGCTGGCAGTGCTAACAGGGCTTTATGGGGTGGGGAACTTTAACTTTCTCTTGTTATAACCCCGTGATGATTTTGTGAGGTTTGTGCCCATTTTACAGAATAGGAAACTGAGGCCCACAGAAGGGAAGTACTGGCCCACATCACCCAGCTAGTAAATGGCAGAGTCACGACTCAACTCTGAGTCTGTACCCTAACCTCTCCACCAGGCAAAGTCAGCGCTCCCTAAAGCCTGGGAACAAAGTTGGGGGGCTCTGCCCTCTGATTGACGCAGACAGAGGGCTCGGGAGGATGGGGGCCATGTCAGCCTTGTGTGGCCTTGAGCACCTCTGTGCTGGTTTGAAATGATGTGTGGGCCCTAGAAAAGCCATGTTTTAATCAAAATCCCATTTCGTAAAGGCAGAATAATCCCTATTCAATACCGTATGTTTGAAACTGGAATCAGATGCTCTCCCTGGAGATGTGATTTGATCAAGAGTGGTTGTGAAGCTGGATTAGGTGATGACATGTCTCTAGCCATTTCGGTGGGTCTTGGTAAGTTTCTGGAGTCCTGTAAAAGAGGAAACATTGTGGAGAATGAAAGATGCACAGAGAGCAGAGCAGAACGACTTGTCCACGAGAAGCAGAGTCCACCAGCCAGCAACCTTTGGAGATGAAGAGGGAACATGGCTCCCAGGGAGCTTCCTGAAACAGGAAGCCAGGAGAAAAAGGTAGCAGATGACACCGTGCTCACCGGGTTTCCTTCCAGATGAGAGAGGCACCTGACCGTGTTCACCATGTGCCTTTGCAGACGAGAGAGAAGCTCTGTGTTCACCATGTGCTTTCTCACTTGAGAGAGAAACCCTGAACTTCATCGGCCTTCCTGAACCAAGGTATCTTTCCCTGGATGCCTTAGATTGGACATTTCTATAGACTTGTTTTAATTGGGTCATTTTCTCGGCCTTAGAACTGTAAACTAGCAATTTATTAAATTCCCCTTTTTAAAAGCCATTCCATTTCTGGCGTATTGCATTCCGGCAGCTAGCAAATTAGAACAGCCTCCTCAGTTGAGCTGGAATGCACTCAGGTGGCTGGCGCCCTGGCAGCCACACTGGTCTGGGGCTGGTGCTGCGTGTTCGGTTTTGAGGCCCATTGCGTGGTGAGTGCCTGTTGCCCTTTTTCTGCCTGCTTTGATGATGACTGGTCTCTTGAATCAAAACATAAAATGTAATTCCTCTCACATGGAGAGACTAGTCCGGGGGCCATGTGGCTTTGTGCAGTCCTATGACATCATTATGTGACTGAGTGACCCTCCTTAATCTAAAGATTTCCTGAGGCTGAAGCTACTGCAAACGTGAGCCGTAAATTGGAGGAAGGGGAATGAATTTGAACCTTTAACTTGTAAGTTGGTCCCAGTGGCTCAAGTTTAATAAATTTTTCATGCTTTGTTTTTCTCTTTAGTTCACTGAAGAACAAGATTTCAATAGCAACCTGTCCCCATGGATGTGGGATTGATACGTAACCATTATAGCAATTTGGAAACCATAGAAAAGCTTTTTCTTACCTGGGTGCTGTTTGGAGAGAGGATGCAGCTGTGACATTTCAAGGCTAGGGCTGAGGAAAATGGCTTAGATCTGAAGCAGGGGAACAGGGAGTGATGTTTTGTGCAGAATGGATCGCGTCTTTCCTCTGGGCTTGTGGCCAGATGTCGGAATTCTGCTCACGTTGTGTCTCTAGGTGTCCCTCTACTTGTCCGGGGCCCTGGCTCTCTGCAGCCTTCCCAGGGAAACTCGGGCATTGGCTCCTAGGGGCTGTTTTTTCTCTCCCAGGGAACCCAGTGGGTCCCTTGGAGACCAGAGATGGTACAGGGTTTGGAGGGCCCTGTCCTATATGTACTCATTCATGCTTTCAGTCATTCATTCATTCTTTCGGTCACCCATGAGCGAGTAAGCATGTTCGGAGGGCCAGAAGCTGGGAATACAGAGGTGAAGAAGACACACCCTTTGCATTCCAAGACCCATCGCTCCATGGGACAGGGTAGGGGCTAAAGGGCAGCCTCTCTGTCTCCCATGGCTACTCTAACAGAGTGCCACAAACCGGACAGTTTAAATTAATCAAAACATTCCATCTTGCAGTTCAGGTGGCCAGGAGTCCAGAGTCAAGGTGAGAGCAGGGCAGCGTTCCCTCAAGTCTGCAGGGGAGGCTCCTGCTCGCCCCTTCCAGCTTCTGGTCATTGCCAGCCAGCCAGAAGGTCACTTGGCCTTCTCTCTCTGTGTGTCTGTCTCTGCTCCGATTTCCCCTTCTGGCGTCCCATTAGGGCCCACCCTCCTCCAGTCTGGCCTCCTCTTAACTGATCACATTTTCCACAGGACCCAGAAATTAAGCTTGTCTTTTGGGAAGCACATTCAGCCCTTAACAGGTGGTTTTGGGGCAGGGGTCAGGGTGGTAGCATCACTGGTGTCCCTGAAGGGGAGGCACGGGTTCCCATGGGGTACCCCAAAGACACCTTAGACAGGCACATCTCACTGGGGGTGTCTGGAGCTACAGCCAAGGAGCCTCCCACGTCCCTCCGGAGTTATTGAGGGCTCAGCAGCCCCAGCCCTCAAAAAGCTGCTGCACGTTAAAAAGCACCCGCTGCCGTGCCCCACATTGCCTGAGTGTCTCTGTCCTGCCCCACACACCCTCATCCCCGAAACGGTCAAGGCCTTGCATCAGACCGAGCCGGGCTCGAGCCTCAGCTCTGTCGCATCCTGCTCATCTGGCCTTTGGCAGGTGACCTCACCTCTCCGTGCCTCAGTTTCTTCATCTGGAACCTGGCTGGGTTGGTATGTGCCACCCCCCTCCCCGGGGTTGGTGGGAAGACTGGAGGTCTCCTTGCAGATGGCGTGGGGTGTCTGCTTCTGGCCGTGGGGCCCTACGCCATGGGCGCAGCGCGTCTCCCCAGTTCCCAAAAGGCCTCGGACAGCCCTGTCCCCTCGAAATGCCACGAGGGCCATGTACACGATTTAGTTTTCTAGTTGCCATGTAAAAGTAAAAGCAGGTCAAATTAATTTAAGAATGTATTTTATTTAGCCCAGTATGTCCGAAATAATCTGTTTTTCAACATGTGATCCATCTGGAGCGTCATCAGTGAGATATAAACCTCCTCTGTCTCCAACACCCTGTGTCTCTTGCGCTCAGGGCCTGTCCCAGTGACCCGGTCTGTGCACAGGTCGTGGCCAGGGGCTCCGGAGTCCTGGGTCTCACGGCTTCCTCGGGGAGCCAGCGGAAGCACCGGCCAGTGGATAACACTGAGCTAGAATTATTTTCTCAAGAGCTCTAAGCTCACTTTTGAGATCACTGAATAATGTGTCATCAAATAATAAGAGCAGCTGGTTGGGAAAATTAGCACGAAAATATTGCCACTTAAGAAATGCTTTATCAAGCAAAATAAGCCCAAGAGAGAGGGCTGTTTTCAAACTGCTCTAAGGATCTGGTGCCTGGCATTTGCATAATGGCTTATCCCTCTTCCCACACTCGCTGTGTCGTGCTCCATGTACAGGACTGTGAGATCTGAGCAGGAACCGGCTTAAGAGCAGGGAAGGGCATTGCAGCCAAGGAACAGCCTGTGCAAAAGGGGAGCTCTCCTTGGTGCTTCAGAGAATGGACCGCATGCACCTCAGGGCCCCCATCTCGGGAACATGACTCAGGACAGCTCCTGTGGAAGGCCCCCACATTGTGGGGCACAGCATGAGCCAGGCAGAACCCAGACCTGTCACTGTTCTCCAGGATTTGTACAGAGAGGCGCCCAAGCGGGGAGGCCCGGATCGCACATCGCAGTGCTCAAGTACTTGGCTTGGGTGTGCTTTGGTGACTATGTGTGCCAACCTCAAGGAAAAAGGATGCCTCCAAATCATTTTCACCAGCTGCAGAGGGAGGCTGTCTTTGGCGCCCGGGGAGCTCTGTGCCCCAGTGACACCTGTGCTCAGCTGTGAGCCTCAGACTGGCAGGTGGCACGGCTCGTTCCGGAAGTGCCCCCATGGCTGCTGTGGCTCAGGGTCCCATGGTGCTCGGACCCCTCTCTGTACTGGTAGCTGTGCCCATACCATCAGCTCCAGTCTGCCGTGGGGGGCTCTCAGAGGCCCTGGATCACCCGGGCTGGAGAAATGGCATCTCCGTTCTCAGGCATCTGTACTCAGGGCAGCACGTGTGCCTGGACGGTGACTCGCTGTCCACTCTACTGGCTCACTTGATCCCAGGGAGGAAGATACAGGGTTGAGCAGCGAGCCCGCGCGTCATCGACCTGACCCCTGTGTCCGGCGGCAGAGGGGGTACCCTGAGTTTGCCATATGCCAATTCCTAGGGGGAGGGGGTGCATGGCCCATTTCAAGCCCCTGGCGTGTCACTGACTACCACCTGGGCAGAGACCCTCCCCGCGGCTGCGGAGCTCCCCCAGCCACGGTGTACGTTCCCGGGTGTCTGAGCAGCTGTGCTGGGGGTCTTCCTGGCTTCTGGAGCCAGAGCTCTGCTCTCTGGGCTTTGGAACTAGGCACGCGTGGAAAGATCTCCTGGCAGGCCAGGAGCGGCCAGGGACTTAAGAAGGTCTCGCTTCTAGCCATGGGAGTCAGGGACCTGCCGGGTCAAATCCACATCCCCGCTGGTGGCTGATGGGCCAGTGGCTCCCAGGGCTGGTGCTAAGGTTAGAGATGCGGGTGAAGGGGCTCTCGGCCCAGCTGCTGCACCAGGAGGGGCTGGAAGGAAGGAAGCTCGGGACATAAGAGGCTGCGCCATGGAGAGCTCCCTCCTCCCACAGCCCAGCCCCAGAGGAGCAGAGCCTGGGGTGCCACGTCCTGGGGGCGGGGAGCGGATGCCCAGGCGGGGCCCCTGTTGCTGCTTGGCTTTGTGTCCAGCTGCACCGAGACGCCGGGGAGGCAGGTGCCAGGGGCCGCCACCCGGGTCCGGCCTTGCCTCATGACCTTTCTCTCTGCTTTCACGGGGCTGCCTGCGCATGCGGCCCCTGGCGGGTGCTTGCAAGGGTGCAGGCAGAGCACAGGTGTGTGCCGACGCTGGCATCCCAGGCCAGTTATACCCCCTCTCGGGGCTTCGGGACCCCCCATCTCTGAATTGAAGGCCATCTGGATCCCGTCATTCTCAACCGATCCACAATTTGCTGATTTAGGAAACTGCTACGTCACGTTGGGTCCACTTTCCTTGGAATTGAAGTGATTTTCAGATTTTCAGGCTTAAACAAATGTCATCGAGACCCGGCAGGGAATAGAATTTATCTGTGAACACATCGCTGCCTGGTTTACGGTGTCGTAAAATGACTCTGGGACTTTAAACGTGTCATGTCTGCATTGTTGAGATAGTTTTTTTTAAGGTGCCTGCAATGTAAAAGGCGCTTTCCCACGTCAGCGCTGCTGCCTTCGATGAGGTTTGAGGTCTTCTCGGGGCTGCTTCCTTCTCGCCAGGGAGTGGGTCGGGGGCACACTGATGATGGGGGTGGGCCCGTACCCCTGCCCGAGCCCCCCCTGAGGCTGTGCCGCCCAGTCCCTGCAGGGGGGAGAGCAGGAGGGCCATTCCTGTCCCTCCATTGGGACCCCCACCCAAGTGAGAACCCCCCGCCCCAGTCCCCTTAGGCCACTTGCCCCCCCCCTCCCCCCAGCCACATAGGAGGTTCATTTCAAAACCATCTCTTAATTCCCGAGTGTTCAGGCCGCCTCGCCTGGAAGGTCAGCGTCCGAGCTGCACGTGGGGTGAGGCCCGGGCGGCAGCAGAAGAGGCTGTATGTGGGGACGTGGTAGGTACATCCCAAAGGGTTACTTTTCCAGAAGGGAGTGAGTTGTGAGAGCAGACCCCAGAAAAGCAGCTCTTTGGGGCAGACGCCCTCCAAGCTCCCTTGCAGAGAGCACAAGCCGGCCAAGGCCCCCTGCGTCCCTGGGCAGGTTGGAAGTGAAGTCTCCTCCCCAAGCAGCAGCACTGGCAGATATCTCCTCGCCCACGGGCTTGCGGACGACCTGGGGAGGGGGGCATGGTCTCAGTTGCCCAGGCATTCCCTGGCTGTGTGGTCTTGTTGCTCAAGCTCCTCCCAGGTCTGGGACAGCTGGACCACGGACCTCTTCTCCAGGCCTGGCTGCCCCCTCACCACCTTCCCGGCCATCCGATCCTTCATTTTCACAGCAGACACTTAGGGACCCTCTAGGTGTCAGGTTTGGGGGTACAGGGCGCAGTGCCCCACTCAGGCTTCTCCTCGGCAGTGGTGATTCCCCGGGGCCTCTCGGGGGATGGCTGACCGAGGGGCTTGGCTGAGGGAGTGTGTGAAGTGAGTGCTGAGGCAGTACCTGCCTGGGTAGCCTACATGCAGAGCTTTCCATGTGTCTTGCCAAGCTGAGCCCTGCAGATGGGTCCTGGAGCCTCCTCATCGGCTGGTGGGGCAGAGGGGAGACGGAGAGATGAGGCCCCCTGACCAAGGTCAGGTGACAGCTAAGGGGGTTAGAGACCTGAATCCAGGCTGCCCGGGTCCCCTAACCCCTGCCCCTGCCAGGGGCATCTGACAGAGCCCTGACTCCAGCCCACCAACCTACAACTCAGACCGTCTAGGAAAGTTCTCACCTTCAAAGCTTTCTGGCTTCCACCTTTGTTACCCAGCGGTATCCAGGCAGTCATCTTGACAAGAGAGGAGGGTGGGAGGGCTACCTGGAGGAGGTGTCGCTTTAAGCGCATCTCAGAGGGCACAGTGAATTTGCCAAGATGGCAGTCACCCGCTTTCCTGGGGCTCAGCGTCTTGGAGGAACTGGACCCTGCGGCGTCTGCTACTCTGGAACCTGCGTCGGTTGGTCCATCAGCCGAGGCCCCCACCCTTGCCCCTGGTCTCTCTGGACTCCTCAAGGCCCCTGCCCCAATGCCACGAATCAGCCCTGTGCCTCCTGCTGGTAGTGGATCCCAACTTGTGTTTAATAGCCTTCTCCCCAACCCCGTGCCCCATGAGCCATGTCCAGTCCACACAACAACATTGCAGGGTGAGTGGTCCAGCTCCCACGTCGTAGGTGAGGACACTAAGGCTCAGAGAGTTTAAGTGCCTTATCTGAGATCACACAGCACCCTTTACATGGCAGAGTGGGGTTTGAAACCCTGAACTGTCTGCAGTGCAGCCCCCTAGCTTCACTGGACCTAGCCCTTGTGATGCAGTCCCACGTGCTCTTATGTGGCCCCAGAATGCTCCCGGGTAGTGGTGGTCAGGGCCTTTTCACTGCTTGGCCAGTATCTCTGGGGACAAGGAAGCGAGGATGGAGAGGACCCATTTGGGTGTGCGGGGTGCCTTGGGGGTGTGTGTAGCCATGGCCTTGACAGATTTGCCTTTGAACGGCCTGGTGACCCTAGGTCCTGCCGCCCCCGCCCCCCACCCCCAGGTTATGGTGAGACTCTGCAGAGGGTGTGCGGGACCCTAGCTCCCGGAAGTATAAAGCGTATCTGTCTGTCTGTCTCACATGCAGCCCAAACCCACTCACAGCCAGCTTCTTCGGGCCCTCAGAAGCACTCTGGCTTTCGCCCCCACTCCAGGCCCCTGAAGATTAAATGGTACAGAATAAGGCCAAAAAAAATGTTCGTTTTGGTTTCCTAGTAACAAGTTGACAGTGGTCTGGCATCCTGGCCAGAAGAGCAGTTATGGCCTGTCGATAGCAATATTTTATGTCCACCATAAACGTCTCGGCTTGCCAAAGGCAAGAGAGAAGAGTATCCGCTTTTCTTTGATTTTTCCCTCGGAGGTGGGGGAGCGGTGGTGGGGTTCTCTGAGCGGCTGACTTTCTGTAACAGAATCGGGGCCGCCAGGGCAGGCTCCTGAGGCTGGGGCCACAGGGTCTCAGGCAGGAGGGCATATGGGCGGGTGTTTGCTGGTCTCTGGGGGACACGGGGCCGTGCTTGGAGCCCCTCCTGCAAGATTTCAGGCTATTGTGAGGACAAAAGTAATGGCTGGGATTTAGCATCTGTCGGCACAGCTGACTGTCGGAAAACAGCAGGAGCGTGAGGATGAGACGGGGAGGTGGGAGAAGGTGGGGGTCGCTGCAGTCAGCATGCCAGGCAGGGGCTGGGGGCTGCCACGTCCAGCTGAGCAGGGGGCTGGGCAGCGGCACCTGGCCTGGGTTTGTCCATCAAGGCTTGTGTGTTCCTAGGCATCCGTGTCCCTGCCCCCATCTGGGACGTCTTCCACGTGCATCCTTTCTAGGGCTCTCTGATGGGCAATTACAGCTTGGTTGTGAGTGTTGGTTCTCGTGTCTGGAGAGTGACGGACAAATGTCCGAAACCTCTGGAGGCCACGCAGCTTGTAGTGGTTAAATCAGGACAGATTCCCAGAGCTCTGAAATCCCTCTCTAGTTTAATGTTCCCAGAAAGTCTGGACTGTTTAATGCCGATGATGCTCCAGGTCCTCTGCTAAGGAACCTCCCCCTGTAACCTCCCTTCTGTCCTCTGGGGGTGGCCACAGCCACCACTAATAGAGCACTGACGATAGGCCGGGCTTGTGCTGGCAGCTGACCTCCACCAGGGCAGACCCTTCCCATGACCTTACAGTGTTGGGTATTATCCTCACTGTACAGAGAGGAGAAACCAAGGCTTAATAACAGACCTGGAAAGTGGCAGGGCTAAGACCTGACCTCAGACGTGTCTACTACCTCTCCTCCTCTCCTCTGGGCTCCGAAGTGAGTGAGCCAGCAGTTTGTGTTCCTACCTAAAGAGTCCCACCACACCCGCCAGTCCTGCAGGCTCAGCTGGCATTGGGTGCACAGCCCTGCGCTCTGGGAATGTCGGAGTTGTCCACGAGGCGTAGCTGCTGGTAACTGGTAACTTCCCCATGCACATCTGTCCACTTGAGAGACTGAGTTTTAAGGATTCAGATTGCAGTAAAAACCACCTAACATGAAAGCTGAGCAGGTGGAATTGGGCTGGGGTGATTCATTTCTGAGTTTTTATATCCAGTCCCGTTGTACAGTCTGGGACAATCTTTTTTCTTTTTTTTTTTTTTTTTTTTTTTAATACATGGGCAGGTACCAGGAATTGAACCCAGGTCCTCTGGCATTCCAGGCAAGCGTTCTTGCCTGCTGAGCCACCGTGGCCCACTGGGCTGGGGTGATTCAGAAGGCACGGTAGGTTTTGCAGGACCCTAGGGGTCCTTTTCAAGGCCCTGAGGAGGCTGGGTTCAGTGTCCCCAAGTCCGCACGGAAGAGGTGACTGCCTTGCCTGTTCTCTGTGAAGTCACATGCAGGGCACACACCTGCAGTGCCATGTGCCAGTCGTAGCCAGAGCTCATCAAGCTCATTTTCTTGAGAAGTCAGAGGCCAGGATTCTTGCACAAGTGTATTCGCCTCCCCTGTCCTTGACTGTAGCCCTCAGGCCACTTCCGGCCACTGACTTCTATGCCACTAGGCAGCCTCCTTTTATGCATCCCTTCCTGCCAAGTCAGCGCCTTTGCTTTCCATTGTATCCATGGAACCAACCACAGCTGCCTGGTATGCTAGCCAGCTGTTTATGATGTGAACTGGCCTGTTGTAATAGCTGGGGCTTATCATGTATCACCCTCCCCATTTCAGGAAACTCACTGGGACAGCACCTTTCTGAGAAAGATGGTAGTAGAGGAGTTTCAGGGCCCACTGTGGGCCAAAGGAAAAGACCTGCTTGAGAGCCAGGCATGCCGCTCCATGCAAATGACACCTCAACAGCCTCTGCTTCCAGTACTTGTTCCTGACCTAAGAGCCAGGACTCAGTGACGCAATTGTGAGGCCTTTGGGGCAGAGTCAGTGCATTTTTCATCTCTTTGTCTCCAGAACCCAACAAACCAGAATTGGTCTTAGGATAAATATTGATTAAACCAATCAAACCTGAGTGTCTTTTTATTTTAATTCTGAGTTTATCTGATTTACAATTATTGTTTTAACAAATACTTGGTTTTACTTTCATATTTTTGTTTTCATTTAAAAATATATACTTCCTTGTTGTTTCCTTTATTTCCCCCTCTTGCATCATTTGGAACATACATATGGTGACGTTTTAGTTCTACTATTTTATAGGCCAAATCATCTATGCAAACCTTTACTTCTCAGCGTTCATTGACTTGAATTGAACTGTCCAATCTGGGTAAATTTGTCTCCTCTTGGTCTAATTCTGCACTCTGTGAGGTGGTTGGGAGAACACTTTGGATGTGGCAGTGCTGGGAACGAAGGGGACTTGGTTGTGAGGCCTTTGAAGCCCACGAGAAGGACCCATAGGAAGAGGTAAATCAAGGATATTTCAACAGCAAACTGACCCTTCGCTTCCCTGGGGTTGGCAGGCTTTGCATCACAGACAGCTTCCAGAATAGAGAGAAGGGGTGATGCCTGCATTTTTGAGATTTTTTTTTTTTTAACGTTTGTCCCAAGTTAAGATGACAGAACAGAGCTCTCCCTCCAGGGTTTCTGGCTGTGCACTTTTATTGGCACTGCCCTGAATGAACTGAAACAGATGGATGGAAAGCGATGCATGAAAAATGAATCCCTACGAACGAATGTACCTTGTCCTCATTGATTTTGAGTAAAGGATGTGCCCGCTCAGGACCTGGTGTGAATGTGTGTTGGGGTCCCCCCTGCATTGATGCCCATGTCCCTTGGGGGGTGTGGAGAAGGAGAAGGGGCTGCATCACCTCTCCTAGGTGCCAGCTGTGGGGCGAGGAAGGCACTAAGAGACCCTGTGGGGTCGTGCATCGTTTTACCTCCCTGAGCCTCAGTTTACACTGGTGCATGATGAGGTTAAGGGTTATAAATAATATATTTAATGAGGTCTGACTCTAAGTAATGGCAGAGTAGCTTGGTCAGACTGTTATGGTGGACGATTATAAAGACTGGATTATAAAAATGATAAAAACTGGGAAAACATATGGCGTGTTATCTATGTTACTGTAAGCATTGTACAGTACTGTATAACATTAAACCTGTCAGACAGCAGTGGAGAATAATCACATGCAGACGGGAACTGGAAAGGAATCTGTCCTGGAGTGACACATGGCAATGGATGAGATTTGAGAGGGCGGCGCTTTGCCTGAGGGTCCTCCCCATTCCATCAGAAAGCCACACTCTCGCTGGCTGGGGTGTCTGAGTCCAGAAACTAAGGCTGGGAGAAGAGGCAGAGGTTAAGACAGAAATGGTGGAACAAAGGAGCCGAGAGGACAGAAGTCCTAAATTCTGCATACAAAGTTCACCTAAATCCTTGGCTGGTTATTGAACCTCATGCACAGGAAAAATCCTAAGGTTTCAAAAAAACCCAGCAGCCCAAAGCTGAATGAAGCAGCGGTTTCAGTTGCTATCTACACAGGGAAGAGAGTGTCTGAAATTTGAGTACAACCAAGTTAACTGTCTTTTAGAAAAAATATTGTCCTTCAGGAGTAATGGTAGAAGTCAGAGTCTCTACAATATATCATTCATTATTAATGCTCAGTGTCCAATAAAAAAAAACCAAAACACTAAACTTGAAAAGAGACAGGAAAAAAATTAGTCATACTCAAGAAAACACAGAGTCAATGAAAACCAACCTTGAAATGACCCAAATGTTGCAATGAACAGACAAGGACTTTAAAGCAGCCTTTTAAAATATGGTCAGAGACTTTAAGGAAAATACATGCCAAATAAATGGGCAGATAGGGAGCCTCAGAAGAGAAACAGAAACTATAAAAAAGGATCAGATGGGAATTCTAAAATCGAAAAGCCTGGTAACTGAAATAAACAATCCACCGGATGAGCATAATGGGAGATTGGTGGTGGTAGATGAAAGGGTCAGTGAACTTGAACATGGTTTAATAACAGTTATTCCACTCTAAGTAACAAAGACAAAAAGTTGGAGAGAAATGAACAGAGACCCAAGTATGTGAGGTAATATTAATTGATCTAACATAGGTGTGATTGGAGTCCCAGAAAAGAGAGAGAATGGGGCAGAAGAAAATAATGACCCTAAACTTGCCAAATACTAAAACTTCTACAACAAAACTACAAAGTGTTGATGAGATGACTTACAAAAGACCTTTAATGAAAGTACATACCATGTTCATGGATTGGAGAACAATATTAAGATGTCACTTCTTCCCATGTTAAACTGTAGATTAAATATAGTTCCTATATTTAATCTCAGGAGGCTTTTTTTTTCAATTGACAAGTTGATTCTGAAGTTTATATGGAAATGCAAAGGGTCCGCAGTCTCTTAAAGAAACAAAACTAGAGAAGTTATACTGTGATTTCAAGGTTTTCTATAAGACCAAATTAAGACAGAGTGGTATTGGCATAAGAATGAACAAATAGATGGATAGAATAAGAATAAAGAATTCCAAAATAGACCTACATGTCTATTTTCTTGTTTCAAAGGAATCCAAGCATTCAAATGGGAAAAAGTGAGTTTTCAACAGCTCATTCTGGAAGAACTAGACGCCTGTGGGGGAAAAACACACCTCAATCCCTGCCTCACACCATGCACAAAAGTTCACTTGAAGGGGATGCAAGGGTCGTTCAATGGTAGAACTTTCACCTGCCATGTGGGAGACCCAGGTTCAATTCCTGGCCCATGCACTACCCCCCTCCCAAAAAAAAACACAAAAACTTCAACAAATGGTGCTGCAATAATGGGATACTCACAGGAAAAAGAATGAAATGTGACCCCTACCATACAGCATACAAAAAAAAAAAATTTAATTTGAGAAGAATCAGAGACCTAAACATATAGCACTTGAAAATTTTGAACATTTTCACTATGCCAAAAAATACATGAGTAAAAATGAAAATGAAAAAGAACACTCAAAACATCCCATGCACCTTATCCCCCCTATTATTTATTTATTTTTATCCTTATTTTTTATGCATCTGTCCATATACCCTAGTTAAAGGAAGTATCAGCCACAAGGTTTTCACAATCACATGGTCACACTGTAAAAGCTATGTACTTATACACTCACCTTCAAGAATCAAGACTACCGGAATACAGTACAACAATTTCAGGAATTTCCTTCTAGCTCCTTCTAGCTTTTCTAATACACTAAAAACTTAAAAGGGATATCTGTATAATGCATAAGAATAACCTCCAGGATAACCTCTCAACTCTGAAGTCTCTGAGCCACTGAGACTTTATTTTTTCTCATTTCTCTTCCCCCTTTTGGTTAAGAAGGCTTTCTCAGTCCCATGATGCCGGGTTCTGGCTTATCCCCGGGAGTCCTGTCCCACGTTGCCAGGGAGATGTACACCCCTGGGAGTCATGTCCCATGTAGCAGGGAGGGCAGTGAGTTCACCTGCCAGGCTGGTGTGGAGAGGCCACATCTGAGCAACAGAGGTTTTCTGGGGGTGACTCTTAACATAAGTGCACAAAGGCTTAGCTTCTCCTCTGCAGGAATAAGTTTCATAGGGGTGAGTCCCAAGATAGGGAGCCTGGCCTACTAAATTGGTCGTCTCCACTGCTTGCATGAATATCTGGAATTCCCCAGTTGGGGAGAAACTATAGCTTTTAGAAGAAAACAGGAGAAGATTCTTTGTGACCTGGAAGAAAGCAAAGATTTCTTAGGACATAAGGAAGAGGTATTGTGTCCAGGTGCACAGACAGGACACCAAAGAAGAAAAAATTGGTAAAGGAGACTTCATCAAAATTAAAAATGAATGTTCCTCAAAGGACATCATGAAGAAAATGCATGTCCAAGCCAGAGACTGGGAAAAGGCTTCACAAAACATATTGGGCACTCTGGGATCTGTCCTATATAAAACTATTGCTTTTTTCTTTCTTTGCTTTGTATATGTGTTAGATTATACAATAAAAAGTTAAAAAATAAAAAAAAAACATATTGGACAAAGGACTTGTATCCAGAATGTGTAAAGAACTCCTAAAACTCAAGACATAGACAATTTTTTTAAGTGAGCAGAAGTCTTGAACAGAGCTGTCACAAAGGAAGATATGCAAGTGTCTGTTCAAACACGGGACAATCCTCCATCATTGGCCACGAGGGAAATGCAAAACAAAACTTCAGTGATACGTCAGCACAACCACAGGTGGTTACCGCTGTGGTTAAAATAAAAAAGACCGACAACAAGAGTTGAAATCGCAGCTGGAGTTTGCATACACGGCTGGTGGGAATGTAAAATGGTACAACCTCTTTAGGAAAATGTTTGGCAGTTTTTTTATTAAGTTAAGTACACACCTACTCTCTGACTCAGCAATTGCGCTTCTAGGTATTTCTTCCAAACAAATGAAAACATAATGTGCACAGAAAGACTTGAATGCTCATGGCAGCTTTTGTTCACAAAAACCCAACCTAGAGGCAACCCTGGTGTCCATCGAAAGGGGAGTGGATAACAAATCGTGGTATATTCGTGGCGTGGATTAACACTCAGCAATTAAAAAGAAAGGAAACATTGAACTGCTGATACAGACAACCATCTGGTTGGAGCGCAGAGGCGTTATAATGAGGAAGAGCAGAAGACACGAAAGCAGGCAGAAGCCCTGGTGCCATTACGTGCAGTTCTAGTACAGAAAAAAGTAACCCCCGGTGAAAATCAGGTCCTTATGATGTGATGGGGCACGAGGCACACAGCTGTGTAGCTCAGGGGGGTTGTGTGTTTCTTGATGGGAACTTCGTGAAAACCTCTGCAGGGCATTTGTCTAGCTCAGTGGTGGGTATACAGCAGGTGCTCTATAGATGCAGACGTTTACCTAGATATGGCTGTCGTCCCAACCTAAAAGGTGGACTGGGAAAGAGGTCAGTGGAGAAAGACTGTCACCCGATGCCCCTTTTCCAGGACCCGACGGCCCACACAGGCTCCGACACACCTTTCAAGTCCCACCTGCCCCCGGAAGCTCCCTCCCGACCCCAGTCCCCCGCCCCGTCCTCTCTTTCCTTAACATGACCACCGCTCTGGCGTGGTGCTTCTTGGGGCTGGAGACTTGCTGAAGCCTGAGATTAACAGGCGGCATCACGCACACCTCTGGGCCACCCTCTGAACTGACGTCTGAGCTTGGCACCCCCGAGTGTCCTCCAAGACCAGAGGTGCCGGCACTGTTCCGGGAAGGCAGTGGAGCCAGGAGAGCTGCTCCCTGAAATCTCCAGCCAGCCCTCAGCACTGCAGACCTCGGCTCTCCACCACGCAGCGTGAAGAGCCCTGGATCGGTCAGGAAAGGGATGCCGTTGGGTTCTGGAGAGCTGATTCTTGCCAATGGGTGGGGCAGCTGTGCAGAGGGGTTGTTGGAAGGGACCCTGAGCTGGTCTATGATGGGTCAGAAAGAAAATCTGCGAAAATCCTTCCGTGCCTTCAGGCTTGTTCTGAGGGCAGCCTCCGTTCATGTCTGCGAGGCTGCCTTGTACCCCAGCTAGTTTCTGGGGGCTTCACATGGTGGGGGGAGGAGGGGAAGAGAGGAGGGGCCTGGGCCGTGGCTGGTACCCCCACCCACACACTTTGCAAGTCTGTTTGCTATTGAGTGCCAATGCTGTCCACCTCCAGGGGTTCTGTGATTCTCAAAAGAGCAAACATTTTTGAAGCGTCCAAGCCCAGGTTCCATAGGCCAGAGGGGGCTCCCAGGGGCGGAGGGGCTGGGCAGCGAGTCCTGCAGCTCTCACAGCAGTTCGTTCCTGGTCTGGCATGTCATCACCTGAACCCTGCTGGCTTCTGTCCTCTGGCCACTTCCAGTTCCTCACGCCTGTACAGTAAGCAAACAACAATACAGATCAGCAGGTAACTAATATATAAATAAAGCAAGCTAATAAATGAATAATCCATGCACATAAATATATAATCAATAAGTAGCTCCATTAAAGCCATGGCATAGACCTGGCTTTAGAAGCCCTCTGGCACCCATCAGTTTTGGCAGCCAAGTTACCCTCCCCTGCGGGGGTTTTCTCCCTATGTGATATTGAAAGGCGTCTGCACTCCAGGAGCATCCTGCTCTCCCAGTCCTTTCTGCGGAGGGAAGTGGGGGGCCTTGTTGGAGCATGGCTCTCTTCCCCCCACCCAGAACCCTGTGGAGGGAAGTGGAGGCCTTGTGGAGCATGGCTCTCTCACCTCCCCCCCCCCCCAGCCTGGCCCTGCCTGCAGACCCTGTGCTGTTCGGTGTCCTCTGCTCGCCACACAGGCCTCTCCGTGGCCACATGTGCTGCTGCCTCCAGCCCTGGGTCCTTTGCACCTGCCTCGGTACCTCGAGAGGCTCCTCAAAACCCCTGTCCTTTCACCTCAGTCTAGGATGAAGCTGAGCTGGCCAGAGAGGGGAGAGCTATGCCGGGCACTGGGCCACAGATGCGAGGCGGGCTGGTAGGGGATGTGACCGAAGGCAGCCTGGAGCCCTGAGGGACCAGTGGCTTGGCTTCGCACCAGCTGGACTCCCAGGTGCGACCCAGGTGCCCACCTGGGGGCTCAGGCCCAGTGGTGTTTGGATGTAAAGCATCTTAATTCAAACCAGGACCGTGCCGGGCGTTCAGGGCCAAGTGGCCGGGGCAGCCTGGGGATGGAGCACCTGAGGGATCAGCTGAGTCCTGGGACAGCGAGGCCAGCCCCTGCCCCTGCACTGGGGTCTGGAGAGTGGGCTACCCTCTGTCTTCTGGCATCTTCCATGGGCCTGGCCAGATGAGGTCAGCCTGGGGGCCGCAGGGATTTCTGAGGAGAGGCTTGGGGGCCCTTCTCCCTCCAGGGGTGTTGGGTGGCCCAGTCGCAAGGTTCGTGATCCACACAAATGCCCCTGAACTTAGAAGAGAGCGACGAATGCCAACTCTTAAATACTAGCAAGGGCACGGTGAGTCCAGATGGCCACGTCATCGAGGGCACTGTGGGGCTGGCAGCGGGGCTGGGGGTGCGGACCAGCCCCCCGGATGCCCAGAGCCAATGAGGACTCAGGCCTGGACCGCCAGCCTGGCAGAGCAGCCATGGGGGTCCTGTACCAGGACCAGCTGGAAATGAGGTGGGGGGTCAGGTGGGCTTTCTTCGTCCGTGTGGAAAGTTGATAAAAATAACAAGTCAATCTCCCACAGGCCCTCTTGTGCTTCAGCCCTGGCTGCACCCCTTGTCCTCGGCCCCGGCTCCACCTCTCCCTCGGCCCCTGGCCCCGCCCCATCCTCGGCCCCTGGCCCCGCCCCCTTGCCCCCTGGCCCCGCCCCTTTGGCCCCTGGCCCCACTCTCTCATCCAGCCCATTTGCTCTCTGCCTTCATTCCCAGCAGCCTGCCCTGCTGAACTGCCCACCGAGCCACCCCAAGGCCAGGGGACTGGGTCCGTCCTGACCATCTCTCTGGAAGGATAGACCCCTCCCCCTACAGGGGCACTCAGCTCGGCCCCCTGGAGAGGTCTCAGGAACATTGGGGGAGACCCCAGGAGGCAGCAGGCCTCCCTTGCATGCAGCCTCACTCTCCCTCTCCTGAGTGGACTTTGGGTGGCCTCCCCTCCCCCAGACTAAACAACAACAGCCCATCTTTCAGCGAGGTCTGGGGTGGAGACCGGTGGACTGGCAGCTGGGAAGCCCCTTGGGGGGACTGTGTGGTTGTCTGCTCTTCCAGCCTCCCTCTTGCCTGTGACCCCTGCCAGGACACCCCTCCCCGCCCCCTGGACCCAGGCCGGGGGACACTTCCTCTCCCAGAGCCGTGGGCACATGGGGCCTGAGGACCAGCCCCACTGCACAGCTCAAGACCCCAGCTGGCCCCGAGCCCCCAGCAGAGCGACTGCCCCATGGGCGTGCTGAGCCCCTCCTGTGTGTCCGCCTCAGGCTTCAAAGGTGGTGCGTTTGTGGGGACCGCTGAGACAACGTCCCCCAGATGGGGGGCAGTTCTAGTCTGCTAGCTGCCGGAATGCAATACACCAGAAACAATAAGTAGCTTTTAAAAAGGGGAATTTACTAAATTGCAAGTTTACAGTTTTAAGACTAAAAATGTCCCAGTTAAAGCAAGTCTATAAAAATGTCCAAATTAAGGCACCAACAAGAGGTTATCTTCACTCAAGACAGGCCGATGATGCTCAGGGTTTCTCTCTCAGCTGGAAGGGCACATGTGAACATGGCAGCATCTGCTAGCTTTCTCTCCAGCTCCTTGTTTCATGATACTCCCCTGGGGGCGTTTTCTTTCTTCATCTCCAAAGATACCTGACTGTGTGGGTTCTGCGTTTCTCATGGTTCTCTGGTCATTCTGAAGCTTTCTCCAAAATGCTTCCTCTTTTAAAGGACTCCAGTAAAGTAATCAAGACCCACCTGGAATGGGTGGAGACACATCTCCCTCTAATCAAAGGTTAATTCCCACAGTTGGGTGAGTCACAACTGCATGGAGAGAATCGACTCAAGTTTCTACCCTAAAGGGCTGAACAGGGATTAAAAGAAATGGCTGCCTCTGTGGAATGGATCAGGATTAAAACATGGCTTTTCTAGGGCGCGTAATCATTTCATACTGGCACGGGGGAAACAACGGAAACTGGTTGTCTCCTGGTTCCCCAGGCCGCGAGTCTGGAGTGGAGGTATGGCAGTGCTGGGCCTCTTCCAGACTCCAGGGAGGGACCGTCCCCGCCTCTGGCAGCTCCTGGTGGCCACCAGCCAGCCTTGGTGCTTCTTGGTCTGCAGCTGCCTTGCTTCGTTCAGCCGCTGCCACTGCTGTCCCTGAGCCTGTCTCTCTGTGTCCAGATGTCCTCCTGCTCATGAGGACACAGTCATGTGGGATTCAGGCCCCACCTCTTCAGTGTGGCCTCTTCTTAAATAATCATACGTCAAAAACCCTGTTTTCCAGAGTGGTCACAGCTCTGTGACTGTGGGGACAAAGTGGATAGGGCCTGAGTACGAATTCTGGCAGGATCGAGTAGCTGAGTTGAGTCCCATCAGCAGATGCTTTATAAAATAATCAGAAGTAGGGTGAGAAGAAGTAGGAAGCATGAGCGTGTGAGGCAGAGTTGAGTCCCAGATCCTAGACCAGGCGGGAATCCTGGAAGACTTTTTGGAGGAGGTGGCACGTACTCGCCATCCTGCAGGTCCCAGGTGGTCGGTCACCTATTGAAGTAGAAGCAGGCCACTGTCATGAGCTGGAATAAAGCGTTAGTGGGCTCTCCAATAAGCGCTGATCTCCTCGGAATCCATCCGAGTAGAAACCTCTCCAACTCCGTGTCCCTCCTGTGCTTCCTGGCAGCCTGGCTTTGGGTATATGCTTCACCACTCCGATTTCCCCCGGAGGCCTGGAGGACTGTGAAGGCCCTGGGGGCACGGGGGTGGAGTCAGGGCACGGGCATGGGCAGCAGGAAGAGGGTATGTGGTCTGGGGAAGGTGCCCAGTCCCAGAGCTGGCCAGGCTTGCCGGGCAATAGCTCCGGTTAAGGCGGGCATCTTGTCCCTGAGTGTTCCCCGGGATGTGATAAAAGGCATGCCACGTTGGCGCTTTGCCACAGAAGGCCCTTCTAAAGCTTGCGTCGGGTAGGCAGCTGGCAAAGAGCGAGTCGTCTGACCTCACAGATGCCCCGGGAGTCGGGGCTCGTGCCCGCCCCTCCCTCAGGAAACTGGAGCTGGCCCCTCCCCCTCCAGCCTTTGAGGAACCCTGTGGTGGCCACACTCTCGTCGCAGGCGTGCCCCGCAGTGGCCGGAGCCTCCATCCCCTCTAACCTGCTTCCCTCCTGTCTCAGCGAGCATGACCTGGGGGAAGACATCTATGACTGCGTCCCTTGCGAGGATGAGGGGGACGACATCTACGAGGACATCATCAAAGTGGAGGTGCAGCAGCCCATGGTAAGCTGGCCCCTGGCCCCTGGGATGGGGCTTTAGACGCATGGGCAGCGGGCTTCTCCTCTGGCCAGCACTCCAAGAGCCCCCAGCCTCTGAGCCCGCCGAGGGGCACTGCCCTGGGTGCAGAGAGAGCCGGGAGTCCAGGCCGTGCCCCTGGCCCTTCCCAGCCCTTCCCTGGGGCTCCTCGGTGCACATCCTGGGGTCCCCTGCCCTGCTCCCCATCTGCTATGCATACTTCTGTCCTATGGGAATTTCTGAGGAAACGCGATGTGACACGGCTGCCGTTGACACCTTCCGGAAGGCGTCACCCTGTAACTCACCAGAGGGTTTGCGAGGTTCTGCGGCTTCCCCCGCCCCCCCCAGTCTGAAATAGCCCCTCCCCTGCAGCCCAGTGCACGTCGTTTTGTCCCTTTGTACAAAAAGCGAGGAGACTGAAGCTGGCTCAGTTTGCCAGCTGTGCATCTTTTCTGTCGTGAGGCTATTTCCAAGCATGCGTGGGCTAATAATCTTTTGGATGCCATCTCGCGCCAGTGTGGGTTTCTTGCCAGCAGCTGCCGAGCAGAAGGTGGTCTTGCTGGGCCGGCCTGGGAGGGGGACACCCCGGGGAGTGGGCTGCAGCCCCTCAGGACGTGAGCTCGCCAGGACCTCCCGGTGCCTGCTGGTGCCCCTTGCCAGCCGCACAGGCTCTGTGATGTGTTAGCCTTCTCTGAAGAAAAGGGAAGTTTTCTCAAAAGCATGCCAGTGTTTTTCTTTGGCACAGAAGGAACAGCTGTGGTGGGGGCAGAGGCTGGGGAAGTCACATCCCCGTGAGGCCCTTCAACGAGGCCTTCTCCACTGCAGTGACACCCTACGAGAGCCCACATCCCGTGGGGCGCTAGGAAAGGACCTGTCAGGCAATGGGTCTTCCAGCCCCGGGCTCTGCTGCCGAGGACAGGTTCCTCACGCTGCCCTGCAGTGCTCCGGAGAGGAGAGGGCCTCTGGGGAGGGTCTTTGAGCTGCGTGCTCCCCGTTCCCAAGCCCGTATGTCCTGGGGGCTCTGGCAACCCCCCCATGCCTCCTGTGCCTGCTAGCTGGGGGGCTGGAAGGCTGCTCCATTGCCCCTCTTGCTGGACGCCCGTCCCTGCGAGCCCAGGGCTGCTGATGCCTACCAAAGCCTCGGGAGCTTTCTGGGTTTGGCAGCAAAGCCATATGGGGGCCCCTTTACCTTCCGAGTCCTTAGAAAGCTTGGTGTCCTGAGGGTAAAGGAGAGGATGGGGTGTAATGGCCCATGAGGTGTCTTGGAGGCCCTTCCGCCACAGAAGCGCCCTGGATACCGAGTGGTCTGGCCTGGCCTGGCGGCAACCCTAAGGACAAATGCTTCCCAGCTGCTAATGCCTGTGGGGCTGCATTCCTGCTCCTGGGGTTGACGTCAGAACCTGTGGGCTGCGGAGGTGAGAGCACGTCTGTCCCTGGATGGCTCTAGCCCCACTCTGCAGTGTCCTCACTGTCTCACCCGGGGGCTGACGAGCTCTCAGGCTGCCGCGTCCATCCAGTGGCAGGGGTTCCTGCTTCTGCTGGGGGAAAATCTGAAGGATTCACGTGGGAGGTGATGGGGTAACGACTTGTCCAAGCGAGGGTGAAGCCAGAGCTCAGGTGTAGGCAGACAGGCCGTGGACCCCGTGTCCTCACCTGTCCCCACCCCCACCCCACCGGCCAGGCCGACCCCTGGGTCTGCGGGTGGGTGAAGGGTTGTGCTGTGATTTCTCGTGCTGTCGGCTCAGTGAGGCAAGGGTCTCCATCTTCTGCGGGCACAGCTTGGGATAACCAGGTGGAAGCTGCTAATTGCTCCTCTCTGCTTTTTCCTCCATGCTTTCAGATTAGATACATGCAGGTAAGTGGCAGGTGGACGTAGTTGGCACTCCTGGCGCTGGGAATGTGATCTGCCCGCTGGCACTGTCCCCCTCTGCCTTGCGTGGTGCTCTCAGCCTTCTTCGGGAAAACTTGGGAGCCTTTCTCTTGAGAGAAGCTGTCCAGCATCACATTTTTACCCATAGTTCCAGGAGGGTCATGGACCTCAGGTCTCCCCAGTGAGGCCCCGGGGGTCTATGCAGTCCTTGGGTGGGAGATGGGGGCGGGTGCGGACCCCCTCTTGCACCCTGCCTTGGAGAGCCAAGGCCCCGAGTTTCTTGGAGGACAGTGTGGGCCCACAGGGCACATGGCCTGGGACACAGCACTCGCTTTCCCAGCGCTCTGCAGGGCAGTAAAGCTCACGCAGCCTCAAGCAAGTTGAGGAGAGTTTCCAGAAAACCCACAGTGCCTCCAAATGATGATGCCCCCCCACCCCTGTGGTTTGCAGTCTTGGGGTTGTCAGGCCTGGCTTTGGCCACATGCTCCCCGGAGTGGACAGGCTGGCCCTGCCAAGGAGCTGGTCCCGCAGCCCTCTGGGGACCCTGGAGCACTGGCATCACTAGCTGTAGCGGGGGGACTGCCCGCAGCAGGTGTGAAATGGTGCCAGGTGTTTCTGCTGGGGGTGGAGGGGGGGGCTTGGCCCCTGAGTGCCTCCCCCATCCTGGGAGGGATTGGGATTTGGAATTGGCCAAGGAGGAAGGAGAAGAGCCTGGGAGTCTCGAAACCCCTGTCTCTCCCTTGGTCCTGCACAGTGGGAGTCAGGCCTGGGTCTGTGCCTCAGTTTCCTCATCTGTCTCCCCTCTGGCTCCACCATCTCACACCCGGGCAGCGCATCCCGACTCAAGCCATGTGTTCTTTCTCTAGAAAATGGGCATGACCGAGGATGACAAGAGAAACTGCTGCTTGCTGGAGATTCAGGAGACCGAGGCCAAGTACTACCGGACCCTGGAGGACATTGAGAAGGTGCGGCTGGGCCTCGGCCCCCAGGAGGCAGGGTGGACGCGTGGGCCACCTGCAGGCCCAGGGCTGCGTCCAGGGGCAGAAGGAGCCGGGGGCTTCCCCCACCCCGTGCCCTTCCCTTGCTCAGCAACCTCTTAGCCCCTCCCGTACTCGCTGTCAGCTCTACCCAGTGGCTCCCTCCTCGCCTCCCCCCCTGGCCCCTCCATTTATCCTGCCCATCTCTCGGCCCACCACCGCCCATGCACCTGTCCTCCCCAACTCCCCACTGGCCCTGAGTGCTCCATCCTGGAGCATGCCCTCGACACGTGGCGCTGAGCTCAGCCCCGCCTGTGCACTCTGTCCCGTGATGCTCTGAGCTGGGGGGTGTGAGGCAAACTACCTGGCCCCCCTGCTCTCATCCTGCTCCTCTAACACGTCTGGAACCCATGCCCACCCCCAGGGCTGAGTGTCCTGTGCAGAGTTCCTAGAGCTGAATCCTCCCTCCCCACCACCTACTAAGCACAGAGGGGCTGGGGAACCACCTTCTCAAGTCCCCCCGAGCCCGCTCTGACCTCCCATACCAGGTCGCATTTTCCTGCCCCTCGTGCACCCTCCCTGCCAGCAGCCAGTGTGTGGCAGGTAGAAGCAGCATTGTCATGAGGACAGAATCTTGTTGGCTCTCCTTGGTTGCAGGGGCTGTGATGGGATGTTCAAATGGGTCCTTGGTGTTTGGGACCCTGGGTGGCCTCAGCCAGGAGTCCCGGATGCCTGGTTGGCCCCAGGCTGGCCTTGGTCTGGCCCCAGCCTCTTACCGGCTCTCCTCACCTGTTCCCTCCAGCTGCCTGGCCTTTCTGCAGAGCGCGCAGGGGTGGCACAACCGCCCCTCCCTGCCTCTGCTCGCGCCCTCCCCCACCAGGCATAGGCCCATGCACGCCTCTCTTGGATCGCCTCCTCCCAGAACCCCTACAGGCCTCTGTCTCCTCTGTGGTGGGCTCGGGTGGCCTTCGGGTCAGGTATTGCCTCGCCCCCTGGGTCCTCTCACAAGCTTGAGGACCATGCCAGGAGGGGGCATGGAGTGGATGAGAAGGGCCGGTGCCGGGGGCTCTGCAAGGATAACCCCAGCCAGACAAAGAGGAGGTTACTACGTCTCCTTCACCTATGGGGAAACTGAGTCACAGGGAGGCGGGGCCAGCCCCGCCTCAGCCTGGATAACACCACGTGGCCACGTCCTTTGGGCGGTTTTCTCCTTGGCCACGAGGCGGACCCACTGGGCCAGCTGAGCGCTCCCTGCTGGGGAGGGGCCTGGAGCCCCACCACCCAGGATGTTGGGTGGCCTGGGCACTCACCGTCCCTGGGTGTGGAGCGCGCCCCCGGATGAGCATGTGGGGGCCACGTGCCAGCACAGGTGGTACTGAACGCATGTTGGCGGGCACCACGGCCCTGTCTCTTCGCGAGGCTCTGGGGAGATGCCCACCCCCCAACCTGGGCCTCATTGCCACGTTGCAGACATGCCAACACGCCCCCTTGATGTCGCTCAGGGGGGTGCCCCCCACCCCCACATCCCGTGGTGCAAGGCACTGCTGTGGCTTTGCTGACGTCAGGGGGGTTGGGGGCAGTTCTCAGAGGTTGGCTGTCTGAAAAGGCCTGGGTCCTCTGAGCCCTCCCTGGGGAGCCACCGGCCCTGGCGGGGTGTCGACCGACTCCCCGTGCCGCGGCGCAGTGACGGCCTTCTCCCTTCCAGAACTACCTGAGCCCGCTGAGGCTGGTGCTGAGCCCCGGGGACGTGGCTGCCATCTTCATCAACCTGGAGGTGTGTGTCCACAGGGCCCCCGCGCGCCTGGACCCAGAGCACAGCTGGCACCGTCGGGGCAGGCCGGGGCTCTCTGGGGTGCCTCTGGCTTGGGGACAACTTGTGGCGGCAGATGGAGGAGGCGTGAGCCAACCTTGTCCCTGGGCTCGCGTCTCTGGGTGTGGCATGAGAGTGCACACCCCTTGGAGGAGTCCCTGGAAACTGTGAGGCTGGTCGGTGCTCCAAGAGGCTGCACCCTGGGCAACACTTGCCGGGTCTTAGACGCTCCCTTGGCATCATGGGGCCCCTCTGGGTGCCCACTGCTCCTGGTCCCTGGGTGTGGGCATTGGTCTTATCCTCCCGAGCAAAGTCCACCCAGACCCCCAGGCTTCCTGCTGCCTGTGCCTCTACTTGGAGTGCTCCCAGCGGGCAGGAAGGCGGCCAGGAGGTGGGGCAGAGGCCCGGGGAGCTGCCCACCGGCCCCCCACGTCAGAGGCCAGGCAGCACCCGTCTCCCGCTGCAGCTGTGCCTCATAGCCAGGGCACAGTCAGCGTGGCCGTCCGAGGCTAGCTTCCCCCACCCTGTCATGCACGGACCCCTTCCCGCCCCACAGCCTGCCTAGGGCTGGCCGCTGCCAGCAGGCCGGCATGAGCCTTAGCGGCTCCCCACAGATAGCACAGGTGGCTTTCCGTGGGCTTGGCCACCCGTCCCCTGTCTCTGCAGTACCCCCTGGCCTCACCGCACCTCGCATGTGAGTGCTGTGGGGTGCACCTGGCACGCAAGCCCTTTCCGGAGCCAGAGGACGGGGGATCGCCTCCCTGGAGCAGGCGCCCTCCCGCCTGAGGTTTGCTCGTTGCTCTCTCGTCTCAGGACCTAATCAAGGTGCATCACAGCTTCCTCCGGGCTGTTGACATGTCCATGATGGCAGGGGGCAGCTCTTTGGCCAAGGTCTTCCTGGACTTCAAGGAAAGGTGAGTGGTGGGCCAGCCTTGGCCCCACCCAGCCTGGGGAGCCCTGGGAGAGTGTTCCAGTGTGCCAGCTGCAGGAATGCAGTATACCGGAAATGGAATGGCTTTTCAAAAGGGGAATTTAATAAGTTGCTGGTTTACAGTTCTAAGGCCCAGAAAATATCCCAATTAAAACAAGTCTATAGAAATGTCTAATCTAAGGCATCCATGAAAAGATACCTTGGGGATGAAGAAGGCTGATGAAGTTCAGGGTTTCTCTCTCTGAAGTGAGAAGGCACATGGTGAACACGGTCAGGGTGCCTCTCTCACCTGGAAGGAAACACGGTGAGCATGGCGTCATCTGCTAGCTTATTCTCCTGACTTCCTGTTTCAGAAAACTCCCTGGGAGGCATTTTCCTTCTTTATCTCCAAAGGTCGCTGGCTGGTGGATGCTGCTTTTCGTGGTACTGCAGCATTCTCTGTCCTCTCTGAATCTCTCCTTCTCCAAAATGTTTCCTCTTTTATAGGACTCCAGAAACTAATCAAGACCCACCCTAATGGGTGGAGACACGCCTCTACCTAATCCAATTTAACAACCACTCTTGATTAAATCACACCTCCAGGGAGATGATCTAATTACAGATTTAAACATACAATACTGAATAGGGATTAGAAGAAACGTCTGCCTTTTCAAAATGGTATTAGGATTAAAGTGACTTTTCTAGCGTACATACATCATTTCAAACCAGCGCCGAGAGTGTCTGGGGTGAGGGACGGCGGAGTGCTTGGCTCCTACACTGTACCCTTTCAGGGCAGGGCACCACCTGCCCCCCAGGTCTGCCCTGGCATGTAAACAGCCCCACCCCCATCACAGCCGCCATGAGATGTGTTGGGGTGTCCTGAAGAGACACCCCCAGGTGTGCTTTGGAGGCGAGACCCCACAAGGCTCTGCAGCCTCTGCTGCCACATCCGTGGGGTCTCGGAGCTGGCTGGCTTTCCTGTGTGCCTAGTCCTGGGGGAACGGCTGCCCCGGGGGCCTACTCCTTGGGACTCTCCAGTGGGTACAAGTGGGTGCCTGGAGGGTGGAAGCCAGACCCCCACCTGCTCTCTGCAGGTGCAGCAAGGGGCGTCAGGGTTGTGGGGACAGCACAGCCGCGTGGCCAGGAGATGGGGGCTGCCCTCCTTCCCGCGCTGCCACTGACCAGCACCTGGCTCCGAGCCTCGCTGTCCTTGCCTGTCAGCCAGGGGTACAGACACCTCCGTGCCACGAGAGGCTCATGCAGGTCAACTGGGCTGCCTGGGCAGAGGCGGGCAGGGGGTGGGGCCTCTAGGGAGCTGGCAGAGGGGGTGGCAGTCCTGCAGTAGCTGGATGGCCAAGGGGCAGGTGGGTATGTCCCCCAGGATCCCTTGTATCCGGTCCCCAGGCTGAGCCACGCAGCCCGTGTCCAAGCTCAGCTGGTCCTTGGACTTGGCCAGGCTACTATCCCCCAGGCCCTAGCCGTGTGTCCTCAGGCCCCCCACAGCCTCTGGGAATGAGGGTTGTTTCTACTTTCCAGAACTGCTGTAGTGAGGGACGTGCATTGGGTCACGGACACATTGCACGCAGGCTGCTGTCGTCCCAGCCGAGCAGAGGGGTCTGGGGGCTCCAGGCCTTTCCCTCGGGTTTAATTTGGGGAAAGCATATTGTCAGCGTTCACGGCAGGCTAATGTGCCCCTGTCATCCAGTGCTCCTGCCCCTTTCCCCTCTCACTCCCGAGCCCCAGGGCCTGCTGTTCATTTGCAGAATGGCTTTGCAGCATTTATAGAGTGCCTGCTGTGTGCAGCTGCCAGGCTCAGGGACACCCAGGGTGCACAGAACAGCGCCTGGCTTCCCCAGGGTAGGGGAGAAGCTGGGGGTGAGCCAAGAGACGTTGAGGACGTGGGTGAGAAGCGCAACTCTGCAGAGCATGGTCTTCTGGGGAGCAGGAGGTCAGCGCAGGTCCCGGCAGTGAAGCAGGGAAAGAGGAAGGGGCCCAGGATGTTTCCAGAGATTTCTGCAGGGGTCTTGTTGGCCATGATAAGGATTTAGATTGTTTTTCTGAGGGCAGAAGGAAGTTCCTGACGGATGTTAGTGACGACACCCCATCATGCATGAGGGGCAGATTGGCGTTCGGGGGTGGTACGACCGGCGTGGAGTGGACAAGGACAGGCACCTCCTTCTTTTTAGAGGTTATACTTCCATTGATGCAGCCCTGCTTCTCAGACTGGGCAATAGCTGCTCTTAGCCTCACCCTCAGGACCTTGGGTCTTGGGAAGGAGGTTGCCTTTTGCATCCAGCTCTGGAGGGAACACAAGGCCACATGGCTCTCCCCTCTGGCTGGGGCCGGCCGAACAAGGCCTGGAGCCTGATTTCTGGGGCAAATGGGTCCATGCATTAGTCTGGCAGGTCCATGGGCTGTGATGGGTGGACATGGAGCAGGAGAACTACCAGGGGCCACCCTTGGAGAGTGGTCTGCCCAGCAGTTGGGTGGGAGAACTGGTAGTTTTGTTTTTTTTTTTAGCATTTTTAAAAATTGATATATATTATATATTCACATACCATGTCATCATCCAAAGTGTACAATCAGTGGTTTACAATATCATCATATAGTTGTGCATTTATCATTCAGTCAACTTTTTTCTTTTTTTGTGAAAAATAACATATATACAAAAAAGCAATAACTTTGAAAGTATACCACCACAATTACTTGTAGAACAGATTTCAGAGTTTGGTGTGGGTTACAATTCCACAATTTTAGTTTTTTACTACTAGCTGCTCCAAGACACTGGAAACTAAGAACATTAATATAATGATTCAGCACTCATTTGTTAAAACCTACCTTCTCTGTTTAACTCCTACTCTTTAGGGATATTTGGACTATGCCCATTCTAACTATTTCATGTTGGAAGGGGCTGTTGATAATTTGGGATGGGGGATGGAACTAGCTGATGTCTGGAGAGGCTGGCCCCTCTGCATTTCAGGACCTGTCTGGTCCAGGAACCATTTGGAGGTTGTAGGTTTCTGGAAAGTAATCATAGTGCATGGAACCTTTGTAGAATCTTAGTTAGAGCCCTAGGTGTTCTTTAGGGTTGGCAGGAATGGTTTTGGTTGGAGTTTGCAAACTATGATGAAGACTGGCTTTTAAGAGGAGCTCACTGCAGAGCTTTGCATTCATGCTTCCAGAGATGAGAATGAGAGTAAAGGCAGGCTTGGTCCTGTCCTCCCCCGAGAAGCATGTAGGATCTTCAGAGTGTTTGGAGATAAAGGCTCTAAGATAGGTGAGCACTTGGTGACTTCATGGAGCATGCATGCTCTGTGACTTCTGGCTGCTTAGAGTATGACACTTGGTGACAGTTGTCCAATGGACGTGATTTCCACCGTCTGGGCCCCAGGCTCGCTGATGCCAGGGCCCGGGCTGCCCTTTTACCCTCATGAAGCTCCCCAGTGTTAACTTGGCTGCCTCCTCTGGCCAGAACCATCCTGGGCACTCTTTGAACTTGGAAAGGACTTTTATTTCTGCTCGATCCAATTCCCAGTCCCCAGAGGGAGAAATCAAGGAGAGGAGGGAAGGCGCCCTGGCCACACCCCCGACGCCCTGAGAACTTGGGATTCTTCTGCAGACGCGGAAGTGGTGCAGCCAGAGACAGTGAGACCAGAGCCTTCCCCGGAGATGTGCCCGTGTCCCTTCAGCAGGGTCGGATTGCAGGTTTCAGAGCGTTAAATAGCGCGACCCTGCTGCGGAATTCCACTGAGCCCGCTTGATGTTCTTATTAACTGGTTAGGGAGGGACCCAGCGGGGTGACCAAGGTCATTCGAATGAGGATGGAAGAGTCCGGCACATGCCGTCCGTGGAGGCAGTGGTGCCAGCGGCAGAACTCGTCAGTGGACTCCCGGGTGGCAGCCCTGAGATCTCTGGGGTCTCTGTCGGGGCAGAAATCATTTTCAACAGTGTGGGCTCCTGTGTGTGAGCCCCCTGCCGGCAGCCGCTTTCTCCCGGGGCCTCAGTTTACCCCCGGCTGGCTCACATCTGGAGGTGCTCCAGGGAGACCTGAGCGCATGATGTCAGTACTTTCTCCCTCGTTTCCAAGTCTGGCTTAACTGCTTTAACAGTTGCAGTTGTTCGTGGTTAAAATTGAAGTCTGTCTTCCTCACTTCCTTCACCAACTCCCCGACAGACTCAGAACTCACCACTGGTTTCTCTGGTTTTCAAGGGAAAGTCTGACCTGGTTCCGTTAGCGTCCATGCCTCCCTGCCCCAAGCTGGTCTGCGGAGTCCTGGGCCGGGTCCTGCTGCCGCGGGGTCAGCAGGCACCTCCTCATCATCCTGTGGACTGAGAGGAGGGGGCCTGCCTCTGTGGGACCCTCACTGTAGGGCCCGGGAGCTGTGGATTTGCCTTGAAGCCTGGCCCACCCTGCTCCCCTGCTGGATGACCCTTTGAGCCACGCGGTCCCTCTTAGCCCCAGGGCTCTTATGGGCAGGGCTCCGGCCAGGATGGCCATGTGGAGAGGCCTGAGGTCCCAAGGTGAGGCCCAGAGCTTGGGGGGTTGGGGGACACAGTGCCTCCTTCCTCCTGGGGGCCCACCCAGCGTGGGACAGGCCTCTGTCCTGCTGCTCCCTGACCCATCCTGGGCCGCTTGCATGTGGCGCTGCTGGACCAGGAGGGTGCCCCAGTGGGGAGAAGAGGAGACTTTAGCTCGGGGTATTGAGGGATGAGTAGAAGTTGGCCAGGTGGACAGGGGAAGGCATGGCAGCCTAGGGGGCAGGACAGGTTTTCTATAGCCTGCTTTTGGGGTCTGGTGGGGCAGCGGTACCAGAAAAGCAGGCTTGGGGGCCCTCTCAGCCCACCACATCTGCACAGAGCTTGCAGCTAAGTAAGCTGGGTGAGCACAAATCCAAGAGCCTCATGCTGTGACAAGTAGGGCCAGTCTTCAGGGCATAGGGCACTGAAGGAGAGTAGGCACAAGGGTGGCGGATGAGACCTGGGGGCTGGGGCCCAGGCCATCACTGGGATCGGCTCCAGGGATTTTTTTCCAAACTCTCATTTGAAGCAGTTGCTGGCAAATTTGGGGTGGCTCTGCTGGTGCCTCGGGAAGCGCCCCTGGGGCCTCAGTCTTGGCGGGCGCTCAGTCCTCGCTTTCCTTTCCCCACTTCCCACATTATCCCTCCATCTCCGGGAAATGCAGCAGTCTTGGGGAGCTCCATCTGGGCCACAATGACCGTCTGTCTGTCTGTCCGTCTGAGTCCCGAGCCCGGTTCCCCAGGCCAGCAAGGGGGCTCGTTCTCACAGGGCCATGGGACCCAGTTCCTGGCTGCTCTGGTCCAGTGTGGGCAGATGGGGGACCTGGGCCAGGGGTGTGGGTCTGGGGTCCGTACCAGTTGCTGTGCAGATCCCTGGGCCCCTCTGAGCCTCACTGTCCCATCAGGCGAGAGGTGACGGCAGCAACCCCCCTGCTGGAGCCTGCCCCTCACTCGGCTCGGCTCCCGGCTGCCCTGAAGCCTCTTAAAGGTCCTCTTACCTGCTTCCTCCTCCTTCACTCACTTTGCTGCAACCTCTGAAGCTTTCATTTCAGTGTGAAAAAGAAATAAGGTGTGTGTGTATGTGTGGTCCGTTCTCTCCACTGCTTTCATAGATGATGGGTTTCAATCAGCTTTTATACTGACATTCTCAATCTAATGACAGATCCAATTACGTCAAGACCAGGTTCAGGTTCTCATCCAAGGTGGCTCCAGGTTGGGCCGTTTGTCCCCCAGCCAGGGAGACCTGGGCACTTTGCAGGACACAGCGCCCAGGGCACCTGAGCCTCCCGCCAGTGTGCAGACACTGCTCTCAGCAGTGGGTGTTCGCATCACGGGGCCAGGGAGGTAGGCTCCAGAATCCCTCTCTAGAACCGCAGAATCTCAGCCTCCCGGTGCTGGAAGCTTCCCTGCAGGGGGTGCCGGGGCAAGTCCTGGGGCAGCTCGGCCAGGTGAGAGGGCCGAGGCCCCCCAACCCCCCGCAGGACACGGCCTCCTGGGCCCCTGTCACAGACTGGGAATTGCTTCAGTCCCGTCCCCGTGCCTGCTCTGGGCTGCCGTGAGCCATGCACTCTCTGGAGTGGGAGGCATTCCATGCGTGCCGTCCTGCCCCTTTGGGCCAGAGCTCCGAAGCTGGGAGCATTTGTGCGTCGTCCCTCACACGCCTCCTTCAGAGCCGGGGAGGCTGAGGCCCAGGGGAGACAGAGGTGCCTGGGAGTCACGTGCCTACACTCTGGTCCTGGTGCCCGCAGCGAGAGCCTGGAGGACCCACAGGCCAGGCTTCCCGAGGGCCAGCCCAGCTCCTGGCCCAGCCGCCTGCTCTGTGACCTGCCCGTGCCTGGGGAGGCAGCGTCCAAGCCTGGACAGAGAAATGGCTGTGGCCATCCTGACCTGCTCCCCAGAAGTGTCCCAAGCAGCCCTGGAGCCGGGCCAGAGGAGGCCTCCAGATGCCCGCTTCCCCCAGTCCACGGACAACAGAACATCATGGAAGGGACAGCCCTTGGCCAGGCCATCCCCTGCTTAGCTGGCGACCCTTCATGATAGCCTCGGCTTCCCTCCATGGGGAAATGACTCCTCCCTTACAAGGGGGCGAGGGGTGGCTGCTGTCTGTCACTGTCGTGTCCTCCAGGCTAGCAGCGGAGGCCCTGGCAGTGCAGGGCTCCAGTTTGTGCAGAGACGTTGGCCATGGGGCACGGCTCTGGGGGCCATGGGGACAAGAGAGGAAGGTGCTGTGGGCAGAGAGAGCAAAACACCAGGCGGAGAATCGGAGCCGCCAGTGAGGTGGCCGGTGGGGTCGAAACTGCCTGCTGGGTCCCTTGCTCCTCTGGATCCAATCGGGCCTCTCCTCCACCCACTGCCATCTGCTCAGGGAGCTGGCCGATGTCACCTGCCCTGGCAGAAAGTATTGGTGCCACCTGGGTTTCTGGGGAGGGGTCCCCACAGCCGGGAGGGCACGAACGGGCTGGGTTCAGGCTGCCGTCCTCCGTTATGGCCCTTTGCAGGGCTGCGTGGGGGGTTGGCAGCTCCACCCTGAGCCCAGCCATGACCCAAAACAGAACCCCAGAGGGGCCTCGCTGGGGTCGGGAGTGGGGTGCCTCCTCTCTGACCGCTCCAGGAGGCATTTCCGGAAGAGGGGTGCTGCCACACGGGAAGAAGAAAACACAAGTGTGTTGCTGCACGTGGGAGCCGGCCCTGGGGGTGGGGCGGGACACACGTGCTGCACACATGCAGCTGGCGGGACAGCAGGCAGGGGCTCCAGCAGGTGCTGCTTCAGCCTGTGACCATGTGTGTGCATGGGCGCGTGTGCATGCTTGTGTTTGCACACCAGGCTCCTGGTCTACGGGGAGTACTGCAGCCGCATGGAGCACGCCCAGAGCACGCTGAACCAGCTCCTCGCCAGCCGGGAGGACTTCAGGCAGAAAGTGGAGGTAACAGGGGCTCCTGAGCTGACCCCCACATTGCCCCCCACCCCAGGGGCTGCCCACTGGCCAGAGGGTCTTCGGCACCAGCTCCCTTCCTGCTGCCTTGGTGGGGAATTCAGGGTTGTGGTGATGGCAGTGTTTCCCTCTGCCTTTTGGGAGAGAGGGAAGTGGGTTGGGTGGGAGGGAGCCCTCCTCAGATTCATCCTCGGCCCAGGCTCAGGACCCCGGAGCCTTCTCTGCTCTAGGTGGCCAGTCTCCTCCCAGGGCCAGAGTTCCCGCGTGTGTCTTATCCTGTCTGGGAGCCCTCGTTCTTAGAGGGAGGCCTGGTGCTGGATCCTTTGGCTCTAGAGGCGGGGGGCGGGGGCTGCTTCCCTCGGAGAGGCTTGATGCCCCCAGGAGGCGGGCAGGCCACCAGTGGGGCAGCCCCCAGTTCCTAGGCTGCCCCACTCCTCCGTGTGAGAAAGGCAGGGGGGCAGAGTGCAAGGCCCACCCACCCAGAAAAGGAGCGTGGGGTCTCAGGGCAGGCCTGGGGGGGCCCAGCTGAGGGGTGGTGGAGGATTCCAGAGTCTCGCCTGCCCCCTCGCCAAGGTCCCTGCAGTCTTCGAGACCCTGAGATGAGGGGTGCCCCTGAAGGGGCACACATGCACACTTGGATGCTGCCGGGATCTGGGGAGCCCCTAGAGAGTGGCCGGGCGCCTGGGTCTGGGTTCAGGGTGTGGCTTCCCCTCCTGGTCATGGGATTGCTGGGCTCCGGCCCTTCCCGGGAGGGGAGCCATCCTCACCTGCAGCCCTGCCCACGCCCAGGAGTGCACCCTGAAGGTCCAGGACGGGAAGTTCCGGCTGCAGGACCTTCTCGTCGTCCCCATGCAGAGGGTGCTCAAGTACCACCTCCTCCTGAAGGTAAGGGCGGGCGGGGCAGCCATGGGGCCCGTCGAGACAGGAACAGACCAGCACATGGTCCCGGCTCAGTCAGTGCCCGGAACCACTAGCACAGGAGGTCCATGGGGAAGTGGCGGCTCAGATTAGCAGCTGGGTCAGAAACACCCGAACAGAGTGCAGCATCCTCAGAGCCAGGAGTCAGAGAGCTCGGCTTGTCTCTGAGCTTCCTGGTGCGCAAGGTGGGAATGGAAAGAGGACAGACAAGGAGCGAAGGCAGTGGTTTCGGGGAGGTGCTGCGTGAGGCTCCCTGGCTACCCTAATGAGGTCAACCCAGAGATGTGGATCCCAGCCCCTGCCCATCATCCACAAGGTTTAGGGGTACCCCTGCCATGGAGGGGGGTGTCACCCAGGTGAAGGTCTGTATCTGCTTGACTCAGGCAGCCATGCCAGAGGCTGAGCAGGGGCCAGTGGTAGGGAGCATTTTCCCGAGGACCTCACTCTGGGCACACTCCCCGTTTTGCTAGGGGCAGGGGCAGAAGTCAGGACCCCCCAAGAGGTCCCACATGACTCCCCTGTCACCCCTCCAGGAACTGCTGAGCCATTCCACTGACCGACCCGAGAGACAGCAGCTCAAAGAGGCACTGGAAGCCATGCAGGTGGGTGGGGAAACTGAGGCACAAGAGAGGCTTAGTGGGCCCCCAGGGATAGGGTGGAGGGCTGCAAGCTGTCTCCATCTGCCGCTTCCAGTCGGACCAAGGGTGAGGGAGGAGAGACCCCAGCCTGGGAAGATTTCCCGGCCGCCCTGCGGTCTGTGCCGAGAGGAGCTCCTCTGAACAGACCCCTTGCCAGCACGGTCCTGTCTGCCAGGGAGCTCCTGCTGGGCCTGCGGACTGTCCCAGGGGACTTGAAGATGGCCGGTGCAGCTGCTCTGGCCAGCCTGTGTGACCTGGGCCTTGCCCTCCACACTGGCAGCACTCAGCTCTGGCAGCCAGGCAGCTCTGGGTCCCTGCGATGGGACAAAACATCCCGAGAATGCAGCTCGCGCTGCTCCTGAAAGAACTGTGGCTTCCAGGCACAGCCGTCGACAGTTTCGAGAACCACTAAACCAAATCGTAAAACTTTAGAGACAGGATGTAGTTCGGATTTTAGACCCATTTCCAAAATGACGTAGCAAAGGACTCATGCAGTTGGCCTGTGGTTTGATTCCCCCTAGGGACGGGGAGCTCGCTCTATGTCAGATAGTGTCGTCCATTAATTTGCTGTTCTGCTTCTGTGGACCCGACATGTGTCTCCTCGGGAGTCTGGATTTTAGATCCAAGCCCCTAAGGCGGCAGCAGTGCTTCCTGTGCAGCAGGCCGGGAGGGGCCCCTCAACCACTCATTTGTCTGACCACCACCCACCGCTACCCCAAGTGGTTAGGCGGCTCGTGGAGGGCCCACCCGGCGCATAAAGGTTTCTGCCACGGGTCTTCAGGTTCTGTCCTCGCCATTGCGTTTACTTCTCGTGTTAAAGACAAGTGACTAAGAAAACACCCTGCAGGGGAGACAGCCCTGTCCTGTCGGGCGGGGGGGCTGGGGTGTGGAGACACTGGGGCTCCTGAGGGGCCAGGAAGGGCAGGAGGCAGTGGGGGAGGCGGGCGCCCCCTCAGCGGCTCAGCCAGGTTCTGCCTGCCACAGACGTTCTGGGGGAATTCCGCCCGGAAAGCCGGCTGCCTGTTCCTCCTGGTGAACGGGGTCTCCCGCGGCCAGCCTCTCCCTGGGCAGGGCTGCTCCGCCGCCTTTCCACGGGAAAAACCCTCTCTGGACGGTGGGCGAGCACTGCCCCCTGGTGGCCAGTCCGAGGGGTGCAGCCGTGGAGGCTATGCCCAGGCAGGAAGGTGGGGGAAGGCACAGATCCGGGGTCCTGCCCAGTGACCTCATGCCTGCACGGTGACCCCGGAGGCTGCACGGTGACCTTGGGCTCTGCATGGTGTACCCAGGGCCCTGCCTGGTGACCTGAGGGCCTGCACGGTGTAGCCTGGGTCCTGCACGGTGTAGCCTGGGCCCTGCCCGGTGACTTCAGGGCCTGCACGGTGAACTCAGGGCCTGCACGGTACACCCGGAGCCCTGCCCCGTGACCTCAGGGCCTGCATGGTGTGACCCGGATCCTGCCTGGTGATCTGAGGGCCCTGCCCAGTGACCTCAGGGTGTGCACGGTGTACCCCAGACCCTGCCTGGTGACCTCAGGGCCTGCCCGGTGACCTCAGGGCCTGCATGGTGTGCCCAGGGTCCTGCCTGGTGATCTGAGGGCCCTGCCCGGTGACCTCAGGGTGTGCACGGTGTACCCCAGACCCTGCCCGGTGACCCCAGACCCTGCCTGGTGATCTGAGGGCCCTGCCCAGTGACCTCAGGGTGTGCACGGTGTACCCCAGACCCTGCCCGGTGACCCCAGACCCTGCCTGGTGACCTCAGGGCTTGCCTGGTGACCTCAGGTCCTGCCTGGTGACCTGGGTGCTGCACAGACACGGGTAGAAGAGTCTTCAGTGCACCTCGGGTGACCCCTCATCCTGCCGAGGCGCCCACTTCTCCGGGCACAGGTCTGGTGGCTCTCTGGTACCTGACCTGGCCCTGAGGTCCAGGGCTTTTCTTTTTAACTTGAACTTTGAAGAGTGACCTGTGCCGTGGCAGAGAGGAGCCAGCCTGGGCTCGGGGAGCTGTGGGCACGGGGCCTGCTCCTGACGAGCCACGCGGCTCTGGGCTGGTCGTTTTGCCTCCCCCCGCCTCAGCTTCCTCCTCTGTGAAATGGGGGTGACCCCTTCCACCCCACGTCATCCTCATTCTTTCAGGAGCAGGTTCTGGGAGCAGGGGCGGTGAGGGACGGAGCCCCTCCCCAGCGTGTCCCTGCGCGGACTGCTCACCCACTCTGTTGTTTTCAAGGACTTGGCGATGTACATCAACGAAGTCAAACGGGACAAAGAGGCCTTGAAGAAAATCAGCGAATTTCAGAGCTGCATAGAAAACCTGGTAAGTTTGGCTGTCTTCCAATCAGTGAGGATTTAATTGTGATGATATCTTAAAAAAAATGTCTATTTTCTGATCTCAGAACTCAGGAAAGTGTTGTGAGCATATGCCATTGTGCCAGGGGCTGGCTGCGCATGAGTCTGGACGAGCCAGGGCCCCCACAGACCTTGAATTGAGGGGGCCCACTGCTCAGGAAGCTGGGTCTGGGGGTGTTGGGATGGGGTTGCTCATCTGGCCCCCTCTTCTCCTGCCGTGGCTTCCAGGGGCTGTGAGCATCTTGTCCAGTACCCCTGGGCCCCACCCTTGTCTTCTCTGACTCCAAGAAGGTTTGGTGCCAGGGGGTGCGGCCCGGCAGTGGGTACTCCCCTGTCCCTCAAAGGCTCGGGGTTGGGTCAGCCCCCCGTGTCCACTGGGGAGAGGATGTCAGCCGTCCTGGGAAGGAAGCACTTCTCCGCCAGATCGTCGGCACCCGCTTCTCTCACTTCTCTCGCCTCTGCCACACATTTGAGCCCGGATTTCTTGACGTCTGCCATATTGACATTTGGGGCAGGGTGATTCTCTGGTCTGCAGTCTCTGCCCGTCCGCACCCAGCCGGGGTCAGGAAGCACAGGGCCAACTCAAAGAAATGGCCCCCCACTTCTTGTTGAGGGACAGTGTTCACAATAGGCCGTCAGCTAAAGGGAAAACAGGAAATAAGCGCCTGAGTGCGGAGTGGGGCAGGGAGGCCGTGCCCCGTGTGGGTCTGGCGGACTCACCCCTTCACCATCCCCGATGGTTGCCAAGTGCTGTCCGGTCAACAAGAGCTACTTCTGCAGCGCTAAGAAAGAAGGCATGTTTGTGGTTTTGTGTTTTTGAGGTTTACGTATGAGCAATACTTGTTCATCAAGCAACAGAAATGAAGCGGCCACGGTTGCAGGTGTGGGGCAGGTCCGTGCTCAGCCTGGAGCGCAGAGCCAGCCTGGAGGTTGGCGCCTCCGTGACAGGAGCCGGGGCACGCCCCGCTCTGTGATGCCAAAGTTGCACTCTTAGTCCTTGGGCTTGGAAGCTGCTGGAAAATCCGGGCAGCATGGAAGACGCTCAAGAGTGTCCACTGCCCACCCGCCCCCCAGCTCCCTGCCCTCTGCAGCTTCTGTAGATTCTTTTGAAAGCCACATGTGGAACAGGTGAAGCTAGACTCTATGCATCAAAGCCAATGGCAGAGAAGCACGCCAGATGGAACTGAAAACAGTCTCAGCACTGCGAGAGGGGCTGTGCTTCAAAACTCATTCCTGTGGAGGGGGGTCCAGCAGGCCCCCTGTCCCGCCCTGAGCGGCACAGCAGCTTTCCCTTTCATCTGCTCTCTCGGGGCTGGGTGTCCGGCTTTCGGCTGGGTCCCTGCTCTGGGCTGCACACAGCCGTGGCCTGGTAACAGGGCAGCACCGTCTCTTTGTCCCCACAGGGTTCTCTGTGGACAGGGAGGGAGAGACCGGGCCAGGCAGGGGCAGCCTAGAAGCCTCCAGACCCGGTTCCCTCCCTCATTTCTGACCCTTCTTGTCCTCAGGACCCACCAGTAACCACCGGCTTCCTTCCCTTTTTTCCCACCTTTGTTTTCTTGGGAGAACCCCCATTGGGCGGGTACCCCTGCCCTCCTTGTGGGTGCTCGGAAGATGGGGTCTGTCCTGGCCACAGCGTCACCCTGTTGCCCTTTTTTTCCCCAGCAAGTAAAACTGGAGGAATTTGGGAGGCCCAAGATCGATGGGGAATTGAAGGTCCGGTCCATAGTGAACCACACCAAGCAGGACCGGTGAGTGGGGGCGTGCTGGGCCGGCGGCACCCCACAATAAATAGCCTGGCCCTCGGGGGCCCGCAGGTCTGGAAGTGTGGCCTTCCTGTGCAGCCAGCCGTCTGCCTGGCTGCCTTTGTTTTCCTCAGGCCTAATTGCTTCCTTCCTTCTGGGCCGGAGCAGCAGTGACCACGTCACCGACGGCTGCTCTGCCCGCGGGCATGGGGGCTGGGCTGGGGGACAGCCAAAGGCAGTGGCCAGAGCCCTGCCCCGGGCAGCCACCATCTCCGGGGATTTGGGTTGGACCCAGCGCCGCCCTCTCGGTCTTTCTGCCCGTGCCTGCTGGGAGTGACTTGGATCCCCGCGGGGGTAGCCAGGGAGCATTCCAGAGGAAGAGGCGCAGTGCTCTGCTGGCTCCTTTGCTTTGTGGGGTGCTGCGCAGGGGCCGGGCTTGCGGCTGGGATCCTAGCAGACACGGGTCCCGCCCGCGCAGAGTCCCCAGTCCCCAGTCCCGTGGAGGTGAAGACGGACATCCGTGGGGCAGCTCCGGGTTGGCTGTGAGGACGTTGCCCGTGGGGGAGGCTGGGCCCCAGCTTCGACAGGAGCAGGGGGGAGGTGTCCTGGAGGGTGACAGCTGAGCCGCTGGTCGCACGTCCGTCCAGGTACTTGTTCCTGTTCGACAAGGTGGTCATTGTCTGCAAGCGGAGGGGCTACAGCTACGAGCTGAAGGAGATCATCGAGCTGCTCTTCCACAAGATGACCGACGACCCCATGAACCTCAAGGACGTCAAGAAGGTGGGCTCCGCACGCGGCCTGGCGGTGCCCACTGTACCCCCAGGCCTGGGTTGCTGCGGCATGCACGGGGCACCTCGCCCAAAGGCAGGCTCACCTGGGGCCCTGAGCAAAGGTCCCTGTCCCAGGCCCCAGGCCCCAGGTCTGAGGCAGAGGCAAACCGGCTCGCCGCTGACATGCGTGGGGGTGGGTGGGGGTGGGAGACCCCCCTGTGGGGGCTGGCACTCCCCACAGCCCCCCCACGGCCCCCCCCCAGTCACTTCCTCCTGACTTCTGAGGGCACCCACACTGGAGGTTTTGCTGCTCTCTACCTCGGGTCTGCCTGGGGGAGGGACCACTTCAGGGTCCCTGTGCCCAGGTGAGAGCCGGCCTCTTCACCTCAGCCTGCCTGACCTCAGCTATGTGGCCCCCGCACTGGGCAGGCCCGAATTTGGAGGAGAGCTCTGGGTGGGCCTGGCTGTGGGTGCCAAAGTCTCTGATGACCAGCTCTTAGTTGTGGCAGGCTGTAACTGTAAGGGTTACAGTTACAGGCAGGGTCGTGGTTACAGGAGGTGGGGTCGTGGCTGCAGGAGGTGGGGCCGTGGCTGCAGGAGGTGGGACCGTGGCTGTAGGGGTGGGGCCATGGCTGCAGGAGGTGGGGCTTTGGCTGTAGGGGCGGGGCCATGGCTGCAGGAGGTGGGGCTGTGGCTGTAGGGGCAGGACTGTGGTTGCAGGAGGTGGGGCCGTGGCTGTAGGGGCGGGGCCATGTCTGCAGGAGGTGGGGCCGTGGCTGTAGGGGCGGGGCCATGGCTGCAGGAGGTGGGGCCGTGGCTGTAGGGGCAGGACTGTGGTTGCAGGAGGTGGGGCCGTGGCTGCAGGGGCAGGACCACAGTTGCAGGAGGTGGGGCTGTGGCTGTAGGGGCAGGGCCATGGCTGCAGGAGGTGGGGCCGTGGCTGTAGAGGTGGGGCCATGGCTGCAGGGGCAGGGTTTTCACAGCAGCACCCAGTGCTTGAGCACCTGCTGTATGCAGGTCAGCGCTTGGTCTAAAGGCTGGGAGGCCAGAGTGCTGCAGCCCTGTGGCTGGCTTCTAGAATTTTCTGTTTGGGCCCTCCTGTCTGAAATGAGGCAGTACTGCTAACCCTGGATCTCTCCCAAGCTGGGGCAGAGGTGGCCTCTCCCTGAGCTGCCCTAGTGCCGGGTACTTTGCAGGGGCGGGGCCATGCCTGGGCTGGGGCTGGGAGCTTCCCCAGGCTGCAGGACCCACTGCAGGCCCTGGCCAGCTTCTCAGTGACCTCATCTCCCCCTTTCCTCCCCTCATGCTTGCCAGTCTCATGGGAAAATGGTAAGCATCTGGCACTCGCCTGCCCCACTGCAGTCTAAGGCTGCTCTTCCCTCCCACGCTGCAGGACGGGCCACAGGGTGCCGAGACGGGGACAGGGTGTGTGGACTCCTTCTTCCTTCTTCTTTCTCTTTCTTTGCTTCCTAATTGCGAAATGATGTGTGTTCAGGAAAACAGGCGTGTTCATTACAGAAAGGTAGAAAGTGAAAATCTCGCCCCCTTCCCTGACCCCCAGCCACCCCTGCTCCTTGGAGGCAAAGGGTCAGAGATTATTTTTTGTGTATCAGACTTTTGTCTTTAAAAACCTGTGCAACTCCATTTCATCATCTTTTATCTTTCCCTCCCTCTCCCTTCTCTGCTTCCTCCTTCTTCCTTCCCTCTCTCCTTCCTTCCTTTTCTTTCCTTCTCCCATCCTCTCTCCTCCACCCCTGCTTCCTCTTTCCTTTCATGTTCTCTAACACAACGAGCTCCTACTCTCCAAACTCTTCTCCCCGAGCCCCTTTGGAAGCCCTCTCCTGGGGAGCTCTGCAGTGGTGAGGTCTGTTGGGTGGCGGAGGGGACGGAAGGCCTGCTCACGGGGGGACAAGTGTGGGCTTTGCTGACAGACCCCAGGCCTATGTTCTTGTTTGCTTTTCCTCTATTGCTTCACTTCAGAGAAGTAGAAAGTGATAGTGGGGGGGGCCTCACAGAAGGGTGAGTTCCTGGAGACAGCCCCCCGGGCCCCAGCTCGGTCACTGCAGACAGCCTGGCTGAGGCAGACTCGAGTGGGGGGCTCTCCTTGGAGAGGCAGGAGGGGGACCCAGGAGATCTTGTCAGAGGGTGCAACGCCTGCACCCTTTGCACATGCATCTGTGAGGCACCTGCAAGCACAGGCACAGGTGCTTGTGTATAAGCAAGTGTACACGTGCACACACGCAAGGACATGCACAGACATGCAGAAGTGCCGTGTCCATATGCACAGACACACCACACACCTGCCTACACCTATACACATATACATGCGCGCGCACACACATAAAAATGTGCCCATGCATGCACACCGGCACAGATATTCACACTCACAATATGCACATGCATATACCTATACGTATATGCACACACACATATGCACACACACTTAAACATGCATTACACACATATGAGCACATCAGATACATATATACACATGCACACATAATACACATGCACAAGTACATACCTAATACACATACAGGCGTGATACCTGTTTATGCATTCACACGTACATATACATATGCATATGAGAGCACACAGAAGTACACATATACACGTGCACTTGTGCATACGAGAACATGTGTGCATTCATAGAACAGGCCTAAGTACATCTGTATCACATACACACGTGCACGTGCTGTGCAGACTTGGGTACATGGGCACACGTGCATATACATATATGTGTGTGTGTCAGATCCCGTGCAGGCACAAGTCCACACACACACACTTGCCCACGTGTGCACACGTGTGAGGGCACGCTGGGATACACAGTGACATCTGTGCACACACATGCCATGATTTGTGCCCCAAGCCTCATGGGGAACAGCACGTCCCTCTCCCCTGCAGTGGTCCTATGGCTTCTACCTGATCCACCTCCAAGGGAAGCAGGGCTTCCAGTTTTTCTGTAAGACGGAAGACATGAAGAGGAAGTGGATGGAGCAGTTTGAGATGGCCATGTGAGTAAGCCGAAGCGTGGCTCGGGGCTGGGCGGCCCCGCGTGGGTTTTGTCTGGAGACCCTTGAGAGCTGCGCCAGGCTGGGAGATCCCTCCCAGAAGGGTCTGGATGCCGGATGCTGCCCCCAGACCCCCCAGGCTGGCAGCTTTCCCCCATTTTATGGAAAGCCGCAGACCTGATTTTTGGTGATATCTAAAAGAAGCCCCAATCTATGAAAGAGAGAGGCAACGGTGGGGTTCCCTGCAGTTGGGCTCTGGGCTCAGCAGGGCTATGGCCTTTGGGCAGGTGCCCTGACCTTCCAGAACTTTCTTCCTGGTGGAACCGAGATGAGAAGAAGGCAGTTCACAGGGCTCCTGGGAGCACTTGGTGCAGGACCTGGCACCCAGAGGGTCTGAGAGGAAGGACCGACGCTTTGCGTGGGGAGCCAGGGGCACCTCCATTTCTGCCCCTCGGCTTCGAAAGGTTACAATTCCTCCCCCCACATTCTGTTATGGAAAACTTCAAGGGTTTAGCAGAGTGGAAAGACCCTCCTGGACATTCAGAGCCCACCACTGGCTTGTGCCCCCTTGCTTTCTCTCCTGTCACTCTGTCCAGCCTCAGGCCACCTCACACCAGACAGATTTTCGAATGAATTGTACACAGCAGCCACGTCCCCCTGCACGCCCCAGGATGCTTACTGTGAATTAGGTAGAGTTCAAGGTTTGCCCACGTTTTTAGTTTTAAGCCACGTACAGTGAAGGGTGCCAACCACAGGTGTACGTGGCATCGTGGCGGGTTTTGGCAAGACTCCACGCCTGCCCACGCCCAAACCACTATCGGGACCAAGCCACCCCACCCCTAGAGCCTTCTCTTAGGCCAGTGCAGCCTTGTCTAATCGTCACCCAGCCCTTCGTTCTCCCCACTGGGAGTCCCAGCCCGCGAGGTGCCTGGAGTGGTAGGGGCTGTGCAGGCACCCCCGGGGCTGACGCAGCCCCCGCTGTTCCCTCCTGGCAGGTCAAACATCAGACCCGACAAAGCCAATGCCAACCACCACAGCTTCCAGATGTACACCTTTGACAAGACCACCAGCTGCGCAGCCTGCCGCATGTTCCTCCGGTGAGCCGCACCCGCCCTGTCAGCGCCGAGTGCCCCCCACCTCAGGCCTATGCCAGGCCCCGAGAGCAGGGGCCAGTACCCTGCAGGCATCAGACCCAGCGCCGGCCTCCAGGGCAGTCCAGAGCTGGCCGGCGGGTGGCTCGCTCCTGTGGGTATGTTTTGGGTGCAGGACGGTGGAGCAGTGCTGGAGCAGGTCAGAGGGGCCAGCGCATACTGGGCTGGGCAGTTAGGGAGGACCCTGGAGGCCTGGGGTGTCGGAGGATGGGGCGGCTGTGGGTGGGGCCTGCCTGGTGGTCTTTGGGCCTGATCTCCCACTGCTCTCCCTGTTGCTGGCACAGGGGCACCTTCTACCAGGGTTACCTGTGCACCAGGTGCGGCGTCGGGGCACACAAGGAATGTCTGGAAGCAATGCCGCCCTGCAAGAGCAGTGAGTGCAGCCCTGTGTGCGGGGACACGAGCGGGGGGTGGGGCGTCCTCAGGGCACCCCCTCTGTCTCCTCAAGCCCCAGGTCCCAGTTGCCCCACCTGCAGCTCACGGGCCTCCACACTCTGCACATGCCCTTGTCACACCCACAGTGACCCAGCCAGGCAGGGAGGGACTGCTGATACCTGGTGGGGAAACCGAGGCCCAGAGAGGGGAAGACCCATGAGAGGCCCAGCTGGGAGATCCAGGTCGAGGCTCATCTCTACAGCTGCCACTTTCCACTGGGACACTCAGAGGCTCCTCTCGATCTCTCCTGCCTCTTCCCATGCTAGACAGAAGCTTCTAGAATCCCCCCCCCCCCACACTAGTGTGGACACAATATTCTTGGCTATTGCCTGGAGGTTTTTGATGCTGGGGAGACACGGGTCCTGATCATCTCACAGCCCAGAGTTTTCCCAGACCTGGAGGGGGCTGCCCATCCTCAGAGGCAGCCTCATCAGTAAAAGATTCATACACATAGTGTAGCACCCCCCTTCTCCTCACACCCATTTGTCAGATGTGGAAGCCTGAGGCACAGTGATGGGAAGGGATGCAGGAGAAGCATCTTAGTGTAGGGAGATATTTGGGGCTTGGCAGGGGGCTGTGCATCTGGATCTGGAGGGGCAGCCTGGCAGCCTGAGATGGTTAGGAAGCTTTGGTGCTGCCTCTGGTGGGGGCTGCCACCCTGGGCCCGGGCTGGGGAATGGGCCCTCAGGCTTGGTTCTGGGCAATCCTCTCCCCTGGGTGGCATTGGGAGGTGCCAGGGAGAACCCAGCACACAGATAGGGAAATCTGCTGAGTGCCAGGCTCCACACAGCTACAGGGGGGTTATCCAACCCTCACTGCATCCTGTAAAGGGTGCCACATCTCACCACCTCCCCACGCACAGGGAAGCCAGGCCCAGAGAGGCTGAGGTGTGCACTCCATCCAGGGCACGCCGCCACCAAGTGGAGACAGTGATCCTGCCAGGCAGGCCCAGCAGCTGCTCCTCATTCCAAGTACAGGCCTAGTCACAGCTTGGACACAGTGTGGATGGGGTCCCCTTTGCCGTGTGTCTGCAGTGATGGGGACCTCCTCTGCTCCCCTTGAACCGTGGTTCCTCCTTTACCTCCATGGTGATTCCAGGAGGGGTTGTGGCCACCATCCTCTTCCACCCCCTCCACAAAGTCAGAATTGGAGGCATGCAAAGTGTGCCCGATTTCTCCACATGTCGTCTGTACTCCAAGGCTTTGTCTGCCCATATCTCCACCCAAGCCTCTGGCCTTCAGTTCCCCTGAGGTCCTGGTCGCCTCTTACCTGGAGACCACCTGCCAGCTGAGGAGGTGCTGAGCCGTAGATTCACATCTGCAGTTGCAGTTCATCATTCCTGACAGGCACCAGCCCAGCCCTCAGCCCAGAGCCCTGTCTCCCATCCCCTGACTCACGGAGCCGGTTCCCTCCGTGTCCAGGCCCCACAGGTCTCCAGCCTGGGCCACGCGGCAGGTGGCCTCTGTTCCTGAAGACGCCCCCAGCTCCGCTCCATGCCGCCCTCCTGCGGCCATGTCACCCTCAAATAGACAGCTCGCCACAGTGACTTAATTCTGACATTTTTGGAAAAAAGAAAAGAAATAAAACAAAGCAAAGAAAATAAATATCACCCATCACCTTATCCAGAAATAGCCAACGGCAATATGTTGGTATATTTCATTTCAAGTTATTTTTTTCTTTAAATAATATATTTTCTGATTATAAAATCCCCATTTCCCATAGACATTTGGGAAATGTAGAGAGGTGTAAAGGAGGAAAGTAAGCACTTCATCAGCCCATGACCTCAGTTAACCACGTGCTGCAGTGTCTTTCCTTCCTTTTTGCAGATGTTCTCACCACCCATCCAACCTCTTCTTATGCTTTTGCTTTCTTTCTTAATGCGTAAAAGTGGAATTTTACCATTTAAGCAAGTTCGTGCCTTTTTTCTTTTAAAATGTTTATTCTAAAAACACACAGAACCTAAAATTCCCCCCTTTTACCCACATCCAGATACATGACTCAGGCCATTCACTGCATTCCCGGCGCTGTGCCACTATCTCCTCCGTCGCACTGCTGGCCCCACCCCAGGCACCGCTGACCTGTAACCCTGTTCCTTAGGGTCTCTAGGTCTGTGTCAGCCCAAAGCAGCCTGTGGCTGTGAGTGTTAAATGGTGCCGAGGTCCCATCAGCCACACTCGTTACAGCTGTGGTCCCTCCCTCTATCCAGCGGTGGGGTAGCTGCCTGGCTTGGCAGGGGACAAGCCCTGTCTGCTTTAGCATGCCCCCCTCAGGGAAGTCCAGAGCAGGCCAGCTGATTGGCCACAGCACCTCTTAGCACCAGTGTGTCTAAGACACAGGGTGCAAGCGTGTCACACACACGCTCCACCACTGCCTATTCGCCATCCACAGCAGACATCACCAATCGATAGTGGAAATCTTCCCCTAGAGCTCAGGGACTGCCTGATCCAGGTGGTGCAGCCATTTACGCAGAGGTAGCCCAAGGGGTGAAATCTGTTTACCATCATGGATCTGAAGCCCCTAAAACCACAGCTCACTGTCCGAGCTGAGAGATGTTCATAGCACGTGCCAGGGTCTGTTTATCCGTGGCCATGTCTGAACCTTGCCTCCCTGGAGCTCGCCTCACTCACAGCTTCAGCCTGGGCACTGTGACGTGTGCGTGTGCCAGCAAGAGCAGGACGGGCACTCGGGGCCAGCAGCTTCCCCCTCTCATGCCCGGTTTGCTTCCTTTTCAGGTTCACCTGCAGACCTGGTAAGATCCCCGAGTGGATCCCCTTCCTTTTCCCTGTACTGCACATAGACCCCAAAGATCCCATCCTTCTGGTTTTCCCACCTGCCTGGGGCCTGGATGAGCCGCTGCAGCTTACGAGGGACATTTGCTTCCCTCATGGGTGTCGGTAGAAGCACGTCCTGCACACAGCCTCCAGGGTCCCAGGAGGGCCAGGCTCGCTGCCCACTCTGCCCTCCCAGCAGCTCTAGCGCGGCATGTCCCAGACGGAGAGGGGGGAGGCTATGGTCTTCGGTGGTCAGGGCAGCCTTTCTGTAGGAGGTGGCAGTTGGAGGGAGAGCAGAAGGGGAAGGCTATTCCAGGGTGAGGAGGGGCGCAGAGATGGAAGCTCTCCATAGGAAGACTGGGGCAGGAATGGGGTTCACACTCAGGCCCTGGGGTGCTTCGGGTCCTGGCCCTCTGACTCCCCTGCCCCGACCGCTCCTGCCTTGACCTTCTCCCTGGGGTATGTGGGGAGGGGGCACCATGTATAGAGGCCGAAAGGCAGCTTCTCCCGACATCCATCTGTCTGTCCTTGTTCCCGCAGGATGCCTCTGGAGTGGGACCAGGTGAGTCTGGGGGCTGCCCCCCTCTGCGGTTATCTGCACCAACGGTCACCCCTTGCTGAGCCCTGCCTGGGCTCCCTCCTGCCTCCTGCTGCCATAGGGTCAGGGCAGAGGGTCAGAGTCCCTCCCCAAGCAGAGCAGGCTGCTGGGGCCGTGGTGTCAGGAGATGCGGTCTCAGAGGGCCCGGTGTGCGAGCGGCCTGCAGATTCTCTGGGGTGCAGCCAGGACCCTGCTTTAGCCCAGAGCCACCCCTGTCCAGCTGTGGGGCCTGTGGCAAGTCACTGACCCCTCACCACCCCATCTCTGGCAAGGACTTCCATTTTTCTTCCTGCACAAGCTGACTTGAAATCCAGTCTGAGAGGTATTGGGGAGCCGTGGAGCAGGCTGCCATTTAAAAATAAGTTGCTATTACCGTGGCAATGTCCTGAGTCTGTTTATTGTATAAATAATGTACTTGTGAGACTCCTGGGTCTTTTTATGAGATGTCACGAAAAGAATGCGGGGAAGGGGTGGGGGGCCCAGCAGTGGTCTCTCGCCAGAGGCCCTGCTGGGTCAGCGGTGAGGGGAAGGCGCCAGGGTGCAGCCACCGAGTGCCGCCCTCCACCCCCCTCCTGTCCTCTGCAGGTCCCAGGATGGTGGCCGTGCAGAGTTACCATGGCAGCCCCGCGCCTCCTGGGAAGCCGGTGCTGACCTTCCAGACGGGTGACGTGATCGAGCTGCTGCGAGGCGACCCCGAGTCTCAGTGGTGGGAGGTGTGTCCCCAGGCAGGGGCAGGTCAGGGTGAGAGGATGAGGTTCCGGGCCCCAGGGGCTCATAGCGGGGCCCCCTCTGCCGCTATGAGTGGCCTCTGGCCCAGTCCTCCTCATCACACCTGGTTTCTGGGGTTGGGAGCACATCGCCCCGCACAGGGCCCTCCCGCCAGCCCCTGTCCCGCTCCTGGACCCTTAGGGCTCTGCCTGGGCCGCGTGGTGCGCACCCCCTCCCCACCCCGTGCCAGGCAGCTGTTAACACTGTCGGGAGGCAGACAGGCACTGTGCTCGGCACAGGGGGCAGTGGAGACAAAGACCCGTCCCCACCTCCCGCCAGGAATCCCCCGTGCAGCAGGGGGACAGGGCAGCCCCAGGAGAGGCCAGCCTGATGTGGTTCATGGTTCTCAGCTGAGACCCTGTGGTGGACCCTGGCCTGCCCCTCAGTGCCTGCCCCCACCCCCGAGGTCTGCAGGGGCTGCACGGGGGCTCCCCCTGGGCCTGGCCTGGCCTGGGAGGGTGGCATCCTTGGGGGGCCAGTGTGGAGCTGAAAGCCGCTGCTGGGTTTCTGTCCCCCCGAGGGCACCTGCAGTCCTGTGATCAGAGGCAGGGGATTTACCTCCCCGCCCCTGGGCCCCTGGCCCGGAGCGGGTCTTGGGGCCCTCCCAGGCTGGGGAGGCTGCACGAGTCAAGGCTGCGTCTGCACGTTGTCGCGATACCCTGATTCTCAACGTCTGTTCTGGGGTGTGGAGAGAGAGGACCTCTCCCTAGCCGGGACGCAGGGCTCTCGCCGAGCTCCAAGCGTATTAACCTCTCTGGCTTCAGTTTCCTCACCTGCCCGGGGGTGCTGCCCCTTCCAGGGTCAGCGGAGGGCGCAGAGGCAGTGCCGTGCCCGTGGCGAGGCCCCCTGCGCGTGCGCTGACGAGGCCCGGGCTCATCTCTTCTCCTCTCCAGGGTCGGCTGGTGCAGACCAGGAAGTCGGGGTACTTCCCTAGCTCGTCTGTGAAGCCCTGCCCCGTGGATGGAAGGGTGAGGCCCTCTACCCAGGAGCATGGGGGCAGAGCTTGGGGTTGGGGCTGGGGGGGCTCTGGAAGCCGCTCCCTCCCCCCAGCTCCCCTCCCCGGGTGCCCTGGCTAAGCAGTCCTGGAGGAGCTGGAGCCGGCCCTGGGGGCGGGGGGCGGGCTGGGGGTCTCGCTTCACTCTGGTTTTAAAGGGCTGTGAGGGGCCTCACTACAGCAGGGGGAGGGGCTAGGGACAGCGGCTGTCCTCACTGAGCGACCCTCTAAGTCTCCTCAGACTGTTATCCTGGGGGCTTCCTCAGACAAGGCTGAGGTTGACGGTGTCACAAGGATTCTTTGGAGGAAGGCATCCGACATTACTTTCACCCAAGGGCATGGAGCAGAGTCTCCTCTCTGCTGCAGGGGGAGTCAAGCCGTCAGCCTTACGTGGATTGAATAACCCTCCCCACAAGGCACAAAGCACATCCCAGCTAGAAGGGAGCAGAGCCACTCCCTTGGGGTGCAGGAGGAGGGTCCTGGCCCCGGGAAGCCCTGACCCCTCTCCCAGGTCCGGCCGGCCTCCCCCTCTGCCCGGGTGAAGGAGGGTGTTTGGAAAGGTTTGTCAACTGGACAAAGGGGCCAAGTCACCCTAGGAGAAGGGTCACCCGCTGGGGTCCCAGGCTAGCCCCTCCCCTCCCCTCGGCCTCAGTGGCCCCATCTGCATGGTGGGCAGGGGTGGAGGGTGGGTGGCTGCTGGGGCTCCCCCAGGATGGGGACTCTGCCAGGGAGGTTGCAGCACCTGTGTGAGAGTAGCCCACCGCCTGGACATAAAACTGTTGCCAGCCAAATATCCTGCCTCTCTGGGCCTTTGGAGGCCTTCGAGGGCCCCCTCTGGTGTAGAGAATCCTGGCTGTGGGGTGAACTCACCTCCCTTTGCTGAGAATTCCTGCAGTGTTCCGTTGTGCCCTCACCCCTTCTGTTGTGCCCTCACCCCTTCTGTTGTGCCCTCACCCCTTCCGTTGTGCTCATTCACCCCTCCTAGCGCACTGGGCACCCACTCTTGGAGGTACCCCAAGGGATCCAATGAGTGACCCCGGCCCCATGCAGGTGTTCAGGTCGGGGTGGGGCGACTTACCAGCCCCTCGGGCCCCCTCTGTGGCCAAGGCCTTAACGTGCTGCTCTCTGCCCCCAGCCGCCTGTCAGCCGGCCACCGTCTCGGGAGATGGACTACACAGCCTACCCCTGGTGAGTGGGGGTGGGCGGTGGCCCCTTAGCTGCGGGCTGTGCAGCCCCCAGCTGTCCCCAGATGGCCTCCCTGCCTCGGCTCTCACTCTGCCAGCAGCCAGTTCCCCCAGGCTTGGGACCGATTGGTCATCAGGTTGAGACAGGTGGGGAAACCCCATTGAGCTCCAGGTAGGAAATATACAAAGAGGTGACATTCAGGTCAGATTCATGGTCACGGGTTCAGTTTCCGCTACTCGACGAGGACCCAGAGGCTGCAGGATCAGTAGAAGGGGGGTTTGGAGCTGGGCGTCCTGCACGTGAGCCCCGGGGGAATCTCAGCTTCCATATCCAATTTGGAGTCCGTACCTGCCATGTGAGCCAGGGTGCCTGGGTGGCTGCCCCGGTTGCCCTCGTGGTTTTCGAGTTGGGGTTTATCCCTAACATCCCTTGCTCTCCGGCAGGTCAGCCCCTGGGTTCAGCTGCCCAGTCCGTGTCTTAGGGGGCACTGGTCCTGCATGTTAAGGCTCAGCAGGCAGTGATCAGTCCACCCTGTGACTTTCACTCAATGCGTAACAAGCAAACCTTACTATTTCAGTGTGGAGTCTCTCCTGCTTGCACAGTATTACAAAAGTCCCAGCTGATCCTGGCAAGTGGCTGCGGATGGCAACAGGTTTTGCTTTGGGGGCTGGGTGGAGCACAGCTTGCTTTGTCTTCTCAGGCAGTGCTTCATTTAAACAGAGATGCAGGGAGAACTTTATTTCAAAGTCTGTCCAAAATTCAGTTTCAACAAAAGCACACCAGGGGCAAATGCTGACATGTTTTTTCAGCGATTCAGAACGGATTTTAGAAAAGAAACCTGACCTCAGATTTAGGTTGTGCTGAACCCCCTTGCAGCCCCTGGGGCTCTCTGGTGGAGCCGATGAGCCTGGGTCCTGGCTCGCTCTGCAGTCTCTGTCCGCCCCAGCCCACACAGCCAGGCTTGAGTGCCCTCGTGGACGCTGAGCTGATCCCTTTGGCCCCCTGCCTTCATGTCCCACCTGCTCAGCTCCCGACCAGCTTGTTTTGGAGATCAGAGCTCTGCCGAGTGACCAGAGCCCCTGGCACAGGGCCCGGCATGGACAGAGGGCCTGGGGCCCTTCCAGCAGCATCACTGTCCAGCTCTTCTTTCCTGCCCAGCCACTCAGAGTCTGTGTCCCTGCAGGTTTGCAGGTAACATGGAGAGGCAGCAGACGGATAACTTGCTCAAGTCCCATGCCAGCGGCACCTACCTGATTCGGGAACGCCCCGCGGAGGCCGAGCGCTTTGCCATCAGCATAAAGTACGTGGCAGTAGGCAGCTGTGGGGGCCAAGGAGACCCCCTCCCCAATGCAGCTCTGAACCTGAGAGCCACAACCCCCCACCCCACGTCCTGGGCTTATTGGTGGGGGTGACCGTCTAATTTCTTTTCCAAATCAGGATTCAAAGTAGAAGGAGCTGAAAATAAGACATTCCTTCTTCAGGCGGCACAGGCAGCCAGGGTATATGTGAATGAGGCGGTCAGCTGCCCAATCCCTGGCCAGAGCTGCCACTCTGGGTCGGACATCCTCAGATGGCAGGGGCCAGACAAGCTCAGCTTCCCAGAGCACGGGTGGTCCTGAGAGCCCGGGGAGTCCACCAACACCCCTGGATGGGTCTTGGAGAGAGCAGCAGAGCTGCCCTGCTGCCCGCAGCTGTGACCAACATGGGGCGCTCCCCTGGCTGCCCTGCTGCAGCTTCTGCACACAGCCTTCTCTCGGGGTGTCTTTCTCCTGGACGAGTCTCAGGCCAGGCCACAACCAGCCCCGAGGCCAGCGTTTGAATGGGCTGGTCAGCCAGGGCCTTAATGGAGTTGACAGCCAAAGCACGGTGGTCTGTGTCCTGGGGCAGGGGGTAGGCAGGGGGTGGCAGAGCACTTGGGAGGTGGGGGCTGGAGAGGGGCCAGACAGGGGCTGGGCGAGGGTGTTGGGGGCTCAGTGGGGCGAGCCCGTGTGCCTGGGCTGCTCCGCCTCTGTAGATGCTCAGTCCAGGCAGAGCCGGGGAAGCAGTGGCAAACGTATGGCCAAGATGGGAGCCCAACACCAAGCTGACCCCAGCGGCCAGGCCACCCCAACTCAGTAGAGATCCTCCCGGCACCTTCTGTGTGCCTGGCCTGCAGGGCACCCTGGGGGACTGATGGCCCTGTCCCCGTGGGCCTGGGGGTGGGTGACCACTCACAGCCCACGTCATGTCCAAGTGGCTGCTCCATGGGGGTCTCCTCGAGGGGGCTCACCAGCTGACATTGACCTGTCTACCAGTTACATGAACTGACTCCCAGACGCTATGCCCCCCTGCCGGCCTGGAATAAGTCCCTCGGCCGTGGAGACCTTCTCTGTGCCTCGCTGAGTGTGGCTGGCTGACAGTTTGCTAAGGGATCTGTGCCTGCTCTTCCAAGGAGGCCGGTCTGCGGTTTTCTTGTGGTGTCTGTCTGCTCTGATGTTGGTTGGCGAGGAGTGGGCGTATTTTAGAGGGGAGGGGTCTGGCGCGGCTCTCCGAGAGGCCCCGAGGATGGCAGGGGGGTGAGGTGGGGCGCGCTGGGGGAGCCCTGTGGCTGGAGAACCGAACGGGAGCAAGAAGTTCCGGGTGCAGAGAAATAGGGAGCAAGAGCCCCTTGCTCAGCAGGGCTGGAGCTGAGCGCGGTGGGGAGGAGCCGGGTGGGCAGGGCAGGGGGGCGCACAGTGGGAGGGCAGGGCAGGCCCAGGCAGGGGAGGGAGGGCCGCATGGGCGCAGGAGGGCTGGGGCCGGCCAGGTGCTCCTGGCTCAGGTGAGCAGCCAGGGAGGGGCCTGGGCTCCTGGTGCGCCTGGGGAGGGGCCGGGGGAGGGGCCTGGGGCGGCTTGGGCGTCTGGTGAGCCCGGGGAGGGGCCGGGGGCCGGGGGTGGGGCCTGGGACCGGGGGAGGGGCCTGGGGCGGCCCGGCGCGTGGTGAGCCGCGCGGCTGTGCTGTCCGCCCAGGTTCAACGACGAGGTGAAGCACATCAAGGTCGTGGAGAAGGACAGCTGGATCCACATCACGGAAGCGAAGAAGTTTGAAAGTCTCCTGGTGCGTGGCCCTGTGGGCCTGTGGGCCTGTGGCCTGGGTCTGGTGGGGGGAGGCGCCCCGCGTGCCCTGCACCGCCTGGCTGAGGACAGGCGGCCCCCACCGTGGGCCTGCAGCCGCCAGAGCCTGCCTGGCCAGCATTTCCCGACGACGGCCGGGCCTTAAGGGACGCGGGAGTTGGTTTGTAAGGTCGCGGGGCAGTGCAGGCTGAGACAGTGCTCTGGGCAGCGACTCCCGCCCGCACCCCAAAGCCATGCCGGGCCGTTGGCCTTGGCGCTTACCCTAGCGGACAGTGAGGGAAGGCCCAGAGCTCCCCCAGCGTCCGGCACCCCAGCTCCCCATTCCCGCAGGTCTTCCTGCAAGAGCCAGAGATCCACCAGTGTCGGGCACCCCAGCCCCCAGTTCCCGCAGGTCTTCCTGCAAGAGTCAGAGCGTGCTGCCCAGGGGGCTGCAGCCAGCCCTTCCGGCCTGCCCCTGCACCCACATACCCCTGGCCACCCTGCCCCACTGTCCGGCCACGGCCCGGCCCCCCAGAGCACAGCTGAGGGCACAGTCCTTGAACGTGACTGCGCAGTTGTGTCCAGTTCTCCCCTCGTTACAGAGCTGCGTGTGTTGAGGCCAGGGACCACAGAACCCGCTTTGTTCATATCTCTGCTTGAAGTCTGATCACGGTTTCAATTTTTTAAACACTTTGTGTATGGGGTGCGGCTGACTTTCAAAGCTTCAGAGCTCTACTTCTGAGTCTCAGGTGTCATATAAATGTCCGACGTTTCTGGGAACGACCAGGTTATAAACAGTCAGCTCAGTATCTCGAATTTAGAAATACCAGTTCCATCTCCTGAATAGATGAGACTGCTGTAAGAGCTGACAGTCTAGGACCCTTTACAACAGGCCCCGACCTGATAACCCGTGTTCTCGACTTCAGTTCGCTGAGTTTTTATACTGTAGTTAGTCCCTGTGAGTGAGGCGTGATAGTATTTGTCTTTTTGTTCCTGACATTTCATTCAACATAATTTAACTTGTATGGTCAGTTTAGTTGAACACGATTAAGTACATGAAATCTTGAATAGGGCCTGAGAGTTTTTTGGTTTGTCCAGGTTAGTGTGATGTCCCGAAGTATCCCAGAGTAATTTGGCAATGAATTAAGAAATATTTCCAAAGTCCCCTTGGGGGACAGGGAAGAAAGGAGGAAATATTCAACTTCCCCATTTGGAGAATTCCTGGTATTCTCGCAAGTTGTGGGGACAACCAATTTAATAGGCTGAGCCCTTGATTTGGGGTCTGCTCCCATGAAACTTATTCCTGCAAAGGATAGGCTAAGCCTACTTATAATTATGCATAAGGGTCACCTCCTGAGAACCTCTTTTGTTCCTCATATGTGGACTTTAAGACAAATTGGCAGATGAGCTCAATGCCCTCCCCACCTCTCCTTGGGCCAGAGCTCCCGGGATGAGCCGGGACTCAGTATCAAGGGATTGAGAAAGCCTTCCTGACCAAAAGGGGGAAGAGAGATAGGACAAGTGTCAGTGGCTGAGAGATTTCAAACAGAGCTGAGAGGTTGTCCTGGAGGTTATTCTTATGTATTATATAGATATCACTTTTTAGTTTATGGTGTATTGGAGTGGCTGGAGGGAAGTACCTGAAACTGTTGAGCTGTGTTCCAGTAGCTTTGATTCTTGAAGAAGATTGTATAAAGATAGTAACGTTTACAGTGTGACTGTGTGATTGTGAAATCCTCGTGTCTGATGCTCCTTTTATCCAGGATGTGGACAGATGAGTAAAAAATATGGGCAAAAAATAAATAAATAATAGGGGGACAAAGGGTAAAATGAAATTTAAAAATTAATGTAAAATCTTAAAAAAAAAAAAAAAAAGGTAACGGGAGAGGCAGCTAGGGAATTTCCTGAATCTTGAAAAAAAAAATTTATGTGGGTTTTCCACATCGTGAGTGTGATGCCCCCTAAGACCTGCGATGTGGGAGGGACTCTATCAGCCCTCCAGGACAAGTTCTTTCAGCCTCTTTCCTAAGCGTAGCCTAGAGCATAATTAAGGAGACTTTCTTTAAAAACACTTTTTTTAAAAAATGTTAAATATAACGTATATACATAGCAAAGAAAGAAAAAAGCAGTAGTTTTCAAAGAGCACTTCAATAAGTCATTAGAGAACAGATCCCAGAGTTTGTTATGGGCCTCCGTGCCACCCTCTCAGAGCTTTCTTTCTAGCTGCTCCAAAACACTGGAGGCTAGAAGGAATTGAATAGTGATTCAGCAGTTAAACTCTTTTGTTACATCCTGTTTTCTTTGTTAGACCCTCTCCCCCTCCTCCGATCCTTCCCCCAGTCTACAGGGGTCTGTGGGGAACACCTGTTCTGACTTTCTCCTGTGGAGAAGGGTGTGGACACTAAGGGGGAGGGGGATGGGATTGATAATCCTGGAGACGCTGGTCCCTCTGGGTTTCAGGGTCTCTCTGACCGAGGCACCCTCCGGAATTATATGGTCCAGGAAGGCAAACCTAGTGCATGAGGCCTCTGTAGGGTCTCAGTTTGAGCCCTTGGGTGTTCGTAAGAGTCACCAGGAGTGATGTCGGTTGGGGTTTAGGAAACCATGGCAATCAGCACTGTCTAACTGAAGCTTGCATAAGAGCAGCCTCCAGAGTAGCTTCTTGACTCCGTTTGACCCCTCTTGTCACTGATGCCTAATTTTATTACACTTCTTTCCCCGTTTTGGTCAGGAAGGCATGGTGGATCCCACAGTGCCAGGGCCAGACTCATCCCTGGGGTCTGCACTCCACACTGTCAGGGAGATTTTCACCCCTGGATGTCGTCTGTCGACGAGTCTCCTTGCAGCATTGGGTTTAGAGAGAGGCTGCACCTGAGTAACAGGGAGCCTTCTGGGAAGCAGCGCTTCGGCCTTGTTGTGGGGTCTTAGCTTCTCTACTGCAGAAATAAGTTTCCTAAGGGCAAGCCTCAAAATCCAGGGCATGGCCTATTTTCGTGGGAGTCCCCAGTAATTGAGAGGGTACCTGGAGTTTCCCAGATGTAAATATATATATTTAGTCCTTCGAGTGACTAAATAGACTTTTTTTAAAACAAAAAGCCTGCCGATACTCAGCTTTTAGTCTGCCTTCCTGTGTGAGCATGAAGCGTCTCCCCCTGGGTCCGCCTCTTCCTCCTGGTCGCCGAGGGTGCTTTGGATGCACTGTTACTTCTGAAGCTCTTCCCTACCATGGCTCGGGTGCTCTGTCCCCAGTTCCCTCCTCCACAAAGGAAGTCACAGTGGACTTCCAGGAACCTCAGCCTCGCTGTTCTTTGCTCATTGTCTCATTTGGAAAAGTCCCCAGAAGTAATTGCTGGATCAAAAATATTGAAGGGGGGTGGGCCATGGTGGCTCAGCAGGCAGAGTTCTCACCTGCCATGCCAGAGACCCAGGTTCGATTCCCGGTGCCTGTCCATGCAAAAACAAGACCAAAAAAAAAAAAGAAACACTGAACAGCGGTGCTGTGGGAAAAGAGAGAAAGGGGTAGTTCTTGCTGGGGGTGAGGGGAACAAGGAGACAAGTCCCTGGCCATGTGCTTGAGGTGGTCATGGGGGAGGACTGCCTGGAGGCGGTGGCAGTGGTCAGTGAGCACACGCCTCCTGCAGGAGCTGGTGGAGTACTACCAGAGCCACTCGCTCAAGGAGAGCTTCAAGCAGCTGGACACCACCCTCAAGTACCCTTACAAGTCTCGGGAACGCGCAACTCCCCGGGCCTCCAGCCGGTCCCCAGGTGAGGTGGCCACTGCTCCCCAGCACCCCAGGGCTCCCCTGGGGGCATGTGCTCCAGCCCGGGTCCTCTCTGCCCCCGCATTGTCCTGCAGTCCCCTGCTGTGCTGGCGCCACTGGCAGACAGGTGGTCACGCAGCTCCTCGGACAGCGGGCAAGGCCCTGCTCCAACCCAGCTCCCCTACCAGAGATCAGTGGGGCAGTTCCCATTGGTGGGAGAGGACAGAGCAGGGTCCTCGCTGGGCAGGGAAGCCAGGGCCATGCTCCTGTCCCCCGCTGGTGGGCAGGGAGCCAATGCCTGGAGCTGGGAGGTGACCTGGAATCAGGAGCCGGGTGGGGGGACCAGGCCCAAAACGTTCGGCTGCCAGCCCAGGGCTGCCAGGCCACTGCTTCCTCCAGCCTGCAGGGGACTGCGGGACCGCGGGTCCCACCGGGCAGTGGCAGGACGGGGGAGGGAAGACCGGCCTTGAGTGGACCTACTGTGTGCCGGGCAGGGCGCAGGCCTTCGGCACCTGTCGTTTCTGAGACCCTGGAGGCCTGCCCACCTGCCGGGAGGGGGTGGTTCTGTGCTCCCTACAAGGGGGCGGGTGCAGAGGGTGGGGCCGCAGTGGCGGGACCCCCAGGCTGCGATGGTCGTCCTGGCCCTCCTGGCTCCCTTTGGCAGGTCCTCGGCTCCTGGGCCCTTTAGCTGCGCTTGCCTGTGAATCGCGTGGATGCCCCCTTGTGCCCCCTTTTTACGTTCTCTCTCGCCTCTTTGCAGCTTCCTGTGCTTCCTACAACTTTTCTTTTCTCAGCCCTCAGGGCCTCAGCTTTGCTTCTCAGGGCTCCTCCACCCCCTTCTGGTCAGGTACCGCTGCGGCTCGCGGCGCGGGGCCCGGCTGGCCCCCTGTCTGGTTCCTGTCCACAGCTGCCCGCAGGGCCCGGCCTGGTGCGGGGTGGGGGGTGGGGCTAGGTGGCGGCTGCAGCCCCTGAGGACGCCTTTAGGCTTGGCGCTGCTGCCCCTCACCACGGCCGGCCCCCTGTGCTGTGCCCGTCCTGATGACCACGTCCCCAGCCTCCTCGTGGTCCCTTGTCGCTCTCTGGGGCTTTGCCTCTGGTCACCTAGAATAGCCTGTGCAGCCAATTGGGGTGGAGCTGACCAGAGGGGGTGCGTGCAGGGGGAGGAGGGGATCTTGGTCAGCCTTGGCTGGACGGGCCTCACTGCCAGAGCCAAAGTAACCTACCCCAACCTCCAGCTGGCCGGTGGCCAGCGGCCATGCACATTTCCCCTTTGCACAGTCATTGCCATTTGTCCGTCAGACCCCCTGAGTCCCGGGCTGAGCCGGGTCGAGCTGGGTTTCCAGTCTGATTTGGGGTTCTGGAATTGGGGATACAGGGAAAGTCCGCTGCCCAGACCCGGAGTCCAAGCCCAAGTGCCTAGCAGCTTTCCTACCTCCGGTGTTGACGTAAAACCACTGCAGCCTCCCTGCCCGGGGCCGGCACAGGGAGTGCAATGACGGGAGCGCCAGGTCCCCTCATTGACCCCCGAGGCTGCCCCGTGCAGTGAATAGCAGCTCCAACCCCTTTCTTTGGGGAGCAGAGGATCGGACAGGTGCGGGCCGGGGTTTGGTTGCCCCACAGAGCAGGTGGCAGCCCTGGCATGTGGATGCCAGGGGGGAGACCCAGCTCGGCCAGGGGCCTGCCCCCAGCCTCTGTGCCCCCGCCCCCAGCAGCCGTGTGATAGTGTCTTTGCCCCCACCCGCAGTCTTCACACCCCGGGTCATCGGCACGGCTGTCGCCAGGTACAATTTTGCCGCGCGGGACATGCGGGAGCTCTCACTGCGGGAAGGTGACGTGGTGAAGATCTACAGCCGCATCGGTGGGGACCAGGGCTGGTGGAAGGGCGAGACCAACGGGCGGGTGAGTGGGTCAGCCCAGGGCCCGCCCCCACGCAGAGGCCGCGGGACCCCTTCTCTGCTTTTGCTCCGGCCAGGGTCTCCCTTGAGCGGGTGCTTTTGTCCCCAGTGCACGGGGGAAACGGAAGCTGCAGGAGCTTAGCTGGGAGCCAAGGGCACGCAGCTGGGAAGCGGCTACCCCAGTGGGAGCTGGGCTCAGGCTGGCCTGACTCAGGGCTGGCCCTCCGTCCTGCTCAGCTTTGCTTCCTGGCACTCCTGAGTGACAGGTTCTGCCTATGGTCTTGGGGTCCCTGGCAGGTGCCCCCACCCTGCTTTCAGGAAGCGACGTGCAGGACTGGGGGTAGGTCCCAGAGTCCTTGCTGGGCACCTCCTGCCAATTTCCTAAGGCCCTAGGGAGATGGGATGGGAAATGGCTTGCCCTGTCCTTCTCTGCCCTGTGCATACTCTGCTCCAGCTCCAGATGCCCAGAGACTCTTCTCTTCCTGCCCATCTGGAGATTCTGCAAAATTCTCTGGCCCCCTTCCCCTACCTTGCTGCAAGGTGTCTCAGCTTCTACCCCACAGAGCACCAGAGCTCCATGTGCCATCAATAAGAAAATAGGCCCACCTGGGGTGAGAAGCCTCTAGAGGCCAAGTCCAGCTTCCCTGGGCACTGCAGAGGGCCAGAGGCAGGCCCACTGGAGTGCAGACAGTTGGTCAGGGATGGCTCCCATTTCTGACCCAGTCGAGGGAGCCCATCTTTCTCCACCTAGTGTGAAGTCTGTCCCTTGGAGGTCTCAGATCTGATCTGTTTTCCACCCAGCAGCACCCCCAGGAGTGTGAAAGCTACTGCATTCTAGGCAGCTGATCAGACAGCTCGGACCACTGGCTCCCAAAGGGGCCTGTAGGTCCCAGCATTGGCAACACCTGGGGCTATGATTTAATAAGTGCATATGGGGGTCTTTCCCCAGATCTACTGAATCAAACTAATTTCCCAGGTGATTTGGTTGCACAGTTAAGTTTTAGAACCACTGGCTTAGAGTGGTATTAGATTTTTCTGATTTGACACTTTTGTGATTATGCAATGTCACTTTTAATCTCTTGGAATACTTCTTGCTATGAAGTGTATTTTATCAGCTGTTAGTATGACACCAACTTTCTTTGGATTAGTATTGTGTATGACACACTTTTTTCTATCTTGAATTGCTTTCAACTTTTCTGTGACCAAATAGCTAAGCTAGGTCTCTTACAAGCAGCTGGGATTTTTGAAATCCAGTCTGACCGAACAATCCTTGCCTTTTAATAGGTGTGTATGGTCTATTAAAATTTAATGCAATTTCTGGGATATCTAAGTTTAAACTCATCATCTTACTGTCTGTTTTCTATTTGTCATATATATTCCTCCTTTCTTTCTCCCTTCTTGCCTACTTTTAGGTTCATCAATATTTTTTACTATTCCACTTACCCTCCTCTGGATTGTTTTGTTATTATACTCTTTTACTGTTTTTTAATGGGTTACCTTGAAGGTTACAGCATGCACCTTTGACTTCTTAGAGATTTTCTTAAAGTAGTGCTTTTACTAGTTCCCAGACAATGCAAGGACCTTACAACCTTTAAGTACATTCATTTCTTGTTGACTTTTGTGCAGAGGTTGTTATGTGTCTTAATTCTGCATATTGTAATACCCCCACAAGACATTATTTTTGTTTTAAGTAGTTAGCATTCATTTAGATTTACTACCTTCCCAGGGCTTTTCGTTTCTCCCTTTATCACTATGCTTCCATCCTAGACCGTACTTCTGCTCCTAATAAATATCTCAATTACTCTTGGATTTCAAACATCTCTATTTCACTTTCCTTTTTTTTCTCATTTTAAAATGTTTGGAACTTTTTGTTTTGACACACCTTCAAATTAACAAAAAGTTTCAAGATTACAAATAACTCCCACGTGCCGAGATTTTTGAAACTTTAGTTTAATGCTTTTCATAAGGTTTGGAAACTTCTCAGCCAGTTACAGCATCTCTCCAGATGCTTATCTGTTCCATTTTCTCTTTTCTTCTTCTGAGATTCTACTGGCACAGATGATGTATCTTTTTAACATGGCCTATACATCGTTTATACTGTTTAGCTATGTTCTACATCCTACTTTCTCTCCAGTTTTCCAACCAATTACTTCCTATTGGCCTGTCTTCCAGTTTATTAATCTTCTGCTTTGTCTAATCTGCTGTCAGATTTATTTATGCAGTTCTTAAGTTCAGTCATTATACTTTTCAGTTCCAGGATTTCTATTTGATTTCAGATTTCAGCTTTCTAATAAAATTTTCTGCCTTTTCACCTATTTTCTTAAAGGTGTAAGTTAGCGTTCCTTCAGTTCCCTGATGATCGCTTCAGTGACTGGCGGACCTGTGGGCTGGTTTCTCCTGCCTGTATTTTCTCCTGGTGCTCTGATGGGATGCTGAGCTTGGGTGTAAAGACACCTAGGGGCTCTCAATGATGTTATTTTCCTCCAGGGAGCAGTTACGTTTCCTCTGACTCGCAGGTGGAGGGTGAGCAGATCGCCTTAACCTGGCCAAGGCTGGCATAGTTCTCGGTCACCCTTACTTCTGCGGCGTGGCCACTGCAGGTTCTCACAGGCAGCAAAGGGCTCTTTCGGGACCCCTCTGCTCGACAGGCTGGCTTAGTGCTCTGGGTGGTGGCAGCTGAGCCCTGGCTTTTTGAAAGACCCCTCATCTCTAGGACCCTCTGCTAACTACATTCCCTCGCGGTACCCCCAAACGTGCACACCCATCCCCTCCCGTCTTTTTCAGATTGGCTGGTTTCCTTCAACGAATGTGGAAGAGGAAGGTGTGCAGTGACTGCAGGGACCCCTGGGGATTTGGGGATTTCGGGGAAGCGTTGCCCCAGCTCTGAAGTCTGTCTCTCAGCTCCACGGCTCAGAGGGAGAATCCTCACCAACCTGCCAGTTCTCAACAGCCCGTAGGGATGGGTGGGGTTTTCCAAGTCCTGAGCGTCAGTCGTCTCGCCATCAGTCCACCCTTGGTGACCTGTCCCCCGTCTGCTACTTGTACATAGAGGAAACCTAGGCCCGCCCTGCTGTTTGCCACTAAAGAGAGGGTGGGCTGGCAGCGTAGCGAACCAGGTCCCGGGGCACTGCCGGGACCAGGAGCTCGGGGCTTGCACCTGTCTGGGTGATATGGTGTTCAGGAGCCCAGGATCCAACGACAAAGTCGGTCCCAGGGAGGGCTGGGCACGACAGAGAGGCCTTCGTCCCCCAGCCCTCCTGCTCAGCCCTGGCCTCTCGGCCTGCCTGTATCCTGCTGCTCGCTCTGATTCCCAGGGGGAGGTTTCAGGGCGCTGGAGGTGAGGGACCAGCTCCGGTTATGGGCTGCAGCTCCCGCCCAGTCTCCGCTGTGCTTGGGTCTCGGAGGAGAGAGCCTTGCAGGGGGCTCTGCGCAGCCTTCCTAATCCCCCAGGACGATGCCTCGACTTCCCCACTCAGTGCCAGGGGGGGATGCGGAGGCCCCAGGGCAGGCCCCTCCCTGGGAAGGAGCCTTAGGAACGATGAATCTCTCGACCCTCTTCCTGCCAATGGTACTGTCCTTCACCCCTGCCCCCAGAGTCCCTTTCTGCAAGCCCAGGAATGGTGAGTCCCTTTCTGCCCTGCTGCCAGGTAGAGACGTGGTTTGAAAACCCTAGATGGGCAGCGAAGGAAACAAGGTTTTCCCCTCGCCAGGTCTCTGCTGCTCGCCTTCTCCCAGGAGACCCTCCGCTGCTCGCACCGCACCCCCCACCCCACTGCAGAGTGGCCCCTCGGGCTTCCCAGCCTTGGCGTGCTCGTGTGCTAGCCCTCTTAAAGGGCCCCTGGCCGACAGCCAGCCCAAGATAAGTGCTCTTGGGGGTAGCTCTACCCCCCCCCCCATGAGGTCTCCTGACTTTTGACCTCTGATTGGCTCAACCAGACTGTTTTCTTGGCCCTGGTGTCACCTGAGACCTAGCGACACTGTCCACCTTCGAGCTACGTGCCAAAGCTGCGGGTGAGACCTGAGCCCAGGTGGCGCCTTCCCCCCCCAGCAGCCACAGGGCCCTGGGTGAGGGGGACGGTGGTCCCTGCTGGAGGAGGGGGCTGGGTACTGTGCCACAACCTGCGGGGGTCCTTTCTGAGGTCAGCCAGTGTCCTCCAGGCTGTGCTCACTCCCCCCCCCCCAGCCTCCTGGGGCACAAAGAAGTGAGGAGGGGTTGGCAAGGTGGAGGGAGGGAAGACAGCCTGAAGCCCCCGGCGAAGGGAGCGGACGAGATGGGTTGTTTGGGGGGTGCTGTGGGAGGAGGAGGAAGGCGTGAAGAGACAGCATTGGGGGCCTTATTTGCGGGGCTCCGGACCTTCGTGGAGTGACCTCTGGCTCAACTTGGGGTGGGAGCGGGGAGAAAACCAGCCTCCTTTTGTGTTTACTGTTGTCAGAAAAAAAATTGGGGGGAGGATGGGAGCGGGCTTATTAGTTTTTTAAGGGGGGAAGTTTGTAATTATTTCATCCAAATCTCCCGTTATATATCTGTGAATAATAAGGAAAGATTTTATAATAGCGAGAAAGTGATGTATATTTTAGTTCATCATGAAACAAGCCATGGCGATAACGAAGGTGACTGAGAAAAAAATCATTGCAAGCCCTCATTCTGTGAATTTTTCTGTCTTGCTTTCGTTTGTTTTGCATTCTTGCTTGGTTTCGTTTTTGCACGGCACTGACCAGCACGGGAGGAGGGCTGGGAGGCGGGGGCCGCCCGGGGTCTGGGGCTTAGCTGTGGACACAGGCACCCCAAAGCATGCGGTTCAGGGATCCGGGGTCTCCGCCACCTGCAGCTGCCCCACGTGAAACACAAACTGTACATCTGCCCACGGGTTTTCTCAGACCGTGGTTTTTACTGCAAATAAATCTCAGTTCTGTTCAGCGGGAGTCGTGGTCTTTCATGCAGAGGGAGATGGTGGGGGGCGGTGGGGTGAGACTTTCTCGGGGTGCTGGGGCATGGAAGAAGGTGCTTGTGCCACGGCTCCCCGTGCCCCCTGCAGTGTCCAGAGCCCCCCTGCAGAGCTCGGAGGCAGTTGTGCCCTCCCAGCCCCAGTGCTGCCCACCCCCACCCCGGGCATCTTCGTGGCTCTGGAACCCCTATTTCCTTATGCATCGTTGGGAGATGAAACGAGCATGTGCTCCCTTAGGTTGGGTTCTGTCCCACAATAGAGAAGGTCAGAGCAGCACAAGAGGTTTACTTTTTTCACAGAAGCAAGGCCACTTCCCACACCGTGCATCACACCCCCAAAGAAAAGGGAGGCCACAGGGGGCTGTTTAAGGGGGCATCCCTGTGTTGGTAGCGTGCCCCCCAAATTCACGTGTCCCTGGATCCTGTGAATGGGGCTTTGTTTGAAAATAGGGCCTTTGCAGATGTGTTATGAGGTTGCACTGGGTCAGGCGGGGCCTCATGTCCACCTGAGGGAGAGGAGGACGCGGGCACTGCCGGGACCCTCGGCTAGCATGTTTGCTGCCCTAAACGTGGCCCAGCACGTGTGGGTGGCCTTGGAGAGCCCGGGGCCCGGAAGCCAAGCACCGTGGTGGGTCTGCAGACCCTGCACGCTGCAGTTGTGGGAGTATTGGGTGGAGGTCCGACCATTGGAGGGCCTGTGGGTGGGGGTGGAGGCCCTGCGCTGGGAGGTCACGGCCTGCCCGAGGTCACGGTCCGCCCTCCCGCCCGGACCCGGTGCCCTTATTTGGGAGGTGCCTACCGGCCCCAGCACTGGGAAGCCGATGGGAGTCAAGAGGCCCTGTTACCAGAAGATCACGAAGCTCACGAGGCCTCGTGCCCCTAATTCCGACCCCGTGGGCAGGAGCTGGCCTGGCCTTGGCAGCTGCAGTGTCTGAGCTTTAGAAATGCTCCCTGGGGGCAGCTGGAGGTGGCTCTGCGAGGGAGGCGGTGGCAGCCCTTTTTGCATAGGTGGAAATGAGGCTGCACCACGGTAGGTGACCTGAGACCACATGGCCGCTGAGAGGGGATCCCCCAGTCCGGCCTGACTCCAGAGTTTCCAGACACCTCCTCCCTGGGCCGTGGCACCCACCGTTGCTCCAGCTCAGCTCAGGCTGGACGCTGGCCTGGGATTCTACATGTGCAGACTGCCAGGAGGGGATCTGCAGGCTGGAATATGGCTGGGAGTGCCCACTCCTCCAGCTTAACCCCCAGCTCCTCCTGACACCCAGGCGAGATTTCATCTGCAGAGGTGGCCGCGAGACTGTGGGCATGAGATAGAGGCCCCCAGCAGGGCCCCTTCACAGAGGCCCATGCAGCTCTCCTGCCTTGGGCCCTGCTCCACCCTCCCAAAGCTGCCCACAGACTCCTCTCTCTGCAGGGGGCAGGTGGGAGACAACCCCTGAACAGCTGACCATGGCAAGAAGTGGGGAGTACAGGGCCTGACCACGGAGGGTCCAGGCCTGGTCACCACGGGGGTGAGCCCACACCGGGGCACATGCACTAAGGGTCTGGGGGCAAGGGGAGAAACTCTCCAGGCCTTTGATTCAAGCCCCCATGTCCTGAGAGCAAAAAAACCTCCCACTTATTGTTTCTACCTGCCAGGCATGGGGCAAAATACCCTTTACTCATTCCTCGCATGTGCCGGACACTGTGGTCACCATTGATGTCCCTGTTTACAGATGGGGAAACTGAGGCAGAGAGGAAGGAGTGGCTGAAAGACCCCCAGGAGATGATGGAGTCAGGATTAGAAACTGGCTTCTGGTGCCACTGCAGGTGGCTCGGGGGTCTGGAAGACAAGTCCTGGAACCCAGACCCCATGACACAGGTCAGAGTTCAGAAGACCAGACACCCCACCCTGGCCGGCCTCCATCGGAGATGCTGTCCCAGTAGCTGCTTGTCTGGACGTGAACCTGGAGGCTGCGTCTGTCTGGGGCGGGAGAGGGTACTTGGGGACACCCACCTCCCCATCAGTCCCCCCAGAGACAATGCAATGGTGACTAGGACAGCCCTCTGGGTGTAACTCTGGCCACGGTTCTTTCATTTAAATATGTCCTCAAGGACATGCATTCTACATCATAATATGGGGTCAGGATGCTGGGGCTGGACCAAAGGTCTGCAAGTGGAAGGGGCAGGTGCAAAGTGGCAGAGTAGGGGGCTTACAAGTCACTGCTGCCTGGTTTCCTGGCCGCCAAACAGACACTGTACTATGGGTGGGCTTAACAACAGGCATTGATTGGCTCACGGTTTTGGGGCTAGAAGTTCAAAATCAAGGTGTCATCAAGGTGATGCTTTCTCCCCAAAGGCGGGTGTAGGGCTGGCTGCCGGCAAGCTGGGTCCTCTGCTCTCATCACATGGAAATGGAGGTGAAAATGTCTTTTCCTTTATTTTCCTGGGTCCACCACTTCCAAGTGCTCCTCCCTGGGGTCTCTCCCTATACCTCCTCTGTAAGGCGTCCAGTAGTGGAATTAAGACCCACCCTGCCCCAGCTGGCCACACTCTCAGAGTAACATCCACACCCAAGGAGCGGATTAAGATGAGAAATGTGTTTTTCTGGGACACAGCATTCAACCTAGCACAGCACCCACCACTAGGAAAACAAATGAGCTGGAGAAAGAGATTGGAATTAACTAGATGGTAACCCTGGAGCCACAACAGTCATTTAGGAAAACTACAGGAGACCCGGAGGAAGTGAGAAGCTGTCAAGAGTTCCGCTTTTGTAGGTCAAAAGTGTGAACCAGTGACCAGGAAATGGCGGCAGTAGAGGGAACGTGGCTGGGACTCTGGGAGCAGCCGGCTGCAGGCACAGCAAGCAGAGAAATCTCCTCCAAAAGCTGGGGTTGAGGGTCCAGGTCAGCCTGGGGAATCCCTGAGGGCCAGCATGGAAGCCGGCTTCAGTTTGGGACCTCCAGGCAGCAGCGGCTTCTGGCCTCCCTCCAGCGTTCACCAGGACATAAAGAATGAGCACAAGTCCTTTGGCTGTTTGCTTTTGATCTTCTGTGTGCAGGCATTTCCTGGGCTGGCAGATGCCTGAGGGACCAGCACATGTGCTGGGCTTGGTTTCCACCTCTCAGCAGCTTCTGGCCTCCCACCAGCATCTACCAGGACGTAAAGCGTCCATGCGCCTTGTTTGTTCTTGGCTGGCTTTTTCTTTATTCTCTGTTTTTTGTTTGTTTGATTTTGGGTCTGATAGGTTCGTGAGAGATGAGCAGGGATGCTGACTTAGGTTTTAGCCTTGACAGCAGCAGCTTCTTCCAGCTTCCTACCAGCACATAACAAGAGACTTGGAGAAGCAATGCACTCTTTTTATTTTATCTTTGTGTGTGTGTGTGTGTGTGTGTGTGTGTGTGTGTGTGTGTGTGTGTGGTCAGTTTGTTACTATTGTGCCCGTTTCTTTTTCTTTTTTTCCTTTTTATTTTCTTCTTGTCCTTAGTCTGATGGATTGAAGAGTGGAAGAACTAGATTTACAGAGTGATCACAGCATAATACTCAGAATTTCTTCTTTTCAAAAGCAAAATTACAAAACATTCAAGGAAAGTATGACCTAGTCAAGTCACAGGAAATAAAAAACAGCCCAAATTTGATGAAAAATATTCCAGAGGGACCTCCGACATTGGAATTACTAATCAAGTAATAAGATTTTAGAACAACTTTCTTAACTGGATCCATGAACTAATGGACATCAGGAAAACAATATATGAACAAAATGAGAATTTCAATAATTGTAAAAAAGAACCAAATGGAAAGTTTGGAACTCAAAAGTACAATAACCAAAATGAAAAGTTCAATAAAGCAGTTCAAAAGCAGCATGGGAGGAGGCAAGAGGATCAGCAAACACAGAGATGGGGCACTTTGTCCAGGCTAAAGAGCAGAAAGGAAAAAGGATTAAAAAGTGAACAGAAACTGAGGAACCTGGGGGAAATGACAAGTATACCAATATAGTCATCATAAGAGTCCCAGAAGAAGAAGAAAGGGATAAAGGGCCAGAAAAATTATTTGTAGAAATAATGGCTGAAAACTAACAAAACCGATGAAAGATACAAATACACAAATCCAAGATGCTCAGCAAATGTTAAGAAGGATGAACCCAAACAGAGCTATGCAGTGACACATTATAATCAAACTGTCAAATGTCAAGGATAAAGACAGGCTTTTAAGAACAGCAAGAAAGAGGTGACATGTCACTTATAAAGGATCCTTGATAATATTAACACCCAATTTCTCAGTGGAAGCCATGGAGGCCAGAAGGCAGTGGGAGGTTATATTTAAAGTGCTGAAAGAAAAATAATGAATAATATACTCGGAAAGTTGTCCTTCAAAAATGAGGGAGGAATTAAGACATTTCCAGATAAACAGAAGCTGAGTTCATTACCACTAGACCTGTTTTACATATCTGTATTAGTTAGGGTTCTCTAGAGAAACAGAGTCAACAGGGAACACTCACAAATATAAAATTTATAAAAATGTCTCACGTGACTGCAAGAACGCAGAGTCCAAAAATCCACAGGGCAGGTTGTGAAGCCAACGATTCCAATGGAGAGTCTGGACGAACTCCACAGGAGAGGCTCTCCAGCTGAAGCAGGAAGAGGGCCTGTCTCTTCTGAATCCTCCTTAAAAGGCTTCCAGGGATTGGATTAAGTATCACTTATTAGAGAAGACATGCCCCTTTGGCTGATTACAAATGGAATCAGCTGTGGATGCAGCTGACATGATCATGATTTAATTCTGTGAAATTTCCATTGATTTTAATCACAGGGCATGGTAGTAGTAAAAGACGCCCTAGGGGATCTCCTATATTCCAAGAAAACTCTTCTGTACCTCCATTGTTAGTTGCAGTCCTACTTCCCTCTGATAGTCAGGGTCAATCACCCCAGACAATAATGTACTCCCCTTCTTGGCTTGTTTGATCCAGGGGCATGAATAGCCCAAAGTGACCAGATGGCAGTCTTAACTTCTAGTTCAGTGGAATCATGGTTGTTTCTCCTGGAGGAAGCACTCCCCGTTTAGGAACAAAAACCTGTAGACCAGCAGAGCTCAGGGTCACAGGAACAGGAAGCAAAAATTTTCCTAGTCGATCACTAGGGGTAATAGTGAGTGGCACCACTCCCACTTCAGGAACCCTTGGTTCCTGGACCCATGAATCCTGGCTATGGGAGAAACAGCACCATACAGTGGATGCTGATTCAGAGCATACACAACTTCCTAGAGAACATTACCCCAGCCCTTCAAGGTACTGCCACCTAGTTGGCACCATAATTGAGTTTTCAAAAGACCATTCCACCGTTCTATCAATCCAGCTGCTTCTGGATGATGAGGAACATGGTAAGACCAGAGAATTCCATGAACATGTGCCTATTCCCACAATTCATTTGCTGTGAAGCATGTTCCCTGATCCAAAGCAATGCTGTGTGGAATACCATGATGATGGATAAGGCATTCTGTAAGCCTATGGATGGTAGTTTTGGCAGAAGCATTGTGTGCAGGGAAAGCAAACCCATATCCAGAGTATGTGTCTATTCCAGTTAGAACGAATCACTGCCCCTTCCATAAAGGAAGTGGTCCAATGTAATCAACCTGCCACCACATAGCTGACTGGTCACCTCAGGTAATGGTGTCATATTGGGGGTGAGTGTGGGTCTCTGCTGCTGGCAGATTGGGCACTCAGCAGTGGCTATAGCCAGGTCAGCCTTGGTGAGTGGAAGTCCATGTTGCTAAGCCTATGCACAACCTCCGTCCCTAACACCATGACCACTTTGTTCATGAGCCCATTGGGCAATGACAGGAGTTGCTGGGGAAAGAGGCTGACTGGTATCCACAGAATGGTTCATCTTATCCACTTGATTATTAAAACCTTCCTCTGCTGCAGTCACCCTCTGTTGTGCATTCACATGGGACACAAATATCTTCATGTTTTTAGCCCACTCAGAAAGGTCTATCCACATATTTCTTCCCCAGACCTCTTTGTCACCAATTTTCCAATTATGGTCTTTCCAAGTCCCTGACCATCCAGCCAAACCATTAGCAACAGCCCATGAGTCAGTACACAAATGCACCTCTGGCCAGTTTTCCTTCCAAGCAAAATGAACAACCAGGTGCACTGCTCGAAGTTCTGCCCACTGGGAGGACTTCCCCTCACGACTGTCCTTCAAGAACATCCCAGAAAGGGGTTGTAATGCTGCAGCTGTTCACTTTCAAATGGTACCTGCATATCATGCTGAACCGTCTGTAAACCAGGCCTGAGTTTTCTCTTTCTCAGTCAATTCACTGTAAGGAACTCCCCAAGAGGCCATAGCTCTGATCTTGGAAAGAGAAGGTAAAGTGGCAGCAGGAGTGGAAACCATGGGCATTTGTGCCACTTCTTCATGTAACTTACTTGTGCCTTCAGGACCTGCTCTGGCTCTATCTCATATATACCATTTCCATTTTACAACAGAGTGCTGCTGTGCATGCCCAACTTTATGGTGGGTCAGACAAGAAAAACCTAGGCAAGAAAAACCTAGGTAAGAGAAGTGAAAGCAATCTCCAGAATAAACTAATGAAGGTAATTAAATGTCTAGACACCAGCAAAAAAATAACAAATCACACCAGGAAAATTGAAGATATGGCCCAGTCAAAGGAACAAACCAACAGTTCAAATGAGATACAAGAGCCGAAACAATTAATTCAGAATATACGAACAGACATGGAAAACCTCATTGAAAACCAAATCAATGAATTGAGGGAGGATATGAAGAAGACAAAGAATGAACAAAAAGAAGAAATGGAAAATCTGAAAAAACAAATCACAGAACTTATAGAAATGAAAGGCACAGTAGAAGAGATGAAAAAAAAAACAATGGAAACCTACAATGGTAGATTTCGAGAGACAGAGGATAGGATTAGTGAACTGGAGGACAGAACATCTGAAATCTGAGAAGAAACAGAAACTATAGGGAAAAAAATGGAAAAATATGAGCAGGGACTCAGGGAATTGAATGATAATATGAAGCACACAAATATACGTGTTGTGGGTGTCCCAGAAGGAGAAGAGAAGGGAAAAGGAGGAGAAAAACTAATGGAGGAAATTTTCACTGAAAATTTCCCAACTCTTATGAAAAACCTAAAATTATAGATCCAAGAAGTGCAGCGTACCCCAAAGAGAATAGATCCAAATAGACGTACTCCAAGACACTAACTAATCAGAATGTCAGAGGTCAAAGAGAAAGACAGGATCTTGAAAGCAGCAAGAGAAAAGCAATCCATCATATACAAAGGAAACCCAATAAGACTATGTATAGATTTCTCAGCAGAAACCATGGAGGCGAGAAGACAGTGGGATAATATATTTAAATTATTAAAAGAGAAAAACTGCCAACGAAGAATTCTATATCCAGCAAAATTGTCCTTCAAAAATGAGGGAGAAATTAAAACATTTTCAGACAAAAAATCACTGAGAGAATTTGTGACCAAGAGACCAGCTCTGCAAGAAATACTAAAGGGAACACTAGAGACAGATACGAAGACAGAAGAGAGAGGTGTGGAGAAGAGTGTAGAAAGGAAGACTATGAATAAAGGTAAAAAGAAGGAAAATTAGATATGACATATTAAATCCAAAAGGCAAAATGGTAGAAGAAAGTACTACCCATACAGTAATAACACTAAATGTTAATGGATTGAACTCCCCAATCAAAAGGCATAGACTGGCAGAATGGATTAAAAAACAGAATTCTTTTATACGTTGTCTACAGGAAACACATCTTAGACCCAAAGATAAACATAGGTTGACAGTGAAAGGTTGGGAAAAGATATTTCATGCAAATAATAACCAGAAAAGAGCAGGAGTAGCTATACTAATATCCAAAAAATTAGACTTCAAATGTAAAACAGTTAAAAGAGACAAAGAAGGCTATTATGTACTAATAAAAGGAACAATTCAGCATGAAGACATAACAATCATAAATATTTATGCACCGAACCAGAATGCTCCAAAATACATTAGTCAAACACTGCAAATACTGAAAAGGGAAATAGACACATATACCATAATAGTTGGAAACTTCAGTTCCCACTCTCATCAATGGACAGAACATCTAGACAGAGGATCAATAAAGAAACAGAATTTGAATATCACAATAAATGAGCTAGACTTAACAGACATTTATAGGACATTACACCCCACAACAGCAGGATGCACCTTTTTCTCAAGTGCTCATGGATCATTCTCAAAGATAGACCATATTCTGGGTCACAAAGCAAGTCTCAACAAATTTAAAAGAATTGAAATCATACAAAACACTTTCTCAGATCATAAAGGAATGAAGTTGGAAATCAATAATAGGCAGAGCGCCAGAAAATTCACAAATATGTGGAGGTTCAACAACACACTCTTAAACAACCAGTGGGTCAAGGAAGAAATTACAAGAGATATCAGTAAATATCTCGAGGCAAATGAAAATGAAAACACAACATATCAAAACTTATGGGATGCAGCAAAGGCAGTGCTAAGAGGGAAATTTATTGCCCTAAATGCCTATATCAAAAAAGAAGAAAGGGAAAAAATCGAGGAATGAACTGTCTACTTGGAAGAAGCAGAGAAAGAACAGCAAACTAACCCCAAAGTAAGCAAAAGGAAAGAAATAACAAAGATTAGAGCAGAAATAAATGAAATTGAGAACATGAAAACAATTGAGAAAATCAATAAAATCAGAAGCTGGTTTTATGAGAAAATCAGTAAGATTGATGGACCCTTAGCAAGATTGACAAAAAGAAGAAGAGAGATGATGCAAATAAATAAGATCAGAAATGGAAGAGGAGAAATAACCACTGACCCCACAGAAATAAAGGAAGTAATGACAGGCTACTATGAACAACTCTATGCTAATAAATACAACAATGTAGATGAAATGGACAACTCCTAGAAAGGCATAAACAACCAACTTTGACTTGAGAAGAAATAGGCGACCTCAACAAACCAATCACAAGTAAAGAAATTGAATTAGTCATTAAGAAGCTTCCCAAAAAGAAAAGTCCAGGACCAGACGGCTTCACATGTGAATTCTACCAAACATTCCAGAAAGAATTAGTACCAATCCTGCTCAAACTCTTCAAAAAAATTGAAGAGGAGAGAAAGCTACCTAACTCATTCTATGAACCCAACATCTCCCTCATGCCAAAACCAGATAAAGATTTTAAAAAAAAAGAAAACTACAGACCAATCTCTCCAATGAATATAGATGCAAAAATCTCCAACAAGATTCTAGCAAATTGAATCCAGCAACACATTAAAAGAATTATACATCATGACCAAGTAGGATTCATCTCAGGCAAGGATGGTTCAACATAAGAACATCAATTTATGTAACATATCATATCAACAAATCAAAGCAGAAAAATCACATGATCATCTCGATTGATGCAGAGAAGGCATTTGACAAAATTCAACATCCTTTCCTGTTGAAAACACTTCAAAGGATAGGAATACAAGGGAACTTCCTTAAAATGATATATGAAAAACCCACAGCTAATATCATCCTCAATGGGGAAAAATGGAAAGCTTTCTCCCTAAGATCAGGAACAAGACAAGGATGTCCACTATCACCACTGTTATTCAACATTGCGTTGGAAGTTCTAGCCAGAGCAATTAGACAAGAAAAAGAAATAAAGGCATCAAAATTGGAAAGGAAGAAGTAAAACTCTCACTGTTTGCAGATGATATGATACCACATGTCGAAAACGCTGAAAAATCCATAGCAAAACTACTGGAACTAATAAACGAGTACAGCAAAGTGGCAGGTTACAAGTTCAACACTCAAAAATCTGTACACTAGTAATGAACAATCTGAGGGGGAAATCAAGAAACGAATTCCATTTATAATTGCAACGAAAAGAATAAAATATTTAGGAATAAATTTAACTAAAGAGACAAAAGACCTATACAAATAAAACTACAAGAAATTGTTAAAAGAAATCACAGAAGACCTAAATAGATGGAAGGGCATCTGTGTTCATGGATTGGAAGACTAAATATAGTTAAGATGTCAATTCTACCTAAATTGATTTACAGATTCAATGCAATACTAATCAAAATCCTAACAACTTACTTTTCAGAAATAGAAAAACCAATAAGCAAATTTATCTGGAAGGGCAGGGTGCCCCGAATTGCTAAAAATACCTTGAGGAAAAAAAAGCTGGAGGTCTCACACTGCCTGACTTTAAGGCATACTATGAAACCACAGCGGTCAAAACAGCATGGTACTGGCATAAAAATATATATATTGACCAATGGAATAAATAGAATAGAGTGTTCCAATATAGACCCTCTCATCTGTGGACATTTGATCTTTGATAAGGCTGTCAAGCCAACTCATCTGGGACAGAACAGTCTCTTCAATAAATGGTGCCTAGAGAACTGGATATCCATATGCAAAAGAATGAAAGAGGACCCGTATCTCACACTCTATACAAGAGTTAACTCAAAATCAATCAAAGATCTAAATGTTAGGTCCAAGACTATAAAACAGTTAGAGGAAAATGTAGGGAAATATCTTATAAATCTTATCATTGGAGGTGGTTTTATAGACCTTACACCCAAAGCAAGAGCACTGAAGAAATAAATAAATAAATGGGAACTCCTCAAAATTAAACACTTTTGTGCATCAAAGAACTTCATCAAGAAAGTAGAAAGACAGCCTACACAATGGGAGACAATATTTGGAAATGACATATCAGATAAAGGTTTAGTATCCAGAATTTGTAAAGAGATTGTTCAACTCAACAACAAAAAGACAACCAATCCAATTACGAAATGGGAAAAAGACTTGAACAGACACTTCTCAGAAGAGGAAATACAAATGGCCAAAAGGCACATGAAGAGATGCTCAACGTCCCTGGCCATTAGAGAAATGCAAATCAAAACCACAATGAGATATCATCTCACACCCACCAGAATGGCCATTATCAACAAAACAGAAAATGACAAGTGCTGGAGAGGATGTGGAGAAAGAGGCACACTTATCCACTGTTGGTGGGGATGTCAAATGGTGCAACCGCTGTGGAAGGCAGTTTGGCAGTTCCTCAAAGAGCTGAATATAGAATTGCCATACGACCCAGCAATACCATTGCTAGGTATCTACTCAAAGGACTTAAGGGCAAAGACACAAACGGACATTTGCACACCAATGTTTATAGCAGCATTATTTACAATTGCAAGGAGATGGAAACAGCCAAAATGTCCATCGACAGACGAGTGGCTAAACAAACTGCAGTATATACATATGATGGAATATTATGCAGCTTTAAGACAGAACAAACTTATGAAGTATGTAACAACATGGATGGACCTTGAGAACATTATGATGAGTGAGACTAGCCAAAAACAAAAGGACAAATACTGTATGGTCTCACTGATATGAACTGACATTAATTAATGAAGTTGGAATATTCTATTGGTAACAGAGACCATCAGGAGATAGAAATAGGGTAAGATATTAGGTAATTGGAGCTGAAAGGATACAGACTGTGCAACAGAACTGAGTACAAAAACTCTGAAATGGACAGCACAATACTACCTAACTGTAATATAATTATGTTAAAACACTGAATGAAGCTGCATATGAGAATGATAGAAGGAGGAGGGCTGGGGACATAAATGAAATCAGAAAGAAAGATAGATGTTAAAGATTGAGATGGTATAATCTAGGAATGCCTAGAGTGTGCAATGATAGTGACTAAATATACAAATTTTAAAAATGTTTTTGCATGAGGAAGAACAAAGGAATGTTTTTATTGCAGGGTGCTGAAAATAGATGGTAATTAATATTTTAAAATGTCACCTTATGTGTGAGACTAAAGCAAAAAATGTTTATTTGTTACAAAATTTATATTTTGACTAGTGCATTTCCTAATATAACTTATGTAGATAGCCTGATTGAACACCATAAGTACTTGGAATCTCAGGTAGGACATGAGATTTTGTTGGTTTGTCCAGAGTGATGCCCCGATGAATCCCAGAGTGATTCGACCAGTGAGTGGAAAAGTATTTGCAAATCTCCTTTCAGGGAATGGTGAGAATGGGGAGAAATTCAACTTCCCCAAGTTGAATTCTTGATATTCCCACAAGCAGTGTGGACAACAAAGCTATAGGCTGAACCCCCAGTCTTGGGGGTTGTTCATATGAAACTTAACCCCACAAAGGATAGATCAAGTCTTCTTAAAATTTAGGCCTAAGAGTCACCCCCAAGAGAGCCTCTTTTGTTGCTCAGATGTGGCCTCTCTCTCCAGCCAACACAACAAACAAACTCATCACCCTCCCCCTGTCTATGTGGGTCATGACTCCCAGGGGTGTGGACCTTCCTGGCAACATGGGACAGAAATCCTAGAATGAGCTGAGACTCAGCATCAAAGGATTGAGAAAAACCCTAGAATGAGCTGAGACTTAGCATCAAGGGATTGAGAAAACCTTCTCAACCGAAAGGGGGAAGAGTGAAATGAGACAAAGTGTCAATGGCTGAGAGATTCCAAACAGAGTTGAGAGGTTATCCTGGAGGTTATTCTTATGCATCAAGTAGATATCACCTTGTTATCCAAGATGTAATGGAGAGGCTGGAGGGAACTGCCTGAAAATGTAGAGCTGTGTTCCAGTAGCCATGTTTCTTGAGGATGATTGAATAATGATATAGCTGTCACAATGTGACTGTGTGATTGTGAAAACCTTGTGTCTGACGCTCCTTTTATCTACCTTGTCAACAAAGGAGTAGAACATATGGAATAAAAATAAATAATAGGGGGAACAAATGCTAATATAAATTTAGTTTGAAATGCTAGTGATCAATGAAAGCGAGGGGTAAGGGGTATGGTAGGTATAATCTTTTTTTTCTTTTCTGTTTTTGTTTTATTTCTTTTTCTATTGTCTTTTTATTTCTTTTCCTGAATTAATGCAAATATTCTAAGAAATTATAAATATACAACTAAGTGATGGTATTGTAAATTACTGATTATATATGTAATGTTTTATTTGGTTTGTTAATTTTTTAAATTAATAAATAAATTTTTTAAAAAGTCCCAGAAACTTATGCAGCAAAGGAGACTACAGATATGATTGTTAAAGATATTACAGTTGGACCAATGTAATCACAAAGGTCTTATAAGAGGGAGACAGGAAGGTCAGAGTTGGAAGATGTGACAGAAATAGGCCCTTGTCAGAGAGGTCTGAAGACGCTATGTGGCTGGATTGAAGAAGGAAGTTGCCACAAGCCAAGGAATGCAGGCAGCTTCTGGAAACTGAAAAAGCCAAGGAAACAAATTCTCTCCTGAACCTCCAAAGGAAACCAGCCCTGCTGAGTCCTTGACTTTAGCCCAGGGAGATGATTCCGGCCTTCTGGCCTCCACAACTCTTAAAGAATATATTCATTTGGTTTCAGCCACTAAGTGTGATCCATTGTTACAGTGGCAATAGAAACTAGTTCAGGCTGGCAGTAATAAGACCTCGTCTGGGCCTTCTCTGCAGACCCAGCAGCCTCTGGCAGCAGACGTGCCTCCTCTCTCCCTGAGGGTATCCCCTCTTCCAGAAGCCCCTGCTGGTTTCATCTCACTGGCCCAAACTGTCCTTCACGGCCAGGCCTAATCCAACCACCAGCAAGGAGTCTTCAGTCTCATTACCAACTCAAGGGAATTGGAGTTGAACCCTAAGCTGGGGGTAGGGTTATCCTTCCCTGTGTCACACGCAGGAGTGGCAGTAGATGTCCTAACAAACTTGGGGTTCAACCAGCGAGGAATGGGGATGGCTGTCCAAAAGAAGCACCTGCCATGATGACGATGATGATAGTCATAACTGATGTCAGTAGCAGTGAGCATGTGCTGAGCCCACATGCCGGGCCAGCTGTGCTGCTTTGAAAGGATGTATGTCCCCTAGAAAAGCCATGTTTAATCAAAATTCCATTCCCTATTCAATACTGTATGTTTGAAACTGTAATCAGATCCTCTCCCTGGATAATGTTATTTAATGAAGAATGGTTGTTATGCTGGATTAAGTGACAACATGCCTCTAGCCATTTGGGTGGGTCTTGGTAAGTTTCTGGAGTCCTGTGAAAGAGGAAATATTTTGGAGAATGAAAGATGCACAGAGAGCAGAGCAGAACAACTTGTCCACAAGAAGCAGAGTCTACCCACCAGCGACCTTTGGAGATGAAGAAGGAACACACCTCCCAGGGAGTTTTCTGAAACAGGAAGCCAGGAGAAGAAGCTAGCAGATGACGCCGTGCTCACCATGTGCCCTTCCAGGTGAGAGAGGCACCCTGACCGTGTTCACCATGTGCCTTTGCAGATGAGAGAGAAACTCTGTGTTCACCATGTGCCTTCTCACTTGAGAGAGAAACCCTGAACTTCATCGGCCTTCCTGAACCAAGGTATCTTTTGCTGAATGCCTTAGATTGGACATTTCTATAGCCTTGTTTTAATTGGGCATTTTCTCGGCCTTAGAACTGTGAACTAGTAACTTATTAAATTCCCTTTTTTAAAAGCCGTTCTGTTTCTGTTATATTGCATTCCTGCAGTTAGCAAACTAGAACACCAGCCACCGCCCCCCCACTCTCCCAGACAAGTTGAGGAGGGGCGCTGCGTCCGTGCATCATTGGGCAGGAGAGTCCACTGGTGACATCATGGACGTCAGACCCATGATGGCCACAGGTGTTAGGTGGGTGTCCCTCTGCCTCTGCGGGAAATGACCAGGGCATATTCTGCTCCTCGTCTCCTACAAGGTTATGGAGTCAGAAGATGCTCAGGAAAGGAAAGGAGGGAGGGAAAAAGTGAAAGGAAGGCAGAAATCTGCTGGCTCAGTAGAGCTCCTCCATCCGCATTTTGCCTGTGATGACATCCAGGTAATCTGCCGAATGTCCTTCCAACATCTCTGCAGGGCCTGGGGGTAAGTGGGGTTGCTCTTCTAACCACCGCCTGGTGGGGACCTTCTCAAACCGCACTGCTGGTGGGCTGGGAGAACAGTGGGGTGATGCCGGCAGGTGGGCGTAGCTCCTCCTTTGTCTCCTTCAGCCCATCCCGGAGTATTCCCCAGAGTCACAGCCCAGAAAGCAAGGAAGAGTCCAGGCTGCATGAGCGTCGCTCCTCTCCCCCTTTCTGAGCCCACTTTCCAGCTGCCCCTCTCTCATGCTGCATGCCCCACCCTCAGGAGGTTACACTGTCATGACACTGAACCCTTGCCCGTGCTGGTCCCTCTAGCTGGACGACGTTCCTCTCCAAGCACTTTGCCCGACTGTCAAGATCTGGCTTCTCTTTCTAGGCCCACTTACTCCCTGAACATCTGTGGACCCCCTACCCATGACCCAATCCCATCCTTCTCTCCCCACCAGCCCACATACTCCAGGAGAGGGTACCTCCCCACCTGACAGAGGCGCATGTGACCTGAGGGGCTGAGGGGAGTCAGGACTGGGGTAATGCTGTCCCCTTCATTCCCCTGCAGCTGGACTGGGCGCTCATGACACCGAAGCCCCAGTGGATGGGCCTCTTGGCCTGAGGATGGAGTCAGCCCAGAGGAAGGCAGGGGCAGAAAGGAGCCTGGTCCCATTTACTTCCTTCTTCATGCCTAGACTTTTCTAGTCCTCTGTGAACGTCTCAAGTCAAGGCGCACCAATGATCCCACCTCCCTCCTCTTCTGTTGGCTTAGGCCAGTTGGAGATGAGTTTCTGTCATACTTGAAAAGACCTTTCTATGATACCTTCACAGTAAGAATCACTTCCACTCATTCTACAAACATTAGGGAGTGTCTACTGAGTGCCAGATTCTCTTTAAGCTGCGGTGGTTGGGAGCTGAAAAGCCACCCCTTCCTGTGGGTGCAGACATACTATGGATGGGACTTTTTTTTATTGATATGTATTACATATTCACATACCATGTAATCATCCAAGTGTACAGTCAATGGTTCACAATATCTTCATATAGCCGTGTATTTATCATCACAATCAACTTCTTTTTCTTTTTTGTGAAAATAACATATATACCAGGAAGCAATAAATTTCAAAGCACATTGCAACAATTAGTTGTTGAACAGATTTCAGAGTTTGGTATGGGTTACAGTTCCACAATTTTAGGTTTTTACTTCTAGCTACCTTAAGACACTGGAGACTAAAAGAAATATAATTTAATGATTCAGCACACATGCTCATTTGTTAAACCCTATCTTCTCTGTGTAACTCCACCATCACCTTTGATCTTTCTGTTCCTCTCTTAAAGGGTGTTTGGGCTATGGCCATTCTAACTTTCTCATGTTGGAAGTGGCCATTGATGATGTGGGGTAGAGAGATGGAACTAGCGTCTGGAGAGGCTGGCCCTCTAGGTTTCAGGACTTATGTGGTCTAAGAACCATCTGGGGGTTTCTGAAAGTTTCCCTGGTGCATGGAAAGGGTGGGAACTTCTGATTAGGTTATTTCCATTGAGATGAGACCCATCTCATTCAGGGTGGGCCTTCATCCTCTCAGTGGAGGATAAAACACATACAGAAGCTGAGAGATGAGGTTCAGGGGGGGAAATCCAGAGACGGTTAGAGAAAAAGCCACAGATGGAGAAGCCAGAAGGTGAAGTAATGAAACCCGGGAAAGAAAAACCAGCAGACATAGCCATATGCCTTGCTATCTGACAGAGGAACCCAAGCTCACCAGTAACCGGTCTTCAGAGAAGGTATCATTCTGCTGGCACCTTATGTGTGGCATGTTCACAACCGTAGAACTGGAAACTTGTAAAAGCTAAAAAAAAAAAAAAAAAAAACCTGCTATTGCTAAAGCCAATCTATTTCTGGTATATTGCATTTTGTCAGATTTAGCAAACCAGAAGTACTGGGAGCACAAGAGTGAAGCAAATGGAAAAATCAAAGCCCTCATGATGGTGCTATTCTCCACGGGTGAAGATTTTAAACAAGCTCTAGATTTTATTTTTCTTTTTCAGAATGTGTTGCAGTTTTCTATAGGACTCAACAATATTTGATTGTCACATTTAGAGGCTTTAGAATTTTTTTTTTTTTTTTGCATGGGCAGGCACTGGCAACCGAACCCAGGTCCTGTATGGCAGGCAAGAATTCTGCCACTGAGCCACAGTCGCACTGCTGCTTCGGGATTTTTTTTTTCTCTTTTTTCATGCTGAATAAAAATACAAAATCTAAGCTTGTATTAATTCTGTCATTTATCCACTCAATAGTTATTGATTCCTTTGTGGGTTTGAAAGGGTTATGTACCCTAGAAATGCCGTGTTTTAATCCTGATCCGTCTTGTGAAAACAGTCATTTCTTTTAATCCCTATTCAGTATTGTAGATTGGAAACCTGATTAGATTATTCCCACAGAGATGTGACTCGCCCAATTGTGGGTATTAACTTTTGATTAAAGGGAGATGTGACTCAACCCATTCCAGGTGGGTCTTGATTAGTTTACTGGAATCCTTTAAAAGAGGAAGCATTTTGGAAAAGCCTTGAGATTCTGAGAGAGCAGAACCACAACTGGGTGACGACAACCATGAGAGCCCACACAGCCAGAGACCTTTGTAGATGAAGAAGGAAAACGCCCCTGGGGGAGGAGCTTCATGAAACAAGACACCTAGCAGACGTCACCATGTTTATATCTGCCTTTCCAGTTGAGAGAGAACCTTGAACGCCATCAACATTCTTGACCAAAGTTGACGTTGGATGCCTTAGATTGGATATTTCTATAGCCTTGCTTTAATTGGGACATTTTCATGGCCTTAGAACTGTAAACTTACAACTTAATAAATTCCCCCCTTTTTTTTTTTAAAGCCGTTTCACTTCTATCTAGTGTATCACACTCTGGCAGCTAGCGAACAAGAACAAGCCCTTGTCTGAGATTCAGCAAGGAATGGGAGAGGCAAGGTCCCAGTTAATTTCTGATGACAAGTTGGACTGAGCTGACCTGGGCAGCTCCTCCCCACTCTCATCCCTCCACTACAAGCACAGAAATGCCAGATAAAATAGAAAAATACATAGTTGAGCCCCAAAGAAGAAGAGTAAATCTCCATTTGCAAAGGAGATAATTCAAATCTACAGCAGCGACTGGGAACCAGCCTAAGGCAGCCTCTGGGGTCTTGGACTCCCAAGATTCTAACACTCTTGCCTGCAGATCCTCAGAGGCTGGAAGCTGGAACTCGTTCCCCACATAAAGCTGGGCATCTCATCATGAAAAGAAAACTGCCAAACATGTATACTTGGAGTTTTTGGAGAATAAAACCAAACCAATGGAGCAGGATAAATATTTAAAAGTGTTTTTTGAACTTTCCAGAAATGAAAGGGCATACCACATCCCAGGAAAAATTCACATGGTGATGAAAAAAATCCTATGGGCACCCACGCAAAAAGATCAAGTCTCTCATGAGGAGAAAAATCTGATTTGGTCCCTGACTACCCCAGCAGCATTCAATGCTAGAAGATGCCAAAAGGGGACCTACCAGATCTTCATGGAAAGAGAGGAAGCCAGGAGCTTTGTGTCCAGATAGCCATCTGGATGACAGCAGCAAGGAAACAGTTGAAGCATGCAACAGCTCGGGGCTGTTTTGTCCACAAGCATTTCTTGGACAAACAATAACAGGATGAGTGGGAAAGCTCCACCAAAGGGGTTGAGAGTGAATATCAAGCTTGTATCTCCGCAGAGACAAATCTTCGACATTGAGGTACGTTTGGTTACAGAACAGAACATAAACCCTTTCACAGCAAATTGCTAATGTAAAAGAGGACATAAGGAAAGACAGTGGGCAAAGGGAAGAGATGGGAGGTGGGAAACAGTGCAGATAGGTTGGTTGTTGGTTTTTTTTTTCATCTTTTCTAGGTCAAATTCAAGAAATATGCAAAACTGGTAAATAAAGTAATAAAGATATACTACAATTAACAGGATGAACACCAAAAGCAAGAAAGGTAATATAATGAATTAAAACTGGGTGGAGACAAGAGACAGTTGCAATGGGGAAGAGAAAATATTGTTATTCGATTCCAGCGCATGGTGGGGAGTCAATGGATGCTGTCTAATGAGAAGACGCTTGACTTCCATTTCTAGCAGTGGTAGGTGTATTAGTTTTCTATTGCTGCTGTAACAAATGACCACAGATTTAGTGTCTTAGAATAAAGCAAAATGAATGTTTTATAGTTCTGTAGATTGAAAGTCCAGCATGGATTTCACATGGCTAAGATCAGGGTGTAAGCAAGGCTGGTTCCTCTCTGGAGCTCAAGACGAGAATCCATTCCTCCCCTCTTCCAACTTCCAGATATCACTGTCATTTCTTGGCCCATGGCCTCTTCCTCCATCTTCAAAGCCAGCAGGGTACATCTCTCTGACTTTGTACAGTCACATCTCCCTCTGCCTGCAGCTGGGAAAGATTCCCCACTAGTGATTACTTCGGTCCCATTTGGATAATCCAGACTAATTTCCCCATTTCAAGATCCTCAATCTCAGTCCCATCCACAAAATCCCTTTTACCATGTCAGGTGACAATCACAGGTTCCAAGAGGTAGGGTGTGGACATCTCTGGGGGCCACTATTCTCTTCATAGGTTAGATATGTCCATTAACCTTCCCCATAAAAACAGCAATGAACAGTTAAAATATTTCTAATCCCAATAAGATGTTAATGAAAGAAGCAACACATAGATGCCAAAAGCAGAGAGAAGGTGGATGTTCAGAAAGGTAGGCTTGCATTCTCCTTAAGGGATGGATTTTTTAAATTACAGGAGTTGGAGGTTTACCAAAAAATGCAGAAAATATGGAGCTCCCATGATTAGCACCTTCCGTTAGTAGGGTGCATTTGCTGCAAGTGATGGAAGACTATTACTATCACTATACATTAGGGTTCCCTGGTAATACATTAGGGTTAGTACATTAGGGCTTCCTGTGTCTGTTGTCAGTCCCATGCTTTTTTTTTTTTTTTTAATTTTTATTCTAGTGCCATATATACAACCAAATTTTCCCCTTTTAACCTCGTTAGTATATAATTCATTGCTGTTAGTTACATTCAGAATGTTGTGCCACCATCATCACCATCCATTCCCAAAACTTTACCATAAACCCCAAATCAAAACTCTGTATAATTTAACTCCCCATTCCCTAGCCCCACCTCAGACTCTGGTAACCTACATTCTAATTTTTCACTCTATGGTTTTACCTTTTCTAATTATTTCATATCAGTGAGCTCATACAATATTCGTCCTTTTGTTTCACTCAAAATGATGTCTTCAAGCTTCATCCATGTTGCCTGCATCAGAACTTCTACAGCTAAATAATAGCCCATTGTAGGTATATCTCATTTTGTTTATCCATTCATTGGTGGATAGACACTTGGGTTGCATCCATCTTTAGGCAATTGTGAATAATGTTGTTATGAACATCAGTGTGCAAAACTCTGTTTGAGTCTCTGCTTTCAATTCTATTGGGTATATACCTAGAAGTGGGATTGCTGGGTCATATGGCAATTATATACTTAACTTTCTGAGGCACCACCAAAATCTCTTCCACAACAGCTGTACCATTTTATGTTTCCACCAACAATGAGTGAATCTTCCTATTTCTCTATGTCCTCTCCAACACTTGTAGTTTTCCATTTTTTCAATAGTAGATATTCTAGGGGGGTATGAAATGGTATCTTATTGTAGTTTTGATTTTCATTGTCCTACTGGTAAAATATTTTAAGCATCTTTTTAACCATTTGTATATATTCTTTGGAGAACTGTCTATTCAAATCTTTTGCCTATTTCTTAATTGAGTTGCTTGCCTTTTTATTGTTGAGTTGTAGGATGTCTCTATATATCTGGATACTAACCCCTTATCTGATAGGTGGTTTCCAAATACTTTCTTCTATTCCACAGATTGTTGTTTTAGTTTCTTCATTGCCAAAGCAAATACCATGCAATGGATTGGCTTAAACAATGGGAATCTATTGTCTCAAAGTTTTGAGACTAGAAGTCCAAAAATGAGATTTCAGCAAGGTGGTGCTTTCTCCCAGAAGATTGTGGCATTGCTGCCAGCGATCCTTGGTCCTTGACCTTCGGTCTCATACCAGTGCACATGGCGGCCTCTACGGTGTCCTGTGGACATTCAGTTTCTGGCTGCTCCTTCTGTCATTCTTTCTCTGTATTTAAATTTCATTCTGCTTATAAAGGATCCAGTAACAGGATTGAGACCCATCCTCATTCAGTTGGGTCACATCTAACTGAAGTAAATCATCAAGAGGTCCTATCTGCATTCGGTTCACACCCACAGGAATGGACTAAGATCAAGAAAATGTTCTTCTGGGGTACTAAACTCCAAGCTACCACAACTGCCTCTTTACTTTCATGGTAAAGCCCTTTAATGTACAAAAGTTTTACATTTTAATGAGGACCCGTTTATCTATTTTAATTCTGTTGCTCGTGCATTGTGTGTGAAGTCTAAGAAACCATCGCCGGATTTCCAGGGAAGATGGTGGAGTGGAGAGCTCCAGGGCTCAGTCTCCCATAAAAATAACTACTAAGCAGGCAGGAACTGTCTGAAACAACTATTCTGAAACTCCAGAGGCCAGAAGAACACCATACAGCATCTGGGAAGAGTGGGAAGAAGAGGCTGATAAATTATGGTAAATGACTGTAAATTGCCCTCTCTGCCTGGTGGCTATCAGTGCCCATCCTCTACTCTCACATCAGGCCACCACTGGGTCCAGTCCCTGTCCAATAGCAAGTGACAGAAAGGAGAGTAATTATCCTTTTCTCCAAGAACAGGTGTGTGCATGGCAGATCGCTGATCATAGCTTTTGATTAGCAAAGTCGGATCCCAGGGTCCTGGCTGAGGGCACCCATTGTTTCAAGTGGAGGAGGTGGAGGTTTAAAGATTTAAAGCTTCCTCAGGGCCGTGGGGGAAGTTGGCTTGAAGGGCTGCACTTCCTGGGCAGTCCAGGAAAGCTCAGCTTTGAGGAGCAGTCAGAGACGTTTTTGGCACCCTTCCTAACCTCCTCCACAGGGCACTTGAGAGCCAGTCTGTACCCCTTGATGACTCCCTGGCCCTGTTTAGGCTGGGAAATATTGAATTTGGAACTTCCTTCCCATAGCAAAATGGCAGAAGAAAGATCTTTATTATCAGTAGTGAGTTTAAATGTATTAAACGCTCCAGTAAAAAGGCAGAGATTGACAAAATGGTTTAAAAAAAAAAGTATGACCCAAATATATACTGTCTTCAAGAGACTCACCTTGGAGTCAAAGATACAAGTAAGTTGAGGGTGAAAGGATGGAAAAACAAATACCATGCAAGTAGTAAGCAAAAGAGATCTGGGGTGGCTATAATAATAGCAGATAAAATAGACTTCAAGTCAAAACAAGGGACAAAGATGGCGATTATATACTGATAAGGGGACAATTCAACAGGAAGATGTAATAATTATAAATAAACATGTACCTTACAGCAAAGTCCCGAAATATATTAAGCAAACAAATACTGACACATTTGAAGGGAGAAATTGACAATTCTACATTAATAGTAGCAGACTTTAACCCACCATCTCAATACGGGCCTGAACCTCTAGTCAGGAGATAAGAAAGTTCACGACTTGAATGATACACTAAACCAACCAGACCTAACAGACGTGTCTAGAACATTGCACCCAATGAAAACAGAATACACATTCTTCTCAAGTGCACTGATCATTCTCCAAGCTAGACCATAAGTTGGGTCACAAAACAAGTCTCAATAAATTAAAAAAATATTGAAATCATACCATGTATATACTCCAACACAATGGAATGATGCTAGAAATCAATGACACCAGGAGAAAGGGAAAATTCATAAACAAGTGGAAATTAAACCACATACTCATAAGCAACCAACGGGTTAAAGACGAAATCAAAAGTGAAATTAAGAAATATCTTAAGGCAAATGAAAATGAAAATACACCATACCAAAACTTATGGGATGCAGTGAAGGCAATGCTGAGAGGGAGATTTATATGTTATATTATATTATAAAAAGTATATTTTATATTGTATCTAAATGTTCACATTCAAAAAGAAGAAAGACTTCAGAGAACTAATCTTAAAACTGGAAGAACGAGATAACAATAATATTTTAATATTCTTTCACCAACAGTAGCAAATGTGCTACACCAATACTGTGGGTCAACAATGGAGGAGGGGAATAAGGGATATGGGAAGATTTGAGTTTTCCTTTATTTGTTTTCTGGGGTAATGAAAATGTTCTGAAATTGATCATGTGTATGAATGCACAGCGATGTGATGATGCTGTGAGTAATTGATTATATACTTTGGATTGTTGGAATGATGTATGAACATACCTCAATAAAACTGCAGAAAAAAAATGGAAAAACTAGAAAAAGAGTAAATTGAACCCAGAGCAAGCAGAAGGAAGTAAATAACAAAGTTTAGAGCAGAGATAAATGAAATAGAAAAAAAAAAGTTTGTTCTTTGAAAAGATCGACAAAATCACTAACGATTAGCTAGACTGACAAGGGAAAACAGAGGATACAAATGAAAATCAGGATGAAGAGGGAGACATCACTACTGACCCTGCTGAAATAAAAGACTGTGAGTGGGGGCAGTGCAACGGTGGTCAGTGACAGATTTCTCCCCTGCCATGCTGGAGACCCAGGTTCAATTCCTGGCACCTGCCCATGAAAAAGGACAAAAAGGCTGTAAGTGGATACTATGACGAAGTTGGATAACCCAGATGAAATGGACAAATTCTTAGAAAACACGCAAACTACCTACATTGACTCAAGAAGAACTAGATAGAAGATCTCAACAAACCAATTACTAGTAAAGAGATTGAATCTCTTATGAATATAGATGCAAAAATCCTCAACAAAGTTGGGACATTAAGAGAATTATGCATCATGATCAAGTGGGATTTATCCCTGGTATGCAAGTTTGGTTTAACATAAGAAAATCAATGTAATACACCACATTAGCAGAATGAAGGGGAAAAAACCACATGATCATCTCAATCGATGCAGAAAAGGCGTTTGACAAAATACGGCATCCTTTCTGGATGAAACACTTACAAAACTAGGAACAGAAGGAAACTCCCTTAACATGATAAAAGGCATATATGAAAAACCCACAGCTAACCCCCTGCTTAATGGATGTTATACCTGCCATATCACTATCTGGATACACATTTAATGAAGTTAATTAGCAGATAGCACAGGGGTATATGAATAACCTACTGCTAATATCATACTCAGTGGCGAAAGACTGAGAGCTTTCCCTCTAAGATCAGAAACAAGACACATGCAACAACATTGAAGAGCCCTGAAGATTCATATTGTGCGAAGTAATCCAGACATAGAAGGACAAATAAGGTATGATCTCAGTGTTTTGAAACAATTAGAGTAAGTGAACTCACAGAGTCAGAATCTAAAAATAAGGGGATGGGGTGGGAATAAGGAATGGGAAGTTAAAGTTTAAAATGTGCAGGTTCCTCTTTGGAATGATGGAAGTGTTTTGATAATGGATAATGGTGATGGTAGCATGTGGTAGTTAGGTTCAGGTGTCAACTTGGCCAGGTGAAGGCACCTAGTTCTGTTGCTGTGGACATGAGCCAATGGCATGTGAACCTCATCTGTTGCTGATTACATCTGCAGTTGGCTAGGAGGCGTGCCTGCTGCAATAAATGATGTTTGATTTAATTGGCTGGTGCTTAAATGAGAGACTCAATGTAGCACAGCCCAAGCAGCTCAGCATACCTCAATTCAGCATTCACAGCTCAGGCCAGGCCTTTGGAGGTGCAGAAAGAAATCACCCTGGGGAACGTTGGAACCCAGAGGCCTGAAGAGAAGGCCAGCAGAGATCACCCTGTGCCTTCCCATGTAAAAAAGAACCTCAGTTGAAAGTTAGCCACCTTTCCTCTAAAGAACTAATGAAATAAATCCCCTTTTATTAAAAGCCAATCCATCTCTGGTGTGTTGCATTCTGGCAGCTACCAACTAGAACATAGCACAACATTGTGAATGCAGTAAACAGCACTGAAATATAAATCTGAATGTGATTAAAAGGGGAAATGTTAGGTTGTTCATATGGTAAAAGAAGAGAAAAAATTTTTAAGTCCATGGTGCTACACTACACAGTGAACCCCCTAAGTTCATTATGAACTTTATTTGATAGTACAATTATAAAACTGTGGTATTACAATTGTAACACATGTTCTACAACAATGCAAGCTATTGCAGGTGGGGTGGTGCGCCAGTTTGAATCTGTGGTTGACTCCAGAAAAGCCATGTCCTTTAATCCTCATTCAGTATTGCTGGGTGGGAGCATTTTGAGTGTTCCCATGGAGATGTGACCCACCCAGTTGTGGGTGATAAGTTTTGATCAGACAGCTTCCAAGGAGTTGTGGCTCCACTCATTAATCCTTTAAAAAAGGAAATATTTTGGAGAGAATGCCTTTTTTAGAGCCACAAGAAAGCAACAGAAAGCTACAGAAGAGCAGAGCAGAGTATCGATGCTGAGAGCCCAGGTCACCAGAGACATTTGGAGATGAGGGAAGAAAACGCCCCAAGAGAGCTTCATGAAACAAGAAGCCAGGTGAGAAAGCTGAGAGATTTGCCACGTGCCCTTCCAGCTGAGAGAGAAACCCTGAACTTCCTCAACCTTTCACGAGTGAAGGTAACCTCTTGCTGGTGCCTTAATTTGGACATTTCTATAGACTTGCTCTGATTGAGACATTTTCATGGCCTTAGAACTGTAAACTTTTAACTTATTAAATTCCCCTTTTTAAAAGCCATTCTGTTTCTGGTATATTGCATTCCAGCGGCTAGCAAATTAGAACAGGTGGTATGTGGGAATCCTGTATTTTATGCATGATTGTTCTCCAAACCTATAACTTCTCTAATAAAGAAAAAAAATTAAAAAAGAAAGAAACCATTGCTTAACACAAGACCCTGAAGACAATTCCATTTTCTTCTAGGAGTTTTGCAGTTCTGGTTCTTCTATTTAGGTTTTTGATCGATTTTGAGTTGATTTTTGTATATTGTGTGGGGGACGAGTCCGTTGTTTTGCATATGGACATCTTGTTTTCCGAGCACCATTTGTTGAAGAGACTATTCTTTCCTCATGGCAAAAATCCATTGGCCATCAATGTAAGGGTCGAGTTCTGAGCTCTCATGTCTATTCCATCAGTCCGTATGTCTGTTTTTGTTGCCACTAACGTGCTGTTTTGATTACTGTGGCTTTGTAATAATCTTTAAGATCAGGAAATGTGAGTCCTCCAACTTTCAAGATGGTTTTGGCTATTTGGAGTTGCTTACCCTTCCATATAAATGTGATGATTGGCTTTTCCATTCTCTTCAAAGAAGGCTGTTGAAATTTTATTGGGATTCTGTTGAATCTGTATGTCGCTTTGGGTAGAATTGATATCTTAACAATATTTAGTCTTCTAATCCATGAACGCTGAGTGTCCTTCCAATTATTGAGGTCATCGTTGATTCCTTTTAGCAATGTTCTGTAGTTTTCTCTGTATAAGTTTTTTACATCCTCAGTTAGATTTATTCCTAGGTATTTGATTCTTTTAGTTGCTATTATAAATGAAATATTTAAATTGTTCTTCTTCTTTATGATTCATTACTAAGGTATAGAAACTCCCTGCTTTTTTTTGTGTTGATTGTGCTGGTTTGAATCTATTATGTATCCCCAAAAGGGCATGTTTTAACCTTGATCGAATCTTGTGGGAGCAACCATTTATTTTAATCCTGATTCAGTATTGCAGGACAGAAACTTCTGTTTTAGGTTATCTCCACAGAGATGTGACACACCCATTTGTGGGTGTGGCCTTTTGATTTTACGGAGATGTGACTCCACCCATTCCAGGTGGGTCTTGATTAGTTTACTAGAGTCTTTAAAACGGGAAACATTTTGGAAAAACCTCAGAAACTACAGAGATGACAGAACCTTCAGAGCACAACTGACACAGATGCTGAAACTTAGAGAACAGAGACACGGATGTTTGGAAGTGCTTGGAACCCTGCAGATGTCACTATGGAATATTAAACAAGCTGAAACCTGGAGGGAGCCAAGGGAGCCAAGAGATGAAAGCTAATCCTGGAGAAGCAAAGTGAGGAACCCCCAGAGGAACAGAGGCTGAAAGCGACAGAGCTCAGGAGCAAGGGACGAGCAGATGCCAGCCACGTGACTACCCAGATGACAGAGATGTTCCTGACACATTGACCTTCCTTGAATTGAGGTATATTTCCATGGACGCTTTTGTTTGGACATTCTTATAGGCTTAGAACTGTAAACTTGTAACATTAAATCCCCCTTTTTAAAAGCCATCCCAGTTCTGGTATATCACGTTCTGGCAGATTGCAAACCAAAACATTGATCTTGTACCTTGCTACTTTGCTGAATTTGTTTTTTAGTTCTAGTAGCTTTGTTGTGGATTTTTCAGAGTTTTTGACATATAGGATCATATCATCTCCAAATAGGAAAATTTCGCTTCTTCTTTCCAATTTGGATACCTTTCATTTCTTTTTTTTTCCATATACCCAATTTATTGTACCTTTTGTCACTTCTATTATTTTTTATTTTTTAACCGTATTTTTTACTCATCTGTCAATATCCTGGATAAAAGGAACATCAGATACAAGGTTTTCACAATCACACAGTCACATTGTAAATGTTATATCTTTATACAATTGTCTTCAAGAATCAAGGCTACAAGAATCCATAGTTTCAGGTACTTTCCTCTAGCCACTCCAATACACCATAAACTAAAAAAGGATATCTATATAATGCATAAGAATAACCTCCAGGATAACTTCTCGGCTCTGTCTGAAATCTCTCAGCCACTGAAACTTTATTTTGTCTCATTTCTCCCTCCCCCTTTTGGTCAAGAAGGCTTTCTCAACCCCTTGATGCCAGGTCCCAGCTCATCCCAGGAGTTCTGTCCCATGTTGCCAGGGAGATTTACACCCCTGGGAATCATGTCCCACATAGGAAGGAGGGCAGTGAGTTCACCTGCTGAGCTGGCTCAGAGAGAGAGGCCACATCTGAGCAACAAAAGAGGTTCTCTGGGGGTGACTCTTATGCTTAATTTTAAATGAGCTTAGCCTATCCTTTACAGGAATATGTTTCATAGGGGTGAAGCCCAAGACCAAGGGCTCGGCCTATTGTCCCCACTGTTTTCGAGAATATCAGAAATTCTCCAAACGGAGAAGCTGAATATTTCCTCCTTTCTCCCCATGCCCCCAAGGGGACTCTGTAAATACTTCTTTATTCACTGCCCAAACTACTCTGGGTTATATCAGGACATTACACTAACCTGGACAAACCAACAAAATCTCATGCCCTATTCAAGGTTCCATGTACTCATGGTGTTCAACTAAACTGACTATACAAGTTAAATTAGGAAATGCTCTACCCAAAATACAGAATTTGCACTATTTCTTTTTCTTGCCTAATTACCCTGGGAAGAACTTCCAGGACAACGTCAAATTACGGTGACAGCGGGCAACCTTGGCTTTTCCTGATCTTAGGGGAAAAACTTCCCATCTTTCACCAGTGGGTTTGATGTTAGCATGGGTTTTTCATTGATCCCTGTGCTGTCTGTTCATTAAGTTCAAGTTTGTGTCCAGCTAGTGACATGACAGAGGTTTCCTTGAGTGCCAGGGGCTAACAAAAACTAACAAACCAAAGCAAAAAGCACCTGTCATTCTCTTTGCAAATTGGCTCTTGTTGGCTGGTGGTCTCCTTCAGAACTTAACCTTTCTGTGACGATCAGCTTGAGGCAAATGGGAAGTGCAGGGTCCGCTCTGTCTTACTGTGCCTGTGTGGGGCCATGGGGCTACTCCTTTTCCTGGGACCAGGCCTGCCTGTGACTCTAAGGATCCCCCTTCCACAGCCCACAGGAGTTTAAATACCCGTTCTACTCTCTGCGATAGAACTCCACCCTTTCCTGGGTGGCTGCTGTATGATAAGACAGGAAGCCCTCTGCCCCAGGCTGCTTTAACTTAATTGTTTCCTATACACCTTTAGCTGTCTGCAAGCTGCCTCTCTGACTTCAGGGCAAATTCTGGGAAGGTGAGCCAGGGACAGTTGGCTGGCTGAAAAAAAGACAAAGCTTCACTCTCAAAAATGCTTCCTGCATGACGATACAAATTTCCTCAGAGTCACAGGCAGGATTTGTCCCGGGAAAAGAGCCAACAAGAGTCAATTTTTCAAAGAGTCTTTCAGGTTCCCAGGGGATAGTTTGGCACTGACATAAGGCACTTGAATTTGCACACAGGGGTCACTCTGCTCCCTCTAGAACACGGCCAGGGACCCACAAAGCCTCTACACCATGCAGGGGAGGGGTGGGGGAAGGAGCCAGCAAGGGCCCTATGAGATTTGCCTCCCATTTTCAGGCTGCTTTCTCTTGATTCAGCACTTGCCCAGCTACTACAATCCTTTAGCTGTTTTCAGGAGTTTGGGGGAAGATGGCGTTGCAAGTGTTTGCTAGTTGTTCAATGATTCTGTGAGGGGGACAGTACCTGGAGCATCTTACACCACCACCATCTTGGTAGACCAGAAGTCTCCAGACAGGATTTTTACATCAGTCTCTCTGTGGGTGTGTGGGTGTGTTTTAAAATACAAGATATAAAAAAGTCTTGAAAGTAAAAGGATGGAAAAAGATATTCCAAGAGAAAACTGAAATAGCTATATTAATTTCACACCAAATAGATTCTAAAGAAATAAAAAAAAGGAAAAAAGACGAAGTTTCACTCTCATTAAGAAGGCTTCCTACCTCATGATACAAATTTCCACTTATCAGAAATATATCACACTTCTAAATTTGCATGTTCTCATAACGTAACCTTAAAATATATAAAGCAAAACTGACAGAACTACAAGGAATAGTATACAAACTCACCGCCGTTAAGTGGTCAATTTTAATAGTATTCTCTCCATAACTGAAAGATCTACAGTGAGGAAATTGGTGAGAAATGCACGGCCAGCAATTGTGTATGCAGGACACTGTGCCCATTTGCAGATGCACACCCCTTTTCCTCAAAATTTACCTGGTGCTGGGCCATAAACAAGTCCCCGAGAATCTCAGACTGTTCAAATCATAAAGACTGGCGTCTCTCACCATAATGAATTCCGTTTGAAATCAATAATTAAAAATATACAGAAGACCTCCAAAGGTTTGCAAATTAGAAAATACACTTCTAAATAATTAATCAAAAGGAAATTATAACATATTTATAAAATATTTTTAATTGGATGATAAAAAGATTCCATATTATTAAAATGTATGAGGTATTGCTAAAACTGAACCCAGAGGGAAATCGGGAACCTTGAGAGTTTATATTACAAAGGATAAAGGGCTGGAGATTAGCTTTCCCTCCCGTCAAAATCATTCTTTCGGTCCAGAACACACCATTTATTCCTTGAACAAAAGTTCCACGTCTCCATTCAGCATTTTCAGATTATCCATTTAGAATGTAATTTTTCCAAGTAGAAAATTACGAGTATACTCAACGTGCACAAATTACAGGGTTTTAAAATCCCAACCCTGGCTCAGATAGCTCTGCCTCAGTCTGGCTGGCTCTCGCTGGTGGGGGACAGGGAGGGGTGACGGGGCAGCCAACCCGCCCGACACGATTCACAAAATCCGTCATGAAGTGATGCATTTGTTTGTAATATGACCCTTTCCTTTTCCTAGTGTTCTAGTTTGCTTAGCTGCCGGAATGTAATATACCAGAATCAGAATGCTCTTAAAAAGGGGAATTTAATAAGTTGCTAGTTTACAGGCGTAAGACTGAGAAAATGCACCAATTAAAACAAGCCTACAGAAATGTCCAATCTAAGGCATCCAGGGAAAGATACCTTGGTTCAAAAAAGCTGATGAAGTTCATGGTTTCTTTCTCAAATGGAAGGGCACATGGCAAACATGGTGATTTCTGCTAGCTTTCTCTCCTGGCTTCTGGTTTCACGAAGCTCCTGGGAGGCATTTTCCTTCTTCATCTCCAAAGGTCACTGGCTCCTGGCCTCTCTGCTTTGTGGTGCTCCAGCATTCTCTGCTCTCTCTGACTCTCCCATTCTCCAAAAGATTTCCTCTTTTATAGGACTCCAATAAAACAATCAAGACACACCGAAATGGCTGGAGACATGTCGTCACCTAATCTGGCATAACAACCACTCTTGATTAAATCACATCTCCAGGGAGAGGATCTGATTATAGTTTCAAAAATAAATATTATTCTACCTTTATGAAATGGGATTTTGATTAAAACATAGCTTTTCTAGGGGGCATACATCCTTTAAACCAGCACACCTAGGAAAATAAGACCCGGCCAAGTTCTGGGATTCGTGGGGACATTTTTTTCTCTGGGATCCCCTCTGGAGACGGACTCCATGACTCGACTCTCAACCCACTGTGGCCACGTGCAGGCGAACGCGGTGCGACCCCAGCCCCCTCTCCTTGGCGGCTCCACAGGCACGCACGCCTGGGTGGTGAAGGTTTTAGGGTCAGAATCCGGCTGTGCCTGATGGAGAACTCAGCAGACGTGGGTCTTTTGTCTGGGTCACCACAGTGCCAGGGACCCACTTTCTGCTCTGTCTTTTTAATTTTTATTTTGGCCCCCTGCATGTGGCCTTCCACGTTGGCCTCGTGGTACAAGATGGTGCTCTGGCTCCAGCCACTGTGTTCGCATTCCAGTAGGAAAGAGGAGGGGCAGGACAGCGGCACGACACCTCTATTCAAGGACACTTCCTGGAAGTTTCACCAACTTCCCCACCTTGGCCATACCTGGGTCATATGGACACACCTGGCTGGAAGGGAGGCTGGGAAAGGCTGTCTTTATTCTGGATCTCACTGTCCTAGAAGAAGGGAGAATGCATGGGGCACGGTGGGGAAATAGCAGCATCGCCACAAAGACCATCTTGGCTACTGGCGGATGGCGGAGAGGGCTCCCTGGCAGAGCAAGGTACTGCCCTTCGAGGTCTGTCGGGGGATGGAAAACCTCAGCAACCTGAGCTTTCTAAGGCTCAAACAACCAACCCTGAGCCTTCTAAGGCTCAAACAACCAACCCTGAGCCTTCTAAGGCTCAAACAACCAACCCTGAGCTCTCTAAGGCTCTTCTGGGACAAGACAGCTCTGAATCCTAAAAACACTGTGCAGGTGAAACTCGGTTCATTCTCGCAAGCAGGCTGTCCCTTTGGCTGGTTAAATTTCAGTTTGTAAAGGGAAAAACAAAGACAAAATCCCCACATTGGTGGTGGGTAGAGGAGGGAGAACAGGTCTCTGCTTCAACTGACATGAGGACTTTTTGGTCCGATCTATTGTACTTCTTAGAAGAAAAGCCCTCACGCCAGCTCCACGTCTGAACCCTGGAGTTCATGCCCGTCTTGCTTTCTCCCTACCTCTGTAGTGGGCTCATCTGTCCAGCAGGAGAGGGACCCATCGATGTGATCCTTGGGTAGAGACCACAGGGCACCCCCTGCTCGCTGAGCCACGCGCCCTGCTCTGGTGAGACATTGTCACCAGCAGTCATAGAGGGTCACTGCTTAGGGTCACGCACTGGAATCGGAAGGCACCGGACCCTCCTGCGGCATCCCATCACAGAAATATCAGAAGCAGAACTACAGAAACCGATACCCCTGGGGGACGTCAGAGGGAGCAGATACAACTCAATTGGTATTAGGCAGAATATCCTGGAAGGCAAACGCATTTGTACGTTCAGAGATTTGGCGTCCTGGAACTGGCTCATCCCAGCTCACAAGGGCCGTTGGAGTGGTCTGGGGGGCAGAGCACAGGTTGTCAGCCCCAATGGGGATCCCTCCCCACAGCCGCCACCTCAGAGCCATTCCTTATTTAATACAATTTTTTCTCTTCTCCATGCTTTTTCTCTCCTGCCCCAGCTTCTCCATGAGGCTTCAGTGAGTGTCTCATTGCCCCACCCTCCCCATCCCCAGCAGGCTGTGTGTCCATGGCAGGTGTCCATGTGGACCCTTCTAGGGGCCGGACTGTTTCAAGCACTGGGGCCCAGAGGGCAGCACAAAGCCATGCCCGTGGGCTTCCTTCTTCTGGCAGAGATGAGGAATAAGTGATGAACAGATAGAAAGATGAAGTGATGGGTGGCAGTGCGCTATACAGAAAACTAGAGCAGCTGGCAGATGGCCGGGGGCACCATTGGGTGCAGTGCCTGGCAGGCCTCTCTGGGGAGGTGGCACCCAGTGGAGACCTGAAGCCTGGGCAGGGCGTTTTCGGATGAGCCCCAGGACAGTGGGAGCATGAGGTGCAAGGTTCCTGTGGGGAGTGCATGCTCGGCCTGCTGGACAGACACCGGGGAGGCCCGTGATGGGGGTTAGAAACAAGGGGAGAGCCAGAGGGCATTGCATAGCCCCCCCAAAGCAAAGCCTCAAGGGGGCCTTGGTGCAGGGTTCAGTTTAGGGTGTGAGCCCAGGACGCAGCTATGGGGGAGCCAGGCCAAGGGGGTGTGGTCAGACCGCAGTGCAGGCAGTGGGGACTTGCCTTGGAGGGCTCTGAAGAAGGACAGGGGCCTCCCAGGACTAGGGCTGCCCGGGGCAGGGGACGGGGGCCGTGAATACTCCCAGCTTCCAGGCAGTGCTGCAGCAGAGCCCAGAGCTCAGGGTGGGGAAGGACACTGTCACCATGACACAGGTATAGCTGAAATCAGAGGGACCTGGGGGGCTGGACAGAGGCTGTGGGACTTGTCTGCTCTGCCAAGGGAAGAGTAGGGCCAGGTACCCAAGGATTCTTGGGGAGCTCCTGAATTCTGCTGGCCAGTGGCCTTGTGAATCCCACTCCCCCAGCCACACACGTGGAGGCTGCTGCCCCAAGCTCCCGCTTTTGCACGTGACGGAGTGTTTTCTGCAAAAGGACCCGAGCACATGCGGAAACAAAGCAGAACTGTGGGGACAGTGAAGGCCACGCCCACGGCCAGCACAGAGGGCAAGGGGCACCCACCGTCCTAATGGTGGTGGTGGGGCGTCCAGAATTGCCGTCAGGGTCTCTAATCAAATGACATATTGGACCTGACCCTGAGGGATCCAGCCTGTTCCAGGAAGGATACCCGATCATTGCAAAAGCCAGACTCAGTTGAAAGGGGGAAAGAGCAGCTGGCAGCGATGAGATGTGAGATCTGCTGGCAGACTCCCAGCCCAGGGGATGCAGGGCTGTCCCGAGAGGGGGGCAAGGAATCCTCTAATTTATTCTCTTATGTAAAATGTCCTTTAAAAAAATGCAACGAGTACACGTTCATTTTGGAAAAACAAAAAGTAGCAAATGCAGAAACGTATGAAGAGAAAACTAATTGTTCCACCAAGCCTTAATTGCTGCTAATAGTCGGTTTTATGCTCTCCCAGGCGTTTTGTTCAGTGCATGTAGATGCAGTGTTTTTTTCTTATTTATGAAATTGGAGTCACCCTCGACGTGCACATCTGCAAGCTGCTTTGTACCATTGGGAGTTGTGCTTGGTGGTGAATAAAGAGCTTTTGGCGGCAGCAGCTTAAACACCCCGTGGGGTGGCCATTGGTCTGGGCTTGACAGCTCAGGGCTGTAGGGGTTGGGGGTCTTTCCCTCATGCCCAAGCTTGGGACCCCTCATCTGTGTTGCAGACAGAAGAAGGGGGAAAGGGGAGAGGCGCAGAGGGGCCGGCCCTGTCGGGAAGCACACCTGGCACCAGCCAGCTGCCTCGCCTCAGTCCCTCCCTGCAGGGAAGCTGGGAGCTAGTTTCTGTCCTTTGGGCCACCCCCACCCCTCCATCCCAGCAATAAGGAGGTTCTTTCACCAAGGGCTAAAGGATGATGGCTATGGGGGGTGGGGAAAGGCCAGTTTTCCTAGAACATTATACATGGTTGGAAATTATGGCATTTAGTGGCCGCTTCATGCTTCAGCCTAGTAATGTGCAAGCTTTATAATCCATTTCGCACTGGGGGACGCCTAGGTGGTTCACGGGAGGCAGGAGAGCCCTGTTGGCATGAGCAGGGGCACTCGGCCAGGCGGCCTGGCTGGGACTTCGACCTGCCACGTCCTGCCGTGAAGCGGAGGCAGCGGCAGCGGGAGGGGACAGACCCACGGCAGGCATTTTGGACATCTTTGCTCCGAGATCCGTGTCTGCTTTTCACATTCCCTTCCCAAGCAAGAAAGCAAAAAGTGGAATTTCCAGTGATAAGAAGCGGAGCCCCTCTCAAGGCAGTTTAGGTGGAAAAGGGGCACCGGGAAGAGGCTCTCTGGAAATGAAGGGCAGGGTCACAGACGTGGGGCCAGAGCTCGGGGCCCTGGTCTTGGTGGTGGGCAGTCCCACACCTGCTCCAGGCCATGGGTCCCTGCCCTCCCCACCGCTTTGCCCTGGCCGCCCGTCCCTGGGGACTGTACCTGTCCCGGGGCTGGGGTCGGGGTCCCCCAGGATGTGCGGTTCACACATGGCCTTTGTTTTCACAAAGCCTCTGCCTCTCCCGGGGCTGATGGCACTGGTGGTCCCGGAGACCCCAGCCCGAGCTCTGGGACAGCATCCAGAGTAGCCCAGATGCAGCACCTCAGAGCCCCAACTCCCCAGCTGCCCTGCCACAGGGTGGGGTCTCCTCAAGAGAGGCCATGCCCCCTGAGAAACAGCAACAGAGGGGCCGAGAGAAGGGATTGACCTTTACCCCAGCAGCACCTGAGGGCACACATCAGGGTCAAAAACCCAGAGGCCAAGGACCTGGGAGCAGCAAAGGGGCCGGGTGGGGACGGCGGCCCCATCTAAGTGTGTCTGGTCCAGGCTGCGAATGTCCGGTGTTTCGGAAGAAGCCTGGGTGTCCAGAATTTTATAGGAAATCGCCGAAGCTGCAAAGTCAAACAATTCCAAACGCTGCATGGATGGCATCTGGGTGTCTCCTGCCCCCAGGTGGCCAGGTGAGGTCCCTGAGAGGGGGTTGGCTGGAGGGGCCCAGGGACCTGAGTGGTGACACAAGGGCTCTTAGGGGTGGACTTTCCCCCTTGACGGTTGCTTCTCCAGCCTGCACCCCGAGTGCTCTGGTGAGGAGAGAGGGCCTGCAGACTGCTCTTCCAACGCCCCCATGGGTCAGCGCCGGCAAGGGCAGGGCTTGCAGTCGAGGGCACAGTGCCCCGAGATGGTGTGGACAGCCCTCTCGGTGCTGGCCTGGTCCCGGCAGGCGCTCCACGGAGGGAGCTGCCAACTCCACCCTCCAAATGCCCACAACAGCATCGCAAACAAATTACATAGAGCGAGATGGGGCTGCAGAGGGTGAGCTCGGGCACGCAGCTGCCCCCGAGCCAAAAGCGTGCACGGGGGGGGGGCCCAGACCCCACAGCCACCCCACCTCCCTTCATGTCTATGCTTGGCCAAGGGGGGCGCCCACTGCCTCCCGGAAATGACCACCCTCCCTCCTTTGGTGGGGCACATAAGACATTCTGTCTTTATGAAATCATGGGGAAAGTGAATGGCAGTGCACTTTTTTCTTTAAGGCTCCTATTGGAAAAGGGAAATGTTGGCAGAGCAAATTCAGCTCCCCTAACTGGGCTGGACATGTCCCTGAGTTGCCTGGGACCAGCGCCCCTTGGTCGAGCTCTGTCTTGCTTTTCTCATCCCTGCAATGGGCAGCAGTGAGCCCTGAATGATGAGGTGTGGGTCCCTCAAGAGGACACATGCAAAGTCCGCAGCCCTCTGCCCGCTCCCCTGCAGGCACTCCACGCCGCTCAGAGGTGCGGGCGCCAGAAGCAGTGTGGCTGGTGCTGCTCTCCTCTTGTCGGGTGGACACTCCTGCCCTTTGAGGGGCGCCTCCTGCCCAGCCCCTCCCCCTGCTGTCCCTGCACCTGCACCCACTAGCCTGACGACACCACCCTCTGCCACAGGGGTCTGACGTGGGGGGAGGGGGCTAGCTGGGGTCTGTCCTGAGAGGACCCACCGAGCAAGCAGGACTCGGCCAGTCCCCATGGCCTGCATTGGTAGCCAGAGGCAGCTCTTCAACCCGAGTCCACTCTGACTTCCATTTGCACCAGGTTTTCTTCAAGGGCCAGTAAAGGAGAGAGAAATAGTGCTGCGGGAAATTTGCAAAACGTCTGCACAACTCATATGGCAAGGTTCAGAGTCCCTTCTTTCTAGGGAGGAAACTGAACCTCAGTGAGGGGAGAAGGGGATGGGACCAGCGCACGGTCAGGGAGCAGAGCCCTGTCTCGGCGTCCCTGCCACCTTCCGAGCCATACCCTCCAGGCTCCGATCCATGACAAATCCCAAAACCCTGAGTCGGCACTCCAGCCGCCACCCCTCTTCCAAAGTCCAGGGTGATTCTGCTGCTGGCTTGCCCCGTGTCAATTTTGCAGCAGCTGCTAAGGTCTTTGAGCCTCCGACTGCTGGGCCAGGCTGGTCACGTGCAGAGCAGCTGGCACCCACCTTTCCTCTCCCACTGTCCTGGGAACCCTGTGAAACCTTCAGCTGTCCCCTTGGGGATGCAGTGGGACTGGGCAACCGTCTCTGCCCATGGGGCAGGGACAGAAAATGGTGGAGTACAGGGTCAGAACCAGAGCCAATGCCACCTCTTCTGAGAAGCCCTCTTGGACTCCCTGCCAGGAGGAAGGGCAGATTGCTTGTCCATCCTACCCCCCTCTGAATCTGTCTTCTGTGGACTGAGCCCTGCTTAGTTGTCACTGGGTTTCCCAGCAAGGCTTTGTGTACAGTTGGCACTTGGTTAATGTAGTAGACAGAAAAGCTGGCAGCAACACACACGGACGGCTGTATAGCCATTCAGGGAGGTCAGAACAGCTCCCTTTCAGGTCCTTCCAGCTTCCTGGGGGCCCACCTCAAAGCCTTTGCCTCCCCTGGGCCTGGGATCAGCAAAATGCCCCGGACACGGAGTCAGTCTGCAGGACTCAAGGCTGCCCACCAGCTTGCTGTGTGGCCCGAGGCCAATGGGCTCCCTATTTGGGACCTCGCATCCCCAGCAGTCGAATGGAGACAAATTCTTGCGTGCAGAACCCAAATATGCCTGTGGAGCTGAGTGGCCAAGGGGGGTGCTCAGGAGGAACTGGAGAGCTGGGGGTGGAGGTGGGGGTGGGCACACAGGTGCAGAGCCACTCAGGGGCCACTGTCCCAACCTGGCCTCGAGGGCAGAAAGCCCTCCCATGGCATGTGCAAAGGCCCCAAGACTCCTGAGCAGGGGCTTGGCAGGAACCCCTAGTGCAACCCGAACGGCCAATGGGCACGGGGCTCACAGCGTGCTCCTGTCCCCCTGCCCCCTGCCTGGGCACGGGCAGGTGGGCTCCCTGCAGCAGCCTCCTGCCCTGTTTTCGTTGGCCTGGACTCACAGCCTGGCTCTGCCTGCCTGAGGAGCCTGTGGGTGGTGGGCGGGGCCCGGCTGTGGGCGGTGACAAGGGCTGGTCGGCGGCTGGGGGGCGGGGATGGCCTGGGGTTCCGGTGAGGACCGCAGCTCAGGAGCTGGGCCCCACACTGGCAGGCGTCGCAGGGCCAAAGGGTGCAGGTACGCCCCGTGGGGAGGGACAGGGCTTGGGACACGCTGACAGCTGTCTGGGACCGCCTTCTACCGAGGCCCGTAGAGTCTCCCTGGTGGGGGACCCAGCAGCAAGGGGTTGTGGGGGCAGGGGTACCTCGGCCCCACCCCTCCAGGGAGCCAGTCTGCTGCCCCATCCTTCTCCCCCTAGCAGCTGGCGGGGTGGGCTCCCCATGCTCCCCTCCTGTGGCAAAGCCCCCGTCTGCCTGCCACCCAGGCCCTGCCTTGCCCTGCGACCCCGGTCCATGGGGGGTGGGGGAGGGAGGCCAGGGTGCCGACTCAGGATGGGAGGGCGCTGGGGAGGCCAGGAGAGCTGGCTAAAGTGCTGAGGGAGGCGGGCCGGAGGGGCACTGCCAGCCCCCACCCCACCCCCAGCGCAGCGCCGGGGACAGCTGCACCAGCCCTGCGGGTGGTGGCACGTGGCAGCTTCCTGGGCCAGTGGAGCTGCCCGGGCACGTGCAGGGGGAGGAGGGAGGCTCCGGCTCCAGGGGCAGCCCCCGTGCTGCGTCCCTGCAGGGCTGCCCGGGCAGGGAGAGGCCTGCTGGAAAACTCTACCGCGTGCCTCCTCACCGTGCTGAATCCCCGCCGTTAGGATACGCTCCTTGGAGCTCCAGACACTTCTAAGGACGGAAGGTATGTGCAGACCCAGCAGATGGGTTGCATCAGGACCCCCGTGGCAAAGGCAGGCTGTGGGGCCCAAGAGGACCGGGGGTGGGGCTTCAGGTCCCATTCCTAGCCCTCCCTTTCCTCCCCTCCCTTCGAAGACCTTCTATCACAACCTCCTGCTCCCTCCTCTGCACCCCTCTCATCGCCCTGAGAGCTGGGGCCCCTCACCACCTCCACCGACTCAGGCAGCACCTACGGGCAAGCACATGGTGTGGGCAGAGGGTCAGGCCTCACCACCCCAGCGTCCTTCCCCCACCACCTCTGCACAGCCTGTGGACTGGGGAGGGGGAGGAGAGTGTGCAGGCTTTGGATTCACACAGACCTGGCCCGGGCCCCAGCGATGCCGCTTACTGGCTGTGTGACCTCAGTCACCGTCACAGTCTCTCTGGGCCTTGTTTACCCCCTGGGCAGCGTGGAGAGGTGTGTAGACCTTGGAGCATTTCCATGCTTGTTCAAGGAGAGCAGTGCAGGAGAGTAATTGGATTAAACAGCTGATGCCCAAGCTGCTGTGTCTGTGTGGCCACTGGGGCCTTGGCCCTTTACTCTCTCTGCAACCCAAGAATATGCACAGGAAGCCTCATCTACTTTTCCATGTTTGGGGGCACCAACCCAGGGAGACGTGGCCGGCACCTTCTCACCTGAGAATGGGGCCCCTGTTATGGTCTTCTCAGATTGTTCTGAGCCAGGGAGGTCTGGGAGGGCTTCCTGGAGGAGGAGGGATGTGAGGTGAGCCCTGAAGGCCAGCTGAGAACACGCTGAAGGGGCAGGAGGCAGGTAGGGAGGGGACCAGTTAAACCCACTTCCGAGCCCCTCCCCTGGAAGCGCTAGCCCTTTCTGCCTTGGGTCACCAAAGCCTGGGGTGGGATGGGGGGAAGGGTGATGAGGCAGAAGCACCTGCCCCAGGTTGAGAGGGCAGTGTCCTAGGAAGGTGTGCTGCGTCCAGCCTCGAGGGCTGGGTGTCCTGCCCCAGGCAGCCTTGTCTGCCACCCGGGGGCCACCTCCTCTCCCATCACCCCGTCCCCGCAGCCCCCACCCTATGCCATCCGGGGTCGCTGTCACAGCTTTCTGTGGTGTCTCTGCCTTCCGCATGCTCGGCCGCAGGTCACGGCACCAGGGGCTCTTCCCAGACACAGGCTGATGGGGGCGTGGGGCTGCTTGGGAAGTGTCCGGAGGTCTGACAGGGCCCTCCAGGCTGGGGGTCAGACCCCGCCTCTAGAGCACCCACCGGTCATATCTGCTCTCTGCATCCTCGAACTTCCTTGGGAGACCCTCATCTTTTTCATTTCCACCCCTCGCCCTGTGTGGTCAGGCCCTCTCCCCAGCTCCCTACCCTCCCTCGCCAGGCGCTCTCACTTTCCCCCGGAGCCACCCCTGCCCACCGTGACGACCCCTCTTCTGTGCCCCCCTGGTGTCCCTGACATCCCCCCTAGAGTGACTCACATTTGGTCACAGTGGCCATTCCCTGTCTCCTCCCAGGACTGGCAGAGGCCATCCTGCCCTCGCCATGGCCTGCCCTGGACCGGTCACAGAGCCTAACGTACTTAGGCCCTCAGCACCCACGTGCTGGACGAACAAGTGAACAAATGAATGAATGAGTGAATGAATGAATGAGTGAACAAGTGAGTGGACACGTGGGCGAATACCACGAGGATGGCAGGGGATGGGCATTGCCCTGGCGGAGACGGCAGGGAGCCCAGGACTCCCCTGGCACCAGGGCACATGTCTCCAGACCTGTCCCGCACCCCAGCCCTGACTCTCTCCCCAGCTCCTCGTGCTGTGGGCACCACATCCCCATGGCCTTGCTGAGCCGAGCCCTGCGCACGGCCATCGCCCGCCCTCGGCGCAGCCCCTGCCCGGACCTGCAGCTGCGCCCCTTAACTGGGGCGGCCGGCCCCACGGCTGAGAAGAGCGTGCCGTACCAGCGGACTCTGAAGGCGGCGCGGGACCCGGCGGCGGCCCACGGCCCAACCCGGCCCCTGCCCAGCACAGCCAGCGTGGTGGTCATCGGCGGGGGCAGCTTGGGCTGCCAGACCCTGTACCACCTGGCCAAGCTGGGCGTGGGCGGCGCCGTGCTACTGGAGCGGGAGCGGCTGACCTCGGGGACCACCTGGCACACGGCGGGTAGGGCCCGGGCCCGGGCAGCTGGGGAGGGCCCGGGCAGAGCAGGGGAAGCTTGGTCTACGGTGGCCACTCCTCAGCCTCTGAGAGGCAGCCGGGGTGGGGGTAGAAGAACCGCTGGTGGTCGGCCTCACGAAGGCAGGACGGGGGCCAGCACTTGCCCCCAGGTCTCCGAGGACCCCTGGTGGGAAGTGGGGAGCAGAACTGAGAACCCAGGCAGCGGCCCATTTGCTGAGCGAAAGTCCTTTCCCCTAGACGGGGCGGATGGATGGAGAGGGGCCCTCAGCGGGGAGGTAGAGAGATGTCCTCCAAGGCACCAGACACGCTTACACATCCCACCCTCCCTACTCACCAGCCAGCATGTATTAAACACCTACTGCATGCATCGTTTCCCGTAATGCCTATAACCAGTGGTGTGCCGGGACAGCAGTTCAGGCTGGGGCATGGGAGACTGTTTGGATCATTTGCCAATTTCCGTGGTGTCAACTCTCTGTTGATCCCTGGATGCGGATTTGGGGAGGGCTGCTCCCCCGAGCCGGGGCCAGCCAACACCCCACACCACTGCCTCTCACTTTCCCCCTTGCTGTCCCACTGCCCACCTCAGCTCAGCCTCTGCTCTGCATGTTACACCAGCAGCCCCCCTGGCCTCCCACTGTTTCTGGGCATCTAGAGGGTCCTGTCCCTTAGTTTTAACTATGGAACGAGGGTACCACGTCCACCACTCATGTATGAGACGATCCCCACAGCAGGTCCAGCCCAGGGCTTGGTTCCAGTAAGGGCTCGAGAAATGGAGCCTTTGATATTGTCCCTCTCCGAGCTGTCTCAGGCTTGGGGGTCTGCCCTGACACTACTGATAAATGCCAAGGAGCTCCCCGAGGCCTGCACAGAAAGAGCCGGGGACCTATCCCAGAGGGACAGCCTGTGGCCTCAGGGGACTGACCATCTGCCACGCTCCTGGCCAGGCCTGCTGTGGCAGCTGCGCCCCAGCGACGTGGAGGTGGAGCTGCTGGCGCACACGCGGCGCGTGGTTAGCCGCGACCTGGAGGAGGAGACCGGGCTGCACGCGGGCTGGATCCAGAACGGGGGTCTCTTCATCGCCTCCAACCGCCAGCGACTGGACGAGTACAAGAGGCTCATGACGGTGGGTGGTGGGTGGTTCTCCAGCAACTGCAGCCCCGCTGAGCATCTACCACACACCTGCTCAGGGCTCAGCGAGCGCCGCGGCTGTGCGGCTGGCCGAGGCCCACGGTCTCGGGGCGCTGGTTTCCCAGGGTGGGGGGGGGGGCCGGGAAGAGGCAGGGGCAGCCGGCTTTATCTGAATGGCCTGAGCCCTGACTTCCTAGGTCCCAGGCCCCGGCTTCTGGGGACAGGAGGTTGTCTCTCCCTCCCTTCCCCTCCCCTCCCCTCCCCTCATCAGCGCAGACACACCCCAGGAATCCCCCAGCCTGTTACAGAAGTGCCGAGTTGCCTTCAGTCTGCATTCCCAGTTCCTGGACATAGAATCTGATTGGCTCTGCTCATCTTGGGGTGGGCGGGCTCTATCCGATGGGCCAAGTCCGAGGACGCCGGATTGGCTGCCCTGGGACCAATCACATGCGACAGGGGCGTGGCCTACCAGAACCCTGGCGGCTCCTCCAGGGTGGAGGGAAACTGGCCTCTGCTGGCTTGACCTGGGAAGCCTGGCCCCACCCCGCACGTTAGACCCCTGTCGGTTATTTCATTTCTCACCTTTTAACACTCCTGTCCTGGGCGGGCGGGGCAACATGCCCAGGTCACGCACAGCTGAGCGTTCCCTGCTTTGCAGTGCTCCAGGAGGGCTAGGGGGGCCCGGGCCCCGGGTTGGAGCTGAGCCTTGGGGCTCAGAAGGGCAAGGCGAGGAGATGAAGGGGAGCCCACGTTGGGCTCCCCACGCCTTAGGGAACCTCCACCTGGGACCCCCCAGCTGGGCAAGTCCTATGGCGTGGAGTCCCACGTGCTGAGTCCGGCGGAGACCAAGGCCCTCTACCCGCTAATGAACGTGGACGATCTGTACGGGACCCTGTATGTGCCGCACGATGGGACCATGGACCCCGCCGGAACCTGCACCGCCCTCGCCAGGGCTGCCACCGCCAGGGGAGCCCAGGTACCAGCCCCCGGGGTCCCCAGGCCACAGGTGCCTTCTCTGCTGTCGTGTGACCAGTGTCTCAGACTGTCCGCGGACATCCCACCTCCCTGCCATCCGGGAGGGGGCTATGGGGGAGGGGGGCAGGCGGTCAGCTTCTCTCGCCCCCAGGTCATCGAGAACTGCCCGGTGACCGGCATCCGTGTGCGGACCGATGATTTTGGGGTGCGGCGGGTGGCAGCCGTGGAGACGGAGCACGGCTCCATCCAGACGCCCTGCGTGGTCAACTGTGCAGGTGGGAAGGCACAGCCCCTCCATGGCACCCTCCACGGCACCCTCCACGGGGCTCTGCTGGGCCAGGGTGGGGAGTGGCCAAGAGCGGCGTCACGGCCCGGGGAGAGGGGATGCCCCCAAGGCTGGCCGCCCTACCTGGGAAAGGGATTCTGTCCCCCGGTGCTGCGTGCTGACCGGTGCATATTCCGCCTGCAGGGGTGTGGGCCGGCGCCGTGGGGCACATGGCCGGAGTCAAGGTGCCACTGGTGGCCATGCACCATGCCTATGTCGTCACCGAACGCATCGAGGGCATCCAGGTGAGCAGAGGCCCCGGGAGCTTCCCACCGGGCTCTGAACCCTGTGGACCCATGTGGCCTCCTTACTGCCGCAGCCTCAGTCACTTCGACTGTGAAATGGGAGCATAATGCTGGATGCTTTGGGTGTCTGAGAATTTAAGACAAGGCTCCAGTGTGCCTGTGATGCTGGGACAAACCACAGTCCCAGCCTGTCCCGCGTGGTGCAGTCGGTCTGGCTGTCCATGGATTCTGTCCCCCGGGCATCTTGGGCTCCTTGAAGGTTTGCATGCTCCCCAGGGTGTCCTTGGTGCCTGTCTGGGGGGTGACTAAGTCCCTGTCCTCAGAGGCTCCCTGAGAACCCTGGATCAGCCTCGGTCCTGGGAGGCCAGCAGGCCTGGAGTGTACCTCCTCAGCCCTGGAGTTCTGTGCCCCCTGCCCTCTCTCCTCTCCACCCACTCTCGCTTCTTCTCTTCTATGGTGGTGGCAGGTAGGTTCTTTGTTATTGGCCATCTCTCTTTGTTTCCATCCATTCACTTCTCCCAATATCCATCCCCCACCCCTGGCCATTAGCCAACTATCCGTCTGTTCATTCCTCCCTTTTCAGCCCTCCAATTATTCCCCCTTCCCTCCCTCCAGCCAGCCTTCCCTACGTCTATTCCTCCTTCCATTTATCCCTAATCTTTCCATCCCTTCATCCCTCCTTCCATCCTTCCCTTGGCCCCTCTCTTCCTCCTGCCCTCCCCCTGCCATCTCCCTCTGCAGCTTCGCTCACAGCACTGTCTAAACCCAGGCATGAACCTGGCTCAGCTGAAGTTCTGGGGCAGCATCGGGGAGAGACAGTCTTAAACTGTCTATTGATGAACTGTTCCCAAGATCTTTGTAAGGTCCCCATTCGGCCTGCCTCTGCCAGCCCCTGGTGGCTCTCCTGCCCTGCCCCCTGCAGGAAACAGCTCACCTCCTTCCTTCCACCATCCCTTTATCCCAGCTTCCATCCATCCACCCCCACCGTCCATCCCTCTATCCATCTGTCCTTCCCTCCCTCCCTTCTTTCATCTAACCCTTCTTTCCCCATCCCTCCCTCAATCAAACATTGGTTGAGTGAGCTGGATTGCATGTGCAGGTCTAGAAACCAGAACTATAACTTAGGAAAATATCTCATTCTTGGAGGGTGCCTGCCACAGTCGAGTAAACCTGCAATTTCTGAACAGGCTGATAAGGGCTGTGATGGGAGAAGCACAAGGGCTGCGGGAACCTCCAGCCTGCGTGGGCCTGGGAAGGCTTCCTGGAGGAGGTGTTTCTGGATGAAGATCTGAAGGATGCGTAGGGTGGCCAGGAGACACAGCCAGGGGTGTCTGTGTGTGCAGTGTGTGCACTCAGGGTGTGCACAGAACACGGCGGATGGGCACCAGAGGCAGCTCAGAGCAAAGCGGCCAGAAGGAAAGGGAGCGGTCAGCTGAGACGAGTCCTTGGTTAGGGCCCCAGCAACATGGCTGTGGGATGCCTGGACCAGCCTTGCCGGACGCTTGGTCCCCATGTGACTGCCCATCTGGTCCCTGAGGGGAGCAGGAGCTGTGCCAGGCTGAGCCGCAGCGGGGACCGAGGTGGTGGTGTGCTGGGTGGGCGCCCAGGCCCTGGCCCGTCCCTGCCTGGGTCTCCCGGAGCAACACGTGTCGGCTTCGGTGCTGGGAATAAAGAACAGCCACACCGAGTTTGCCAGGGTTGATCCCAGGGTCTGGCCGGTGCCTGGGTGGCCTGGCCCGACGGAGAGCCCGTTCCCCCATTGGCCACCAGGGGTCGCCCGCCGGCTGCCGTGGGCTCCAGGCGGGCTGGTGCCGGGGTGTGAAGTCCAAGGTCAGATCTGAAGCGAGGAGGCTGGGGTTGTGGTTTCCAGGGCCAGCCGCCCCCCCTCCCCCCGCCCCCGACGCTGCTGGCAGCTCGAGGCTCCGTCTCCTGGAGCACAGGGAGGAGCCTCCAGCCCCAGAGCCCCAAGAACCCTTGTGGGGCTGGGGGCAGGCTCCTCACCGCCACCCCCACCTCCACGTCTCAGTTGTGTGGGGTCTCTGCGGCCCTGGCCCTTCCTGAGTCTGCCCTGGGGCCGCCAGCACGACCTGGGATGAGAGCCTGGCCTCTGAACCCCCTGCCCGACCGCCGTGGTCTGGTCCCAGTGCGGGCTGCAGAATAAGCTCCCTTCCTGCCAAGGAGACCCTGCAGCCAGCGGGCCTGGGGGCTGTGTGGGAAGCTCTATGCCTGGGCCTGTGCCGGGTGCTTGCCTGCCTGCCCACCGCCGTCAGCACGTCTGCTTGGGAAGTGCCCCAGGGTTTGGCAGCCTGTGCTGGCAGGCGCGCTGGTGGGCTGGTAGGCTCTGTACGGGGCTGTCCATCCACCCCCTGTCTGGGCTGTCTGGGCTGTCTGGGCTGGCAGGTGAGGGCTCAAGATGGGAACCAGGGTGGACCGTGCTGCCCCCGGGACTCCCAGCTCCGAGGACTGTCAGCCATCCCAGGCCCGGGTCCCAGCCCAAGCTCCCCACCAGGGCCCTTTGTATACTTGGGCTCATCCCTTCCTCTCTCTTTGCCCCAGCATCCCTTCAAAGTGGGGTGGGCTCGGGTGCCCTCTGATGGACTTGCCTTCTGCTTGTCGTGAGGAGGGAACGAGCGGCCGCGCCCTGGGTGCTGCATGCTGGGGGAGAGCCCCGGCTCCGGTCCCACCTGTCTCGTTTCCCAGGCTGGGCAGCCCAGTTGACCTTGAAGCCTCACTCTCCTTCCCTGCAGAGTGGGTGATGCATGCCTCCCGTCCAGGGCTGTGCCGAAGAGGAACAGAGTGATGCAGCGTGAGAGCTGGACACGGTCCCTGGTGCACGGGGGGCACTTAGTATGGGGTAGCCGTGTTGCAGTGATATGGACAGCAGGGTGTGGAGTGGTGCAGCCAGCGGGGGTGGGGGTCCCGAAGGGAGAGATTGTGGAGCAACCAGGGAGGCTTCCCAGAGGAAGGGGCAGACGGAATTTGGACAGGGGGAGAAGGAGAGGCAGACAGATGAGAACGGGCTGAGGTTAGAGCTGGGGACAGCGGTGGGAGCCGGGCACAGCGGGGCAGCCAGGGCAGTGGGCGTCCTGCATGGAGAGGACGCAGCAGGCTAATGAGGCCAGGGAAAGTGGGGGTCTGGTCCTGCTAGGGTGGAAGTCTGGTTCTCCCCTGGCCACCTTTAGAGGAGCGCTGGGGCTGGTTTGCTTGTTTTGTTTTTAGAGTAGCAGTGATAGTAGAGGTGAAGACATTCGTATTATTATTTCAACACAACTGTTGTTTAAAAACTTTATAACAACAATCCCTCAATGCCAGGTATTATCACTCGGATTCTACAGAACAGCAATAAAACTATGTTTTTTCGGAAGCCCCTGGCTAGGAGGCTGGGGTAGGACTTAACTCCTTTCAATCACATGTTAAAGTTTTCAGAGCAAAAGTCATGTGCTTCTTTTGTTATATTTATTCCTAAGTATTTTGTTATTTGTTGAGGTGGCTGTAAATGGAATTGTCTTCCTAATTTCATTTCCAGAATGGGCTTTGCTGGTGTATAGCACTACAATTGTGTTTTATATATTGATCTCGTATCTTGCAACCTTGCTAAACTCACTTATTAGCTCTAATAGTTTTGGGGTATGTTCCTTAGGATTTTCTCCATACGAGAGCATGTCCTCTGTAAATGGAGACAGTTTTACTTCTTCCTCTCCTGCCTTGCTGCTTTTTGCGGTTTTCTGTTGCCTGCTTGCTCGGCTTCAGCAACGATGAGCTGAAGTGGCAGGAGCGGCCATCCAGCCGTCCATGCTTCCCTCTTGCTCCTTTACTGTGATTTTACGGGACGTGGGGAAGGAGGGGCTTGAATGGGGTGGTGACCCGGAGGTCCCTCTGTCCTAAAGGGCCTGTGGGGGGCCGTGCCCCTAGGGTCCGTCGGGGACCACGGCAGGGGCAGGGAGCCAGGCTGACCGCGAGCTGTCTGCCTTTCAGAACATGCCCAACGTCCGGGACCACGATGCCTCGGTCTACCTCCGCCTCCAGGGGGACGCCCTGTCCGTGGGTGGCTACGAGTGCAACCCCATCTTCTGGGACGAGGTGAGCAGCCGGGGGTCCCCGTGTGGGCTTCAGCACTAGTGTCCAGGGGGGCTCCCCCCAGGGAGGGTATGGGAGGGGTGAAGGCTGCGAACCAGCCGGGAGGAGCCTTTTCCCGGGACCCCCGCCCCTTTGGGAGCCCCTCATTCCCCCAGTCTGAGAAGTGGCAGGTGGAGGTCCCTGCCCCACCCCTGAAGAACACAGCACTTGGGCAGAGCCAGAACTGGGCAGGTGAAGGGCTTTGCCCGGAAGCGCCACAGCTAGAGGCTGCACAACGTTGGGAGATGGAAACACGGAGGTCCTTCGCCTGGTGGCAAACGGCACCAGCCCCCTCCCACCCCAGTGCAGCCATAGCGGCCTCCCCTAGGACGGGGCCTTCCTGGGTTGCTGGGGTGACTGCAGGCCCAGCAGCCCCCATGGCCTCTTGAGCATGCGTGGGCCACCCTGTCCAACTTTTCTGCAAATTGAAGGACAAAATGGCTACTGTGGGCCAGATACTGACTTGCTTAATAGAGAAAGGGAGAGGGAATAAGATAGAAGTCCCTGACCCAAGGTGCCTATATTTTAGTGGGAAGACATACAGGAAGCAAATGAACAAATAAATAACGTAATTTTGGGCCATGATCCATGCACTGGATAGAGTGAGCAGGTTCGGGGTAAACCTCGAGATGGAGGGAGGGGGTCTACTTTAGAGTGGACAGTCAGGACAGTCTTCCCTTGGGACGTGGCATGTGGGCCAAGACCTGCGTAAGTTCAGGAAGAGGGAAGGGTCTGAGGTCAGATAAGATTGTCCTTCACAAGGAACCATTCGGTGTGGTCAGTGGTGGAGGTGGGCAGGGGCCAGGAGCTTTGTGGACCATGGTGAGACCTCGGAGGAAGGATTTTATTCCATGTGTCATGGGGAGCCATGGAAGGCTTGAGAGTGAGGGAGGACGATGGAGTGAAGGAAGGCTGAGGAAGCCGGGCACAATCCAGGATGGTGTGGGATTGGGGGGGCCTGGGCCACGGTGGCAGCAAGGAGGGGGTGTTATACTCAGGCTGGGAGGCAGGCAGGGAGGAGAGACAGAGGGGTCCTGGGGGTGAGCCCACAGCCCCCCACCTCATCCAGGCAGAGTGGAGTTCGGCCGGCCCTGCTGGCTCTGCTCAGCTCACACCCTGCTCCTAGGAGGCTGGACGCTTGGTCCCAGGGAGGCACACCTTGTCCAGGGCCCCAGACCCATCCCCCGCCTGTCCCTGCAGGTGTCGGACAAGTTTGCCTTCGGCCTCTTCGACCTGGACTGGGACGTGTTCACCCAGCACATCGAAGGGGCCATCAACCGCGTCCCTGTGTTGGAGAAGACAGGGGTCAAGTCCACGGTCTGTGGCCCAGGTGGGTGAGGGGCCCTGAAGCTGGGGAGTGGGAAGTGGGGGGCTCACTGCTGTTGACAGCAGCACCCTTTCTGAGTGCTCCCTGGGCCACGCCTGGCCTCCCCCATGCTCTCATCACCCATTGCTTTAGTCCTTTCTATGAGGACAGGTGCCAGGGCTTTGAGAGGCAGCTGTTTGCCTGGGGGTGCATGTTCCCTGCCGTGGGAGCTCCTCTTCCAGACCTGGCAGTGGACCCAGGACGTGGCCTTGGCACCTGTCCAGTGGGGACATGAAGGAATGGAAGGGCTGAGCCTCACCCAGCTGTAAGCCCCGGCCGAGGCCAGCCCCAGCCCCTCCTGTCCTGGGCAGCACCAGCCAGCACCCCAGACCATCAGCCTTGCCCTCTGCCCTCAGCCCTGGTAGTTGGTGCCAAGGGAAGGGCGGCTCCGACCTGGAGAGCTTAAGTGTTAGACTGAGACCACCAGCTGGTCTCGCAGGAACATGGGTGTCCCCACACACCCTGCCAGGGGAGCACACAGTGCAATGGGGAGCAGTGAATGCAAAGCTCCACACCTGGGGCCCTGGGGCAGAAGAGGGTACCTGGGGCAGAGACTCTGACTGAGCTGGGTCTCGGAGGCCGGGTGCAGTCGGAGAAGGGTCTGGAATAACTTTCCAGGCCCAGGGGCAGCTGGGAGCAGAGTGTGACATGAGCAGGCATAGCACTGGCTCCATTCATTTGGTGCCGGGTGCTGGGGGTGATGGCAGCAGCCTGTAGGGGGCTGGCGGTGGGAGCCTGAGGGGAGGGGGCAGCAGATGGGTGAGGCACCTGCCAGGGCTGGTGGGAGCCAGGGCCCCTGGGTGGCAGGGCCTTGGAAGCCGCCTTGTGCCTTCTGTGCATCGGGCCTGGGCACAGGAGGCTCCATCCCATGGCGAGCAGCACAGGGGTGAGGCCTGAGGTGCTGGAGGTGGTGGGGCTCGAGTTGGCCACAGGGCAGGGTGACACTGGGTGAGCCAGTCCTCCATTCCCGGAACCAGAGCTAGAGAGGGGTCCGTCCAGGGCGTGAGCAGTGACCCAGCACCTCCAGCTTTCGCCCATCGGCTGGCTCATGCCTTTACAATGTTGGCTGGGCAAGAGCTCCCGGCCCAGCCCCCATTCAGGGCAAGGACATCCAGGAAAATTCATCAACTCCAGCACAGTGGGGTGGATGGTCTCACAGGGAAGGAAAGCGGGGTGAGGGTGGGTGGGGGGTGGAGTCCAGCTGCAAAGGTGCAGAGAGGCTGCACAGAGGAGAGACAGCCAAGCCGCTGGGCCGCGGGCCGTGTCTTGGCAGGGACAGCAGTATGAGTGCTTGTGTGCCAGCCAGGGACAGGTGACTCCGCTCTAGCAGAATCACACAGGCGCACAAAGCCTCTTTGATCTCAACAAATACAAGAAAGGCTTTTTACATTTCGGCCATGCAGAGAGAGGCTTGATGGATACAGAGTTTCCCAGCTGAGGGGAGTGGGGGTCAGCTCGGCTGGGCAGAGCAGCCTCTGCTGGCAAGTCCGTCCGTCCTTGGCACCCACTTGGGAGGGCCGAGTCAAATGAGAAGCCACCACATGCCAGGTGCCCAGCAGGGGCCAAGATCCTGCAAAATGCAGGATTATCGTGAGCAGGAGGGGACAGAGAGGCCGGGGAGGTACAGGGTCGCCTCAGGGCCAGCCCAGGAGAGGAGAAAGTCCCTGCTGCCACCAGGAGCGCAGCCTTTTCTGAGAGGGTGCAGGAGCCGCCCCTGCCCTCTGTGTCCATCACAGCCACGGGCCATGGCGGCTCCCGGCAGAGAAGGTGGAGATAAATCCCCGGGTGGCCACAGCCTGCAGACCGGGCCCGAGCCCCGCCTGCCAAACCCCACCCCCGCTGCTACCCGGGCTGTGTGGGATGTACAGCGAGACTCACGAGTTCCAAAGGAATTCCAGGGCAGGGCAACCCCAGGAGGCGCTTTCGTTTTAATTAGACCGTGGAGTCCTTGCTTCTGTGAAGCCCCATTTCGAGATAGTCGTGCCCGTGGGGATATCTGCTTTAGGTTTGCCAGCCGTGACACGAGGCTGTGGGTGGGAAATGAGCATCTCCCCTTGCCCTGGAAAAGCCCCGACAATGCGGGAGTCTGCTGAGGATGGGCAGGCCAAGGAGGCGGGTGGGAGAGGCGAGCCCGGCGCCCGCATGCTGCTCACCGTCACTTTTTAAGCAGCCAGGAGATCCCTGTTCCCTGCACGTCCCCTCCTGCTTGTTCCTCAGTTCCCTGGCAGCTGCCATACCAGATCCCAGTGCCTGCCCATGCAAAAGAAAAAAAAAATTCCCCTTGGGAGGTCACTCAGAGCTTCCTTCTTCTTCGGGCCTGGAGATATTCCCAGCGCTCCCACACTGCTCCCCGAGCACCGAGGAGCGTGGCCCCAGACCCACCTCTTGTGGCCATCCTCACCATCGCTTCTTTTCCCTGAGCTGCCCCATCTCCAGCCCAGATGCCCGCTCTGGCCTTCAGCCTTGTCCCTGGCAGCCTCCACACCATAGCCGTGGCATGTGTCCTCAAGCTTCAGCAGGTGTCTCCTTACCTCAGCCTCTGAGGCCCTCCTTCTTAGGCCTTTGCACCCACTGTGGTAATGCTTTCCCCCTACATTCTCCCATGGCTGGCTGCTTCCTTCAGCTCAGGGGCTGGCCCTCAGAGGGTCAGCACTGACCACCCCCTCAGCAGCCGGCTCCTTAGTCACTCTCGACTGCTTTATTCATTTTATTTTCTTTATCGGAAATTCTCCTCTTTATTTCTTTGTTTTTATTCCATCTCCCTTGCTCTCCTGTAAACTCCAAGGGGTGGTATTTGTTGGCTTCACAGCTGCCTCCCCTGGGCCCAGCCCGTACCGGGGGCTAACTCATACCCTGTGAAGAGAGCCCTACCACCCCATTTTACAGATGAGCAAAGTGTGGCTCAGAGAGGTGAAGTGACTTGTCCAAGGTCACACAGCTAGGGAGGAGTAAGGGCAGGACTTGAACCCAGGACTGTGACTGCACAACAGTGTCCAGGCTGTTTACAGTTATTCCCGAGGGCCGATGTCCCACCTTATCTGGTGGTGGCCCAGTGCATGAGGGAAGCAAACAGTGATAGAAGGCTTATTCCCTCTCCCAAAGCACTTAGAATCACTCATTCATTCAACAAACAAGCATCAGGCACCTACTTTTCACTGGGACCTGGGACCTGTGCTTGGCCTGGGACATGGTGAATGAATGAACCTGGTCTCTGCTCTCGAGACACTCACAGTCCTGGGGACCAGAAGGATGGGCGCCCAGCAGTGACACAGCAGGACAATGGCCAGGAAGAGGCTCCTTGTTAGAAGGAGAACAGGAACACCCAGAGGGCAAACCTGGACCTGCAAGGTCAGACCTGGTCAGGCCTTGGAGGCTGGTTCTCGGGGCAAATGCTGAGGACTCCAGGGGGGCTGCCTGGAGGAAGTGGCAGCTGAGCAAGCCTTAAAAAGGCAGGAGGCTCTGGATGGGGGTGGCCCCTGCAGACCTCTGTCCTGGTTACTGCCCTCTTGGGTGGGTCCAGCCCAGCAGCAGCTTCAGGCCTTCCCCCCATTTCAGAATCCTTCACACCTGACCACAAACCCCTGATGGGGGAGGCTCCTGAGCTCCGTGGATTCTTCCTCGGCTGCGGCTTCAACAGTGCAGGTGAGTGCAGGGGGCAGCCCATCCCAGCACCCAGGCACAAGCCCAGCCCAGTCAGTGCCCATGCCCACCCACGGGGCCAATGGGGCCATCTCCAGGTCTCGGAGCCCCCACGCGGGTGGCAGGGCTCTGAAGGGGGTGCAGAGAGGAGAGGTGGGCAGGCTGGCAGGGCAGAGATGGAGCCCGCTGGGAGGTGGGCAGTGCCTCAGGGGTGAGATCCAGGGTTTGGAGGGTGTGGGGATACTGCCCATGGAGATGGGAGGGGCATGGAATGGGCGGTGGACCCTAGGGACAGCCTGGAGACCCACTGCTGCACCCCTGCCAGGAATGATGCTGGGTGGTGGCTGTGGACAGGAGCTGGCCCACTGGATTGTCCACGGGCGCCCGGAGAAGGACATGTACGGCTATGACATCAGGCAAGTGCGTGCCAGGGTCCTGCTCTCCCCTCCCATGACCAGGGGCAGCCAGGCCGGGATCAAGCGAGGTGGGGTGCTCTGAGGGGTGACAGCATTGAGGAAGGAGCTTTCCCTGAAATCCAGGCAGTCTCCTGGAAGAGGCAGCAGTGAGGGGAGGAAAGGAGGGAGGCTGCCGGTGGTGTAGTGGGTTGCTGTCAAGGGCAGCTCCGTGGCCCTTTCCGTTCCTTGGACCTCTTGTCCTGAAACCTCACAGTTTTCAAGTGAGCAGCAGGATCTTGTCATCCCACTCTACAGATGGGGAAACCGAGGTCTGTGGATCAGGAGGGGCCATGCAAGGTGCCGAGAGAGCAGGACTGAGCAGATGATCTCTGTTAGTGCGTGCAGAAGTTGGGAATGCGGGCTTGCAGCCAGACAGCCCTGAGCAGGGGCTGCAGTTCCATCGTCCACTAACGGTGTGACCCAGTGCTGAGCTGTAAGCACACCCGGGTCACGGGGCTAGTCGCATCTGGTGCCACGGAGCTTCGAGCTCTGTTCAGGACCAGTGAGCGCGTTCCTGTAGATGAAACGCTCAGCCTCGGGCCTGGCACACAGAAACATGAATTATACGACAGTCAAGCATCCCTGGAGCGGGGAGGCGTGCCGGCCGTCTGAGTGCCTCCTGCAAGTGGGGTTGTCTCTGAGGGGCCCAGGGAGTGACCCAAGCACCCCCAGGCATGGAGGAGGACCCTCCGCTTTCCTCCAGCCAAGGGCAGGTCTCAGGCCTCCACAGATCCCCGAGGAGCCAAGCACTTTTCTGTCTCAGAGCCACCTACATGCTGTTCCCCATGTGGAATGCTGTTCCCGACCTCTCCACCGGGCTAATTCCTGCTTACCTTTTAGGTCATAGCTCAAACATCCCCCCTCAGAGAGACCTTCCCTGGTGCTCGGATCTTTCTCAGTTTCCTTGGAAAAGCACAACTCTCCACCCTGCCCTCAAATCCCCAAACCCAAAGTCGGCTTATATGTGGGTGGGGAGGGCTCCTGGGAGCAGAAGGACTGTGCCCGCCGCAGTTCTGCACCAAATAAGCTGGCTGCATGCCCCCAAGTAAGTCCGTTCTTATACTTAGGCCTCAGTTTCCCCATTTGTAAAATGTCCACATAGGGGAGGGTAACAGAATCTCAAAGAGGCCCTGTGGCAATGGCAGAATCTTTTCAGTAGACTGCCAGTCCTCGTGAGTCGAGTCACAGAAAGAAATGTGCCACACCACAAGCCAAGCCAGGTGGGGAGCTACGGCCACAGACTGGGAAGCCCTGTGTGGGGCATGGCATCAGCACGTGGGAGGATGCTGAGAGGGCCACCCAGAGGACAAAGGAGCCCCTCCCAGCCCTGTCCCTCCCCAACCCAGACTTTCGGGTAGAGGTGGGTTGAAAGCTGTGATAGCACAAAGAAACATCTCTGTGCAGAACTGCAGAACCCCGCCTGCCCCCTCTGAAACAGGGAGACATCCACGCATATGTGGCTGGGGGCCAGGGCATGGGGCCATCCCGTCCCTGTGTGTGGGGCTGGGGTTCCCGCGTCCCATGCCAGGGAGGCGGGTCGGCACCCGGCCCGGAGCCTAGAGGGAGGCCCGCTTAGCTCCTGCTGCTTGCTCCCGATCCTGGCAGGCGGCCCTGCTGGGAAGACCCCGGCTGCTCACTAGGAACAAAGCGGGGGGTGGGTAGAAGGGGTGCTGGTTCAGCTCAGCGTGGCCCCCACTCCCCAACTTGGGGGGTAATGTCTGGTCCCCATGGAGACAGACACTGGGCCCCGTCCCCCGCCGACCCACCGCCCCCCTCTCTGTGGCGCCTGGCACAGCGCCGGCTGCTCAGAGGCCGTCTGGGGCTGCGCCTACGTGCTCTCCCGAGAGAGGAGTGTTCCAGGAGTGATAAGGCTGCCAGGGGCTTTGGGGACGGACCTGTCCAATCCACTCCCGCGCCAAGCAGTGAACGGGGGTGCTGGGGGGTGGGTGTGACTGGCCTGAAGTCAACTGACACGAGATAGAGGGCCAGGCCCGGGGCAGGGACCCCTCATCCCCACCGCCTGGGGGTCCTGTCCTCGCTGCCCTGCCTCTCTTGGGGCTAAAAGTCTCAGCTCTGGAATCAGGCCTGTGGCACCCCAGCCCCCCGGTGCAGCCCCCTGTGCCTCAGCAAACTTGACTGTAAAGTAGAGGGCAAAGCTGTCCTCCTGAGCTGCTGGGAGGGCCATGGAAAGAGAAGCTGGCATGATGTGAGCTACAGGCTGGGGAGGCCCTGGGGCTGCCCACGAGGCCCCCCACCCATTGGGGATGGGTCTGAAGCTCCCTCCATCTGCCCCCTTCCTTTGGGACGTTGGCGGCAGCATTTTGTGGCATGGGGTATTGAAGGCTGATTTGTCGCTGGGAGGCTGGCAGCTCCCACCCAGCCTGGGGCCCCCGGGGTATGGGGAGGGAGCCCCTAACAGCCCCAGCCCATTGGGTCAGTTTGGGGGATGTACTCCAGCCCACCCACCCTCCTGCACCCAGAAACCTGCCAAGCTGCCAGCCACGGCCACTCAGCGGTCACTAGCGTGGGGCTTCCAAGGCCCCTCCAGGCCTCCTGAGTTGGACACCCACTGCCATCTGTGTCCACAGCCTCCCAGGTCTGAGACAAGACCCGGACCTGCAGGAGGGAGCTGGCAGAGAAAAGAGGCGTGGGGGCAAAGCCCCAGAGAGGCAGAGAGAGGGACCGTGCCCCAACGTAGCTGCCCTCTGTCCAGGGTGCCCCCAGCTTGTCACCTTGTCCATCAACCTCAGAGTCAAAGCAGGACCGTGCCCATGCCCATCCCTGACCTTACAGACAGGGACGTGGCCATACCCTCAAGTCCAGGCTGGTGCTAGGAGCAGGCTGGTCAGCAGGGTAAGGCTTTTGGAGCGGCCGGCACAGCCTCTCGTGGCGGGGGGTGTGGAGCGGGGAGGCACCCCTTTTGGGGTCCGTTCCAGCCCCACCGCGGTTAGCTGGGCGCTTCTCTGAGCCGCAGTGGACCCACTTATGAAACGGGAACGGTGATCTGACCTCTTGGAGTGGACCTGAGGCTCACCTTTGCACGGCCAGCGCTGTCATTCTCAGCAAAAACCCTGGGGTCAGGTCAGAAGAGGAGAAGCTGCTCCTTATTTCAGCCAAGTGGGCAGCTGGGTCTTGGCGCTCCCAGCCCACCTTTCACAAATTTGCTGCAGCCAGATCCCTCTCTGGGCAGAGGGACCCCTTCCCCAGCTGTGTAGATGTGAGAGACGAAGGGCATGTTGTCCCAGTGTGGAGGGCAGGCTGGGTGGAGCTCTGCCCCTGCCCTTTCTCCCTCCCCGGCACCCAGGAGGCCCGGGGAAGGCGGCAGGCTCCGCTCTAGTTCTGCAGCCCCCAGGAGCCTCACTTGCGGAGTGGCTGGGAGGGCCATTGTGCTGTGTCCCGAAAGGGCCACATCTCCTCCTGGCACCTGGACGTGCCTTCTGGCTTCTCCCTCCCACCGCGGCACCCCCCCAAGCCTGCCTGGCACTCCCAAACCCTGCCCCCTGCACCCCTGTTCTACTGCCCAGCGTGCACTACATGGCCAGATCTGGGACCCCTCCCTGGATCCCTTCCAGACCCCACATCCAATGCTTCGCTCCTTCTCGTGCAGCTGCCCTCCTGGCCTGGCACTGCCATGGCCTCTGGGCAACCTTGGACACATGCCGTGACACCTCCGAGCCTCGGTTTCCCCTCCTGGGAAGTGAGCCAAACCTTGGGCCCAGCTTACACTGCTGCTGTGGGGACCGACGGAGACGGGGGCTGGCAGGTGGCCCTGGGGTCTGGCTCCCTGAACCCATGTCAGGAGCACGGCCCATGCCTGTGGCTGTGGTTGTCTGGGCTGGAGAGGCAGCCAGATGGGCTCCAGCAGTCTCCCTGGGGACAGAAACGCCGAGGAGCAGGGAGTGGCGAGGGGTGGGCCTTGGAGGACAGGGGAGGCCGGATGCGCTGGGGGCTGGGAGGGAGGCTAGTGCATAGGAGGGGCTGCAGGCCTCACTCCCCGTGCCCCTGAAGGGCCCCAAGGCTGCTGACTCCTGCCAGCAGCTGCAGCTGGTGAGGTGCCCAGACGAATGGACAAGCTGTTGGGTGGCAGCAGCTGCTCAGCCCCAGCTGCCTGCTCTTACCTGGGGCTGGAGGCGGGGTCCGGGCAATGGCTGCTCAGCCCCAGCTAGCCTGCACCCACCTGGGGCTAGAAGCGAGGGCCGGGCAGTGAGGCTGGGGTCTCTGGGCCCAGGGTGGCTGCAGATCCCCTTGGCCCAGCCAGAAACAGTGTAGAGCCCACAGCAGGGAGCTGGATACCACCAGTGGGTCTCGGCCCTGCAGCTGTCCAGGCCACACCATCCCAGCTCCCAGGGGCCCTGGGATGCAGGCTGAGGAGGTGGGGGCTGGATCCTGTCCTGCTCCCTGGGCCCCCCTGGCCTGACCTGGAGATGAGGCCCAGCTTCAAAATCACACACCCCTGCAGGACTGGCTGGAGAGGTGCTGGCCAGAGAGAGGGGCTCCTGTGCCGACCCCAAACTGCAAAGACCCTCAACCTTGACGTCGACTTCCGCCAGGTCCCTGACTCCTGAGCACTTTCCCCCTCTCCGCTCTGGCCTGGGGATAGGGGGTGGGGTGCCGGAGGGGCCGGGACACCATATGCCAGGGCCTGGCCAGCAGAGGGCAGTGTAGGGAGCACCCACGGCCAGAGACTGGAGTCGGCCAGGCCTGGCTCCTTGGCCCTGCAGTGTCCACGCATTGCTCCCGGCAGCCATGGCGGGGTGGGGGGGGGGGCAGGTGTGGGGGGACCTAAGCCCGCCTGAGGCCCGAGCACGGATGGACTGGTGGGGGCCCAAAGCGTCCGGCTTGGGGGTGGGTCCTTGCCGGCCCTTCCCCGGGGCCGTGACTGGGGCCTCTGTCTGCGGCAGGCGCTTCCCTCGCTCCCTCACCGACCACGGCCGCTGGGTCCGCGAGCGCAGCCACGAGGCTTACGCCAAGAACTACTCCGTGGTCTTCCCCCACGACGAGCCACTGGCCGGACGCAACATGCGCAGGGACCCCCTGCACGAGGTACCGCCTGCCGGACTGGGCCGCATCGCCGCTGAGGTGGGCGGGGTGACAGAAACGTGGGTCCTTCTCCAGCCATGGGCCCGGGGAGCTGAGGAGATGCTCATTCACTCCCCAGGTATTTACTGAGCTCCAGTGATGCACAGTGCTCAGAGGATGGGGACGTGTTGGCGAATAAAATAGAAATGATTCCCGCCAAAGGGCTTATGTCTAGTGAAGACAGAGAATGCACGAGAATACACACATGCAAACCTCTCTCTGCTGCCGAGAGAAGTGCCAGAGAGGTAGAGGTTCTGGGTAGCAGGTGCAGTCAGGAGCATGTTCCTGCCTGGACAGCCTGCCTAGAGGACCTTTCTCATCTGTGAGCTTTTACTCGTACAGTGAAACCCACTGTCAAGTGCCCTTCTCCACGGCCTGCCCTTGCACACCTCCTAAGGCCCCCCAGATGGCCCAGGTGCTCCTTCCCTGTGCTCCCATCCCCTGCCCTTCCCTCCGTTTCGCCTCTGTTGTCTCATGCTGGATGCTTTGCTTACTTGTGAGTGCGTCAGAGGCTGTTATGGTTCCTGAGCATATAGTAGAGAGTCCAACCCTTAGGTGCTCAGGGAGCATTTGTGGAATGGATGGGTGGAGGCGGAGGCAGGTGGACAGGCTGCGGGAAGCAGGGAGCATTCAAGCTGGAGAATGGGTCTCCCTCCTCTGGGAACTGGTGCCCTAAGACATCAGTGACCAGAAGGCTGGCTCCAAGTCTTCCCTTCAGCTCCAGCCTCTGACCACTGGCCCAGCTGGGTGGTCCAGGTCTGTTTCAGACCTCAGCATCTCCCCAAAGGGGTGTCTCTGATCACCCCTTGCCAGCCTGGACAGCGGGGCAGCCTCCCTGCACACTGTAATTGCTCAGCTTCGAAGTGGAGTGAGATGGGCTCAAACACATCCCTCAGTAAGAGCCACTGCTTTTCCCAGACAAGCCTGGAAAGGGCTGAAGCTCTCCTCTCCTGCAGAGAGTCTTAATTCCCGCCACCCCTCCTCTTCCTCTTTAGCATCCTTCTTGCCACACTTAGCAGCCTCCTCAAGTCTGTCTGCTGTGGTTTTCTTCTTTAAATAGAAGAGCCTGCCATCCTTTTTGTGGGATCCTAAGACACATTTTTCCATTCCTAGGAAAAGCCATGTGTCCACTGACTGCTGTATCTCTGTCCTCCACTGGGTGGGAGGGGGTTTGTCGTCACCCCCTCACTGTCATCCTCTCTGAGTCTCCAGCCCCGAGACAGGACATGTCCCGGCATTCCTCATTGGTGCTGTGACCATTCAGTGGGTTGAGGGGGTCCCATGTACAACCCAGGAGCTGGCTGCCACGCATCCCCATCCAGGCAGCACCCACTGATCGCGGCACTCTCAGGTGGACCCCACACAGCTTCTGGGCCTCTCTCGGCCCTGGACTCTGGGTTCCCTGGGCACAGGGCACTGCCAAACCTCAGATGGGCAGGAGCTCTTGGTGGGAGGCAGAGAGGGTGCTGAGTGCGAGCACCTCTTTGGCTGCCCGTTCCCTTGGGTACCCCATGGAGGATTTGGTCAGGATGCCCTAGAGTCGTTCTCTGCTCTCCCTGGGGTGGGGTGGAGGGCGCTGGACCAGGGCAGCTGCCTGGCCGGGTGTGAACGACGGTGCTTCTCCTCCTGCCCAGGAGCTCCTCAGACAAGGATGTGTGTTCCAGGAGCGCCACGGCTGGGAGCGGCCGGGATGGTTCAACCTCCACGGCCCAGCCCCGGTGAGTTGGACCACCGTGTCCAGCAGCCACACGGATGGGTCTGCAAGGGACGGGTGGCAGGCTGGCTCCACGCAGCGGCAAAGGAGGGGCTGCCCGCCGGAATCACTGCCAAGAGGCCCTGCCCCCTGCCTTGACACTCCCTCGCCCACCTCCCCCGTGTCTTCCCCCCACCTGCCTGAGCCGGCAGCATCTTCCTGCCATCACCTGGGGCCAGGCTTAGAGTGGGTTGGTCATCTGTGCTCCAGCTCTGCTGTGGGGCGATCAGCGCCTGCTTCAGAGCTGCCTCCACCAGGCAGCACCCAGCACCCGGGGCCACAAGGCCTTCGGTCCCCGGTGGGCGGGTGCCAAGGGGAAGAGCGGGCTGAGCGCTCAGAGGCACCCTGCATAGAGGAGGAGAGCCCAGAGCTCCCCTGCTTGCAGAGATTGGAGCATTTTCTCATATTTTTGGTCTTATATTTTCAGCAACAGCAACTGTGAGTATGAAGTAGGGTCAGATTTAGCAGAATGTTATGCATTCAGCATCCTGGCCTATAAGATGAGATTTCACAGTGGCCGGCCACTGGGACCCTCGTGGAAGTCCCCAGGGATCCAGGACCCCTGAGAGAAGAATGGCAGCTGAGGTCGTTGGAAGCAGGGGATGCTAAATTTATCCCAGCTTGAGGGGTGGCATTGGATCCCGATTTTTTGCAAAAGAAAACCCCTCTCCCTTGCTATATTTTACCAATCCCTTTCCAACTCAACCCGTGTTCCATCTCCATAGCAACCCATCCTTCCTGCCAGGCCCCCTGCCTTGGAGGGAGGGGCAGGGGCTGAAGCCCACCTGTGAGTCTCGGCTCCTGGTGGCTGCTGTGCATCTCGCGTCTTGTCAGTCACCTCCTTTCTCACGCTGGCCTGTCCCCCTGGAACCCTCGCCTCTCTCAGGGTCCACATCAGGGTCACTGAGGGTCAGTGGAGAGGCAGAGCCCACACATCACCTGAGGGAGCCGAGGGGCGGGCTCGCTGAGAGCCGGGGCACAGCCCATCCCTGCCAGGCTAGAGGTGCAGAGAAGAGCCACGGCAGGGGCTGGGGCACAGGGGACAGGGAGAGAGGATCGGCTGGGGGGGGCACAGGGGACAGGGAGAGAGGATCGGCTGGGGGGCACAGGGGACAGGGAGAGAGGATCGGCTCGGGGGGCACAGGGGACGGGGGAGAGGATCGGCTGGGGGGGCACAGGGGACAGGAGGAGAGGATCGGCTGGGGGGGCACAGAGGACAGGGGGAGAGGATCGGCTGAGGGGGCACAGAGGACAGGGAGAGAGGATCGGCTGAGGGGGCACAGAGGACAGGGGGAGAGGATCGGCTGAGGGGGCACAGAGGACAGGGAGAGAGGATCGGCTGGGGGGGCACAGGGGACAGGGGGAGAGAGGATCGGCTGGGGGGGACACAGGGAGAGAGGATCGGCTGGGGGGGGCACAGGGGACAGGGGGAGAGGATCGGCTGGGGGGGCACAGAGGACAGGGGGAGAGGATCGGCTGGGGGGGCACAGGGGACAGGGAGAGAGGATCGGCTGGGGGGGCACAGGGGACAGGGAGAGAGGATTGGCTGGGGGGGGCACAGAGGACAGGGGGAGAGGATCGGCTGGGGGGGCACAGAGGACAGGGGGAGAGGATCGGCTGAGGGGGCACAGGGGACAGGGAGAGAGGATCGGCTGGGGGGGCACAGGGGACAGGGGGAGAGAGGATCGGCTGGGGGGGCACAGGGGACAGGGAGAGAGGATCGGCTGGGGGGGACACAGGGGACAGGGGGAGAGAGGATCGGCTGGGGGGGGCACAGGGGACAGGGAGAGAGGATCGGCTGGGGGGGCACAGGGAGAGAGGATTGGCTGGGGGGGCACAGGGGACAGGGAGAGAGGATCGGCTGGGGGGGCACAAGGGACAGGGAGAGAGGATCGGCTGGGTGGGCACAGGGGACAGGGAGAGAGGATCGGCTGGGGGGGCACAGGGGACAGGGAGAGAGGATCGGCTGGGGGGGCACAGAGGACAGGGGGAGAGGATCGGCTGGGGGGGACACAGGGAGAGAGGATCGGCTGGGGGGGCACAGGGGACGGGGAGAGGATCGGCTGGGGGGGCACAGGGGACAGGGAGCGAGGATCGGCTGGGGGGGCACAGGGGACAGGGGGAGAGGATCGGCTGGGGGGGCACAGAGGACAGGGGGAGAGGATCGGCTGGGGGGGACACAGGGAGAGAGGATCGGCTGGGGGGGCACAGGGGACGGGGAGAGGATCGGCTGGGGGGGCACAGGGGACAGGGAGCGAGGATCGGCTGGGGGGGCACAGGGGACAGGGGGAGAGGATCGGCTGGGGGGGCACAGAGGACGGGGGAGAGGATCGGCTGGGGGGGGCACAGGGGACAGGGAGAGAGGATCGGCTGGGGGGGCACAGGGGATTGGAGAGAGGATTGGCTGGGGGGGCACAGGGAACTGAAGAGGAGAGAATCCCTCTGGCCCTTGTGTGGTTCCCTGCAGGGCCTCACGAGCTGGCTCTGGCCCCAGAAGCTTCCGTCCTCTGGAATCCGTGGTCATGCAGAGCGGGTGGAAGTGGAGGCTGGGAGTGCCTCTCCATCCTGAGATGGGCAGTCCTTGCACACTCACCTCCCTTGGAGTCCCCGTGGTTGGGTGAAGGGACTCCCCTGAACCCCCAACAGTCTGATGGATAGTCCAGAGGATGCCCCCTCCTTGGATGCCAGGGCTTGAGCTTGGGCCCTGGAGGGCAGAGAGGTCTGGACTCAGAGTGACCTCACGCTCGGATCTCATCTGTGAAAGAGGGTGGCAGAGAAGGCGGGACTCGGGCCGGGCGGCCAGGGGAGCAGTGGCTTGTCCCACTTTTCTGCTGGTGCAAGCAGCTGGGAAGGGGCTCTGTCAGCAAGAGCAGAGGCTAAGGGTCACTGAGGGAGGCCGAGTGGAGTGGCCATTAAGATCCAGCTTCCAAAGCATGCCCTCAGGGTTCCTGCCAGCTGTGACCACAGCCTCAGTTTCCCCACATGCAGAAGGACCTGCCTTTGTAGGACGTGAGGCTCCAAGGGACTCGGGCACGGGAACACTCTGAGCAGGCTTGGCCACAGTCACCATGGCAACAGCACCTGGCCGCCATCCCACCCCTGACGGCTTCACCCTTTTCTTCAGTGAGGGGTCCCTGCCTCTATCCCACCCTATGAAGGTCCACGTAACTTCAGCCCCAACTTCCCCCTCCAATATGCCCAGCCTCCTCTCCCCACTCCAGGCTCAGCCAGGTCAGCCTGCGTCCCCCCCTTCAGCACCCACCGCCTGGTGGGCAGGTGCCGTTTGTGTAGCTGTGTCCTCTGCCTGCCTCCTCAACACAGCCAGGCCACTGGGCCGGAGGTTCCCTGACGGCAGGACGGTCTGTCATTTCTCTGTCTCTTCAGGACCCAGTTCAGTGCTTGCCAAGCAGCAGGGGCCAAAACATGGGTGTGGATAAAAGGAAGGAGGGAGGAAGGGAAGGGAAGGAGGGAAGAGGGGAAGGGAAGGAGGGATGAGGGAAGGGAGGAGGGGGAGAAAGAAGGAAGGGAAGGAGGGAGGAGGGGGAAAGGAGGGAGGAGGGAAGGGAAGAAGGGAAGAGGTGGGGAGAGAAGGAAGGAGGGAGGCAGGGAGGGAAGGGCAGGAAAGTGGGCTGGAAGGGAAGAGGAAGAGAGAAGGGGAGAGAGGAGCGAGGGAGAGTGCAGGGAGGAGGGAGAGGGGAGGAGCAGCCACAGCGGGTCCTCTCCCCCCAGGTCCTGGACTACGACTACTATGGGGCCTATGGCCGGGAGGAGCACCAGGACTACACCTACCGACAGCTGCTGGCAGCTGAGTACACCTTCTCCTTCCCGCCCCATCACGACGTGGTGAGTCCAGGCACACAGGTGCTCCCTTCGGGCTCGGGCAGCCCCTTACCTGCTATGTGCAGACTCAGGCTGGAGGTGGGATGGTGGCGTTTTCCTCCCCTGGCTGTCAGGGAATGGCTGGGGGCGACCCCTTCCTGCTTGAGGCTACGGTGGGGGCAGGAGGCCAGGGGGGCACCTTGAGCCACCAGTCCCCTCCTGCATTCCCAGAGTTGTCCCAAGACCCCCAGGCCGCGTTGTGTGTTGGCGCTCTCCCTCCCAGGGAGCAGCACAGGGGGCTCGGGCCGTTCCTGCAAGGTAGATGGGGCACAGGTCATTTGAGGGAGAACCTCTGTGGTGGCCTGTGAGGTAGGCCTCCAGAGAACGCTGCCTGTGCCCCTTTGTGTGTCACCACACCATCGCCCTCCCTGCCGCGGGAGCAGAACCCAGGGGCGGCCCGGCTCGTCGTCGTTTTCGAACAGAGGGCCCCGCATTTTCATTGTGCACGAGGGTCTGGCCCTGTCCCGCAAGTCCCAGGGGGCAGGAGCCGTTTCCTCCCCAGGCTTGGTGTAGGACAAAGCATTTGTGTGGGGCATTGGAGGAGGGGCCTCCGCAGCGCCTTTACGAGCTCGCGCACGGCAGGGCCCGCCCGACGCCTCCCACGCCCCACGGATGCCGCTGCCGAGAGGGGCTGGGGCGCAGTCTGGCACCTCCTGGAGCCCAGCTCTCGCGCACGGGGAGCTCGGAGGAGATGCCAGGTTGGCTTGACGCCTTCCTCCTTGTCCAAAAGCCGAGAGCTAGCAGCGCAGGCTCTGCGCTGGCGCCTTCCCCAGCCGGGAGGAAGGCGCGGGTGCGCACGGGGAGTTGGCTGGGGGTTGGGTCTGCAGACCCCGCAGCCCGAACAGTGCCCCCAATCCCCCCACCCCCCGCTCCGGACATGTAGGGGAGTTGGGTACGGACTGGGAGGTCCGGAGGAAGGCTGAGCCGGGCGGCCCCAGGGGTGCGCAGGGAATGGCTAAAAGCGGTTGTCCGGAGGGTGCGCGTTCAGGAACGCGGGCGGCTTTCCGTGGTGTAAGTCTTTCCCACGGCATTGGCTGGAGACGGTGTAGACAGTGCACAGGGAAAGGGAAGCCAAGTAGAAGGCAGAAAGAAATAACCCACAGAGCCGCCAACAAACAAACAAAAGGCATTTACTGGGGCCCTTGGAATTGACATTAGGGGGGCACACATTCAAGGGGAAGCCCAAATTGTGTCTTCTTGGCACTTCCAGGCAAGGATTTTTTTCTTTAAGAGAACGAGGTTAGGTAAGTGGTTGGCTATTCTGGGCTCTACCGTGAGGTAGGTTGCTGGGTTCTTTGTCTTGCGGTTTGTTCCCGGTGCCTGGACATTGTGGGATTTTGAGGCACGTTTTGCTTGAGGCTTTGCACGCGGAAACGTTTTGGGATACCTGGCCGAGACCTCCAAAGGGCCTCCTGACCATGTTTTCAATCTCTTAGCCACAGTAACTGTATTTTATTTATTTATTTATTCATTTGCATGGGCAGCACCCGGAGTCGAACCCAGGTCTCTGGCATGGCAGGGGAGAACGCTGCCTGCTGAGCCACTGTGGCTCGCCCCACGATAACTCTATCTTGCTTTATTTTTTTTCACAGCACGCACGTAGGCTGAAAGTCGTGGCACCGCCCCTTAGTTCTTCAATATCAACATACATATTTTTTTTTCCTGCAGAAGTCTAGTTTTACTTCCACTCTCTGTTACTTTCCTCAGTGCTGATCCTCATAACTCTGGGCGTGCACCTAATTTGTTTGCAATCTCGAGATAAGGCCGTCTTAATTTCAGCAGGATCCTCGAGCCAGGGTGGCTGTGCAAACACCTCCCCCACCAACACACGGACATCTTGCCGCTGTTAGGAGCTCTCCAGATGCTTCTTGGGTCGCTTCGGGTGGTTTAGTGCACTACAGCTGTCCTCCACATCCACTTCCTGGTTTCTAAGGTGAGCATTCAGAATGGGGGTCCTTGGGGTGCCCTCCGCTGGGGCGAGCTGACTGCCGTGCTGGACCTTGCCATTCACGCTTGCCGCAGCGTCACCGTCTTTGCAAACACCTCTTGTGAGAGTAAGCATTCCCTGCAGGATGGCGTCCAGCTCTGTGCTGCTTTGTGTTTTCATCAATCACTGACAGCGGGATGAGAAAATGCTGTTTATATGAAGGGACGCTCTGTTCAGCAGCACCACAGCACTCCATATGCAGGATTTTCAGAGTCTGCAAACTGAACCTCCGTGGTTGGAGTTCTATTCTCCATCCGATGGCTGAGTTCGGAGGAGGGGCTGACATCTCATGGACTGCATGTTCCCAAGAGGGTCACACCCGTTGGCATCATCCATGTGTATTTCTCTTTACACGGAATCAGAGGATCTCAAAGAGAAGAATTACACGCTGAGGAGGAGATAACCACCACCTTCCTGCAATAGTTGTGGGTAGATTTCTTTGGTTGTCTAGTCGATGTCATTGGCTTTCTCATCACACTCAGATAAATAACGCAAAGTCATGACAAGTGGACGGGTAGCGGCCAGCTGCTCATAAAGGCCCCTGCAGGCTTGGAATGCCACGAAGACGGAAGTTGCCCGTCCAGACCCCTGGGATCCATGTAAAGGTGACCGGGCTCAAGAACCTGTGCTGGTTTAAAAATACTATGTACCCCAGAAAAGCCATGTTTTAATCCTGATTCAATCTTGTGGAGGCAGCTGTTTCTTTCAATCTTGATTCAATACTGTAGGTTGGAAACTCCGGTTAGATTATCTGCGCAGAGATGTGACACAGCCACTGTGGTGTGACCTTTGATTAGATGTGACTCACCCGTTCACAGTGGGTCTTGGTCAGTTCACTGGAATCCTTTAAAAGAGGAAACATTTTAAAGAGAGTCAGTGTGCTGGTTTGGAAGGATGTATGCCCCCTAGAAAAGCCATGTTTTAATCAAAATCCCATTTCGTAAAGGTAGAATAATCCCTGTTCAATACTGTATGTTTGAAACTGTAATCAGATCATCTCCCTGGAGATGTGATTTAATCAAGAGTGGTTGTTAAACTGGGTTAGGTGGAGGCATGTCTCCACTCATTTGGGTGGGTCTTGATTGGTTTACTGGAGTCCTATAAAAGAGAAAACTCTTTGGAGAATGGGAAATTCAGAGAGAGCAGAGAATGATGCAGCACCACAAAGCAGAGAGTCCAGGAGCCAGGGACCTTTGGAAATGAAGAAGGAAAACACCTCCCGGGAAGCTTCCTGAAACCAGAAGCCGGAAGAGAAAGCTAGCAGATGACGCCGTGTTCACCATGTGACCTTCCAGCTGAGAGAGGAGCCCTGATTGTGTTTGCCATGTGCCTTCTTACTTGAGAGAGATACCCTGAACTTCATTGGCCTTCTTGAACCAAGGTATCTTTCCCTGGATGCCTTTGATTGGACATTTCCATAGACTTGTTGTAATTGGGATATTTTCTTGGCCTTAGAACTGTAAACTAGCAACTTATTAAATTCCCCTTTTAAAAGCCATTCCGTTTCTGGTATATTGCATTCCAGCAGCTAGCAAACTAGAACGGTCAGAAACAACAAAAGCCTCAGGGCCGACAGAAACTTTAGAGCAGAGCTGACACAAATGCCGACACTTGGAGAGCAGAGAAACAGGTGTTAGGAGATGCTTGGAGCCCTGCACATATAGCCATGGGATGTGAAGCAAACCAGAACCTGGAGAGAGCCATGGGAGGCCAGTAAATGAAAGCCAGCCCCAGAGAAGCAAAGTGAGGAGCCCCCACAGGGACAGAGGCTGAAGGCAATGGAGCCCAGGAGCAAGGGACCAGCTGATGCCAGCCAGGTGCCTTCCCAGCTGACAGAGTGTTCCTGACCCATCGGCCTTCCTTGAATTGAGGTATCTTCCCTGGGATGCCTTAGTTTGGATGTTTCTATAGGCTTAGAACTGTAAACTTGTAACTTATTAAATTCCCCTTTTAAAAGTCATTCCATTTCTGGTATATCACATTCCAGCAGCTTCCAAACTAAAACAGAGCCTCTGCTGCCTCACCATCCTCAAGGAAATGTTTCTGTAAGTGGACATGTGTATTCCTGTTCTCAAGTATCGGTACACAGATGACAATCTTTTCCTACAGAATTGTCTTTATTTTTGTTTTTAACCCTGCAACAACAGTTTAATTCGCCTGCGTGAATCAGTCATATTTGACAAGTGCATGGAACCAGGGTTGAAGAAGCAAGATGAAAACTTAGGGGACATATGATTTGCAAATATTTTCTTCCATTCTATGTGCTGTTGTTTCACTATCCTGATGATACCTTTTATAGCGTGAACGTTTTTAATTTTGACAAAGTAATTTTGTTGCTTGTGCTTTTAGTGTCAGATCTAAGAAACTATCGCCTAACTCAAGATCACAGAGATTTACTCCTATGTTTTCTTCTAAGATTTTAAAAATAGTTTTAGTTTTGACATTTAGGTCTGTGATCCATTTTGAGTTTATTTTTCTGTATGGTCTGAGCTGGGGTTCAACTTCATTCTTTTGCCTGTGAATATCCGGTTGTACAAACACCTTTATTGAAAAGACTCTTGTTGAAAAGACTGTTTTCTCCTGTTGAGTTCTGTGGACACCCTTGTCAAAATCAATTGACCATAAATGTGGGGGTTTATTTCTGGATTCTTAGTTCTATTCCATTAACACATATTCTGACTCTATCTGTGCCAATACCTTATTTTCTTTATTTTTGAAGCTTTGTAATAAATTTTGAAATCAGCAGGTGTGAGTCCTCTGACTTCGTTCCTCTTTTTCAAGATTTTTTTTGGCTCTTCTGGGTTCCTTGCATTTCTGTATGAATTTAGGATCAGCTTGTCAGTTTCTGTAAAGAACCCAGCTGGGAGTTTGATAGGAATTTCATTGAATCTGTAGAACAATCTGATGAGTATTGGCATCTTAACAATAGCGAGTCTTCTCATTCGTGAACATGGGATACTTTTCTGTTTCTTTAGAAATTCTTTCTTTCAGTGATGTTTTGTGGGGTGTTTTTTTTTGTCTTTTTTAATTTTCTGATGTTTTGTAGTTTTCAGTGTGCAAGTCTTGTACTACTTTTTAAAAGTTTGTAGCTGAGTGTTTTATTCTTTTTCATACTATTGTAAGTATAATTTTCTTAATTTCATGTTCAGAATGTTCATTGCTAGTGTATAGAAATGCAATTAATTTTAATATATTGCTCTTGTATCCTGCAACCTTGTTGAATTTCTTTATTAGTTATAACAGTTTCTGAAGTGGGTTTCTTAGGATTTTCTATATGCAAAATCATGTCATCTGCAAAGAGAAATAGTTTTACTTTTTCCTTTTGAATCTTGATGACTTTTTTTTTTCTTACCTAATTGCACTCTGCCTAATAGCCTGATTGGTCAGGACTTCTAACACAGAGTTGAACAGAAGTGGCGAATGCAGACATCTTTGTCTTGTTCCTGATCTCATCATCATTTAAAATGATGTTATATATAGGTTTTTTCAACCTTTGTCAGGCCGAAGAAGCTCCTAGTTTGTGTGTTTTTGTCATGTAAGGGTGTTGAATTGTTTTGGTTGGCTAAAGCCGATGAAATACGATGTACCAGAAATGGATTGGCTTTTACAGTGAAGATTTATTAACGTACAAGTTTATAGTCCTCAGGCCATGAAAATGCCCAAATCTAGACATCGAAGGGTGATGTTTTCTCCTTGAAGACGGGTTACTGGCTAGCTTGGGCTCCTCTGTCACCAGGCAAGGCTCACGGCGATGTCTGCTGGTCCTTCTCTTACGGTGTTGTTGCTTTCAGCTTCTAGCTTCAGTGGCTTCCTCTTTCAGCTTCTCCAGGGCTGTTTTCTGTCTTTTACCCTCCAATGAGAGGATTAAGACCCACCTTGAATGAAGTGGTCACATCACAACTGAAATAACCTAATCAAAAGGCCTGTACCTAGAGGAACAGATTAACGAGCATGCCCGTTTCTGGGGTACACAGCCTCACACTACACGCTTCTCTTCTCCTGTTGAGGTGATTTATGGATTGTGTCCTTTTTTCTATTAAGGTGGTGTATTGCATTAATTGATTTTGAGATGACAAACTAACCTTACGTTCTTGGGATAAATCTCACTTGATCATGGTTTGTAATCCTTTTTTATAAGTTGCTGGGTTTAGTTTGCTAATATTATGTTGAGTAGTTTTGCATCTATATTCATAAGGAATGTTGGTCTGTAGTTTTCTTCTCTTGTGATGATTTTGTCTAGTTCTGGTGTCAGGGTAATATTTGCCTGATGGAATGAGTTGGGAAATGTGCTCTCCTCTTCTATTTTGTAGAAGAATTTGAAAAGGGTTGGTGTTACTTCTTCTTGGGTCTTTTGGTAGAACTCACCTGTGAAACCATATGGACCTTGGATTTTCTTTGTGAGAAGATTTTTAAATTACTCACTTTCTTTGTTATCATTTTATTCAGAGTTTCTGTTTCTTCTGGAGTCAGTTTCAGTAATTTGTGTCTTTCTAGGAATCTATTTCATGAAAGTTATCTAATTTGTTGGCATGCAGTAGCTTATAGTACCCCCTTATAGTCCTTTTCATTTCTGTGAGGTGGGTAATGATGTCTTTATTCTTGATTTTAGTAATCTTAGTGTTCTCTTTCTATTTTGGTCAGTCTAGCTAAAGGTTTGTCAACTTTATTGACCTTTCCAAAGAACCAACTTTTGGTTTTGTTGATTTTCTCTGCTGTTTTTTTGTTCTAATCTTTATTCCTCCTTTCCTTTTGTTTGCTCTGGGTTTCATTTGCTCTCCTTTTCCTAGTTTCTTAAGGTGGAAGTTCAGGTTATTGAATTGAGATTTTTCTTCTTTTCCATTATAGGCACTTATCAGTATAAATTTCCCCGTAAGCAATGCTTTACTACATGCCTTAGGTTTTGATGTGCTTTGTTTACATTTCCATTCATCTCAAAGTATTTTCTACTTCTCCTTGTAATGTCTTTTTTGATCCATTGGTAATTAAGAGTTATTTTTTCTTCAAATTTCCACTTATTTGTTAATTTTCTAGTTTTCCTTCTGTTATTGGCTTCTAATTTAATTTCATTGTAGCCGGAAAACATACTGTGTATGATTTTAAAAGTTTTGAATTTGTTTAGGCTTGTTTTGTGGGGCAGCGTATGCTCTGTCATGGAGGGGCTCCATGTGCCCTTGAGAAGACTGTGTCCTGGTGTGCGCTTGAGCTGGGGAGGCATTTGGACACAAAGGAGGGGAGGGAGGGGCCTCGGAGCAGGTGTGTTGTTGGGAAGAGCCCAGTCCCCCATGTTCTGGGAGAGAAAAGCACAGCTCAAAGCCTCCACGGCACCTCACCTCCCTGGAATTTCGCAGATCAAGAAGGAGTGTCTGGCTTGCAGAGGGGCAGCGGCTGTATTCGACATGTCCTACTTTGGGAAGTTCTACCTGGTGGGATTGGATGCGAGGAAGGCTGCCGATTGGCTCTTCTCTGCAGATGTCAGCAGATCCCCAGGTACGGAGCCTGGGGTGAGGCAAGCTGCTCCCACATTGTGGTGTCCGGCGGAGCTCCGTGGGCTCAGCCCCAGGCACTGAGTCCACTAGGTACCCTCTGGGCTCCTGCACACAGTGCTCTCCACTGGACCTGGCCTTGGGCCTCACCTCTTCCTCCCTCCCTCCCTCCTTCTCCCCTGCTCTCTCCCTTCCCTTTACACTTTGTTCCAGAAAGGATTCAAGGCAGCATGCCCTCAGTAAATATCTGCTAGAACTGGGGGGCCCTGCTATGTCCTCCCCAGAGATCCCCTCCACAGATGTGGTTTTCAGATGTAGCAAATAAAAATACAAGATGATCAGTTAAATTAAATTCCAGGTAAATAATGAATAATTTTTCGGTAAAATATGTCCCATGTAATATTTGGGATGTTTATGTCTTTTTCTTCACCCAGTCACCTTATCTTCCTAGTCCCGCTATCTAAAACCTCACGCATCCATGTAAGCCACACTCTCGGCCAGCACAGGTGTGCATCTTTCTTCTGCTCTTAGGCTCGACAGTGTATACCTGTATGCTGAACCACCGGGGGGGCACTGAAAGTGACCTGACCGTCAGCCGCCTGGCGCCTGGGCCCCCCATACCACCTCTGGCCCCTGCCTTTGAAGGTGAGAGGTGCTCCTGCTCTGCTGAAGGGATGGACGCTGTGAAGGGCTGCTCTGAAATGACCTGATGGTGCTGCTGGGATCAGGGCTGGGGAGATGAGAGGCCTTGCTTCGGGCTATGTACAGACTTTGTGCAGACGGTGAGGCTGGAGCACTGAGTACTCGGTGAGCATGTCTTTGAACCTGTCTGTACCACGCAGCGTTTCGCAGCATCAGCGGGCTCAGCTTGGCAGCCTGGAGGGAGCTAAGGAGATGGTCAGGCCTCTGGCTTGGAGAAGTCAGCTTCTTTCTAACACTAGCATCTGTGTTTGATTAGCTCTCTTGGTTCCCCATCTCGGGACTGGAAGGGTCCCTAAGAGATATCAAGCTTGGTGCCCATCTAGATTGCCCTCAGCAAGCCCTCTACTTCTGCTTGTGTGCCCCTAGTGATGGGGAGCTCAGTGCCAACCATTCTGTTTTTTCTTTTTACAGCCCTGTCCATTACCCTAAGCCAAAGCCTGCCTTTGGTTTGCTGCTCCCTGGGTGTCTCCCTTGGTTTGCACAGTACAATCCAATCTCTAGTCCTACAGCCCCTCTTCATTAGGGGAAGAAAGGAATCTATGAGTCACAGAGAGTGGGAAGCATTCTCTTTCTCCAGGAAGCAATCACCTTGGCGAGGCTGCATTGCAGAGTTCAAGGTGTTGGCTGGGCAGCTCTTGGTACTGCCACTAAACTGAGCCATCCGGGGAAACGGCCGCAATCAGCCAGAAGAGCTCAGTCCATTCAGAAAACTGGCCACTTCCAGGGCCTGGGTCTGATTCTGGGCAGCCACGGGCAGGGCGCAGGCCTCAGTCAGGACCCCATGGGGCTGAGCTCCAGCCTGGGCTGGGCAGGCGTTTGGGGGCCCCTGTCAGAGATCCCTGGGGCCCAGTTCTGGCCTGGGCACTGAGGGAAAGGTTGAGTGGGGCTCGGGGAGTGAGCTCGTTCGTTTGTTTATTCCCTCATCTGTGGCAGACCCAGAGTAGGTGGACATAGGATATGAACCAGGCTGGTGGGACCTCAGGGGCCCGCAGTTGACTGTAGGGCAAGACCGATGCAGAACAGACAATTAGGTCATAACCTGAGTGGCAAAGGTATGGGAAAGAACAGGGTATTATGGCAGGAAGCCATAGGGGGCAGCTGAGCCAGGACTGGAAGACTTCTTGGAAGAAGTGTTGTCTGGCCGAAGTTTTAAGGATGGGTAGAAGCTGCCAGCAGAAAGGTATGGAAGCAGGGGTCAGCAAGATGAGGTGGGCAGGGAAATCAGCAGGGTCCATTTTAAGAAGAGCCTTGTGGGAGCTCTTTTAGCCTCACCCCCAGGAGAAGGGGTGGCACAGTCCCCAGCACCCCCCTCCACCACTGTCCTAAGAGAACGAGTCTAGCTGGAGAGACAGAACAGAAAGACCCTAATGGGGATGCAGGATGCTGAAATTCTGACCCAGGCTCAGCCATGCCCCGGCTCTGCAGCTGGGCTGTCTGAGCCTCAGTTTCCCCATCTGTGAAATGGACACAAGTGGACCCACATTCCAGGGCTGTGGTGGGGAATTGAGCAAAGACCTGGAGTGCCAGCAGGGCTGGGAAGTAGCCTCCTTGAACCTCAGTTTTCCCACCTGGTGATTGGTGACCTTGCTAGGCTGTCCCCCCAGGGGACTTCGTCCCCTGGGAGCACCAAGAGATGCTCTGGATGTCCTTCCCGGGATTCCAGCAGCTGAGCGTTTGAGGAGGGGCCGAACATGCCTCCTCAGAGTCCAGGGGATAGCGGGGCCTGGAGACGAGGTGGCCGTTGCTTCGAGAGGCATTTTGCATGGGAGCCTGGTGGGGAGTTTCCTTGCATCGGACTTCTGGCCCTGTGAGTGTGAGACGGACGTGGAGGCGCCATTGGCTTGAGCCACGTCCATGGGCTGGGTTTGTGGAGTGACCTGCAGGTCCCGGGGACAGCTGAAAGTGGAGAAAATGGTGCATAGACTTCTTTTTTTTTTCAATTAAAAATATATATTTTTAGATTTCATATTATTTTTAGGTTTTAAAAACGACTGTTCTTGTTTTGAATACGCCTGTCATTTAAGTATACACCCATTTTATACATTTGCTCATTACACATGACTTCGGATCACAATGAAGTCAAAAGAATGTGGTGATTTACATTTGACCAAGGTTAGCAGTTGGCAACCTTAAGTGTAATTTTAAAATCTATTGATTTTTTTATAGCGCTGGAGGAATCCGTGCTGGTAGGAAACATTCTGATTGTACAGAAAAGCATAAAATGAGAAGTCCACGACCGGCCCATCCACTCCCCGAGCCCGGAGACAATGAGAGAGGCAATTGGGGGTGTCAGCCCTTGGTGGCTCTGTCCTTTGAGCTTCTGCCTCCTTTTACTCACGAGCTTCAAGAGCAGAAGGGAAAACTGTATTTTTCTGGGGGACATCCGGCTTCAAACCACCACAGAGAGGGGGGCAGGTCCCCAGCTCCCTTCTGCTTGGCCAGCCCGCCCCACCTCTGCCATCAGCTGCTTCTCTTGCCCTGGAGAAACTGCAGGGCCACCCACTGGTGTGTCAGTGGCTGCGCCTGTGATAGATGGTGTGTTGTCCTGCTGATGTTGGGGAGCGAGGCTGCCTCCCCACAGGCAGCTCCTGCCCTCCTACCCGCCCCACCAGCTGGGCTCCATGCTGGACCTGTCCGCCTCCATGCTCCAGGCTCTGCTGTTCTCTCCCTGCCCCCCAGATGGCCCAGGGCAGGACCCAGATAAGTGGCATCTGTGGGGCAGCCCCAGGAGATGGAGCGACAGGGACATGCGCACTGGCCACGGCTCCCGTCCGTCCCCACCTGCCATAAGCCAGCCTTAGGCAGTGCATCTTTGCATCCCCCGGGGTCCCTGCGAGGGTCCGGTGAGGACTCCAGGAGCTGAGGGGATGGCCTGTCTGGCCATCCTGTAACCTCTCTGCCCCTCAGTCTCCTCACCTGAACTGCGGGTGGTGAGGCAGGTATTGTGTGCGGAGGCCCTGAGGCCAGGGAAACTTGAGGTGGAATGAGGGCCGGTGAGGGCACTGAGGCTTCGGAGAGGAAAAGTGCAGTGACCACAACCACCTAGCACGGGGGGCTGAGGTGGACCCTGAGCCCTGACCCTAAAACCTGCTGTGATGTGATGCTCTTCGCCCGCTCGGGGTCAGGACCCCTTTGCAAGTGGGTGGAAGTCTTGGCTCCTCCCTGGAAAAGTGCTCCTCTAGCATAGGCAGATCTCAGGGGTCCCTCACCCCGAGCCCCCAGCAAAGGGACGTCTGCAGGGGGAGTTTGGGAATCCGGGTCCCTTGGGAGGGCCCTAGCTCTAGCGGGTGTCCCCTCCTTTCAAGGAGAGGCCCGCAGGCTTCCTCCAGGTCCCGTCCTTCTCTTCCAGGGGATGGCTACTACCTGGCCGTGGGCGGGGCAGTGGCCCAGCACAGCTGGTCCCACATCACCACGGTCCTGCAGGACAAGGGGCTCCGGTGCCAGCTCATCGACTGCTCTGAGGACCTCGGCATGATCAGCATCCAGGGGCCAGCCAGGTGAGCAGAAGCTGGGGAACCTCACGCAGGGGGCACCCGGGACCCAGCCCCTCCACCGGGGACCCCAGGCAGAGCCGTCCACTCACCCCAAAAGGGAAAAGCTGGAGACCCAGGAGTTGCCAGGCTGGATGGGTGATGTGCAAAGCCCTGGGAGGCAGGAAAGGCCTCACTGCGGGAGATGCACTGAAGTTGACAGTTGGTACCTGAGGTTGCTTGTGCGTGACGTCTGAGGGTCCTTAGGGACCTCTGGGGTAGTGACATGGTCTGGGAATTTCAGTATTCCATCCGAAAGGGGGCCGGCAGAGGCGCGTGTTGTCCCTGCTACCTGGGCTAGGACTGAAACCCTACCCTTCTGCCTAAACAGCTCAAGGATGCGATCCGCTGGCAGTCTCCCGTTTCACTTGCTTGTGCTGCAAATATTCTCTGAGCCACGCGCCCCACTCTGGGAAGCCGCCCTGGGACGGCCCCTGGGTGCTGACTTCTGTGTCGAGCCACAGTGGGTGGGGCTCTTAGGCTGAGGTGCCCTGAATGGGTCAGCCCTTGGGGAAGTCCCCTCTGGCTGTGGCTGGAGAAGGGCCGGAGGGGCACAGAAGGTGCCTGCGACTGGCCAAGCCCTTCACGGTGGCTACAACTGTGCTTATTTTTATTGATGAGGAGACAGAGGCACAGAGACATCGATGGCCTTGCCTGAGGTCACACAGCTGGTCCGTGCAGGGCCGGAGCCCCTTCATGGCTTTCCACGGGAGGGGATGTGGCCCCCCAGGACCCCCCACACCCCAAGTCGCCACCCTTCCTGTGGAGTGAAAGGCCCGTCACAGGGACGCGCCTGCTTACAGCCAGGGAAGGGAACCCTGAGTTCTGGGGGAGGCGGAGGTGGGGAGTCGGAGAGAAGGGATGCTGCTCACGGGGAGGGACGTGAAAGGGGAGGGTGGGTTCCCAAAGGAAGCTGGACACTGCACAGCAGGAGGGGTGCCCCCGACTAGAGGACCTCCAAGCCAAGCATTGTGAGAAACTGAGGCTGAGTTCTGTCTGCCTCGGACCCCCGCCTGCGAGTCCCTTTTCCTGGTGGCCTTGGAGTTGACCGAGTCCTGCACTGGCCCCTCTCCCCCGGGGTCTGCCTCCCCCCAACCCTCTGACAGCGAGCTTCTCCAGCTCAGGGGCGAAGTGAAGCTGTTGCCCAGGTGCCGGTGGACGCCCCGTCTGTGTTATTGGGCCGGCAGAGCCTGAGCTGGTCAAGTGCTTTACATTTGATTGTCTTCTGCCTAGTATTTTGCTGGAGGCCTCCCATGAAAACCAACTTTCTTTGGAGGTCAATTGGACAGAACCCTGAAGGAAATGAGGGATCCAGTCTGGGAGCTGGCTAGAGGGAAACCATTCCAGACTCAGGGACAGCCAAGGCAAAGGTCCTGGGGCAGCGAGGCCAGGGGGGTGTGGGGCGGCCAGAGATGAGCCCAGAGGGCAGTGGGTGAGGTCCTGGAGGCACTACACATGCGTGGCTTTTCTTCTCCGTGAGGCAGAAAACAAGACAGGGCAGGATGACTGGGCCCTAACAGCTCCCGCTGGTGCTGGGGCTGTGCTGGGGATAACGATGTAGGACTGGCCAGCCCAGGGACTGCAAGGGCTTGCAAAGGCAGGAAGAGACATCAGAGAGGGCAGAGTGCGGGGCCGGCCATGTTCAGAGGTGAGCAGGAGCAAGCCTGGGGAGCAGGAGAGGGAGTCTCTGAGGCTGGGGAGGCAGGATTTCAAGGAGGATGTGATCAGTGGCGTCCCACGTGGCCGATGGGTCAGGTGGGACGAGGGCTGAGCTCCGGCCATTGGGACTGGCACCTGGGAGATTCCTGGTGGGCATGGTGGTGGTCGTTTCGGGAGGAAAGAGGGTGGGAGTGTCTTGAGAGAGGAGGCAAAAGGGCAGAGCGGAGTGTAGGCAGCAGCTGCGGGCTTTCTCATGAAGGGAAAGGAGATGGCCTTGAGGTTTGGTGAAATGACGATGGCACATACCAACAAGCTCCTGGCTCGGGGGGGTGCTCGGTTCTGGGGGTGAGCCCAGCACCCACGTTTCAGGGGCACACGGAGGAGGCTCCGGCGTCATTGCACGGCTGCCCGGGAGAAGCGGTAGGGGGCCCTTTTGGCGTGGGGTGGGGGCGTCCCGAGTCATGCGGGCAGGGGAGGGAGGAGGTGGCAGCCCGAGGGACAGGGGCAGACAGACAGATCAAGACGCAGGCCTCGGGGGATGCCAGCCTCCTCTGCCTCATTAAAAGCTGCTCCAGGCAGGCGGCAAGATGACACCTTCCTCCTGGAACTTAAAACTTTGTCCTCCAGAGTGCCCTCTCTCTTTCAAAAACAACTCGGCTTCTGGATGCATAACAGTGTCACTGCCGCAGCCGACAGCCACCCTTGGCTGAGCTGCTGAGTGGGAAGCCTGTGGCACAATACCAGTTCCGACAGAATCTTCTAGAAGTGTTCTGGCGCCCCGTGGCCCAATGCAAAAGCTTCCAGCCCCGCGTGGTGCAGCCACGGGGCAGAACCCTTTATTTTACTGAGTTTTCATGAACATAAATGTCAGCAGCCCCCCGCAGCTGGGCGGGCAGGAGTGACTGCTCCTGGCTATAACCCCGAGGTGGGCCCAGGGTCTCCTTGGCGCCTCCTTGCGGCACCTCCATGCGGTGGCGTCACTGTCCCCGGTCAGCAGCCACCTGGGTGGGGAGCAGGGACCTGACCTGAACCCAAGTCTTGTCTGGGAGACCCGTTCCTCCAGCGCCACCTGCTGCTTCCAGAGGGGAGAGCAGCCTCTGCCAGTCCCGCCCGTGCTGCGTGAGACCCGTGTGCCTGGCCCAGCCTTGCCCGCCTCCCCGGAGCTGCCCCTTCAAAGGCTTAGCACCAGGTGGCAGCTCTGGGGAGGGAGTTGGGGAGACCTGCAAGCAGCCCTGGCTTCAGCCCTTCTGTGCCGGCCGCCCCTCTGGAGGTCCTCCTGGAATGGTTCTCCGAGGGCCGGCCCCCTGTGAGTGTCGGGTAAGGAACCAGGTGGACTGCATCCCAGCTCAGCGCCGCAGGCCAGCCTGGAGGTGGGGATTGGGCAGCAAGAGCTCTGCGGGTGGGCGTGGAGCAGCCACCCACCCAGGGGCAGCCACTGCCCAGGAGCAGCCACCTGCTGAGCCCTGCTGACCAGGCTGTTCTCAGGCCCCCTCGTTTCCCGCGTGCCCGTCCTGTGTCAGGCACTCCGGAACAGGGGCCCTGCAGGCACGCAGCTTGGGTTTAGCGGGAAGCACAGACCCCCAGTGTGAGAGGCGCCCTGATGGGAGTCATGTCCAGGCTATCAGGGAAGGCTTCCTGGAGGAAGTGACGGACAGCTGAACCAAGACCTGAAGCGTGCCGGAGAGTTAGACAGGGGCAGGGAGACCGACAGGAGCGTAGAGGGGTGAGGGGACTGTAAGAGGGCAGGGCGCCAGGAGGTGAGGGTTTCCGTGGAGACAGCAGCTGTGCCCCCATGAGCTCTGTGGCATGGCAGGCTCTGGTGCCCCGCTGGGTGGGAGCGGAGGAGAGGGAGGGCAGAGTGTGGCAGAGGAGCACCGCCTGCCGGGGCTGGGGGTCGCCGGTCGACGCCAACCCCCTGAACTTCAGACGAGCTGCCTTAGTCTTCTGTGCAGGACGGAGGCCGCAGGGCCGGCCCCCTGGTGCAGGGCCATGGTGATCCGGGAGGGCTTGAGGAGTTGGGCTGGGGTCGGCACTCCTCGGCCAGCCGCTCTGCTCCTCTCAGTCTGTGGGGTTCAGGGGTGCTGGAAGGCTCTGCAGCTCCTGGGCCTCAGCCCTTCCATTTGAGAAACGAAGGGTGGGGAGAGGCCATCTGCATGTCGGGGTCCCCGCGGAGGCTGAGCCCCGGGCTCTGCTGGAGCCCCTGAAGGGAGGCCCACCCCCCGACCCCCTGTGCTTCAGAGTTCGCATACCTGGGTGGTTCCCACGAGTCGCTGCTTAGGCTGGTCTGCCCCCGAGGCCCAGGACTGCTGCCCCAGCCCCTTCTCGTCCAGTGCCGACCCCCGGGGGGTGCTGGGTCCGCGCGTGCTGTCCGACTGCCCGACGCCCTGCTCTCGTCCACAGCCGGGCCATTCTCCAGGAGGTGCTGGACGCAGACCTGAGCAATGAGGCCTTCCCCTTCTCCACCCACAAGCTGGTACGAGCCGCCGGCCACCTGGTAGGTACCCACAGCCCCTTCCCCCCGAGCCCGGAGTGCGCTCTGGACCCCTGGCTGCCCTGCACAGGGCCCATTGCCTGTCTGTGACGTGGGGGGCAGTGAGAAGGAGGCGGTCTGGCCTCACGAGCTGTTGGAATCTCGGGGGTCCTGTGGGCCACACCCCAGCACCGCCACCACGCCTCACCCCGAGCCGAGAAGCCTGTCCTTGTTGAGCTCTGCGGGGAAGTGGCCCCGGCCTGGCTGCTGCACCCCTGCCTTTGGTGCCCCCTTCCTCAAAGAAAGGCTGGCAGGTCACTTCCTCTGCTTGCCTGGAAACGACAAGAGTGTGGACAGCTGGGTGATTATACTTGTCCGGTTGGTCTCAGAGGCCCCCGAGACGTCCATTTGTAGCAGCCTGCCAGCCTCTGCCCACCTGGGCACTGCAGAGTATGCAGAAGGAGGGGGGCACTTCAGTGGGAGCATGGCTAGATCTCCACGGAGGTCCCCCTACCCCCAGCTCCAGAAAGTTCTGGTCCCAGGAGCCAAAGCCCGTCTCATTTGAGGGTGAGAACAAGGCCAGGACCTGAGACCCTGGGGCTGGGGTCCTGGCTCCAGCTCTGGACCAGCGTATGCCTTTCCTGGGTATCACTCTCCTTGTTGGAAAATCAGCTTCAGGGCTCTGCTCTACCTCTCAGGGCCGAGGTGAGGAGCGGAAGGTTCTGCGCAGCGTCCGTGCGCCAGGCGTTCTCCAAGCACCCTGCACGCGCAGGCGTTCCTAGTCAGCTGTCGCCACAGCGGGCGGTTCTGGAAGACCAGCAGCACTGCTGACATTTTGGACCACGTACTTCTTGGGGTGTGTGTGCTGTGTTCTGTGTGCAGTGGCTGGTCAGCAGCATCCTTGGTCTCCACCTGCCAGATGCCAGGAGCTGCCCCCACGCCCACCCCAAGTTGTGACGCTTGCAGATGCTTCCGGGCATTGCACATGCAATGTGCAGTGGGGACCCCTGGCCTCCCGTCAGCCCTGTTGATCAGCAGATGCGTGGGCCACAGCCGGCACACTAGTGATCAGGCACTTGCCTCCAGCAGCTCATGATGTAGGAAACGTTACCCCATAGGGTGGATGGGTAAAGCGGGGTTCAGACGGGTTGGGGGGCCCACCCAGGGCCACCCGGCTAAGGAATGCAGGAGACACACACACGTGTGAGTGAAAACAGCGTGGTCGTGGGGAGGGACAGGTGGCAGGCAGCTGGCTTTGGGGTGCGCCTTCCCCATCTGTACTTCTTACATGTTCATTTGGGGGTTGCAGCGTGGGGAGAAGGGCCGAGGAATGTCGGAGGGGGGTGTGGCACCCTCAGCCTACAGAGGGGTTAGACGTCTGGGGCCCACCCCAGGTCCCATCAGGAAATAAACAGCGTGGCACTGACAGTTGGCACATGAGGCTGCTGGAGAAAAGTTGAGATAAGGGCGGATCTGCAGAGCTCTGGAGCACCAGCCGGTTTTTACTCCTGCTGTCCCTCTCCGGAGGCTGCCTTTGGGGGCAGGAAGCTGGGTGGTCTCTGTCTAGCCTGCTTCCTGCTTCCTGGGTACAAAGCTGGTTGCTCGGACCAGAGAGGGTGGGCGCTCCGGGAGTGCAGCACAGCTCCACCCTTGGGTCACGGCAGCAGCATGGCTGCCCCCTACCCAGCCCAGCTTGCCTCAGCCCCTAGTGGGGTCCTGCCGTGTCCGCATCTGGGCTGTGACTTGCGGACGCTGGAGGCTGAGCTGCGTGTGGTTGGGGTGTTTGTGCGGGAGAGAAGCCCCCTGCTTCCGCCCAGCAGTGCCATGGCCAACAAGGCAGCTGGGGTGTGTTCTTGGACAGGTGGGCTCCCCTGCAGCCCTACTCCCAGGCTGGCCACACCACAGCCTCACCTGCTGGACCCCGGGAACAGGGCCAGTCCTGGGAGCAGGCAGACCCAGAGGCCAGGCTTCCAGCCTGAATGTCTCCAGGGTCACGGCCAGGCCGAGCCCAGGGTGGGGTGCCCAGGGGGTGAGGGATGTACAGGCAGCTACTCCTTCCCCCAGACTCTGCTGTCTTGTTGGTAAGAAAAAAAAATACCCCCCCCACCAAAAAAACCCCTGTATTTATTGCCTGAAAAAAGAATGCTTCCTACTTTGTTTGCAATCCTAACGGTGCTGTAGAACTTGGGAGCTCCAGGCCGGGGGGGCACACAGGCCTGGGGGCTGGTCCAGCCTCCCCTCCCACTTGGATATGACCCTTGACCTCCTGGGGCCTTTGCTTGCTTGACCGGGGATGGCCGGGTGGTTACACAGATCCCCTGAGCTGTGGGCACAAAGCTCGCCTGGAGCAGTGTCCGGCTAGAGAGGCGACAGATGCGATTATTTCGTTGCAGAATCATTGGAAAATTGATAAAATATGCACCAGTGAAGATCCTGCCTCGTTTCGTCCCCGAGAAGGCGAGTGCTTTCTCCCACCCCCGTCTGTGGTCACGTCAGTCGGGCCCTGCAGGGTGTCAGGGCTTCCTACGGAAGTTTCCTGGCCGTGTTGCCACTGGCCTTTAAGCCGCCTCCGAGGACCCACTGTAGTGGCCGGGCGGCCTCCCTTGGCCGTTTCTTCCCTCTAGAAATAACCCCATGCAGAGCCCAGGCGTGGACCGTTCTGGGACGCTCTGATCGGTCCTCGGGCCCGTCTGCCGAGTTGGAGGGAGACTTGCCTTCCGGCTCGTCCCGCAGTGCGTTTCTGTCCGCCGTGTGGTGTCTCCTGTGCCCCTGCCCTGGGCCCAGCGGCGTGCAAGGCCTCCTGTGGGGGTGAGGCAGGGTGCCTGAGCTGTGGGGGTGGGAGGGTGTGGACACGGCCGACGGCAGAGAATAAGCCTCGGGGACGCGCGGAGCGATGCGCGGTTCTGGGGAGCCGAGGCCAAGGGTTCTCGGTGGGGCACGGGACTGGATTCTGGGCTCCCTCCCAGCCACCTGCCACACTAGAATCGTTGTCCCAGAGGCCAGACCTTTCAGAACTGACAGCACCGTGCCCACGTCTGGTCTGTGTGGTGATTACAGGTGCGCCTGCCGGCTCCGTCAGCTCAGGACGCCCATTTGGAATTCCAGCTCTGTCCCCGGTGCCCCCTCCCACCCTGCCCTCTGCCCCCTGCCTCACCTGGCTCCAGAACGAATCCCACCCATGCCTGTTGGCTGGGAGCCATGAGGCCAGCGGGGATTCCTGGAGGGAAGACACAGCCCCTGCCTTCGGGGACCTCATCCCCTCGCTGGGGTTGGGGTGCAAGCAGCAGCCCCAGCCCAGGTTGCTTTGGAGAGAACTCGGGGAGCCTCTGTCCTATGACGGCCCCGAGTGAGGGTGATGAGCAAGCTGGGGGCTTCCAGCAGCTGCCTCTTGCTCCTGCTCAGCTTCCACCGGCATTCCGCCCCTTCCCCGGGGGAACCCCCGGCCAGCTGCCTCCCATCGCCCAGACAGGACCTGGGGAGCAGGTGTCCCCCAAGAAGCGAGGGAAGGCTTCTCCCTCCCCACAGCTTTGCGGGGTCTTGGCCCATTGCTGCCCCAGAACAGGGCCCAGGGAGGCGGCCAGCGCTCGGGGCCCAAGGGACACTGCCACACGCCTTAGGAAGCCTGGAAGATTCCAGAACATGCAGGTTTGATGCTCCCAAGGCCGAAGTGCTTGGCCTTGCCGTGTCGTCGGCTCGCTGGTGTCCTTGGACATCATGGGGTCTGTGGGTGGGCAGGACGGCGGGGCAAGGGGAGGCAACTTGCTGTCTTTGCTTCTGAATCCGTGTCCCCGGTGACAGAGCCGTACTTGGAAGTGCAGCCCATGCTCCCTCCTCGCCCAGCTCCTCTCCCTGCTCCGGGGGACAGCGTGGTGGCAGCAGTGCCCTCACGTCCCTCTCCCTGCTCCGGGGGACAGCGTGGCGGCAGCAGTGCCCTCGCGTCCCTCTCCCTGCTCCGGGGGACAGCGTGGTGGCAGCAGTGCCCTCGCGTCCCTCTCCCTGCTCCGGGGGACAGCGTGGCGGCAGCAGTGCCCTCGCGTCCCTGTGCCTGCTCCGGGGGACAGCGTGGCGGCAGCAGTGCCCTCGCGTCCCTCTCCCTGCTCCAGGGGACAGCGTGGTGGCAGCAGTGCCCTCGCGTCCCTGTGCCTGCTCCGGGGGACAGCGTGGCGGCAGCAGTGCCCTCGCGTCCCTGTACCTGCTCTGGGACCATGCCAGGAGGACCCTGTCTCAACCCCAGGGGGTCTTGGGGTCTCTGTGCATCGAGAGGCCCCGGCCCGTGAGAAAAGGGGTCTGGGAATTGAGGAGGTGGGTATGGCTGGGCTTGGGGTAAAATGTAGCCAGAATCTTGCCCTCAGCTTTGGTTTCTTGGTATCACTTGTACAGTTTCTGCTGACCAGGATGGCGGCCCCTCTAAGTGGCCAAGGTCTGGACACGAGTTTCTCTCCATTCCTTGGCCAGAGAGGTGGGTGTGGAATCCAGCCGCTGTCCCAGCTCCAGGCTGCAGGGTTGCAGGGGCTGGTCCTGCCCCCTGAGCCTCACAAGTGTGTGCAGAGGAAGGGGCTGTGTGAGCCTCAGAACCCAAGAGATCTCAGGTTGCTGCCAGGCCTGGCCTCTGCTCCTTATATACCACCCTTTAAGGGACTGCTTGTCTGGGCCTCAGTTTCCCCAACAGTTGCACAAAGGTTAGATAATGTCTCAAATCCTTTCTGGGCTGTCCCATGAGTCTGTCCAGACAGCGTGAATTCTCTCTGATTCCAAAGAGAATTTCGTGTTCTCCTAAATAATATCTGAAGCTGACTTAAAAATGTGCTGATGATATATCCCCCAGCCAATGTGAAGAAATGCTGGGCCAGAGTGTAGGAGCTGGCCAAGTGTTCCTGGGAAATAAATTGGACTCCAACCCACTGGATGCTAGAGAGGAATGCATTAGACTTTGTAATCAGAAAAGCCTCCTGGTCAAAAGGAGAAGCAGGAACTGATGAGGACGTTGGGGGCGCGACCCTACTGGGCATAATCCACCCTCACGACAAAAACCAGTTGCTCAGACATTCCCAGCTCAGTGTTGTTGTTTCCCAAGAATTCTCCAAAATGTTTGGCTCCATCCAGGCTTGCATGACTAGATTCCCGGAGGACGAAGAGAGCAGTGGGAGAAGTTATTGTCCACTGGCAGCCAAGTGGCCAGCTGTCCTGGCTTCCTAAATGCTGGCCTCCCAGTGTGTCCAGCCCTTCAGTGGGGGAGGCACATGGCATTCATGGTGCCTCATTGAAGACAGGTTCTCCCCTAGGAAGCAGCATCAGGCTGGAAGCCCTGCAGGGATGGGGCAATTTTCTGGAAATTAATTTTAGGTCAAAAGGAAATGGAATTTTTCTTCCTGACAGTGTGGAGGCCTAGCTCTGGCACAGTGAAAATTTGATGCGCTCACGATGGAAGATTTTTCCCGCCCCACACACATATAATCAGTGACGTGCCCATTGGCTCTGAAGCTGGAGGCCGATATGTTCTTGGAGCGTGCTTTTGCCACTTGAGTCTCAGCGGCCACTGACATTGTCACTTGGCATGATTTTTGCAAATTCGTCCTGGGCCTTAGAGAGTGCCAGAAGGCCATGGACAGGTTCCATAGATGCAGCCAAGGAAGACCTGGGTGACCAGACGCTGTGGCGTGTGTCCCCAGCCATGATCTGAGGGGTCCAGTGGAGGAGACAGCGCAGTCTTCCTGCAAGGAAAGTGTACGGCGTGGCTGGGATGAGGTGGGGGATCTGAGAGGCCCTGGGGGTGTGCTTTCGAGGCAGTGACTCCAGAAGCTCTCCCAGGGCCACAATGCATCCCTTCTCTCCTGGGTGCTGCCTGGGGAACCAGTCCAGGGAAGGCTGGTGGTCCCAACACCACAGACCCTGCCATTGTCTGCAGAGGGCTGGGTGGGTACAGATGGGTGTTTTTCTGGGGATGACCCATAGCTTTTATCAGCTTCTTGAAATCTGAGACTTTGGGGATGGCTGGATGGGGAAGGTGAGCTTCTGCTGAGGAGTGTCTGGACGATGCCCCTGGGGAGGCCTCTACCTGAGATTGGGGTTGGACAAGACCTAGAGAGAGTTCAGGTCCTCAGAGAGGCTCAAGTTTGCCAACTGAGATTTGAGCATCAATATTATCTTTATTTTTACTTTTGGAAAATTGGTTTCCCATCACTATCCTGCCGTCATCATCACTCCCACCACATCACTCCCATCCCCATCACCATCATCACCATTACCATCACCAACAGCATCACCATCACCACCATCACCATCAGTATTATGCCATTACCACAATTACTGTCACCATCATCCCATCTCCACCATTGTCACCAACATCACCACCACCACTGTCACCACCACCACCACCACCAGCACCATCATCATCATTCCATCACCACCACCATCACCACCACCATCACCATCACCACCACCACCACCACCACCACCACCACCACCACCACCACCACCACCACCACCAGCACCATCATCATCATTCCATCACCACCACCACCATCACCACCATCATCCCATCACCATCACTGCCACCAACACCATCATCACCACCATCACCACCACCACCACCACCACCACCACCAGCACCATCATCATCATTCCATCACCACCACCACCATCACCACCATCATCCCATCACCATCACTGCCACCAACACCATCATCACCACCATCACCACCACCACCACCACCACCACCACCAGCACCATCATCATCATTCCATCACCACCACCACCATCATCCCATCACCATCACTGCCGCCAGCACTATCACCACCACCACCACCAGCACCAACACCAACACCAACACCAAACCACCACCACCACCACCAACACCAACACCAGCACCACCACCGCCAACACCACCACCACCACCAGCACCATCACTACCATCACCACCACCCCGTCATCACTACAACCATCACCACCACCATCAACCCATCACCACCACCATCACCACCAATATCACAACCGCCATCACGTCTCTGCTAACATCCCTACACTCCACCATCATCACTATGTGTGACTCCCATGGCAGATGGGAGAGCGTGAACACTTCCCCCTGTGGAATATTCTTAGAATCAAGGGTGTCTTGGGGGTGTCCAGAGGATTATAAAAATGGAGATTTACTGAAACCCCCCCTCCTGAGGGTTGAGACTTCCAAGCCCCTGTTAAAGGCTGTCCGTGCTCTGATCCAAGCCCATCCCCCCACCTCTGGGGCCCTGGGGGTTCTCACTTATTTAAGGGTGACTTGGTTTGTGTAGCAAGGTTGTTGCACAACCAACTGCCCTGGAGACTTATAGATGACCATGAGCTAATGTGATCCGAAAGGCTGGGCAGGTGGCAGCATCTGTGGGCACATCTGCATGAGCCCTTCTGCAATGCTTACCCAGAAGGTGCACCCCTGTGCTTGCTCTGAGTGACACATGTGCCAGGAGTAGCCCTTGGGAGCACCTTGCCTCCCCTTCCTTGGGTGCCAGCATGGCCTGTGGGCCACAGCCGGGGGTGGTGAGCCAGCACCTCCCTGGACTCAGAGTTCCCTGTCTGGGGACAGCGAGTTTCCAAGGGCTGGCAGCTGACCAGATATGCACACAGAGCTGGTTGGAGGTTCTGTGGTGTGCCGAGCACGAGCCAAACCCAGCATCCACATTTTACTGGAATCTGGGAGGGAGTATCTTGCAGTGTGAGGAGCCCAGGCTGTAGAATGGGGAAAACTTGGGAACAAACCTTGCTCCGGGCTCCATCACTTCTGAGCTGTGAAGCCTGGTCAGCGTGAGCTCAGAGCGGCTTGTACCAGCTGGCCGGAGCTGGTGGTGCTTCTATCAAAGTCACAATTAAAATTGGAAGTGGTTTGTGGCGGGAGTTTTACATTGCGGAATTTGCAAAATGCCACCAAACCACTCCTCCCGGATCCCCAAGAGTCATGCCTTGGATGAGGACTCAATCTCCCAGAGCTGCAGTTTCCTCCCCTAGAAGTCGGGGTGCAGGTGGCACCGCCTTGCGAATAGCCGGTGCTCTGCCTGGGTCCTTCTGTGGGCCATTGGTTAAACGCCCCCATGAGCCCTGTGAAGGAAGTGCCACCATCATCCTGGTTCTGAGGAAGAGGACAATGGGACCCGGAGGGGGGACAGTTACCACAGGCACCCAGGGACCCAGAAGCAAACCTGGTAGACTTGGGGCACCCACGCCGTGCTGTCTCAGTACCGCGGTGCCTGCTCCTGGGCCCAGGAGGCAGCGTCTTCGGTGCCTGGGCTTGCTGCATCCCTCCAGCCAGGGGAGGGAACTTGTGTGGGTTCGAGCAGCCGTGGCCTGGACCCGCCGCACTCTCAGTCCTTGGAGCCTTCCGGGTGACGCGGTTCTGACCTTGCCCTCATGGGGCAGATATGCCTCAAGCCTGCTGGCCATAGTGACCAAGGCTGAGGGAGGTGGAGGCGCTGTGTCCTGTAGCTCCGGGAGTGGGCAGGACTCAGATGTCTGAGGGAGGGAGGCCTGAGATGCCCCACGGAACTCTGTCTAGGGCCGGGCAGTTCCTGGGAAAGGGGTCCAAGACCCCAAGTCCTCCAAAGGGAGGAGACTTTTGGGTCAGTTCTGAACGGGAAAAGAACTGGGGTGATTGAAGGATGCTCACGTGGGTGTGTGCGACTTGACAGGCCTAATCCCCTTCCTACCCGACCTTTCCATCATCACCCCACCCTGGGGTCCTCCGTCACCCCATTCTATGGTCAAGGAATCTGAGTCTTAGGGAAGTCGCAGCAGGCCAGGGCCTCTCGCTGGCTACAAGCAGCCTGGCTGGGAACAATACCAGCTGTTGGAAAGGGTCTTACACCCCCAAAGCCATCCTGACCCCCAAATCCTCACCGCCAGACTGGAGCCAAGCAGGCGTGAGAGCCTCAGCTCCCAGCGGGGTCCAAATCGAGCAGACCACAGCACAGAAGTTCCCTGTACCAGCCCTTTATTTGCAGAGCTGAATTTGTCTGCTGCTTACAGCATGCAGAGTGCCAAGGAGGCTGGGCATGGGATCCAGTTCTGCTGGGTCTCTCAGCTTCCTCTTTAGCTCCGCTTGTGTTGAGCTGGAGGCTGAAGCATCCTTTTCTCAAGGGCTCAGCCTTGGCCCATGGACTCCCCACCACCCCCCGCCATCGCAGCCAGTCACTCTCTTGACCTTATCTTCGTCCTCACTCACAGGGCAACCACCACCCCTGGTCCGGGTCTGCACTCTCTGTTCCCTTCTCTTGTGAAGTTCGTCCTTGATGAGTTCTTTCCACAAAGTTCGGTGGGTTCTGAGAGATCAACTCTGTCTTTTTCTGAAAAAATCATCATTGTACCTGCTCTTAAAAGATCTGGCTTCTAGGTCATTGGTTAGTTGCCCTTACTCTGTACCTTCTTAGATACTTTTCTGCAGCTGGGTAGCGTCTCTTGTGGCCAGGGAGATGTCTGAAGTCCATCCAAGTTGCATTCTTGGCCGGTCACCAGCCTTCTTCCCACCTTATTTTTATGAACCCTCCTGCCCTCTTTGGAAGTTCTGGAGTCACCCCAAAGTTTTCTAGGCAGGGATTTATTTTTATTTCTCCTGCTTGGTGCTCATTGTGCTTCTGCAGTCTGAAGGCTCATGCCTGACTGATCCCCTTCAATTCTGGAAAATTCTTTGCCATTATTTTTCAAAATATTGCCCTCTCCCACCCTCTCTGACACCTCTTTCTCAGGGCCCTGATGCACACACACGAAGTGCAGCTCTCCCCAGCCTCCTCAGCCTCCTTGTCCTCAACCTTCCCTCGTGTACCTTCCACCTCTGCCACCTGGTCCTGGGTTCCAGGACACAGAGAACGGGCCTTGTGCAAATCACCAGTTCCCTGGGGCCTTGCTTTCCCTTCCACCGCATAAAGGGTTTTAAAGAAACCCTCCCATGACTCTGGGCTCCCTCACCGGCTGCTGGTTGCAAGGGGGATTTTTCCTCTGGTATGGGGCTTTTGCTTGAGTCACCATTTACTGAGTGTGACCCGTGGCAGGCACCATGCTGTTCCTGAACCTGATGCCCCCAGCACTGTCCTCGTCCTGTTTAGCAGATGTGGTCCTGTGGCCGAGAGACTGGCCCCCGGGGGTGGCTGGGAGGAGCGGCGCTGCTTGTCCCATCCGCTTCTGGCTGACTCAGAACCGAAATCCCCTCATTCTTGGCCTTTTCAGAGCAGCTTGGAGGCCTTTCCTTTTGTTATGTATCCCCATTTGGAAGGGTGAAGACCTCCCAGCTCCACCCCACTGGTGGAGAAAAGTGCAAAATGCCTTGAGATTCGGTGTGGCTGTCAACTGAGGTGCATGAGGGAATTCTCCAAATTCCACCTTCTCTCCCACTGCACTTTGCTAGGTCTGCTCCCCACTGTGCCCCATGCACAGACCAGCACACAGTAGGTCTGTGCATGGGGTGCAGTGGGGAGCAGACCTGCCACCTCTGCCCCTCCACACTGCGCGCCCCTCCACACGCACCCACCCCGAGCACCCACGCCAACCCCTCTGATGCCAGGGAAGGACGCTCATCTGAGCATGAACCAGCAACAGTGGGGCTGTTCGTAGGTGAGCTTTAAAATTTGTTTTTCCCATTTCAAAATGATGTTGGCTCTGTGCCCCAAGCTCCTCCGAAGGTGGCCTAAAATTAGAGCCCCATTGACAAGGCGGTCTGCGTCAGGGCCTCAGGCTTGCACGGGGAGCCAGGGAAATGTCAGCAGGACGTTTGCTGTGTCAGTTTTGAGGTTTTTGTTGAGAGACCCGGGCACCTGGCAACTCGGAGAAAATTTGTGCTGCTCCAGTGGCTTTTCAACTGCAACTCCTCAGCCACCACGCGATTCGGTGTCAGAGTTATCGGGAGAGGTCCCGGGCTCGGGGAGCAGCTGCGAGCTCTTCCCATGCAGGCGTTCTCCTGGTGGGTGTTCACCGGGCTGGCTTTTCAGTGCAGAGAAGCCGTGGGACCGGCTCCCCCTGGGCAGAGCTGGGGCTCCCCTGGGCTCATGGCAGCCTCGGTTTAAGGCAGGGCATGCTGGGGGGCCTCTGATGGGTGGGCCTGGTGCCCAGGCGTGTCCCCAACAGAACTGGGGTCCCCATCACAACAGTGTGTACTCGGGCTGGGGGCAGGAGCTCTCGGAGTTTCCGTTTTTGCATCATTGGGGGGCGGGAGGATATTTATCATGGTCCCACACCCTGGGGCTGGAAAGGGGGTCAGTGGGGTGGTCATCTCGGTTTACCAGGGCTGTGGTGGCAAACGCCAGCTTGTTGCCTTAGCTCACATGGCTCGTGGTTTGAGAGGCGAGAGGCCCAAGGTCAGCTGGCAGCAGGGCTGGCTGCATTCTCGTGATGGCTGTCCCCCTCTCCGGCTGCTTCTGATCCACTGCTGTGTCTGAATTTCCTCTCCTTGCAAGGCCTCCTGTCTCGTGGGTTTGGATCCATCCTCGTTCCATTTGGCTCACCTTAACTAATGATAAGCATCTTCGAAAGGTCCCGTGTACAAGCACGTGCAGACCCTGGAGATGCAGCATGGGTTCAGAATGCGCCTTCCATGGGGGATGCAGTCTAATCCCCAAAAGTAGTGTAGAGGTGGGTGCTTCTCTCCTTGGGTCCAGGGCCCTGGTCCTTTTCCTGGCCCCATGCCCCCAGCCCCTGCCTCCCGGCTCTCAGGGCTCTCAGGGCAGAGGCTGCCGCCCAGGCCTTCTCAGCCCTGCCCTGTGGGCACCTCTCCCCCACAGTGCCCCCCTGCCCCATGCCCCAGCGCTACACCTTTGCCCTGCTCATCTTTTCATAGGAATGGCCTGGTCTGTCATGGCTCCTTCCAGCCCAGGCCTGGCCCTCCCAGCAGGGACCCCCTTTGCAGGCCCTCAGCCCCCCACCCCTAGGGTGGTGTTGGCCTGGAGCTGGCCCGAGTTCCTGAGACTAAAGCGCCTGGGGCAGAGGCTGTGCCCAGCACCCACATGAGGGTGTTCAGCCACCCTCCCCTCGGCATCTCTGTCCCTCCACGCTCCCAGGAGGATGCACGGGCAGGGCTTCCCATCAGCTCCCCCTTGGTGCACCTCAAAAGCTCCTGGAAACATAAAGCCAGGGTCTCAGGACCCCGTTTTCTAGACAGGGAGGTTGAAGTGTGCCAAGGCTCCTGAAGGGGCTGAGAGGTGTCCCCCAAAAGATGTGTCCATGTCTTATGCCCCCGCAGCTGTGGACTGGACCTGATTTGGAGAAAGGGTCTTTGCAGATATGACTCATTTAAGGCTCTGGAGATGAGATCGTTTTGGATTCAGGAGGCACCCTAAACCCAGTGACTGGTGTCATAAGAAGAAGGACAGACATGCAGAGACACCTGGGAGAGGTGGCCGAGGTTGGGGTGTGTGTGTAGCCACAGCCTGGTAAGAGCTGGGGTGCCCCAGAAACCAGGAGAGGGGCGGGAAGGACCCTCCCCTAGAGCTTCTGAGGGGTGCGTCCCTGCTGGCCTCCAGAGCTGGGGGAGAGCACGTCTCTGCTGTAGGCCTCCAGTTTGTGAGAGCTGGTTACGCAGGGCGCCCAGAGTGCCACCTGGCAGCAGGTTGGAGTCCCGAGACCCGAAGCCAGCTGAACGCACTCCCAGCACCAGCACCCCTTTGGCAAGCCAGCCTGGTCCTGGGGCCGGCCAACGGGGCCAGTGACGCTGGCCGTCCCCCGACAGGGTCCTCCCGCCCCGGGTCTGTGTCTGACGGCACTGGCGTCCCTCGCAGGTGCGGGCTGTGAGGTTGTCCTTCGTGGGGGAGCTGGGCTGGGAGCTGCACGCTCCGCGGGCGTCCTGCATGTCCGTGTACCGGGCGGTGATGGCGGCGGGGGCCAAGCTCGGCCTAGTCAACGCAGGCTACCGAGACATCGACCCTCTGAGCATCGAAAAAGGTGAGGGTGTGCTGCGTGACACGGGAGGGGGGCTGCCCCGGGGACACAGCCCAGTGCCACACGGTGGCAGGGAAGCCGTCCAAGCTACCAGCCTGCATGGGCGCCCCACCAAGCCCCCACTGCTCCTCCCTGCGAGACCCCTGACATGCACGCTCCTGGGCAGCCGCCCATAGCTCGCGGGCAGACGGTCGCACCTCCACACCTGCCCCACAGAGACAACGGGCCAGGGCCCCCGGGAGATTCTGGATGAAGCCAGTGCCTCATCCCACAGAGCAGGACGCGGAGGCTCATCACAGAGGGCTGGGGGCCCCTGTCCAGCCCCGTTCACAGATACCCCTTCCCAGGGATGGAAATGCTGGGGGGGTGCACAGGCCAGCCTGGGACAGCTCACCCTGGGGGAGCCTTCTGGAGACACAGGTGCCCTTCCTGCCCCCGTCATCGGGGCAGCTCTGATGGGGGCTCCAGTGCTGGATGGAGGGGTGGGGGCATCCACATGTGTCTCCCAGGGCTGCCTCTCCTCTGCTGGGCGCTGACCCCATGGTTCTCCCCCCTCCCCAGGCTACCGGCACTGGCACGTGGACCTGCGGCCGGACGACAGCCCCTTGGAGGTGGGCTTGGCTTTCACCTGCAAACTCAAGTCTTCCATCCCCTTCTTGGGGCGCGAGGCCCTGGAGAGACAGCGGGCCACGGGCCTGCCCTGGCGCCTGGTGTGCTTCACCTTGGAGGAGTGAGTGTCCCCCAGCCGCCCACACCACAGCCGGTGACGGATGAGGAAACGGAGGCCCACCCAGGCATCGTTAAAGGCAGAGCCAGGACTCAGGCCGGGCTGGCTGGCCCCAAAGCAGGGGCTGCAAGCTCTGTCCAGTGCAGGACTGGGGGCTGGGGACCCGGGACGGAGGCTGCTCCAGGCCACTCCCCTGTATGTGGGTCCGGGACCTAGAAGAGTCAGCCCTGCCCTGACCCCTGACCTGCAGCCTCCCTTGAGTTCCCGTTAAACCCTTGCCGTGGCCCAGTGATGGGCACAAGAGGTTCCCAGTGCAGGGCGGCTCCTGCCCGGGCACAGGCCAGAGGTGGAGCGAGTGGCCTATTCTTGGGGGCCCTGACCCACTCGGCTGCACTGAGCAGTTAAGCCCCCAGGAGTCGGGCCCAGTTGCTGTTGGGTTCCCCTCGGGTGTCAGCGTGATGACAGGCAGGGCGGGAAGGGGCTGGCGTTGGGATCGCCGATGCCCCCCGCGCAGGGTCTGAGCAGCACCAGTTGCCAGGGAGATGCGACACCTTTGGCGGTGTTGATGGGGAGCTGACAGCCAGCCACACACAGTACTGCTGTATCCCAGATTTCTGGAGCTTTCCAAAGTGACAGGTGGTGTGTGGAGGGGCACGAGTGGAACTGGGCTTGCTGTCATCCATGCATCTCCTGGGGGTGCCTCAGCTCCATGTGGGGCGCAGTGCCTTGGGTGCCTGGGGCCTCATAGGCAGAGTGGGGGTCCACCAAGCCCCCAGCCCCCATGAGGTAGCTGAGGCTAGAGGCTCCGGGGGCAGCCACCAAAGCCACGCACTGTCCCGCCCAGCTCTGGGCTGTTCCCATCCTGAGAGTGCAGGGGACAGGGCGGGCCCCACCACACTGCTGCTCTGTGGCATGGGGTCAGTCGGGTGGTCTCCCTGAGCCTCAGTTTCCCCACGGGGAGAATGATAACTGCACCCACCCCCAGGCCGCAGGGGACGAAGATACAACAGCTGGGACCCAAGCAAGCCCCCTGCTCCCATCACAGACAAGGCAGCTCCCCAGCCGTCCAGGCACTTCTGTCCACCGTGGTTCCCAGGCTCCAATTAGGGTGGCACAGCCCAGAGTGCCCCGCTCCTGCCCTGCGCCTGCCCTGGTGCTGCCGGCCACTTTGTGGAGTAGACCAGTCCCTGGGAGCCTGTAGGGTGAGGCAAGGCAGCCCAGCTCCCCAACCCCTGGCCCAGAGCCCAGTACCCCCGTGGGCACTTGTTAGATTCCACAGCAATAGCCCTCAGCAAAAATGGGCACCAAACAATCCCCGTTACCACTGGACACTGCACAGCCATACTTTTAGCTTAAATTTCTGCCTTGCTATTTTGCATTTTCAGAAATTGTACAGTGAGGACAAAGCAAAGTAATTCTGATAAATTATTCATTAGACCATGAAAAAAGATGAACCGAAGGAAGAGTAAGACACATAAACTGAAATGGTGTAACATTTGATGACAGTAGGAAGTTACATCAAAAAGAAATCTGAAAATGGGGCTTTCCATATGAGCGGGACTTTGTCTCAGTGGCCATCAAAGTCGAGCCCTGGCTTTGGCGGTTTCTGGTCTAGAGAATGGCTGCACTGGGACGAGTGCTCTGGGCGCCAGAGGCCCGCACCAGCCTGGCCCCCCTGCCTGTGGGCACGCTGGCTCCAGACGCGGCTCGGCTCCCTGTCCTTCCCCAGGTTCGAGTGGACACGTTCCCCCCATGGGGGGCTCTGGGCTCTGAGCCATCTCCATTGTGCTTCTTCCAGGAAAGTGCCCCTGTTTGGCCTGTAGGCCATCTGGAGAGATGGCCAGGTCGTGGGCCATGTCCGCCGGGCTGACTTCGGATTTGCCATCGACAAGTCCATCGCTTACGGCTATGTCCGGGACCCCAGCGGCAGGCCGGTGAGTCTCTGCCCTGACCCAGCCAGCCAGGCTCTCCAGGTGCCGCCCATCACATGCATCCTGGAGCAGGCCTCGGGGTCCTGAGAGTGCCTGGTAGGTGTCTGAGGAGGCTGCAGGTGGAGGGGGCCACGGAGGAGGGGGCGGGAGCCGGGGGCCAAGCTGGCATTCCCAAGTCCCTTGAATGCAGGGTTGCATTGAATGAAGGCTGCCGCCCTGCCCTGCACTCTGGGAATGGGCTTCTGGGTGGCCAGAGAACCTGACTCAGGTCTTCCCAGGACCCTGACTTCCTCCCCTCCTCACTTCCTCTCGCTCCTCACCCCAGACCCCTGGTGTCCACTAAGTGATCCTGGGGAGGGTGTAAAGCTGCCGACTCCCCCTGTCCCCACTGCCAAGACCCAGGGATGTGCCACATGGCCTTCCCCCATTCTGGGTGGGAGGGGCCGAGCCAAGGGTGGTACTGCTGGTCCCTGTCCGTGATGCTGCCTCTGCTCCTTGAGCAGCAGTGACCTCGTCCCACAGCCCTCACTGCCAGCCGGGCACCAGGGGCTCCTCCAACATCCCACCTCAGCCCCTGCTGCTGCTGGCCGGGTGGTGGTCCCTCAGGTCTCAGCTTGCTCTGAGGACCCCGTCTGAGCGGACTCTGGCTCCGACTTATCCCCCACCCTGGCTGAGGTTGAAGGAAACCCCACTGGGGGACACCCACCATCTCACCCAGTCCCTCAGTTTCAGTCGGGGAAACAGGGACCATGGCTGGGGGAGGGGGAAGGGATGGGGGAGGGGTCCACGCCTGTGTGGGTGGAGACAGACCCCTCCTAGAGCCCAGGAAGTGGGTTCAGACGCCCTCCTGCCTGGGGCCACACAATCCCCACATCGAGCCACATGTACACGCATGCGCACGAATGCACAAACACACACAGTCACGCATGCACTCACAACCACACAAATATAATCATTCACACACAATCACTCACATGATCATACACATGCACAATCATATACAATCACACAACCACATACACATGCACAACCACACGTGCACACCCAGTCACACAATTGCATGAGTACACACGACACACATGCACGCACATATGCACACATACCCACACACATGTGCACACACCACACACGCACACATATACACCATATATGCACATGTGTGCATGCACTCAAGTGTGCATACTTTTACATACACAGGCACACGTGAGTGTGCACTCATGCACAGTGCACAAGTGCGTGCTTTGGGAACTTGGCGGTAAGGTAGAAGGGGAATGTTCTGGGCAGGGAAACGGCTCCGACTTATCCCCCACCCTGGCTGAGGTTGAAGGAAACCCCACTGGGGAACACTCACCATCTCACCCAGTCCCTCAGTTTCAGCCGGGAAAACAGGGACCATGGCTGGGGGAGGGGGAAGGGATGGGGGAGGGGTCCACGCCTGTGTGGGTGGAGACAGACCCCTCCTAGAGCCCAGGAAGTGGGTTCAGATGCCCTCCTGCCTGGGACCACACAATCCCCACATCGACCCACATGCACACGCATGCGCACGAATGCACAAACACACACAGTCACGCATGCACTCACAACCACACATACATAATCACATTTCACACACAATCACTCACATGATCATACACATACACAATCATATACAATCACACAACCACATACACATGCACAACCACATGTGCACACCCAGTCACACAATCGCATGAGTACACATGACACACATGCACGCACATGTGCACACATACCCACACACGTGCACACACCACACACGCACACATATACACCATATATGCACATGTGCATGCACACTCAAGTGTGCATACTTTTACATACACAGGCACACATGTGTGTGCACTCATGCACAGTGCACAAGTGTGTGCTTTGGAGCTTGGCAGTAAGGTAGAAGGGGAATGTTCTGGGCAGGGAAATCCAGAACATTTTGCCCAAGGAACCATCTTTGAACCCAAATGATTCTCTACAGAGCTCAGGCATCTCCCTCCCTGCTAGGCACGGGGGCAGAGGCCCAGGGTGGAGGTCTCGATGCTCGGGCAGGGTGGACTGGGTCCCGAGGGTGTCCTGTGTCGTGGGCTGGGTGACGTACATGAGTGACAGGGAGGATCGCGTGGCCATGGTGGGGAGCACCTGGCCCCATGTTGCCCATCCCACATGGCCTGGCTCCTGGGCTCTCCAGCCTGAGTCTCTGGGGCCTCAGAGAACAGTGAGCAGTGGCAGGTCGCCCGAGACTCCGGAAGGAGGGGCTTGCGAGAAGCAGGAGGAGGGTACAGAGGCTGGCATGAGGAGCACAGCCCCTGGGGAAGCCATGGGGAGATTGCCAGGGCCACTGTCCCATGGGAGGCTGTGGGGAAGGTGGCAGCACTCAGAGGCTCAGGGCACAGGGTCAGAAATCTGCAGTCTTTTGGGCTCTGCCTTTTCCCTGCTCTGCTCTGTGACCTTGGGCTGGGGCCTTCTTCTTCCAAGCCTCAGTTTCCTCATCTGTAGAATGGGCACAGGCTTGCACCCCCCTCCCCGGACTGTAGCACAGAGGACGGCTCAGGATAAGGAGCTAGTCTGCAGCGGATATACTGACCTGACATGGAGGTTGGGGGGAGACTGCTGCTCTGTGTGGAATGCCTGGGGGTGACACAAGGCCTTCTCTGAGCCTTGGGCCCCAGCCTCAGTTCTGCTCCATTGCTCTGTGCTGGGGACGTGGGCCTGGAGGCTAAGTCCCTCTTCTTTCGAGTGAGAGCAATGCTGTTACCTTCCGTGTGGGTCAGGCTAGTTCTATAACAAACAAGACCCGGAAAGTAAAGCTTAAAACTCATCCAGACTGCGGACTGCCCATCCCTTCCTGGCTCTGGATGGGGAGGTGGGATTTCCGGCCTCACAGGTATTTATTAGGTGACCACTATGGGCCAGTGCTGGCTGAGCCCCTCCTGGGGTACGCCCCCTGCCCCCCTCGCCGGGCCTGCATCTGCCACATTCAATAATCAGGCCACACCCCCCAGGCTGCCCAAACTTCTCCATCTGCGCCTGCTCGTGGGGGGTCCCCAAGAGCTTCACCCGAAGAACTCACAAGTGAGTTAACGGTCATGCTTCACCCAAAGAACTCACAGGTCCTGGCAGAGCCCTGCTGGTGACCTGGGCCTACCCTCTGGCCAGCCGTGCCCATGGCCGGCAGTGGACACAGACGAAGGCTGCAGGCCCCCGGAAGGAACAGGACCGCACGCTGCCGGTGGTCTGGGCGGGCCGGTGGAGGGGACCCTGCGGGATGCGGGGAATGGGGTCAGGAAGGCCACTTTGGGGTGAGAAGACAGCAGAAGCGGCCAGGATAGTGACCTCGTGAGCATTCTGGGAAAATAAAGACAGAGTTTCTCTCTGGGACTGGGGCGTCCCTGAACCAAGCCGGGAGGAAGCCCAGGGCTAGGGAGAGTAGCTGGTGGGCTCCCCTCGTGGGGTCTGGCCCTCGGCTCTTCCCCACCCCAGAGGCAGCTGTTAGTGGGTGGTCTTAGCAGGGCCGGGTCCCCAAGCCAAGTGCAGCTGCAGGACGGGAAGGGGGCACAGCAAGGGGGACCGCGCACTTCCTGGGAGGCTCCCCTAGGCCCTGTGCATTCCATGAGCACCTGCTGTATACACCAGGCACCTTCCCACGTGTTATCTCATCAGACAGCCGCAAGTGTCCTTTTTTTTTGGCTTTGATCATTGTAATTTTTTTTATAATTAAAATTTTTTTTTAAATACCAAAGAACACCAAACAAACGCAAACATTCCTATTTTGATCATTCCGTTCTACATATATAATCAGTAATTCACAATATCATCACATAGTTACATATTCATCATCATGATCATTTCTTGGAACATTTGCATCTATTCAGAAAAAGAAATAAAATGAAAACAGAAGAAAAATTATACATACCATACCCCTTACCCCTCCCTTTCATTGATCACTAGCATTTCAAACTAAATTTATTTTAACATATGTTCCCCCTGTTATTTATTTTTATTCCATATGTTCTACTCGTCTGTTGACAAGGCAGATAAAAGGAGCATCAGACACAAGGTTTTCACAATCATGCAGTCACATTTTGAAAGCTATATCATTATTCAACCACCCTCAGGAAACATGGCTACTGGAACACAGCTCTACATTTGCAGGCAGTTCCCTCCAGCCTCTCCATTACATCTTGACTAACAAGGTGATATCTATTTAATGCATAAGAATAACTTCCAGGATAACCTCTCGACTCTGTTTGGAGTCTCTCAGCCAGGGAAACTTTATTTTGTCTCATTTCACTCTTTCCCCTTTTGGTCAAGAAAGTTTCCTCAATCCCTTGATGCTGAGTCTCAGCTCATTTTAGAATTTCTGTCCCACATTGCCAGGAAGGTCCACACCCCTGGGAGTCATGTCCCACGCAGAGATGGGGAGGGTGGTGAGTTTGCTTGTTGTGTTGGCTGAAGAGAGAGGCCACATCTGAGCAACAAAAGAGGCTCTCTTGGGGGTGACTCTTAAGCCTAATTTTAAGTAGGCTTGACATATCCTTTGTGGGGTTAAGTTTTTTTTTTTTTTTTTTAGAGAGAGGGAGGAAAGGAAGGAAAGACAGAGAAGGAAGGAAGGATGGAAGGAAGGAAGGGAGGAAGAAAGGGAAACATTTTTAAACATTTTCTTGTTTTATTATATTTTGTTTGTTTGTTTGTTTTTTACATGGGCTGGGGCCGGGAATCGAACCGGGGTCCTCCGGCACGGCAGGCAAGCACTCTTGCCCGCTGAGCCACCGCGGCCCGCCCAATGGGGTTAAGTTTTATATGAACAAACCCCAAGACTGGGGGCTCAGCTTATAGCTTTGGTTGTCCACACTGCCACAAGTGTCCTTTTGGGGGTGGGGTGGCATTCCTAATTTATAGATGGGGAAACTGAGGCAACAGAGAGGCTGCCTACCATGCCCAAGGCCCCACCAACCTCAGTGTGCTGCCCTTTTGGGAATGAGGCGACTCAGGCTGCAGCCCGTGGAGGGTCCATGACCTGCCAGCGAGGGGAGGATGAGTTGCTGACCCGGGCCGGGCTCAGACTAACAGAACAGGCACGTTCACCCTCGAATGCTGTGAACACTGAGTCGCATTTCATCGCCTGCAGCCTGACGGGTTCAGACCACGAGTTCTCACATAGGGTGCACGGGTGGTTCAGTGGTAGAATGCTCGCCTGCCATGTGGGAGACCAGGGCTCAATTTCAGTACCATACGTCAAACAAGAAACAAAAACCCATGAGCCCGCTATTCAGAGAGGCCAGGTGACCCACCCAAGGTCAGGGGTTGGGGGCAGCCCCTGTGCCCCTCACCCCCCGCGGGCTTGATGCAGAGGTCCCCACCGTGGGCGCTGCTTTCAGGACTGCGTCAGAGTTTCAACCAAGCTCTTCCCGAACCCCTGCGCTTTCACCGGAGGCGCTCACCACCCTGCAGGGCTCCTGCCCAGCTCGAGCCGGCCCGGAAGGCTCCCCACCCCTAAGCGCAGTCCCCGGAAAGCCTGGTTTGGCCCTGAGCGTCTGCGGCCCGGAGGAACCCCGTACCTCACAGGTGGACGGCCCCAGACCCCTGCCGTGGGCCTGGCCCGGGGTCTTGTCGCCTCTAAGCAGTCCCAGCTGCCCCCCTCGGTCCCGTCAGCCGGGCCGGGCTGGAGGTGGTGCACCCCCTTCCCTGCCTTCCCACCCAAGGGAGCTCCTGCTCCTGGGGCTGCTGGGATGGCCGAGGCGCCGTGGCCCCGTGCCTGGAAATCTGCCCTAGCCTTTCTGGGGTTCCAGCTTGGGGACGGGGCTGCCCGGTCTCCCCAGGAGCCTTCCTCCTTTCCATTCCCGGCCGTTTTCCCAGGGATCTGGAATTCCTGGGCGGGGTGGGGTGCTGGCTGCTGGCAGAATCTTACTGGGACCCAGCTTTGCTGCATCCCACCTGCTCAGATGCAGCCCAGAGCTGGGTGGGGAGGAGGGTTGCACGGCACACAGCCCATCCTCTCTGGTGCATTCTGGGCCCAGAGGAGAGATGCTTGGTCGGGATGGGTTTGCCCACGGGGTTGGGGCGAGGCCCAGAGCCTCTGGAGAAGCAGGTCGGAGTGACCAGTGCTGAGGGACAGGTGACCAGCTGCCCCCTTCTCTGCCCTTAGGTCTCGCTGGATTTTGTGAAAAGTAGGGACTACGCTCTGGAGAGGATGGGGGTGACCTATGCGGCACAGGCACACATGAAATCCCCCTTCAACCCCAACAACAAGCGGGTTAAGGGGGCCTACTGAGGGCCTGTGGTGTCAGGAAGCCAGAGCCCAGCTGCCCATCCCACCCACACCCCTGGACCCTAGGCCCCAACCAGCACATGGGCCCCCTCTTCTCCCGCCCAAACCCCCAATTCCAGAGAAAAGCAGGGAGAGTGGAAAGAGGACCAAAGATGGGCGTTTCTGAGATTGATAACCGACGGTGGGTGCTAATCCCCCTCCCACACTAAAAACACACCTGTCTACCCCTTGGGCTCAGAAACTGTGCCTGCAGCCCTCTGCCAGCTTCTTGGTGCTCAATAAATAATAAACCCAATGTGACAGCAGGGGCAGCAATTTCACTTTTTATGTTGCTCGGCCAATTGGCAACATGCTGCCCATGGATCTCGTTGGAGCCACACCAGGCTGTGGGTAGAACCGGAGGGACAGGAATCTGGGATCGACTGGCATTGTCTGCCACGGTTGTGGTACTAGAGGCAGAGGGCACATGTGCCAAGTTCGTCAAGGCCAGACTGCAGGACAGCTTGTCTTTCATATCCCAGGAGGGGCAGGAATCTAGAAAGCTCCTTCTGCATGGACCTCTCTGTCCCTCACCTGGGCAGAAGTGCCAACTCCTGCCTTCATTTCCCCATGAGCCTCTCGCTACCAGACCCAGGCAGGAGAGGCATGCTGCCTGCTTGTATGAACCCTCCAGTGTGGGTGATGGGCTCCTCTGACCTTGCTGTCTGACGAGGAGACTTGGCTTGTGCGTGACCTGGAGCCAAGGTGGTCTTGGGAGGGCCCACAGCTGGGCCTCGCATCACGTCTTCAATGCAGTGACCCTTCTGACCTGCCTCTCAGCCCTTCAGGACACCCTGAAACCTGCCTGTGTGATAAGGAATGACCTGTTTCTCCTCCTGCCCCTGCTCTGCCCCTCCTAGTCTGACTACGGGGATGCCCACTGGGCTGCCCGGGGCCCGTGCCAAGCTGCGCCCGCTTTCCTGTCCCGGCGTGCTCTGCTCTCTGCGTGCGGCTGACGTGAGGGGCCAAAGGGAGTGGGGTGTCCACAGACACACAAAAAACAAGGAGGTCACAGGGGCTCAGGCGGTCCTTGGGCCTGGCCGCCTTCAGAGCCCGCTGTGGACAGGGTTGGACAGATGGGGCCAGTGGAGTTGAGGCCCCAGAAGAGGTTTGGGGTTCAGGTGGCCTTCTCACTAGATTGGGGCACAGGGGCCTCGGCTCTCACGGGACTCAGGGTGAAGGAAAAGCCACAGTCTCCCCTCCCGGGGAACTTGCCCCTGGAGAAGAGGGCAGGCCGAGGCCGAGGGGCCTCCTCTGGGCTTCCCAGGGAGCTGGCCTCCTTCCCCTGGACCCCTGGACTTGGGATCGTGTGGCCACACTCATCCCACAGACTGTCCCTGGGGAAGTCCAAGCCCAGCTCCATTCCCACTGACTTCTCGCGGGTCAGGAGCCTGGGGGGAAATGGTATGAATCTCGGAAACAGAAGCTTCCAGATGTGTTAGCCCTGTTCTACCTGCATTCCCTTGTCTGCTGAGACTCGCCCCGGCCCTCTGAACATGGCATGGGTTCGTAGACGCGAGGGGCTGGCTGAATGGCCCACCCCTGGGACTGCAGGAGGACCACAGAGCTAAGCCAGCCACCCCGGCCCGCATGGCCGAGACCCCGCCATGCACGCTACGGGGCTCGGGGACCCCGTGTTGCTTTTCTCCCTTACATCCAGACACACTGCCCTGCTGCACTTGTTTTAAAGATTCTCCAAGAAAAAGCGAGCACCGTGTCTGTCACGGCACCCCCGTCCGTCAGCAGGGACCATGTTTACCAAAGGGGCCTGCACGGCGCAGAGCAGAGCTGGCCCAAGTCCTAAGAGAGAAGAGAGCCAGTTCCTGTCTGCCCTCCAGCCCCTGCAGCAACTGGAGGTCAGGGCTACTGCCAGGGGCCCGGGGCAGGGGTGCTCTTGCAGAGCCCAGGAGGACAGCTCCTTCTCGCCCAGCTCTCCCACCTGTAACTCACCCGCGCTCAAGCGCATGACTCAGGATGTCTGCTCTCTGAGCTGTCATGGACGGCAGGGGTCCCAGGTCCCTGTTGCACCCAGCAAGGACGTTTGCTGCAGGGACACCCCTGCTGGCAGGGATGAAGAGCCCACCCCCTCTAGGGACCAGAAGCCCTGGCAGTGGGATGCCCAGGCGACTCCAAACCCCCTCCCGCCACCCCATCCCAGCACCCCAATGGCATGGAGCTGGCTGCAACCACCTCCCTTCAACGCAGCAGTGAAAATGGCACTTAAAAGAGTTTGGCAGAGGAAAGGCGCTAGGGACAGACATCTGTGATCATGGCAAATGTGCCCATCACGTGCCCAGGCCAGGCCTGACATGCCACCTGACCTGGGCAGTGCCCTTATGCCTTCTGGCTCCAGCCGCCCCATCTGCAAGGGAGAGTCTGGTCCTTGTGCTCCCTTGTCCTCCCTCGGCCTGGGGTAACCTCGGTGGGCTCCCATCTGCAAGGACCAGCCCTGCCCCATGAGGTAATAGAGAAACAGAGGCAGCCAGACAGCCTGTGGCTTGTATGGGGATAAGCCAGCAGGGTGCTAGCTATGTCATCTTCAGAGAAGGAGGGCAGCCCAGGGGTCACCCAGGTGTGAGCTTGAGGCCCCACCAAGTCGGAGCTGGGGGTCCTGGAAAGAACCCCGGTCCTTGGAGGGTGTCCTCCCCGTGCATGGCTGGGGACAGAAGGGGGCCTGCCCCGGGGCTGGGGTGGGGAGGAGCAGAGAACGATGGTGCCTGGGGGGAGGCTGCCGGGCTTGGCCTGCCCAGCATGGCCACCTCCTGGGGCACTCCATACCTCCCAGCCGTGGCCAATCCCTTCTTTCTTCTTGTTTCGGCCTTACTCTTCAGTCTCCAGGAATTAAAGTCTGAAGGCGCCCGGCTGCCCCAGCCAATGTGCTGAGCCTCTTAAGTGCTGGCCACTCACCCAGGCCCTCTCTGCCTGGGATGCAGCTGCCGTGGCTGGGCCTGCGAGGTGGTGCCCCCGGGTGGCTCCTGCCTTGGCAAGCTCTGGGGGCGAGCTCCTCACAACTGCTGACTGGTAGCCCTGACCAGCTGCCCCCACCTGCCCCCCCCCAGACACTTCCGAGGGGGTTGGGTTCAGAAGATGAAGGGGCAAAGAGAGCACCTAGGGCAAAGCTTTGGTTCTGCCTGGGAACGAGGACAGAGGGGAGGTCCCCAAGCCAAGGCAAATGTCAGGACGAGAACTGGGGTGTCAGGGGGTGCTGGCCTGAGCAAAGACTGGCCACAACCTTAGGCCTCTGGGCTGCTGCTTCCGTTCTGTAGGACCAGTCTTTGTGTGTGTGTGTGTGTGTGTGTGTGTGTGTCAGGGTGTGGGAGAATGCCCATTGTCCTCTCTCTCACATTCTAGAATTTAGAAATGTGGGCTCTCTCTGACCCCATCTTACCACCTGCACTTATAGCTGTCCGGTTCATGCCCCAGCCCTCGCACCTTGGCCAGTGCCATGGCCCCTGATATCCTCCCCCTCTTCCTTTCCTTTTGGTTCTCCACTCACATCCGAGGGGGCACGTGAATGTAATTGCAGTCCTGCTGCTGCCTGCTCAGGGTTGCTGTGATGGCCTGCAGGGCCCCTGTCGTCTGTTCCCCCACTGAAGCCTCTCTGACCTCCCCCTTTTCCTCCCACTCACCCAGTCTTGCTCCCTGATTCTGCCTCCCTGGTCCCCTTGCTCTTCCTCAAGAGGCCGGGCTCACTTCTGCCACAGGGCCTTTGCACACCGTTCCAGCTTCCGGACAGCCAAGGACTCCCTACTTCCTCCTTCAGGACTTCAGTGAAATGCTGCCTTCTCAGCGGGGCTGTCCCTCATGACCGACTGGAGCTGCTGCCTGGCTCCCACAGTGCACTCATCGCTTCTCCTGCTGGACCTTCGCCCTGGCGACTTTCCTGTCTGCTCTGTGTCCTCCCCCCCTCCCCCGCACTGGACGGCATGCTCTGTGCGGGCAGCTCCCTCGCTCAGTGTTCCATCCCCAACACCCGGGCCTGAGAGTTGGTGAGACCCAGGCCCGAGGGATTGTGAGGATGGCAGGGTTGGTTCCGGGAACGTCGAGGTGGTCCTCAGTCCAGGAGACATCCTCAGCGGACACGGAAAATGCACCCAGGGGTGGCATCCAGACTCCCCTGCCATCTGGAACACTGGGATTCTGGTCTACACTCGTCCACCAAAGGCTCCTGAACACTCAGTGGGAATCTCCCACTGAAGTGGAAGCTCCTCGCCTGGGATTCGTGGGGCACATTCGCTCCCACCTGTCACCTGGCACTGCAGGTAGCTGTGGAGATACACTTGAGGGCGGATGGGGAGAGAGATGGGGAGGGGCCAAGAGGAGCCAATGGCTCACTGTGCCAGCGTATTTTAGATCGATGGCTGCCACCCTTTCCCCCAGGGCTCAGCTCACGTCCGTGTTGAGAGAACAGGGTCCTCTTGCAGAAGGGGGTGAAATGGGGTGTGCAATTCCAACACAACTGCATGCTGGCTGCAATGGGCCAGAGAGGAGGGGCCACCCAGGACCCCTGAGGGCGCGTGTCCCCATCTGCACAGGGGTGTGGGGGGCGTGGCGATCGACCTGGCTCCGAGACCTTTTGACTGTTGTAGAAGCCCAAGCAACAATGTCATCCAGGGCGGTTGTGGCCACAGTGATTGCTGGGGGTACCACTGACCTCTCACGCCAGGGGCCAAAGAAGCTAAACCTTCCTGAGCATAAGAGACCACGCCTAACCGTGAAGATCAGTCCCACCCCAAATGCCCCCATGGGGAGTGCCTGCACCTCTGTGGCCGTGGGGGCTGTCTGAGAGAGGGCCCCTCCCGGCAGCGCTCAGAGACGAGAGGATGTGTGCGCGTTTTGGAGCTGGGCTGGCCCAGTCTGTTTTGGAATCACACCACAGAACTTTCTACGGTGATGGGAACTCCTGTTTAATGCCACAGCCAGTGGCCTTACATGGCTATTGAGCGTTTGCAGTGTGGCTGTGTGTCCAGGAAGCTGAGTGAGTCCTTTTATTTCACGCTAATTTAAACTTGGACAGCCAACTGGGGGCTGGTGTCCCCTGCCCTGGACAGCACAGCCTTGGAGCACCCTGGGGGGTCAGGTCAGGCGCATGTACCTCATCCCGCTGGCGCTTGCAGCCGGAAACAACCCCTCCCCCAAAGTGTCCCCCCACCATTGATCCCATGGGGGCACGCTCAGCTGCAAGCTCTGCCCATTTCGCAGACCTGCCCCCTGGAGGGCCGGAGAACCCTTTTCTCCAAACAGAACCAGCGAAGGATAGATATGTGTCCAGGGCCACCCAGCAGAAGTGGGAGTGAGAACCGGGCAGCTGGGCTTGGACCCCCAGGCTCAGCGAGATGGGCCAGGCTAGACAGTCACTTGGCTTGGAGCACTGTTAGTGAGGAAACATTTCCCCCATGTCCCGTTGGTTCATCTCCACGGTGGCCCCATAAATCAGGAAATGGGGTGTTGGGGACCCAGACTCAGGTCAGACAGCAGGGGTCCATTCGGGGTCCGTTCAGGGTTCCACTGCTCACCCCTGCATGACCCCAGCAGGGGAGTTAAGCCCCTATGGCACTGTGTCCCCCCCATCGGGGGAGCAAAAGCAGTTTCACGTCTGGGGCTGGGGGGGTTGGCGAGGCAAGCTTAGTCCAGTGCTCCACCTCGCATGGCAGCTCTCGAGGACAGCACTGGAATCCTGAAAAGCCGGGTGCTGCTGGGGAGCTGGGGGGGCAGGCAGGGGCAGGTGGGGGCTGCGGCCTCTTTGGGGGAGCTCGGCAGGCTGCTGGAGGGAGAGGATGCCCAGGCAGTTCCTTCGGGCCAGAGATGAGAACAGGAGTGAGTGGGCAGGAGTGGGGCTCTTGGGTAGCAGAAGGTTCTGGAACAGGGCACAGTTCCCGGCCCTCTGCGATTCTCCTACCTGAGCCTCGGCTTGCCTCATTGAGATTGCACAACACAGCATAAACCGCTCAGGGTGTTTGGGGAGCCCGGAAAGGCTCGGTGGGTGAGGTGTCAGGCTGCTCCTGGTGGGGGGCTCCCCTACCCCTCCTCTCTCGGCTGACCAAGATCCTTCTCTGGGCTGCCATCTGGGTATGGCCAGAAGACCTGGGCCAGAGGCCGGGCACCCCAGGCGGTCCTGCCCTGGCCCCCTCCGGCCTGGCGTCTTCAGACCAGGGGAGCTGTGATTTATGAAACGGCAATGCTGAGCATCCAGGGCCCCTGTAATGAACTGCCTCACAAAAGGACACACAGCCACTTAACCGAGGTCCTTTGGGGGACAGGGAGGAGGAGTTGAAGGCACCATCCGTCACCCTCTCCCTCCCCTGGAGGTTGTGCAGCATTCTGCTGAAGTGGCCAAACAGAGCAGGATCTGTTACTGTGCCCAGAAACCACCAAAGTGCCTCACTTGCCCTTTTATGGGAGGCAGCTTGGATGCAGGAAAGCAGAGACTGACCCAGAGGGCACTGGTGGCTGGTTCCAGCTCCACCATGGGTCAAAGAGTTTAGCATGGAAAGACTCTCTCATGGGAGTGGTGGCTGGGCACTGTGTGGGAGCTTTATAGTATTGTTAACCCTCACAGCACCAGTCCCATTTCACAGAAGAGGAAACTGAGGGTCAGGGAGGCCCAAGTCACACCTCCACTAAGTGGCTGAACCGGGCTTATCACGCAGGTCCGACTCCAGGGCCTGGTTTGCTCTCCCCTTGCCTGGGGGTGAAAAGTCCACAACCCCATGGCGCTGGCACCCAGCTCTTCGCCGAGATTGTTGCCGTCTCCTTGCCATCATGTCTTTCTGCAGTGGTGATATTTGTTGTGAGGGTTTCCCTTTAGGTGGGTGAAAATATCTGTTTACTCTGCAGTGGAACAATTTCCCCAGGCAGATCTCTAACTAGCTAAATGCCCTGTCCTGCCTCTGTTGGCAGGGATGACACCCACGGTGATGCACGAGCCACTCTGTGGGGAAATGTTTAAGTAACACCCGTACCCATCATACACCAACACAGATCCCCCTGGGCAGGGTGGGAGCTGTGGGGGGTCGCCTGGGGCTGCCTGGGCCTGCAGCCAGCCCAGCAGGTAGGAAGGGCAGAGAACAGGTGGGTTGGGCATGGAGAGGGCTTTTGGGACAATGGATGCTGGACCACCAATGTGGGTTCCTCCTCTGTGTCCATGGGGTGTGGATGAGGCCATGGTCAGCCCTTTCCTGGGCAGGTCACCAGGGAACTTTCCCAGGACCCTCTCAGCCATGTTGGGGTCTCCAAGTCTGGAGAGGGCACTGGGCTAAGCCATGTCTCAGGTGGGGTCTTGGCTGGGCCCCTTCCTCCTTGGGACACAGAGCTGTTTCAGGGGGGTCTTCACAGAATGTGAGGGCTGTGATAGCACAGGGGGTGGGGCAAAGAGGGGGATGGGTGGTTCAACCTTTGCCCCCACCAATGCTGACCACAGCAGGGCCGGCAGGACTCTGCCCCTGGCTGGCTGGACACTGCGGGGCAGGCTCTTCCAGTGTGGAGGTGATTTCAGGTAAGGGCTGCAGACTCCATTCACCCTGCAGGGGAGGACCAGGTGGGAAACTGAAGCACCACCTCCAGGCCGTTTGCCCAAAGACCTCTTGAGTTCTTGCTCTCAAGCTCTCCCTGTCTCAAGCTGAACCCGCTCTATCAAGGGCTGACTTGTGTTCCCCCAAAAGCTATGCTCACAACCTACCCCTGACACGTACATATGAATGGGACCTTATCCCTTATGTGGAAGTGAAGTTTCTGTAGCTGTAATCAAGTAAAGGTGAGCTCACACTGGATTAAGGGGGCCCTAAATCCAATGACCGGTGTCCCTATAGGAAGAGTTGGAGACACACAGAGAAGAAGGCTGTGTACCGACAGAGTGATGCAGCAAATGTCAGCGGGAGCCTTGACCCATGGAGACCTTGAGTTTGAACATCTCATCTCCAGGACTGTGAGATAGTAAATTTCTGTGGCTTCAGCCCCACAGCTTGCGGTGCTTTGTCACAGTGGCCCCAGCACATGGATATACGCTCCTTCACACGGGTTGTTCCTCCTCCTGAGACCGCCCCCCCCCCCCCCTTGGTAAGACCCCTCTCCAGCTACTCAGTTTCCTGGGAACCTGGGAGTCATCTGACCTCTCCCGACACCTCGATTCAATCAGGCACCAAAATACAGCATCGGAGCCACTGGACTCTCACTTTCTAGCCATCCTTTCCTGACCTGGCTGCGCCGAATGCCGTGTTTTCACCCACAGCACACGTCCACGCGCGCTGCACAGACGGCCTCCCCCTAGCCCACCCCTTGGTGCTGGAAATGTTTGATTCAGAAATTAATGAGGCTTCCCAGTGCTTCCAGGAAAGATCAGCCTCCCCCGTCTCCAAGCTGCAGAGTCCTCCGTGACTAATTCGGCATGAGCTCAGGTCTCCTGACAGGCGGCTCGGCTGGGGAATAAGTTAAACGCTTCTAAAGCCCAGTGGGTCTCAGATAAGGGAGGAGGAGACCAGCCAGCCGTTCGGAAGGTTTAGTTTCTCGCCTTCCTAGCTCTGGCACTTTATTTTTAGTCTCTGGGGGAGGTTGCATGGCGCTCTGCTCACTCCACAGACATTTTTGGGGAGCCAAAATCGAGGCCTCGGTTGTGCTGTTGCCCAGGGGAGTATAGCCAGTCACCTTCCTGCAGCAGCACTATCTGTCTCTCCCTCTACACAGCCGTCCGTCTGTCTGGGCCTGTCTGGTACCCCTTGGTCATTTTCTCAAATTGCTTCCTGATAGTGTTTCCTGCCAGCTCCTTGGAGGTGGGTGGTCCCCCCACCCCGGGGCTTGGTGCTGACCTGGGCACAGAGGGGTGGGCAGGCACAGGACTTGCTGATGGGCATCAAGAGGGGGTGCAGGCATTAACGAGGGTGGACGCCTGCCCACAGTGGCCCCAGCGACATGCCCCGCCCCCGCCCCTACCATATCCCACCCGGTGAGGAAGGCACACCTGGAAGCGCACGGCCGAGGACTTGTTGCAGTGCATGGAGATGGGGGCGAAGCCGTAGAGGGCTCTGAGCACATCGCGGTTGAACGAATTCCAGGGAACAGCGGCAAACTGCTGCTGGACCGAGGCCTGCGGGCAGGTGCAGATGTCCTCACTGTTGAACCTGGTGGGGCTGTGTGGGCAGGAACAGACCAGCCTGAAGGGGGCACTAGGGGAGAGGGGGGGCCTAAAAGCATGGGGGACGCCTCTCTGCTGCAGGGCAGTGGTCTTAGGCTGCCTCCTCTCCAGCCCACTGCATCTGTGGCCCTCTTCCATTCTAGCCGTGGCTAATGGGCTTCATCTCTGATGGTTGAAGATGTGTGCTCAGAGGGCTGGGCTGAGGGGGCTTCTCAGGCCAAGTCAAGGCTCAGCAGGTGAACTGCGTGGGGATTGATTAGTGATGTCTGCCACAGGTGCCTCAAGGGGAAGCGAGGGCATGCTTGCCACTCGGCCTGGATTCCTCACCTTCACCCAGCCACATAAGATCTGGGCCCATGGGGGGCTCACTGGCCATCCCCCGGGGCAGAAGTCCATGCCCCCTCCCACAGCACTCACCTATTCACGAGATGGAAGTACTTCTGCAGGAAGCCAGGGTCCACAGCGCTCTTGCAGAGTTCCAGCTGTGTCTGGGGGTAGTAGTGCACGTAGTTGACACACATCTCCTCCAGGATCCCGAAGCCCCCCTGAGAGATGGAGAAGGCGCCCCCTGAATTGGAGCCCCCTCAAAGGACGTGTTCAGTCCTGACCCCCAGTGCTTGTGAAGGGGGCCTTATTTGGAAATCAAGTCTTTGCAGCTGATGTCAAATTAGGATGACGTCCTCCTGACTGAGGGTGGGGCCTCAATCCAATGACTCGGGGTCCTTACAAGAGAAAGGAAGGAAATCAGGACCCACATGGAGCTGCTGAGGGAGGCAGAGGCCAGGGCAGTGCAGCCACAAGCCACGGAGGGCTGGGGATGGTGGAGGGGCCTGGAAGCTACAAGAGGGAAGTGAGGAGTTTCCCTACAGGTTTCAGAGGGTGTGGCATTTGACTTGGAATTTCTGGCCTTAAACCACCCTGTCTGTGGCAAGAAAGACCACAACTGTCTACCCTGAGGGACAGAGCATGAACAAGCCAGTGTCCCTGTCCCCTGGACTCCTGCCCCTGACAGAAGGACAAGACAATAAGCAATCCCCTGACACGTTCACACTGAAAATCATGAATAAAGATAAAGCAGAATAAGTGGGTGGGGCATTAGCGTGCCCATTTTATGGATACAGAAACCGAGTCCCAGAGATGGCAAAGGGACAAGCTCTGCAGTTGCCCAAAAGTCAGCAGCCAACCCTGAGTGGACACAGCCTCCTGGCAGTGAGTGGGGGCCTAAGACTGCCAGGGAGATCCCTTCCATTGCTGGTGCTGATGGTCCGGGAATAGTTGACTTGCCCTCTTGGAGGAGCAAGAAATCCTCCCGGCTGCCCCTGGCGGCACACCCTGGGCAGTGGCCTGGTGGCCTGGGCTGACTTACCACGGTGGCCCGCTCCCTGTCCTGTGTGCTGTATGTGCAGGAAGTTATGAGCACGTCCCCCTGGAACCAACAGACGCTGTTCGCTCCTGCCCCTGCATCCCTGGCCTACACCCATCCCAGGTGTGGGGGGACCTCAGGTGTCCTTCCAGCCCCAAGAAACCCACAGAGGTTCCTGCACCCAAGGTCCAATGTGAGCCGCAGTCTGGGTGTCCCAGGGGTAATAAGCTTGTGACTCAGTGGCCTGTGGCTGGGGGCAGCTGGCCTTTGGTCAGTCCCCACCTGGGCCTGAGTTTTCCTTCCTGAAAGTGCTCAGGTGCATAGCTCAGCTTATGAGGCCAGAGAACACACCTGCCTTCCTGGGGTCACCTGGGAGCCCCACCACGAGGCCACCCCACCCCTGCCTTGCACAGCCAGCTTCCAAAGGGGTTTTGCAAAGCCCCTCCCCTGCCCCCTGCTCACTCTCTCCCTCTCCTTCTGGGGCAGGTGGTCCCCCAACCCCTGCCTCCCCAGTGGATCCCTCACCCAGGCTGCCCTCTGTCCTGGCACTCACTGGATGGATGGACACGACTTTCTTCAACATGCAGATCTCCTGGGGGTGGAGAGAGAAGGGAGTGGGTAGATTTCAGACCCCACCTTCAACTTTGTCTCCCTCTTTCCTCCCCAGAGCCGGGGGCTCCCTGACCCTCCCGGGACTCTGGGTTTCGTCCCAGCCATTCAGTTGGAAGCCAGGGGTGGCCTCTGGCCAGGAAGGCATTGGAACCAGATGGTGGGCGTCCAAGACGCAGGGTCAAAAGTTGCCAGATGCCTGCCAGGTCCCCGAAATCCAGTGCCAGCGCCCACCATTAGATCAAATGCCAAAGCGGGGGAGGTCCGGCTACCCCGCGGGCTCCTCTGGCGTCTCAGCCCCGGGAAGGGGGTTTGCTGTCAGCCCCTGGAGCTGATTGATTGCGAGTCAATGTGTGCTGGGCAGGCGCACAGCCCCCTTCTCGCTTCAGCCCGGAGGAGAATTTGCCTAATGAGCCAAAGACGGGGAAGTTTAAGCAGACAGCTGGCAAGACAAACCCTGCTCAGCTCCAGAGAGAGAGAAACATCCTCAACATCATCACAAAGCAGCAGCGATCACGGGCCCAGCCTTATAGGCAGGCAGACCCATGTTGGGGGTCCCCGCTATGCACCTGTGACCTCAAGTCTCCCTGCTATGGGACGGGGACGATGGCCCTCGCTGGCAGGTCCCTGCAAGAAGTGTAGGCATGGTACGGGGGACGCGCCATGAAATAACCCTGCCATATGGAGAGAACTGGGGATCAACCACAAGAGGCACGGTGCCATGGGGGTGTTTCTGTGGCCTTGGGGAGGGTCCCCCAGCCGTGACCCTACCTGGAAGTGCGGGCTGTAGTGACTGTCCCTGTTCACAATCTCCCTCTCCCGGCCGTCCCGGGCCAGCACGGTGACCACCTTCCTGTCCGTCAGGTGTGTGTGCAGCTGCGAGGCGAAGATATGGATGCCAGAGGGCGGCAGGGCCTGGGGGGCGAGAAGAGGCAGGGTCAGGGGCTCACCGCAGACACCCCCCGCCCTGGGGAGGCCTCCCCGAGACAGATGCACTCTGCAGCTGCTGCAGATGGATCAGATTCATCCTTCGGTTGTCCAGCAGCATGGTCAGGCCAGGCCCTGGAGGACAGAGCACAGAGCTGCCCAGATGTGCGGGACCCACCCTCATCCCCCGGTCCAGGGGCCGCCATCCAGGGGCGACAAGCAGCACAAGAAACAGGCTGTGTCTCCACGCAGTCACCTTAACCATTTTCAGCCTCACGTCACCTGTGAGGCAGCCGGGCAGGCGTCCTCTCTGCTGCCCCCAGACCCTTGCTTCGTAGCCCCCACCAGGACCACCACGTGGCATGTGGACGTGTTCCAGAAAATGGAAGTTTCCCCTGGCCTGATGCTAATTTTTTTAGATAGAAAACTTCCTAAACAATGCATGGTGGACTTCCGTCCCTAAGAAATTGGGGCTGCTTCTGTAGGACCCAGCCCCTCCCTTGGCCGTCCATGGCATCTCTGCCCCCTCGCATCACTGCAGACGTGGTGACCGCTGGCAAGACAAACCCTGATCCATTTTCATCATCTCGAGGGAGAAACTTATTCTCAACCTCATCACAGAGCAGTGGTGGTTGCAGGTCCAGCCTTAGAGGCGGGGGGACCTGTGTTGGGGGCGACGGCCTTCTGGGGGGGAGGTCCCTGCGACAAGTACAGGCACATTATGGGGGACACAGGCCCTCACGCCATGAAATAGCCCCCGTGATGTAAAAAGAACCCCCGGAAATCATAACAGAAAGACAAATGCCACAGTGGAAAAATGGTATGCGCGGCTATTCGAAGCAAACAGATGAAAAGATCTGCCAGCTTTGCGAGTACCCACATCAAACAACATTAATATCTTTTCCTCCAAAATGATTGAGAGAAGGTGGCAGATTGGTGGATGGTTCTGGGGGACTTGTCACCTTCTGTATTCCACGTGTGGAAACTGTGACCGTGAGATACTAATGTCCAAGTTAGATAGGAGAGTGAAAATGTATGTCCAGTTTGCACAGCAATTTCACTTCTAGAAATCTGCCCAATAGGAATATTTTCCCACGGGTACTAGGGAGGCATGTGTGCAAGGCTTGTCCCTACAAACTTCTCTCTGCGGACCTGCAACCTCAAGTCTCCCTGCTGTGGGACGGGGACGATGGTCCTCACTGGCAGGTCCCTGCGAGAAGTGTAGGCATGGTACCGGGGACGCGCCTGCCATGCAGAAAGAACTGGGAGTCAACCACAAGAGGCACGGTGCAGAGGGGGTGTTTCCATGGCCCTGGGGAGGGACCCCAGCCGTGACCCTACCTGGGAGTGCTGTAATGACAGCCCCCCGATTTCCCAGAAATAGGGGGCAAGTCAATGCAGGCCAGGCCTGGGATGCGTCGGGCAACATGCCTTGGGCACAGAATTGTGGGAGCCCCTCACCCCTCAACCCAGGAGCCAAGCCCCCGACTTGGCTACAGACTCTAACGTTGACCGTACTGGCCCCACGTGATAGCGGGTCGCCGGCCGCACCCGCCCCGCGTGAGAGTGAATACATCCTAAGATTTTGCACCCACTCTCGGCACTTGCTTTCTGTGCTCTCTTCCTGGCTCTGGTTAAATACATATAAAAACCCAACCTGTGGAATGCTGTAGCAGTTCAAGGCGAGTCATGGGACAAACACGCACTATTCAGCTTGTTTAAACAGACACGCGCACACACATACCAGGAAACCATGTATTTCCATTACCTATAAGGACACATAGGCAAAAGGAGAACATTCTGGAAGGACACAAAATAAGTACCTGGCTATCCCAGGCAGTGGGGAGAGGGCTCTGTGGGTGAAAAGCAGGTTCTCTGTGGTGGCGGAGCCCACATTTTTAGTGGTGAGCGCATTTTACATGTACCATAGGTGCTTACGTGTTTTTGAACATCACACGTGGGATGGCAGGGAGCCACGCCTCTTGCAGGAAGGAAGGTCCCGAGGCAGAGCTGCACCCAGCAGGGGGGCTTGAGGTCCCCCCGCCCCACCCTGGCCGTGCCCGGGCCCCGCTCACCAGCTGGGTGCACTTGTCCGTGCAGTAGCCGGTCAGGACGAAGGCGGGCTCCCGCGGGGGGATGGCCATCACGGGTGTGTAGACCAGGCCCAGCTCCATGATGGCCGCGTCGTGACGCCGTAGCGTGGCCGTGTAGTACAGGCGGATGCCCGAGGAGTCGCGCCGGCCTGCAGGAAGACGGCGGGGTGAGAGGGGCCTGTCCCACAGCAGCCCGGTTCGCGCCCGGGGAGGGTGAGCTGCTGCTCCCACGCAGACCGCGCCTGAGGCTGGGAAAACGGGAGAAAGGCCGGTGACGAAAATCGTCCGCTGGGTTTGGGTGGAAGAGAGACCTGAGAGGACGCGCCTGGGTTCTCCTCTCAGACTGCTCTGTGGACATTTTAGTTCCTTCCTCCACCCGCACAGAAACCTAAGCTGGAGAAGGAGCCGTGGGACTCTGTGGCTGCGGTCCGGCAAGGGGGGCCGGGGAGCGCCCCACGGGCAGCCCAGTGCGTAGAGAAGTCACGGCCCCAGAACCACGCGTGAGGACGGGGCTGGTGCCTGCCTGCCTGCCTGCGGGCCAGGGGGACGTGGAGGAGGCGCGTCCTCCATGTGAGCTCCCGCTTCTGCTGTTTGGGTTCTGTCCTGCAGGCTCGTGGGCAGCCCGCATGTCCAGTTCCCAAGCCAGCCTCAGGGAGGGCCAGAGCAGGGGCGCAGGCTGCCTGGACATGGGCCGGCCGTAAAGGGTTTCGGCCCTGGACTCACAGCCTGGGCCCCACGTGGTCAGCACGCCCTGGGTGCTCTAGGAGGAGGTGCTGTCCACACTCAGGAGGCCAGATGGGACTCCTGCTAGAGCCAGCATTGGGGCTCCCGCCCAAGGGGGAGATGGTGTAACGTGGCTGCACTTCTTGCTATTTGCTACGTACGGAGCCCATCGAGCTCCCCAGTCAGGACTCCCCGCGGTCACATAAGGGTGATGGTCAGAGGTCCAGAGATTGGGGTGCAGGGGAGAACCCCACCATCTTCAGGCTTCCGGAGGGCCCTCTCTCCCCTGCCCTGCCTGAAAGGTCACCGCCCAGAGCGCAGTCCCAAGGCACAGGGCCTCCGGGGAAACGCGCGGTTGGGGTGGAAGCTGGAAAAACACAGCCCGGACAGCAGGGAGGGGCTCGGTGCCTCTGAAGCCCACGCGGGGAAGGGGGCTCGGCTGCCAGCAACAAGGAATTTGAACTCTTGGCCAGCAAAGAGTTTTAGTCCACACAGGCAAGTCTTCTGATAAAGATGATGTGAAAAGAGTCAGATAAGAATTTCCAGTCACAAGAAAGAGCTAAACATGTACAGGAAAAAAAACCCCAGCTTGCCCAGACGCTGTGGTCTGCGGGCAGAGCTCACCTCGGGGCAGGAGCTGGGGGTGACTGACCTTTCGTGAGCCTCGCCATCTTTCCTACAACATCCATGTTTGCCCTTTTCAGTAAAGCAAACAACAAATGAAGAGAGGTATGGATAATCACATCTTGCTCTGGGGCCAGAAATTGTTCAAACTTCACAGCGATTCTGCCTGGTCAGTTGTCAGCCCATTGCACAGATGGGCAAACTGAGGCTCAGACCCTGAGCTAAAGACCCGTCCCAAGGTAACATGGCTGGGAGGAGGCCAAGCCAGGGTAGAATCCAGGGCTGGCTCACTGGGGGCTGTAAGCATTTTTGTGGAGGCAGGGGGTACTCACGGCTCACTTGTTCTAAGATAAAGGCATGAACATCCCACCTTGCCTTCTGCCTTCCCCTCACCCACCTCCATCTCCCATACAACATCCAAACTCAAACAGCTCCTGTATCTCTGGGCTGGTTACAGCAGAGGATAATAATAAAAAAAGAGGCAATTGGTTTAAATTCAGATGGGAATTAAATAATGAAATAATTGTGGAATCTCGATATTTATAGAAAGCAGCCCATCTCAAGATTTGTGAAGTGGCAGGAACGTCCTTATATTTGGCAATGGATCCCTAAATACAGCCGGATAATCAGAAAGAGACAGACCTCTCCAACGCTTAAGGAGTTTTCAAAAAACCCATTTGCTTTCAGGTTTTAAATGAGCAATAAATCTTGTATCATGCTAAGGCCCAAGCTGGCTTATACCCTGCTCCGTGCAGAGAGCAGATAATTCCAACGGTGGCAGAAAGTATTACTTATGCAGCCAGGGGAAAAATTACATCCCAGCCTGCATCGAGCTGGGGCTTTTGTGTGCCTGAGTTTCCCAGTCTCCCAGCAGCTGTAGGAGGTGAGAAAACAGGGGCAGAGGGTACCATCCCTCATCTGGGGTCACGCAGCCAGACCAGAGCTGATGTGTTTGTCTATCAGGCTCTTTCTGCCCCTGTTTACACAACTAACGATAAGTGTCATTAAAAAAGGGAGCAAGAGGAGGAAGCACTGACAGCGTATAGTGGGAGAAGCTAGTGTAACAGACAGGTGGAAATATTTTCAGTTGATGATACGGTGTCAATGAGCATTGCCACCCTGAATACTGGCTCTGATTGTGCCACCTTCAGGCACAGGGTGATCCAGCAGCTTGGCTGTCTGCCCCCAGCCCCCCTTCCCATCCCTTATGCTGCAGCCAAACCAGACCACCTGTCTTTCCTGGACATCCTCTCTGCTTTCCCATTTCTTATCTTTGCATAGCCTGTCCCTTCTACCTGGAATGGCACCGGTGGCTCACCTTATGAAATTCCTCCCTCTCCTCAGAGACCCAGCTGGAACGCTACTGCACTGCCACCCCGTGCCATTTGGTCTCCTCTGACACATCCTCACACTTGACTTGTGTCTTTATGTCTCTCTCTTAAGGTCCTAGTCCCTTCTTACCTCGTATACACACATGTACACTCCTTCAGAAGTTCAGGTGCGTCTTACTTGTGTTGAGGGTTCCCTCTGAGCCTCAGCAAACACGAACCCTTTTTAAGAATGTCCCAGATGCTTCACACAGGGTAAACAGGAGTGCCCCCTGTCCCCAGGCACCTCCGAGCAAAACCGGCCAACATGGACTGTCATCTGCTCCCCAAACAACTCAGTGCCCTCATCTGATGCAGTGGAGGTGGGGGGCCATTCTAGTATCTGGGCCCAGGGCAGCTGGGAAAAGGTGTGCCACCCTGTTCAGTGCTGAACAAACACCAGTCCTGCCTCTGGTGCCCGGGGCAGACATTGCTAATCTATTACCGCACCATCCTGCTGGGCCCAGGGCAGTGTCCTGGAAAAGAATCTAGCTGACACAGCAGAGCTGAGGGTCAGCTAGAGGGGCCCAGGGAACAAAGCTTGCCTGCCACCCCTGACACACACGTGTGCTGGGGTGGGGTGGGTGGAGGAGCATCCAGAACGCATGCTCTCTCACTCTAAATGAAGAACATGCATGCCCTGTTGTAATGTGCTTTGAGATGAAGGAGGGAAGCTCACAGCCAGATATGCCCCAACAGGGCCGGGGCTTTCCCCTCCCCTGAGGTCAGCCCTGGGGGCGACACCCACCACCAGTCAGGGGCAAACATCAGGGAGGGATGTCCGGGGGGCCTCTGTGGGAGGACCCTTACTGACTCTGGAACAGGTGTCCCAGCCCAGTCTGCTCTGGGGTGGGCAGGGCTGCAGTGTGTGGGTGCTGGGGGGCCCTGCCAGGGAGGAGAAGGCGGTCAGGGGTGGGGGTGGCTGAAGCTTCCCGGCGACGTCCCCTCCATGGTCCTTGAATCACTGTTAAGACCCCTAAGAGCTGTCCCACTCTGCCTGGGATGAACAGGTGGGAGGAGGCAGCTGCATTGGCCCTGACTGGTCCAACACCTAAGGATCAGTGGTCCGAGAGGCAGGGCAGTGGCTTTGGCATCAGGCCGGCCTTGCTGGGTTCCAGTTCAGACTGAGCATCGCAAGGCTGGGGGGCTGGGGTCAGAGGGTGAAGCAGAGCCAGGATTCCCAGTCTCTGGCCCCGACTGGCTCTGTGGCCATGTGGCTGCAGCCGCTGAGTGTGGCTCATGCCGGGAGGCAGCAGCGAGCACGAGAGGATGCTGCCCTCGGGGACTGCCATGGCCCGGGAGGATGGAGAGTGAGCGAGGCATGTGGGAGGGGTACCTGGCGCCGATGGGGGCCCAGTCCCCACGGAGTGAGCAGAGGCAAGGCACCAACGTGGCCTAGGCCCAAGGGTTCTTTGATGGAGGAAATGGAGGCCAGGCCCGGAAACACCCCTCAGGGCTCCCCTACCTTGTATCTTCAGAGGATTGTGGTAGTGAACCTCTAAACGGAGATATCTGGAGGACCCGGCACCCCCAAAAGGAAGGCCAGCTTCCTCTGGGTAGTAAAAAGCCTGCAGAATGGAGGAGAGGAAGGAGCTTCAGGCACTGGGGAACAAGGGCCCAGGCAGAGAGAATTGGGGGCAACGAGAGGTGTGCTCCGTGCTGGTCCAACCTGAGACCTGGTGTGCACGTAGGAGGGCAGCCGAGGCAGAGCGAGGCTCTCCCTGCAGCCGGGCAGCTCACACTGTCCCACGGGGACACTCAGGGCCCACAGGTGGGAATGCCAGGTCTGACCCCCAAGTCCCTCCCACTGCCCAGGACAGATGGGCGGACAGCAGAAGAAATCCAGCTAGGGGAAGCCCCGTGGATGCCCACAAAATACACAAGCACGCAGGCCATGTGCATGTGGCTGGAGAAGTGACAGAGGGGCTGTAGGTCCTCAGACCTCAACCCCAGCTCCATGCACGTGGGGAGTGGCTGGAGGAGAAGCTGGGAAACAAGTGTAGAGAGGTGGAGCCCCAGAGGCCCGCAGAGGCCTGGCCGGGGACGGCGCGGGGAGCACCCACCTTGGCGCCCAGGGCCCAGGCGGCCAGAGCATGACGGCAGCGGTTGAGGTGCTCTGGCTTCATCTTGGAGTCGCAGGGCCCGCTGAAGCGGGGGACACTCTCGAACTCGGCCGCACACTGGAAGACCTCCATGTGGTGCACCAGAGCCTCGTTGCCCTCCGTGACGACCGACTCGTACTGCAGGGGTGACCCCGTGAATCTGGGGGCTGATGCCTACCTCCCCCGCCCACCCTGCTCCAGCCCCCCAGCTCCACTCCCCTGCAGGCCTCATTGCCCTCCGTGACGACCAGCTTGTACTGCAGGGGTGACCCTGTGAGTCTGGGGGCTGATGCCCACCCTCCCCCACCCACCCTGCTCCAGCCCCCCAGCTCCACTCCCCTGCAGGGCCTCAGCTGGACCGCCTGTGAGATGAGAGGTTTGAGCAAGGCAGCTGTCAGGGTGCTTCTGGGGCTCGGGGCTTTGAGAGTTAAGTCGCCGACTAGGGGCTGGGTGGAATCTGCTAGAAGGCCATGGAGAGCCCCGGGACAAAGGAGAGAAGCCAGATAGGCCATTTCCAGATAAGGCGGGACCAGGAGGCAGCTGTCCTCGTATGAACTTGGCCGGGGCCAGACGAGGCCATCAGGTCCTCTGCAGCTGCACCAGGAACGCAGCACAGCTCAGAATTAGAGTGTGAGCTCGGACAAGCCAGGGGTGGCTGCAAGTGCCTCCTGCCCCTTCTTGCAGATGACTTTGGGCACAACAGGAGACCTGGTCCTGGACTCTACATGGTGACCAAGTGGGCAAGCAGATAGCATCCAGTGAATACTGGGTGGGGGTTTTAGAGCAGTTGAGTCCTGAGTTGAGTTGGTTTTGAATAAAGGGAGGCGGTGACCTGACAGACCCGGCTTTCCTATGAGAAATGGAGGTGTCAGTGGCTGTGTCCAGGTAGAGAGACTGGGAGCATGGAGTCCCTGGAGGTGGGGTCATCAGGGGAGTAGGGGTATGACTTCCATAGGAGATTAGGGAAGGCCGTCAACAAGACATCTGGTCAACCAGGACCATGGACAGTCCCCCAGGGTCTTGAGGTGCCTGAACTGAGGTGGCCAGCTCTGGGGGAAGGCAGAGCTGGAACGAAGACCTGGGACCCTCCCCACCCCACCCCCGATACCATGACTATGTGATGCTGGGAGAAGCCTTCTGGAAGCTCGGCAATGTAGCACCAGTACGTGGTCTCCTGGCTGGAGATCAGGACATCAGGGGCGTGGATCTCCATGGTGTGCAGATCGGGAGGCAGGGCAGGGACGGGGAGGTCAGGCTTCAGCAGCTGCACCCTCTGCAGCCCTGTGCATAGGCGAGACGTATTGATGGCCTCCAGGGACGGGAACGGCTGTTCCAGAAGCCCGTACACCAGGTGGACGGTGCCGTCCTGTGGCCAAACACAGGGTCCAGTCACTCACCTGCCATGGCCACCAGGTGTGAGGCACTGGCCCACCCACGCCTGGCTTGCCTGGCCCCCGTCTTGGCCAATGGCGAGGTCTTTGAGGCTCCTGGTGGATGGAACTGGGGGTCAAGCCCAGGCCGACTGCCCCCGGAATCCGCAGCTTGGACCAGGCATCAGGCATATTTTTATCTTTCTCGAGAAGCCTCAGTGCCACGTACTTTTCATCTGTTCACCTAGCGATGGGGTCAGCCCCTCAGGCCAGGTCAGCAGCCTCCCAAGGCATCAGTGGCCACATGGGGATTGAAAAGAATCTCCCCGAGTCTTCTCGAGCCGGGAGGGCGTGTCGGCGACCTCAGCATCAAGGGCTCTGCTGTCCAACACGGTTGCCCCCAGCCCCGCGTGGTGATTCCAAATGAGAACTTCAGGTCTTCAGGGGCACTGGACACCCTCGGATTGCTCAGTAGCCACGGGTGGTATTAGGCAGTGCAGACAGAGAAAGCTTCCATCATCCCAGATGTTCCATCAGCCTGTGCTGAAGGCCAGAGACAGAGACCCACCGGGCCGGGAGGCTGGGGCAGGCTCTCCGCCTGCTGCCGAGGACAGAGCCCACAGCCATTAGGGACTATGGCCTGGAAACGCCGTGCACGGTGTGGTGGCCCCGGCGAATGCATGTGTGCCTGTTTATTTTCATGGCGGGTGACTAATTTGTTCTCTGGGTTTGTGGCCACACAAACGTGGGCACCCCAGCTCAAGCTGGCTCAGTGCTGCTTGCCCTGCCATGTACTTGGGGGTGAACCCTCTTGGGTGGCCCTCACCTTGTCCCTGGAGGAGGGGTGGTCAGGTGAAGAGGGGAGGACTTTGGTGAGCTGATCCGACCCCAGCTCTTCCAGTACCATGCCCAGGGGACCTGGGCAAGGCCATGCCTTCCCTGAACTCAATTTCAGCATCTGGAAAGCTGCTGTCCCATGTCCCTGACTTACTGTCAGACGGTACGAGATGACAGATGAGAGCATGTGCTAGAAATTCAACAGAATTTAGTCTTCACGGACAAGGTTGGTTGTTTTTCCCTCAGTGTGGGTTTTGGAGCAGCACAAGAAGCCTACGGGTGTTGGGGAGTGCTGTAGGCGTGAACTCCCAGACAAGCTAGGCAGGTCTTAAGGTCATCTTATTCCACGTCCCCATTTCACATCCGGGCAGACTGAGGCCCTGACTGGGGGAAAGGACTGCCCAGCTTCACAGCGAGCTGGACCCAGGTCTAGGCCAGGAAAGCTGGGTCTCCTGGGCTTTTTCCAGAATAGAGAGGTCCATGCTGGCCCACACTCTCTCTGACGTGTGGGGCCACCACCCACCTCAATGAAGTAATCCTTGGGGTCACAGGTTCTAAAGGGTCTCTTGAAGAGCAGGTACAGGCCTTCCGGGGTCTTCTGTGCCTGCAGCAGCTGGTAATCCTGCTGAGAGTCCAGGTGGAGCTGCCCCCTCTGATCGCTCCAGGCATCCTGCAGAGACAAGAGCAGGGCTCCCGACGCATGGGGCCAGGAGTTGGGCAGGAGCAGCTGCTGCCTTCACGGAAGGGCGCCAGGCTCACCCACCAGCTGGGCTGGGGACCTGCTCTGCCCCACTCCCTGCAGGGCCTGGATTCTGTGCCCGCCCTGGGGGCTTGTGCGCTTTCTGGGCCTGGGTCCGCCAGGAGGCAGCCGAGCTGCGCTCTGGGCTCTGCTCACGTGCTCTGCGGCCTTGAGCCATGCGCTCACTCCTCAGCTGGCCCGGCTGCCTCATGCGTGGACTCTCAGGCCTCTGGGATAGGACCCAGGACTCTGCTGCTAAGAACCTGCCGGAAGGTTATTCTTGTGCATTACATACACATCCCTTTTCAGTTCATGGTGTATTGGAGTGACCACAGGGAAACACCTGAAACTGTCGAGCTGTGCTCCAGAAGCCTGGATTCTTGAAGACAGTTGTGTAACTATTTAGCTTTTACAATGTGACCGTGTGATTGTGAGAACCTTGTGTCTGATGCTCTTTTATCCAGGGTATGGACAGATGAGTAAAAATATGGGTAAAAATAAACAAATAATAGAGGGGTCAAAGATTAAAATAAATTGGGTAGATGGAAATACTAGTGGTCAATGAGAGGGAGGGGTAAGGGGTATGGGATGTATGAGTTATTTCTTTTTCTTTTTCTTTCTTTTTCTGGAGTGATGTAAATGTTCTAAAGATGATGAATACACAACATTGTGATGATATTTTGAGCCATTGATTATATACCATGTGTGTGGACTATATGTGTATGAAGATTTCTCAAAAAAAAATCTAAAGAAAAAACACTTTAAGACTGCCTGGAGGCAATGTCTGGGGAGCAGCTATGCTTCGTGCCTGGAGCAGGTGGCCCTACTTTTTTAGAAGGGATCCCCTAAAATAGTCTGGAGGCCTCTTCTCCAGATTTACTTCCTAAGAAGTTGATTCCTCAGGGTCATCATTCTTGAGTCAAAGCAACCATCTGCCGTAGTCGGGCACCCTAAGCGGAAGTTGGGATCTGGGCCATGTCCCCTTCTAGCTCTAAAACTGCAGCCCCCGCTGGCCAGTGACTTCACTTTTTCTTCGTGTATTCCACACTCTCAGACCTCCGTGCATTTGCTCATGAAGAGCTTGTTATGGAAAATGTATTCCCAGCGCCATGCACTAAATTCCTGCCAGATGCATCTCAACTCAAATCCGCACAAAGCCTTCCTTATTCCCCCCAAACAAGCCTTCTAGTCTCAAGGCCTTTCTGACTCAGGGTCAGCCACTTCCTCTTTACCTGTAAGTGGAAATAACAAAGGGGATCCAGAGGGAAGGAGCAGAGGCTGGTGTGAGCAATGTCAGAAATGCGGGTGGTGGGTCCCTTGGTCCAGCTTTTGGACACAGACAGACCCGAATTCTAATTTTAACACTGACACTTCATGATTGCGGGCCTTTAGGTGGTTTTCTGCACTCTCTGAGTCTCAGATTCTTTATTTGTGAAATAAATACACGAATTCCTAAAAGAAGAAGAAGAATTCTACCAGAAAGCTTCTGATGTTTCACCACGATTGCAACAGGAGCCTCAGATAAATACTACTGCTCATACCCCCCATGGAAAGGATGCTCAGAGCTCAGGGACTCTCAGACGGGAGATACTGAGACAGGACCGGGTTGGGGTGAGGCAAGCGAGGCAGTGGGTGTGCAGAGCGCACCAGCCCTGCACCTGTGTGGCCTGGAGGGTGAGCATTGTACTAAGGAGCGCATCCTGGGCATCACACCCACCTCACCCTAGTCCCGGTCTTGCTTGGAGATGGGTAAACTGGGTCCCAGGGAAGGAAACAGACCCGATGCCTTTCCCAGGGTATTAGTCAGTGGCAGACCAAGGGCGGGAGCTGGGCCACCTGCTCCCTCTTCCCTCCACCCCAGCCCCCTCCCTGCACGTGCTCCTTGGGTTCAGTCGACTCAGTACACCACTGGAAAGAGGAGGACCCAGGTACACAAGCTGTAAGGGTGGGGGAAGGAATCTTCTAGAAAACCAGAACCCCCTTCTGCTTCAGGAATGCCACAAACCTTTTTCCTTAAGGTGCTTTATTATTATTATTATTATTTTAAAAACTTTCCATCCAGGCCAAGCCACATTTTCTGCATTTCCTTGAGAAAGAAAAGAAATCTGCCAAACATTGACAAAATTTTCCCTAGAGGAGAACAGCACCCTGGAAACCCACCTGGGGCCACTGCTGGTTTGCAGAAGGGCTAATTTTAATCATAGGCAGAAAGCTAGCTGGTGCTATTTCAGCTGGAAATCTAGAATGTATTTGTTGAACATATTGCTAAGGGAGGAAAACCAAGGCTGACATTTGTTTTCATAGGAATTTGTTGTGCAAATTAACCTGGCCACGTATGGGAAAGCGTTGCCCCCTCGGTTTCTGCAGCAGGGGAGGGCAAAGGGAGGTAAAGCTGTTTGAAAAGGAACAGACACGTGCAGACTTCGGGACCCTCCTGTGCCAAGGCTTTTACGGAGCCCCTGGGGACCCCACTTACCTGGAAAAAGAGCCCCTCCACTCAGGCTTAAGGAATCACCCCTGACTTTGGACAAGCCCTCTCATTGTCTGAACCTGGTGTCGTCGTCAGAGGCCCTGGTCGGGTGGGGCCCCTGGGGAACAGGGCAGGGGCCGGGGCTCCCCTGGCATGGGGTAGGGGCTGCCCCTCCTCTGGGTCCTCCATCCAGCCTGCCCTTTGAGGCGAGAGTGGAGGGGAACTTGAAGGAAGGGAGGGGCGAGCCGGGTGAACTGGCTTGGGCGCTGCTCCAGGGCAGGCCTCCTTCACGCCTGGGCGTCTGCACCCATTAGGTTCACCCACGGGTGTGAGCAGAAGCTGCGTGTGCCGCATCCCTGTTGTGGGAAGGGTGGCGCACGTCATGTCTGGCCATGCACAACCATAAAGCACATGGTGGAGGGAGTGGGTCCTGGAGATAGGTGCTGTGTGCCAACGGGGAACCTGGGGTGCGCGCGTGTGCATGTGTGTGCCTATATGTGAGCGTCTGCATCTGGCAATCTGCTGTGTTGTGTGTCTCTCTCGGTGGGTGGCTTGTTGTGTGCGTGTGTGTGTGTGTGTCTGCTCTTTCTGTGGGTGGCTGGTTGTGTTTCTGTGGGTGGCTGGTTGTGTGCGTGTGTGTGTGTGTCTGCTCTTTCGGTGGGTCGCTTGTTGTGCATGTGTGTGTGTGTCTCTCGGTGGGTGGCTGGTTGTGTGTGTGTGTGTGCATTGTCTCTCTCTCAGTGGGTGGTTGGTTGTGTGTGTGTGTGCGTGTGTGTGCACTGTCTGCTCTCTCAGTGGCGGGGGCATCAGGGACATGGTGTATGTGCACGACATGTGTCTTTCCCGTGAGGCCGTGCATCTTGGGTGTGCTGGGCCCCAGGACTGACCATGTTTATTTGGGGGCAGGCCTCCCTGTTTTGCCCCCCGGCCAGCATCCTGAAGATGGAAAGAGCCTTGCTTAGGTCCGAGTCAAGCTAAAGTCCGGGGAGCCGGGAGAAGACGTCGGAAAACCTCTCTCTGCTGGGTGGGGGAGGGCCAGGGTGGAAGGAAGGTCACGTGGAGGTTGGTGGGGGGCCTGCGTGGGAGAGCCGCAAGGGGGACACCTTACCCCAAAATAGGCCGTGTCCCCGTTGGTCCAGAGCAGAGCACGACGAGGCCGGCATTCTCCAGCTCGCCGCGGTCGGACATCCCGAACAGGAGCCCGGCCTGGGGCTCGTGGACCGGCAGCTGGAAGTGGACCGTCTCCTGGGCATAGCTGACATTCCAGGACAGCTCCAGGCTTCCCTCGGGATCCAGAGGGATGTGGTAGGGGAAGGGGTCGGCGGCTGGGGCCCAGCCCTGCAGCGCGGCCACCAGGATGACCAGGAGGACGGCCACCGCCGTGCCATACATGGAGATGTCCTCGCACGTGCTCGGGCTGGGGAAGCCGGGCCAGCTCCACGGGTGGCTGGGGCCTCCATGGCTGGGCAGCCCTGGCCCGGCCTGGCCATTTATGCCCTGGCCCCCACCAGGGAGGTGGCCCTGCATCCTACTAATCACATTTGTCTGGTGGGAATTCAATTGTCCGGGTGACCTCCCAGCAGCCAGTGCCCTGGGGCCAAACGCTTTGCCACCTTCCTGCCGCCCTAATTGGCCTAATGAGGCCTGGACATCGGTGGGGGGGGTCCGGCCAGGCTTGGCAGATGTCAGCCCCTCACCAGCACCCCGGAGGGCTTGTGGGTCCTCCCCCGCTCACCGGTGGGGAGACTGAGGCCACGGAGGGGTGCCTGTAGAGGGGCCCTGGAGGGTGGACACTTTCTAAGCTAAAAATAAAAGACGATCCCCAAATAGGCCGTGTTTAGACACTCTCTCCGCAGCCTGCTGTTTCCCACTTTTGTCTCCTGTTTCCCCACAGGCAGCAGCTGGCAGCCAAGGCAGCTCCAGCGGGGCGTGGGAGCGTTGCTGGGGGGGACAGACTTCACGGTGCCTTGTGGGGGGGCTGGGGGTTGCTGCTGCAGGGGAGTCTCCCACCCTCTCTGCCTGCCTTCTCCCTCTGCTTCCCTCCTGTCCTTCCTTCTGTCCTTCCTTCCATCCTTCCTTCCCCCCTCGATCCTTCCCTCCTTTTTGCCTTTCCTTTCTTTCACTTTTTGTTCCGTCTCCTCTTTGGAGAGTCAAAGAACCCAAATGCAGAGAAGTGTTTGTGTCCTGGTCAGCACCAGCCCAAATCCCCCCAATGCCCCCACAGAGGAGGACTTTGGGCCTGCCGGGCTGGTTTTCCATGCAATTCTGTTCCTGAGAGAAGAATGCGTCTTTGCGTGAAGGTGACACGTGGGGATCTCCAGCACTTCCCTGGACCGGGCAGGGTGCCCAGTGCTCAGGTCATTCTGCAAAGGACAGACAGACACGAGAAGCCACTGAAGCTGCTCAGCCCTCACCCATGTGGCCCTCAGAGGAGCATCTTTTACCTCACCCACATGGACCAGGTCATGCAATGGATGGAACACAAAATGGCCGGCTGGGGGTTGGGGCGGCAGGGGCCATCTGCGTGGCCACCACTGTCACTGTCTCCAGCCTGGGGCTGTTACTGAGCTGGATGAGAGAAAAGGCTGCTGAATGACTGAGCATGTTTGTGGGTTCGTGGTCGAGCGAGTGAGTGAGGCTGCAGACCCACCTCCCTGGTGGTCACTGGGCCCCTGCAGGGACAGCTCCAGCCCGAAATGAGCAACATGAGCCCCAGCTCTGCCACACTGCAGGCATCCCACATCCTGCCCCTTCTGAGGACAAGGATCTGGGTTCAAGTCCCACTCTGCCCGCTGAGTGCCCAGCTGGCACCTTGGGGAAGCTCCGGCCAACCCCAGACCTTTGCTCCCTGCTGCAGATGGAGGGCGCTGGACGGAAGGTGACACCCGGTACTGCTCTGGGCCCAGAGGTGGCAACAGATGTGTGATCTTGGAAAAACCCCGTCATTTTAACAGGATTCAAAACCCACCTTCCTTCTCTGGAGAGAAACACAGCCGAGGGCAAAAGCAGCTGAGGGTCCCGGGCTGGGTGCTCGTGGGGTCCTGCGCTCTGTGCCGTGTCCTGCAGGTGGATTTTACAAACGAGAAAAATCAGTCCCCGATGTCCTGCTGCCCTGGCCCATGTCAGATGGACAGCTGCCCTTCGGGGACCAAGAGGCTGGACGTGGGACTGCTGAGCCGGGCATGCCCCCATGAGCACGCCCTCGGCCTCGAGGCCAGCTCTTGGGGTGGCCGTGGGGTGGGAAGGGAGCTGGGGCTTCGCCCTCCCCCAGCACTCTGCCCGCATCCCGCCCTCCCCAGGCTGGTTGTGCTCCCATGTCACCCACCAGGGTGGCCCACAGGGGTCACAGCGGTCAGGACCAAACCCGGCTCGGCTCCGCTGCTTGGCTCTGCTCCGGGACACAGTGAAGGCTGACCTCATTTAGAACCGATCTCGGCATTTTAATAAGCCCCTTGCTTCCTCACCTCTCTCTGCTTCCCCTCTCTGATGCTGTCAGCCTTCAGGGGCTGTGACGCCCCCTTGCCTCTGCCGTGGGGAGCCAGAGGTGAGCTGGCTCTCCTCTCTCCCGTCCCCACCCCCTGCAGTGTTAGGGGCCTAGAGCAGGGCCGGGTCCCAAGCCTAATGCAGCACCATGTGGCTTGGCCGCAGGACAGAGCCCACCTGTGGCTCGCACTCCCAGGGATGGCCTCAGGTAGGAGAGCCCCAGCAGGTCCGGCTATGGAAGCGCTTTGCAGATGCAGTTCCGCTGGATCAGTGGGACACTGCCTGGAGGGGCTAGGGCCAGGCAGTGTGGTCCCTCGGGGGTCTCTCCCAGTGCGCTGGCATCCCTCCCTCACCCAGAGTGGGCAGCTGCAGCCGGGGTCAGCCTGAGGGCCTGGAGCTGCCCAGTGACCTGGGAAACTTTCTCCTCTGGCCTTGGATGGGCTCAGCACTGGGACCTGGCCGCAACGCTCCCTGGGAGCCCACCTTCGCAATCCTGGGCTCCTAGCCAGCTTAGAAGGCAAGGGAGGCCAGGCCATTTTCCTACTGACCCAGAGAGCCCTGGCCTTGGGGCCTCAGCTCTGACTGTGGGCCAGGTGGTAGGGTCAGGTCCACTGCTTCTCAATGCCTCATTCTCCAATGGGGTTGGGAGAGAGGGGACACAAAGCTGCAGAGCCTGCCCTCTCCCAGCCACAAACTCAAGCCCGGTTCACCCACACATGCACTCACAGCACACAAGTTGACCTGGAGGTGGCTGCAGGGGCCTTCGGGCTGGACACCCCCTGCCCTGGACCCTGCTCTCAGGTCCCTCTGTAAGGGTGTGCAGACAGCCCTCTTTCCTGGGTTAGGGGAGCAAGGGAGAGGGGAATGCAATGACTTCTTGCACACTTAGCACTCCTGAAGGGCCCAGGAAAGCCATCAGTCCCTGCGCTGTAAGCCCTTCACACCCTGGTCTGAGGGGCTGCCGGGTCCCACCTGATGCTTCCCAGAGGGTGACAAGGGCGGCCCCTCACGGTGCTGGCCCCCCGTTTCCACGCCCATGAACCAGACCTGCTGCCTGGGGTGTGGGGAGGCAGCGAACAGCCATCGGTTACCATCAGCTCATTACACACGCTGGGCTGATTTCAGGGGCTCGGGACCCGCGGGGCTGTGCCAGCCCCACTCCCAGCACGCAGACCTGCCCCAGCCTCCCACCCGCCCTTCTTCAGGCCGGATCACCTCCCGGGCCCACACCTGCAGCCACTTCAGGGGACCACAACGGGCCCTGGAAATTGGTCGGCACGCAGGCTGGTCTGCAATCGGCCGGTCGAGTGGGTGACGTCCGGGCAGCATTGGGCCTGCGCTTGCCTGGACGGCCTCTCTTGCTGCTGCACAGCACCCCTTAAATTATTATCACCTGGATCTGGGGACAGGTCTCTGGCCATAGGAAGGCTCAGGGAAAATATTAGACTTTGGTCACTCTTCCCCGACTCTCTCTCTGACCCGCATCCGAGGCGTGGCTCCGGAGTCCGTCCATCTGGGCGGAGAAGAGGTGATTTGGACCCCCCTGGATGGGGTGGATTTGGAACTCAGATCCAGGGGCGAGGAGGCACATGTGGACCCCGGGGGCTGGCGGTGCACAGCCCTCACCTTAGATCAGTGTCGCCAGGAGAACATCCTTCCCAGAAGGAGAAGAAGAGGGAAGTACGGGGCAGGGGCGGCGCAGGGCAGCTACGCCCCACGCCCCACAGCCTCCGCCCCGTGGGAAGGGAGGGTCTCATTTTCAGAACAAGTGCATGTCCCTGACACTCCGAGCGAGTTCACTTGTTAGCCTACCTGGGCTCCACGGTCTGGCCCAGAGCCTCCCCACCCTCCAGACACACCTGGGGGAGGCAGCACCCCGAGGCACTCCCTGTAGTGCCCCGCGGGCTCGGCCAGGGTGGCTCTGGAAAGCCCTCCTTGCACTCGGGGCCCTGCTAGGCGGCCCCCTGGACGACCGGTGTGAGCTCTCCATGGCCAAGCATGAGAAGGGAGCTGCTGCCGCGTGAGTTAACTGTGAGAGTCTCGTCTCCAGAAGATGGATGGGGCAGGGCTGGGTCACCGGAAGGAAGAATGTGGGTACGACAGGCTTCGTTTGTTCATCCACTCGCTGAGCATTGGTAGCAAAGCCATCGCGTGCTTTGTTGCCTCTAAGCGCACCGCAGTGACGGGTGTCAGTGCTGGATGCAGGGGGCGGAGCTGGTTCTGAGCATCCCCAGCCCCGAGGGCTCTCTCCCGTCCACCCTCCATGGCCTGGCTGGCTGCGGGAGCAGGCGAAGTGTGTTCAGACGCTTGAGGCGCTGATGGGGAAGAGGAGCAGAAAGGAAAGTCAAAATCTGGCGGTACGGAAGGGGGAACATCCGGCTTTGGAGGTGACCATGGTTCAGGTCCTGGAAGCAAATGCCCTGTGGGGAGCAGCTGAGCAGAAGCAGCCCTTGGGAAGAGGGTGCTAAGGGCACGTGCCCTGCGATGGTCCGCCCAGCCCAGCCCAGCCGGGACGGCCCAGGTGCCAGGGCGGTCGCCGGCTGTAGGGCAGCCCTGCACTGCAGGGCACAAGACCCGCGTTCTGCTCCCACGCCCAGCACTGACCCACAGTGACCCCGAGCAAGGTCTCCCTCATATCGGAGCCTGCAGACTTGAGGGTCCTCTGGGAAGAGCAGCTCTGCTCTGCCTGGTTCAGGGCAAAACTGGTCAAAATGGAAAACTGGTGAACCCTAGGACGTTCCTTGGGATTGCAGGGGATGCCCGTGGAGCCAGGCTTAGCTGGTGGAGAGGGGCTGGAGCCATGCATCCCATCCCCAGCCCTCTTTCCCTAGGGACCCGAGGGCCCAGGGAAGAAGGCAGTGACAGGACCTATGAGGGTGACATTTGGGGGGCCCTCATTTTCCAGGACACCCCCAAACCAGCCTAAGAAGCAAAGTACATCTCCCACTCTTCTCTCCAATGGCAGCTCATGGTTGCCTCGAAGACTATCAGAGAAGAAAACGTGATTTGAGGCTCACCCTGTGATTGTGCAGATTCTCTATGTGGGGTTTCTTATCTCCTCATTGCTAAACTAACCCTTGCTTCCAGCACTTGGGGGCAGAGTGACGGTGGTTATGAACCCAGCCCCTGGATCCGAACCCCTGCCCTGTGCAATTGCCTCGGACCCACTCCCTGCTTTCTCTGCCCTCCTTTCCTCCCTCTCTGGTGCTGAAAACCGCGGCTGGCTCTGAGACGAGTGGTAGCTCCTTTTCAGAACACACAAATGTGGCCAAAATACATAACAGAGAGGGTAAAAGTCCCCAGAATCCCATTCTTGGAAAATAATCCCATTCACAGCTCAGCGCTTGGTCTTTGGGAATTCGGCTCGTTCCCAAAGACTCGTTTTTTAGATGGTGAACTGCATCTACTTCAGCCACTGGCTTTTCCAATTGCGTTGTGAGCAGTGGTGAATGTCAGCCATATGGCTGCATGGCAGGGCTGGATTTATTTAACCAGCAGCCCCACTGGTCAATATCTGTGTTGTTTGTTGGGTTGATTTTAACTAGCAATGGCAAGGGTGCATTGAATGTCTGTGGTTGGGCATCTTTGGGGCGGTGCCTGTGAAACTTTAGAAGTGGGACTTCTAGGTGTGTGTGTTGGGCTGGCGGGGAGGCGTTTGGCTTCTTGACTGAAATCAATCTCAAGATTCAAAGGGCTTTGACAGCCACCGGCTGTTCCATCACCCGCTGAGGACAATGCAGCAGCCACAGAACAAATAGTTTCTTACAGGTAAGTGGGTTTAAATCTCATTGATGGGCAAATTAGCCATTGGACCAGGCAGCCTCCCTCCGGCTGCAATCAAATGCATCACATACATAAACGCAAATCCAATCAGGCCTAAAGCCGGCCATCTGCTCTTCAAAGACGGGACTTTGGAAAAGAGCAGGCCTTCACGCCCCGGGGGCTCTGACATTCAGGCGGTGAGAAGCGGGGGTTGCGAGCTCTGCGCCCTGATCCAATTGTCCCACTGCTGATCAAGTTACAGGAAAACTCGGCCCAGTAATGCACGGGGGAGAAGGCGAATTAAGACAGCCGGGACCCAGGCGGCGTCTGGCATGTAGGAGGTGAGGAAGTGGCGTGAGCTGGAGCAGGGGCTGCTGATCAGGACATCTCTCTGGGTCACCTGTGGTCAATATCTGCAGCGACAGGCTGTTCCGGAGGGCTGGTGCTATGAGGACGTCAACGGTCAATGGCCGGGTTCGCCCCCCAGAGAGCAGGTCTGCCCTGGAAATCTCCCCGCGGGTGGGGCGGCCAAGGTCAGCGTGTGGTCACTGCCACGGGTCCTTGGTCAATCCTGGGGGCCCACACACAAGCACGTATTGCAGAGGCCCTGTGTGCTCTCGTTTTCTAGCTCTGGTGTATGCTGTCAGCTTCTCTCCAGAAGCCATCTGCGCCCACTGACACTATCTGAGCCTCGTCTTCTTAAACCAAAACATCGATCAACGTTCCACACATCTGGGCAAAGAGGTGGCGCGAGAGGCAGCCCCTCGAGGGGCAGAGGGGAGCGCCAAGCAGCCTGGTTTAAGCCCAGAGAGGGGATGTCACCTCCCCTCGGCCACAGAAAGGGCTGGGGGACCCCAACTGTGTCGGTGGTTGAGGCGTTTGGGTTATTTAGCATGTGGCCTCAGAAGGTCAAGAAGATCCATGTTTTCATCTCAAATCCAAACGCAGTGTCCAAAGTGAAAGCTGTAGCATGTTCGTAGCTTCCATGACGTCGCATTGCCACTCGACCCACAGGACCTGCTACTGCCCCCACGGAATTCAGGTGGGGATTCGCTGGGGGTACGGGGAGGACACACCTTCGGGGTGTGCCCAACAATGCTCTCAGCTGTGCCAAGTGGCACATTGAGTGCACCCCCAAATCCCACAAAGTGATGGAAAAAGATTTTAAGAGAAAAAAAATTGTGGTTTTCCTTTCCCAAAAGCAGGGAAAAAGAAAAGTCTTTTCATTGGATCAGAATTCTGTAGGGATCACAGAATGATACAAGGAAACACATGGGGAGGAAACCAGGTCCCAAAAGAGGTCCAAGAGAAGATTGCTGGTGGGGATGGGGGCGGTGGCCAGGAGATCAGCTGGGGTGCTATGTTTGGGCTGGTGACTTGGCCAGTCTCTCCTCCCTGCTGTGGATGGCAGCAGAGGGGCCCTGAAACCCCAGAGGAAGCAGAGAGCGGTTGGCACATGGAGAGAGCTCAGGGTGTCCCTGGCCTTGGGAAAGATGGGGGCCCCCAACCCAGGACACACGTTCCCAGTTCCGTCAGACGCGTGACAGCAGACACTGCAGCAGCACTCGCATGAGCAAGGAATGTCAAATGCAAAAATAAGTACACCACCTGGCCAAGTACTTGAGGAAAACCACTCCACAAAAGAAGAGACCATCTCAAAAGCAGAAACTCCGAGACCCAAGGAAACAGCATTGAGTCAACAGAAGGAGACTTGAAAATAAGTATAATTACTATCCTGAGAGATAAAAGAGGTTATCTTATTCATGAAGCAAGAATGGGCTTTTATATAAAAGAACTAATTAGAGATCATGGGAATTTAAAATAGACGGGCTGAAGAGCAGGAAGGAGGTATCTGAGGGTAAATTGGTGAGTTGGATGATCTGGCTAAGTGCTTCTGGAGAAACTCGCCTTAAAGGGAACATGGAAAATGTGGGGAAGGGGTGGGAAGTTTAGGGGCTGCTCCGGTTGCCCCACAATCATCTAATGGACATTCCCGAAGGGGACAACAGCCAGGATGGAGGGGAAAAAATGGCCAAATGTCCCCCAAGCCACAGACAGACATTCACCTCAGGCTCCAAGAACCCACCAGGGGTCGAACAGAACAAATGGAAATAGATCCAGAATAGACACATTGTAGTGCATTTCCAGATCCCCAAAGGTAGAGTGAATATTCTGATGTGTCCAGAGAGAGAGAAAGCAAGAGAGAGCATGCACATGAAGGCAAAGACGAGAATAAGAGAGAAAGGGAGTTTTGTTTTATGGGGGAGATGAAGTTCATGGTATCAGTCCTTTTACCAGCAACACCAAACAGCAAAAGAAGTCAAAGTTCTGAGAATAAGTGTCACTACTCACTCTGCTACAACCCACCATTCCAAACCCAACATTCTAGTTGGAGAACACAATAAGAACATTCAAACAGACAAGGACACAGAAGTGTTTCCATCACCTTCCTTTCCAGAAGGATTACTCAAAGCTATATCCTGGAGAAAGAAATCCTAATCCAAGTAAGAAGAAGACAAGGTATAGAAGAAATGATGGGGAAATTTGATGATTAATTTTATGTGTCAACTTGACTAAGTTATGGTGTCCAGTTATTTGGTCAAGCAAACACTGGTCTGATTGTCATCCTGATGGAACTTCATTGATGGATTTTCCCCATTTATCAGTTGATTGCATCTATAGTCAACAAAGGAGGCTGCCCTCGGCAATGAGGGAAGTGTCCTAATCAGTCAGTTGGAGATCTTATAACAAGAACTGAGGATTTCATGAGTCAGAAGAATTGCTGCCTTTTCTTTGGCTAGTCAGCTTCTCCTGGAGAATACACTTTCACCTTTACTGGAGATTCCAAATTGCAGCCTGCCCTGGAGAATTTGAGCTTGCCAATCCTCAGAGTCACATAAGCCATTCCTATGAGAAATCTCTTAAAATATATAATCTTATCTATTCTATTTTTCTGGAGAACCTTGACTAGTATAAGACACAGAAATCCAGTAAAACTTAGAATTAAGTCTAAGTTTTGTTGCTATCAGGTAGGGGATATTGTATTCTTTGTGCAATGGAATATTTTAAACACACAGAAGAGTACAGAGCATAATGTTACAAATACTTATTTGCTTACTGCCTGGATCTTTCATGTTTTTATGTCATATGTGTTTAATTTTTTAAAACAAATGAACTTTATGGGTTCAATTAATTTCCCCTTTGTACTTCTCAAATGCAATCCGTCTTTTATCACATATATAATTGGACTATCATCATGTGCACAAAATATTAATATTTAGAAACATTTATTTTGTAGCTGGCCAGCTTGCTAAACTCATGACTGTCCTAACAAGTCTTCAGTGTTGTGCCGCAGATCTGCGCCCCTGGTCTGGCGTGTATGTCTCTTATTCTCCGTTCTGTCTCCTGCTGTCATGCGAAGATGACCATCTTGGCCTGTCCCTGCAGCCACGTCCCAGGTTGACTCACATGCAGGAAGTCTGCTCGTGGCTGGTCTGTGCCCTTTAACAGGTGGGCAGTGCTTCCCCCTGACTCCTTTAAATCAGGAATGGGTATTGGCTTTGATTAGCTACTCTCTCAGCACCTATTAAGATGGGCCTGAGGTTCTACTGCTTTTCTGTTAAAAAGAAGCCACGAGCAGAGCCACAATTCTCAAACATTGTAGCTTCAGGTCTCCTTTATCATCTTAAGAATTATTGAGGACCCTGAAGGAGCTTATCTGAACAATGCTATAAAGTTTTACTGGAAAGGAAAACCTACATAAATAAAGATTCAAAAAAAAAGCCACTTTCTTTGATGGAAGGTCATTACCAGAAAATAGCCTAACCTTATCAATTTTAATGCACGCGTTTTCCCATATCTGAATAGTTCTGAGCTCGAGACACCTTTTACAGTCAGGGGCATCTTGTAGACTCACCAACAGTGCGTGCTCCTTCCTAGGAGGAAATTAAATAATGATTCATCCCCAGAGAGCAGATACTTGATTTCACCATGATCAGGCATGTGAGTCATACATCTGAGCTCATTTGTGTTTCACACCGGTGTTATCATAGACCCATTGCACAGATGATGAAACCAAGGCACAAAGAATTTGAGCCCCTTGCCCGAGCCCACAGCGGTAAGAAGTGGCTCAGCCCCAGGCTGTCAGGTGGGCACTGGCATAGCTGACCCCTGCTCTACCTTCATGGAATCAAATCTTTTTAAATTAACCTAGAATTCAATCCAATCTTAATTAAAAACCCAGAAGGATTCCCAAGCTGACAAGCTGGTTATAAAGATCAGACAGAAAATCAATAAATAAAATTGGGACAGAAAGGTGAAAGCGCACCAACAGGCACCTCGCAGTGAGCTGTAACGGTTGTATCTGCCACATGTCGGGGAAGGAACAGGGACGTGGATGGGGAGTAATGGAGAGGGTCCCGAAACAGACCCTTGTGCATAGAAAATGCTATTCAGGATGGAATGCCGTTTTGTCACTTCAGTAGAGAAAGGGTGACAACTGGCTATTCATGTATTAAAACAAGAAAGAAACAAACATACTTAAACCTCCTGCCAGAATCATGCCTGCGACAATTCTAGATGGATTAAAGACTAAATGTGAAAAATGAAAATCGCACAGATAAGAAGAAAATGCTGACGATTTTTATGACCTTCCCAGGGGCCCTGAAGGAACAGGCTGACAGAACGACCCCAGGAAATTTGCTCCCCCTTCTCAGTGAGATGCCCTCAGTAAAGGTGCAGGCCAGACACCAGCCCTTGAGGTATTTGCAACCCCCACGTGGCAGGTTGAATGAGGCACCCCAACTTAGATGTCCCCTTCATCTCGACCTGCAGACCTGCAGGTGTGGGCCCCTTAAGACGTGATTTTGGTAAAGGTGTAGCTGCCTCAACTGAATGAAGACGGGTCTCGCACCAGGTTTCTGGAGACCTTTACAAGTAGAAGAAATTCAGGCCTCGTCAGAGAAAGCCACAGGAGGAGCTGGCCACCAAAAGTCAACAGAACCTGGGCTGTGGCAGAGGCGGGGACCCCAGCCGAGGGCTCCAAGGACGGCCGGCAGCCAGCCCCAGAAAGCTACAGACCTGGAGGGGAAAGCATCACCCTGCCGATGGCTTGATTTTGGACTTCTGGTCTCCAAACCGTCAGGCAGTAGACTCTTGTTTGAGCCACCCCATTGCACAGTATTTGTCGTAGCAGCCTGGAAACTGAGCCTGGGACAGGTGGAAGATTTCACATTCAGGTGAAATAAAAAGTGTTGGCAGATGGATATGCAGTTTCAAGACCCAGAAATGGGACAAAAGGGGAAAACCATAAGCACAGGTATATGGAAGGCCAACCAGGCTGGCAAATGCAAGCTCAAACAATGGGATGTGATGGTCTGCACACCAGATTGGAAGAAAGTGTGAAGTTCAGTTAAAACCTGGATTGGCAGGTTGGCAGGTGCAGGAGAGTGCGTGTGCCCTGCACAGCAGGAAGCTGATAGCTCCCTCAGGTTTGGATGATTCAAAGAGGGCTTAACAGAGAGGCCATTTACAGAGAGGGGGGCAGGGCGCTGTAGCCACAGGGTGGGGTGCAGACACGGTGTCCTCACCTCTCCCAGGGGCCCTGGCAGGAGTGAAGAGTAGACCCCCTTGGGCCCGAGGCCCAGAGGTACAGCCAAGGCTGACGTGCCTGCCAAGTGCCAGCTAGCAGGACAGACCGCTGGTTTCTCCACCCACCCCTCCCACCCACCTCTGCGGTGCTCCCCATCGGCCAAGCCTGGGGGGGAGCTGAAGGGCACAGGAGCCCCAGGTGCGCCCCCCTGGGATGGCTTCCCAGGCAGTTTCTTCCTCATGTGCCACACAGACCTACACTCGGGACCTCGCTGCTGGCAGAGCACGGGACTGAAATGCAGTGTGAGCGAAACCTCCACCTGCCAAACACAGGGGTCCCTGGGGCTACCGAACTCACCCATCAGCTCAGCTTCTGTTTTCTCGTGAAGCTGGAACTACGCAGAACTTCTCAGCAAGACAAAGCAAAACAAAAGCCAGGAGAGAGGTCCAGTGGGAGAGGCGGGGAAGTTTCACCTATGCGCCAGGATTGGGGACAACAGAGGGCCCTCACATGAGGTGGTGGCTTCACGGCCACATGGGTTCCGGGCAGGGGGGCGTGGAGGGTACAGCTGGGGGCAGCTCCCACACATGGAGGGTGCACTGACTGTGGACTGAGCTGTCCCCACCCCACCTGCTGACCCATTTTGGGGGAGAACATGGGTCACAGGAAGGCAGCGAGGTGGGCCCCAGGGCAGCTCCATGGATGAAGCTGGATGGTCCTGACTGGCTCTTCTCCACACTCTGGCATTTTCTGCGGCAGTTCTGAGAACTGATCAATAGTCCTGAGCTCGGACCTCGCAGGGACTTTCCCTGGCTGCTTGTAGCACCTGCTAATAGGGTTCCAGCCATTCTCCCCAAGGCCTGAGGCCCCTGCTACTCCCTTCCCCCCCACACAGCCTATGAGCCTCTGAGTTGCCCAGGGAAAGACCAAGAATGCAAAGGCTGCCCCATAACCACCGGGGTTGGGAGCTGGTGGGCCCAGCCACGGAGGGGGCATGCCCTGAGAGTCCCCTGCACCAGTGAGCAGCTGCCTGTATGGCTGTGGACACAGGGAGTCTGCCTGGCTGAGGCCCCCTACATCCACCCACCCACCCAGGCTGAGTGCTCCAGACACAGCTGGCAGGGCTGTGGTCCAGAAACCGGTCCCCAGACCCCCTGCCCGGAAGGGGTGGGCTCCAGGGCCCTGCCCAGGCCCTGTCACCATGACGGGCCCCCCTGCCTTTCCTTCTAGCACCTGCTGGGGGGCTCTGTACCAGTCCCTCACCACAGCCCTGCATGGTAAGTACTGCTGGCAGCTCGGCGTCACAACGGGGAAGCTGAGGCTTGGAGGGCCCCAGCGAAGCACTGCCTGGATTGAACGATCCTGTCTGACTCCAAGGTCGTGTCTCCCTTCTGCACAGCCCTGGAGCAGTGAAGACCTTTTCTGTGCCTCCACGACCAGATCTGTCCCCAGACCCAAATCCGAAAGTGACCCATGACCCTGGGGTAAGCTCAAAGGATGAGATAGCCAATCCATTGGATCATTAATTCTAAGAGGGTAAGGTCAGGATGGTCCTTTCACCATTGCATCCCCCACACTCATGTAGTTCCTGCACATAGTAGGTGCTCAATAAATACACCAGTCTGATTGGGCCCTGGGCGTAAGGTCCTCATATTCAAAGGGAGCCAACCAAATAAGTGTTGAGAAAGCTCTACTAGGGTTTGATGAATGTGCTGTGAGCACAGAAGAGGTGAGGTCTTTGTCCTTTCTGGCATCCTGAAGGCTATGACATTTGAACTGGGCCATGAAGGGGTGAGCAGGAGTTCATCGGATGGCGATGAGTAGAAAGGGCATCTCTGGCAGAGGGCCTGGCACATGCAAAAGCAGCAAGACATGGAAGTAAGCAGTGCACTAGGGAATGCCCACTCGTTAGATGTGGGTGGGTGGTTAGGTGAAGGGAAGCCAGGCAAAGGGTTCTGGCAGAAGAGGGAGTCCAGTGGCTATGAATGAGCTCTCATGAGCATCAGCATGGATTTGGGGAGAGAGTAGAGGCTGGAGATTGCTTAGGCCGACTGCGGTGCTCCAAACCTCCCCGAGCTGATTGGCTGAGGCGGTTCAGAGCAGGAAAGGAGCTGCCACCAAGCTCCTCATACTCCTGGGCCAGCCACTTGCCCTTCACCACCTCAGTTTGTCATCAGTCAGATGGAAAGAATCATAATGGCCAGCAGACTCAAAGTGGGGTAGCAGGGGCAGGGAGAAGCTCTGCTTCTCATCACCCTTTGTTTGGACAGCTGGGAATCGAGGACCAGCCATGTCAGCAGGGGACAGAGCTTCTGATTCTGTAGAACAGGGGTTACAGGCCATATTTCCCATGTGCAGGTCTTGCAGTCATTCAACAAACAGCTGCTGTACCTGCTGCTGCGAAACAGTGGCAAACAAAAAGATAGCCTCTGCCCTCTTGGAGCTTCCATTCTGGGGCAGAGGGACAAACAGATGAGATGGTACCTGAGACCCATTGGGGTGCAAAGGAAATGAACTGGGCGTCGGGCCAGAAACTCACCCTCCAGGCTCTTTCTGACAGGTGTGGAAACTGACCCAGAGTGGCAGGGACCATTTTCAGGCACCCATAGCCACAGCCACGCTCTTTCCAGGTGCGTGAGGGGAGCAACCACCCAGGCCAGACCAGCAAGGAGCCATGGAATCCAGCTGCTCCCCTCCTTTCTCTCCTCCACTTTCCCTTTCCTCGCCACAAATCCAAATCTGTCATCGTCAGCCAGGGCATCAGGGGTCAGTGGCCGTGTCTCTTCACAGTCATTGATTCAGAGATGAGAGCCACAGACAAGCCCTTTGGTCTCCATTCCGGACAGAGGGGCATATGCCGGTGGGGGGGCTTTAAGTTAGTACAGCTGTACGGGGGTTCTCTTGCAGTCCTCTTTGTGTATGAATGAAGGGTTCTGATCTCCCAAGGCCTTTGATCTCTGTGAAACAGTGTTTTCAAAAGTCAACCACAGAGAGTATTTTATTTTCATCTTTTGATAAAACTAATGGCATTTTGCCTCCTCTACAAGCTTGTGTTAATAGAAAAGTGATGGGGAGATGGCTCTGACTTTAAGCTCACACAGTCCAAACATGCAATTCATTCTTACTTTTTTGATTTCTTTTTTAGCATGCTGGTCTGCAGGCCACACTTCAGGCATAGGACACGGTGGGTTGGCAGACTTCAGAGGCAGACAGCTCCTGGTCACTGTGTGGCCTGGGGAAGTCATCTACCTTTTTGAAGTCTCAGGTTCCTTTCTGTAAGATGAATAAAATAAAAGAATAGTTCTGGCTCAGACAGGTGTCAGGAGGGCTGTGATAGCAAGCATGTGGTAAATAGCTGGGGACAGTATGGTGCCTAGTTCAGCTCCACCAGCTCAGGGAACCCTGCTCCCTCAACCTGTGCAAACTTCAGGCATCGCTGAGCTCCCAGAGATGTCTTGGGTCTATCCCTGAAGTGCCAGGCACGTGAATGAATGAATGAATGAATGACACACACAGGCACTGCCTGATTGGCACAAGTTGTGAAGAAGTGATTTGGCTGTGAAAGTGAAGCCCCAATTAGGAAGACTAAATGCTTCTGCAGAATAAAAAATCCTGAAATGGAGGAAGATGCTGAAACAACAAATTCTTCATAACACACCTCTCCCCCACCCCAGCCCTGGGAAATCAGCAGCGTCAGGATTTTTCAGGATGATCGGTGATTCACTCAGGAGCTCTGGGAGACCCTTGATGGATCCGTGAAGATGTTACTCAGTGCCATCTCCTCCTCATTTATCACCTTCGATGATTTCTAAAGAATGAACTTATCAGGCTTGCTGTCACAACGTTTTAAAATGTTGCAGTAATTAAAAACCACTGGGAGTGTCTTTTCCAACAGACAAGGCTGCTTTTCCAAAGCAGGGGAATGGGAACCCCCCAAACCCCACATGCACACCTACTCCTGTTTGCTGGCATCCTCCTTGTATAACCCTCTCACAGTCTTGCACACTTTATGACTCATTATTTTCCTGGTCATGCCTAAAAGACACCCAGTCCAAGAACTCCAGCTGCAATGCCTACCCACCATCACAAAAAGCCACAATTTTATGCTGTCATCAATCACATATTGCATATGTATATATGTACAAATATATATATGTATGTTTGACTTATTTATTTTCTAAATGGCCATGACTTGGGCTAATACTTTGGAATTCTGTAGGCAGAGGTTTAATGGTACAAAAGGAGTCCACCACTGGAAGACCCTTTGTGCCAAGAGGGTGGTCAGCCTCTCCTTGGGCACTTCTGGAGATGGGGGGTCTTGCCATCTCCCGAGGGTTCTCCAGGGGAGAACTGTAAAAGCTCTGGGCCATTGTTATCCATCTCCTGGAAGGAACTTTATTCCTTGAACTCTGCTTCTTCTGCCTCTCTGCAGAGTAAGACTCTGAACCCTAAAAGTGGCTGAGCATGTGTCTCATGCTCTGAGCATCTTGTTCACCCCAAATGTGTGTCTGTGACACCATGCGTGGGACACGGCAATGATGGAAGGGCTCAGCTCCCCAGAGTCCTGAATGTTATCTTTCTCTGCACCACCACACCATGAGAACATATTGAGAGCATGCATTTCCAAAGCCCGCCAGACCCTTCCCCCCAAAGGCTGTGATCTCCATGCAGTGAGGCCATCCCCACTTGCCTCCAAGAAACTTATGCACACAAAGGCTCTGTCTTTATAGCATCAGGATGATCTTACAAAAGCCCCATCTGTCCTAAATGGAAAATGAACATTTGTAAAACTGCCTTTGTAAAAATCCCATGCTTTGGGGAGTTTTCACTCCATATGGCCATTGGCTGGATTCAAGATACATCCATGTAGCTCCAGGTTGTGAAAAGATCCCGGTAATGGTAACTAAAACACACATGATAGTGGAAGGAACACCGGTAGGGTGGCACAGTGCCTCCCTCCCACCCCCAGGCCTGTTTTTAGCCAACCTGAAAGAACTGTGTGTAACTTGAACCTTCTTTTATATGCACTAGGAGAACTTGCTATTTAAGGGAGCCATATGGTGAATTGTGTTATAAGGTCAGACCAAGGACTCTCCCTAATCTTTTCCCCCCTTCTTTTATTTTTGAAAATAGGTGTTGGCTTAAAGTGAGGCTGGCCATAATTTGACCACACAAAGAACAGTTTGGTGACAAATCCCCAACAGCATTGTACAAACGACATCCATTCAACGCATCCACCTCCTTGCTGGCTTCAGCACCCATGGAGAAAACAAGGATAATGAAGACAGCTACATTACAGGTCTCAGATAAAAACTCAGTCCTGGTTCAAATAAAATGGGCTCCGATTGCATCACTGCCAGCATCAGGAGGCCTTCACAGTGTGGCAAAGAAACCAGTGTGTAGAGAGGTCCAGAGCTGCAGAACTTAAGCTGGGTCCACAGAGATTTGCAGCTACTCAGGCTCAGCTGCGAAATCCTGCAGAGTCTGAATGAAAAGTGGGAGTGGATGGGCGTTTGGGCTAGTGGGAAAAGGCTGGTTGGCAGTGATGCTCCTTTTTAAATTCTTGGCACACATTCGCCAACATCTAATCAACCCTGAAATAAAAACAGGTTGCTCAGTTGTCATAAAAGGGATTTTAACTAAAATGTTGATTTAAAGGACTCTTATGCGACTCTAAGGCTGTCAATTCGCTGACTACTTTGCACCTTCCTCCTGGTGCTGTTTCTCCTTAAGAGGATTCTCTCCCAGCATTTACCATCCTCTTCTGCAGGTGGAGGGAGCTGGGTGGAACATGGACAGTCTGTGTGGAGTTGGTTCTGAGGGTGATTCAGAGCACAGGCTGGAGGGCCAGTTGGACCTGACTCAGGGGTGCAGCCGTGGAACCCAAAGCTCCCTTGTGAGTCGGGAGTGCAGCATGTCTAACTCACTGGATTGTTTGAGGGTGTTCAAAGTGTGCACTCTTGTGTCTGGACGCTCGTGATGAATCATACTTACCATGAGATAAGTGCCTGGTGGCAACAAGTAGTGCCCTCAATTAATTAGTGAATCAAACATAGCCACTGGACCCGAGGAAATGAGGCAGGTGACATTTAATCACCAGGTCCACGCAGGAGTGGACACTCTTCGTGTTGGTTAAGAGGAGTGAGGGTCTGGCCCGGCTTACTACGGGCAAACTCAAGCAGGGTCGACACGGCTTGAGAGAGGCTGTGGGAGACTGACAGTGATCCGGTACGGGGGCCCGCGGGCCGGATGGTGCTGCACATCTGTAGGTTGTGGGCACTCATTCCCCTGCCTGTGGTCTGACCCCCGAGCAGCCTGCTCACCTCCTGTCATCAGCTCATCTCTCTGTCCTCAGTATTTCTATCTCTAGAATGGGGAGCAAAGGTGTGAAATGGCAGGTTCTTCCAACAGGATATACTTTCTTATAGAGAACTTAAAGAGTTGATGATAAAGGCTAACCTTCACAAAGTGTTTTCCATGGGCCAAGTGTATATCCTAACTCACAGCCTTTCTAATTCCAGAGGTCTCTCAGCTCAGGCTCCCTGTGCCTCCACCTCGCTTGAATATCAGCAGGGACTAAAGAGGTTCCTGCCTCTTGGGGCAGCTCTTTCAGGCAGAAGAGCTTTATGTTGTCCCTCGTACCAGCCCAAATCTGCCCTGCTTTCACTTCTGGCCATTAGCTCTGCACTACAAGATCAGGTATCAAGGGTCCACTCCACCCCCAGCCCCTCGGGGTGCAGGCACCCCTGGGAGGAAGTTAGCTTCTATACCCCAAACACCCCACCCCTGCCCCAACAAAACAAACCTTACTCTTCTCTCAGTTTCTCTGTGACAGTTAACCATGAGAACGGAGGCACATAATAGTAAAGACGAGCATTTATTTAGGACTTATTATGTGCCAGGGTCCTAGACGCTACTAAATTGCCTCCGCAGACCAGCCCTGAAGGTGAAGTATTGCTGCTACCCCATTTTAGAGACGGGAACCGGAGACTCAAAGGGCATCAGGGACTTGCCGCAAGGATGCACTGTTGGTAAGCAGCAGCTTCGGCCCTGACCCCGGAGCACAACGCCGGGGGAAGCGGGAATGCCTGGAAAACAGGCTGTGAGCAAAGGGAGCCCTGCAGAGCATGGGGTGGGGTGGGCGCGCGCCCCAGGCCCCGTGAAAGGTCACGCAGTCTCTACGCAGAACGGACCAGTCGTCAGCACCAGGGACAGCTCCCTGGGCCGCGCAAGGCAGCCCCCCACGACCGTCCTGGGACTGCGCTGGAACCGCGCGCGTGCGCTCACAGGGAGCAATCCTTCGCGTCCAGAGCTGCGGCTGCAGCACAGAGCTGGGCAGGGGGCTCCCACCTGGGCGCGCCATCGCCTCACCTGGGGGCCTCGCGGGTGCGCTCTCCATCACCCACCTCGCCCACCCAGCCCGCAGGCGCCGCACCAGTGGCCTGGGCTGGAGAGGTCACAACTAGCTGCGCCCTGCCCGGGACAGACGACGGACAGCCCCGTCACGTGCGCCCAAATCCTCGGCCGGCCGGGGCAGCGCCGTTCCCATGATTGAAGGTAAGGGCCTGAGCGGGTTATCAGATTGAGGGCGGCGGGGGGCGGGGGGGTGGTGAGGAAGAAAGGGCAACCAGAGGAGAGAGCCGGACGCTGGCCCAGTGCCCATCTAGTGCATAGTACCCATTGCAGCCCACCTCGGGTGTGTTGTGCCTGCCCCTTGCCCTACGCAGCTGCCCCCGCCCACATCTGCCATCCGGTCACCATTCACCCACTGGCCCCAAAGTACATCCCTGTGGAGTGGACTGAGGATATAGGATGGAGACCTGGATGGGCAGTGAGGGGGGAGGGGTTGGTGGACCTACTGTGCAAAGGCGCAAAGAGGCCCCTTGTCTTCCTTGGAACCGTGGCACGACGGTGGGGATATTGGGGCCGGGAGTTTCAGAAAAGACCCTGTGGAAACCTGGTCCCCATTCTCTCTGCTGCCCGTGGGCTGAGAGCTCTTCCTTAGGATAATCTCAGCTTCAATTTACTTTACCTGCCCACCCATGCTGAGTGCTTCACACGCGCTACTGCCTTCCACCCAACACCCTTGAGGAATGGGGCAATGCCCCCATTTTATGGATGAGGCAACTGAAGCTCAGAGAAGTTCGGCAAGTAGGTGGCAGAGCTGGACTCAAACAGGCCAGCCTCTGTTACCACCAGCACACCTCCCTTTGTTTGCAACCTTGGCTTGAATGGGGTGGGGGGCAGAGGTCAGACATCAGATTGGTATTTGATTATCTTGGCCAGGAATGAAAGAACTCCCCAAACACCAAAACTGGAGAGAGCTCACCTCCACCCACTCTGGCTCCACCATCTCACCCCATCAGTGATCTGTACTTCCCTTGTTGGCACAAGTGGTCTTACCATGGGTGCCTTGTGGTGGTCTCTGGGGTGCTGAGATGAGAATGTTGGGGGACACATCATTGACCCCTCTTGAAGATGAAGTGGGGGCATCCTGGAAACCTTCCTCCGATCTGCCCCCTTATGCCTTCCCCAGGAAGGTGGTATTCAGGAGAGCATGACAGGGCACCCTGCCAGCCCCCCCACAAGCACCCTTCTACTCATGCCAGCCAAGTGCTTGGGGGGGTTCCAGGGACAGTGAGAACGTCTGACCTTGAGAAGTTCAGGCTTGCTAGGAAAGCACGTGTGTCCATATTTCCATCCTCCTGCTTTCAAAATGAATTGCACACCGGAGTCAGGACGGGGCTCAGCTCACTCAAGCTGGAGGGTGCAGGTACCTCCCGGGCATGGGTTGAGAGGGGTTGTTTAACCCTTTGTGCACTGACCATCAGCTTTCTAAATAGCTTGGTTGCTGGAGAGTTATGGAAAGTCCTCTTCATCCATGAGCTATGTGGCTCAGGGTATTTTGTCCACTTCCACCTGACAGCTGTGTGCTGCGTGCCTGAATGGGGCTGGGGATCTATCTACAAGACAGGCAGGGTGGCCCTCGTGCTCTGAATTCTGCATTTGGTCATCACTTGAGTTTCCCAGGGTTAGCTGACAAGAAATGGCCTCCTGAAGGGCTGGGGGTCTGAGCGGGCCCTGGGATGCTCAGGGATGGGGGTGGGTGAGCTCTGAGGAGCCTCTGGGGCATGCTGACTCTGCTCAGAGCACTGCCCAGGGAGGTGTCCCCACTTCTCCACCTCTGCCCCTCGGCAGGCAGGGGAGGGAGGCCCCCACCCCAGCCTCCAAAGCTGCCAGTCCCCAGAAGCCCATGGCTTATGCCTGTCCAGTCAGCAGGCATGAACAGGGGCTCGCTTTCAGGGAAAAGCTGAGCACAGGCGGGGCGTCCAGGTCTATCCACCTCGCTGGGTGAGCTTGGTGAACCAGCCTCCCCTGTCCCTCTCTCGTCTGTCCCCCCATCTGTAAGGTGACGGCATGAAGCAGGCGGTGGGGTGGGCAAGGCCGGGCTGCAGGCACTCCTTCCCTTTCTGCCTTGGGACTGAGGGGCCGTGAAGGGGCTCCAAGCTCTCTGGGCCCCTGCTAGGTTCACTCCCCCACTCAAGTTTTGCACACTCTGGGCACAAGCTAGATCCCCGACTCCCACCTGGCTTGGCAGTTCATGGCACCAGGCCCTGCTCCCACCACAAGGGTCCTGAGCCCCCTCCTGGGCCTTCTCTCCAGGCGGTGAGACCCCGCAAGGAGTAATCCCAGCCTTGGAGGGGCGTGGGAGTGGAGGAGCAGGGCTGCAGGGTGATGGTTTCCATCAGGGCAGGGGAAAGCCCAGCCGCTGCTGGCCCCATCCTGGTCTGCTGAGCCCTGGCCCACTCTCTGATGGGGCTCCTGCAGGTGGGAAAGTGGATTTAAGGCCCAGACTTTGGGCAAATTACTCAGCTGAACTGGAAGGCTCTGCCGTCCCCCCAGCACCCAGTGGGCACTTGGGCCCCTGAGACGTGGCTAACCCGAGGCTGCAGGTGCCCAGGGTCAGTTTCTCGACCCCAGGCAGCGAGGCGAGGAGGGACTGGGGGCCTTTCAGCTTGGCTGGCGGCTCTTCTTGGCACTGGTTCCTTGCAGCATCTCTGTCCCCTTGGGTTTGCTCCAGAGGGGCTTTGACAAGTCCCGGGTCCCCAGCGTTTGCCAGCTCCTCTCCCGAGGTGGCTACATTCCACTGCTAGGCAGAGAGGCTTCTCTGTCTGGGGGTGCTTGTTTCTCCTGGCAAAGCTCTTTGTTCCCTGTGGGATATAGGGCCCTTGAACAGGCTCAAGCTGTTGCATCTTACCCCGGGTGTCTGTCTAGTCTCCTTTGCCGGGTGCTGCCCGAGGGTGGGGTGCAGGCATGGGGCTTGCCATGCTGCCCTAGGGGAGGGGAGGAGGGAGGGGAAGAAGGGGATGGGAGGGAGAGGAAAAGGAGGGGAGGGGAGGAAGAGGAAGGGAGGGGAGAGCTGCGACAGGAAGCTCGATGCAAACTGTGGCGCAGCTTCCAAGCCCAGTCCACTGCCAGCTGTGGATCCGGGGCCTTGGGCTCCTCACTGGGCCGTGACATAGGCGCTGTGCCCCTGCTTCCAGGAGGCCTCAGAGGATTGACCGAGTGATCCCGGCATGAGCTGTGGCACCTCATGAGGGAGGGAGGGGTCTGGAGAGGCAAACAGGGGTCAGGTCAGGCAAGGCTGGTAGCTCTCCTAAGGGGGGACTGTGTCCAGTGCCCAGAGGACCTCAGGAGGGTCTGAACCCAAAGAGACGTGGTCAGCTCTGGATTGTAGGGTAAGCTGCAGAGGGGAGGTGACCTGGAGAGGACGAGGCTGGAGGCCGGGGTGGGGGTGGGGGTGCAGAGGCAGCTGCCATGTCCACTCAGCGGGGATGATGAGGCCTGGACAGGACGGTAAGAAGTCAATGTCTGGCATCTCTTCCGAGGCAGGAATGCCAGAACCAGGGGTGTTGGACGTGTGCTGAGGTGATGGGGAGGCAGCCCAAAAACTGAACAGTATCCCTTTTGTAACTCTCTAAATCGAGCCCCAGGCAGACCCTGGAGCTCAGCTAGAGACTGGGGCTTAGCTGGGCTGCATGTAAGCCCGGGAGGGCCTTGAAAAGGACTTCCCAGTGTGGGGGGCAGCACAGCTTCAGAACTGCCCCTGGGGGTTTCCACGGGAGAAAGCCCAGGCAGTGCTGGCTGGGCCTCTGTGCCCTTGTGCTTGGCTCTCCTGGGTGGCAGAGGAGAGAGTAGGCTGAGCCCACAGGAAGCCCAGGGAGTGGCCAGCAAGGCCAGATGGTCCCTGACTGCTAAGGGCAGCCCTCAGGGCCATCCAGAGCCATGTTTCTGTCTAAGCTGTGTGTCTCTAGTGAAGTTATTTAACTTCTCTGGGCCTCAAGATCTTCCTTCCTGAAAAAGCTGTCAGGGAGGGGAGTTCCCACACCCCGGAGCCCTGGCTTAAGCCTCGCCTCCAGGCTGGGTTGACCCCAGGGCAGCCCCCACCAGCACTGACATCCTGGCTCAGGGCACACAGACCCACGTCACATTGTGTCCCTGGCCACCCTCCAGGGGCCTACAGCAGTTCCCGGACTGAGCTGTGTTCACAGATGGGCAGAGCTGTTGCCACCCACGTCCCTGATCCTCCGGGTCAGATCCGAGGCCCCTGAAGGCAGTGGTAGTGGCCAGGGGCACTGTTGTCAGCCCTGGGTCCCTGGAGAACTGTCCTCTAGCTTGTGTTACTGTTACTACTGTTATTACTTGCATGGCTGCATTTTGCTCATGCACAGGGATACAGAAGTCAGGAACTGGGCTCCAAGCAGGGTCAGCATCCTGGGACCTCAGAAACGTTTCTTAACAAGCTCCTGGGGGATTCCTATACTCAGGCCAGCTTAGAAGCCCTGTTCTAGAAAAAAAAACAAACGTGCACCAAAACAGGAAAAGGCTTGTGGCTGCATCAAGCTAATTGTTCTTTAAATGAATATATATTAAATGTTTATATATTAGAGTTTTTTAATATAAGAGAAGGGCCTGCTCGTTTGCTTGTTGTAAAAGAAAAAGTAAGCAGGCTAGCACTTACTTTTCTTAAAGAAAGGAGAACCCCCTACTCCTTCCTCAGCTCCCACACTCCAGGCTCAGCACTCAGTAATTGACCCTCACTCTCTCATTTGCTTAACGGGACCCATGTAGGTCGCTGCTGGGTTGCTATTCACGTGTGTCTTTTGTGGCTCTGCTCAGTCTTGGGGTGTGTGCAGGGGAAACCAGTGGGTGGAGAAGCAGCGCTTGGGGATCCACCATGGGAGCAGCTGGGGTGGCAGGAGGCTCCCAGGCTTTGATGCCTGTGGGCCCAGCGGTCAGGAAGGCTCCCCGAGGACAGGCCTCCAGCTGAGCCCCGAGGAACAAGGCAGGGTGGAGAGGAGCTGGCGTTTCTGCCTTCCCTGGGGAAGGGAGGGGCCTGATCAACACCGATGACCCACTGAAGAGGCCCTGAGTGTCCCCAGCTCCCGTGGATGGGGGGAGAGAAGCGGGTGGGAAACCTTGCGACTGGCTCGGCGTTGGAAGCTCAGGTAGGGGTTTTGGGATGGAAGTCATTACCCCCGTGGGTCCTTGCCCCTGCCCCTGTCCCCTTGTCTCTCTGTTGGGCTTAAAGAGACCCCCTGATAGGGGCGTCTTCCAGCTAACAAATGAGGGGACCCGCGCAGACCCCTTTCTCTGCATGTCTTACCAGGCAGCCAGTCTGCCTTGCGCCTCAGCCGGCGCTTACCCTGACGTCAGCTCTTATTATTCTGCCAAGAGTGAGACGAGGCGTGAGTGGGGAGGTGGGGGCTGCAGTGGGGGCCCCGGGAAGGCCAGGGCCCCATGGCTGAAGGGAGTAGGCAGCCTGAGGGTGGGGTGGGGGGGCATTGTCTCCGGGGCCCCGCCCTGCGGTGTGTGAGATGTCACCGTCACATCGTGTTCTGCGCACTCTTCTGCTGAGTGCTGGTGGGCTCGCTCGATACATTCCGGAACTTTCCAAAGGCAGAATAAAGGTGTTCCTTTTCCCGGTTCCACAGCAAGCACCCACCTCTGACCCCTTCCTCCGCAGGGAGGTCGCCCCAGCGCCCGCCCCCAGGGCCTGTCGCCTCTGCTCCCGGCGGCTCAGAGAAGGACCCACACCAAGGCCCAGGAGTCACGTCCGTTTTCGCTCCAGACCAATGGCAGCTGTAAGACGGCTGAGACCCAGACATTAAGACCCAGTCCTGGCTCGGAGGAAGACGCTGCCAAAAAGCAAAAAGTCTAATATTTTTCCAGAAAAAAAGAGCATCATCTTTGTTAGCACTGTTGACTTGGGAGCTTCTGGTATTTACCTGTGCTAGTGTTTGTTTGGTTAAATACTCATTATGCAGAAGGCTCCATACAAATCCATTTACAAAATTAAAAATGCAGTCAGCTTTAATTTTACCTTCATGGAACTTCTCACACCAGTGCTCTTTCTAATTACTTAACAGTTCTATTTCAAAACAAAACAAAACAAAAACAGAAAAAACTCGGCTCATCATGCAGTATCTTGAATAATCACTTTTGTGGTTGTTTTTATCACCCTGGGGCTGCAGCTTCTCCTGGGAAGTGTGACCTCCTTGAACCCGAGAACCGCAGGTGATGCAGGGTGAGTGGACACAGCGGCAGGGTCAGCTGAGAGGTCACTGGTGTTGGGACCCCACAAAGCTCCGTCCACCCCTGCCATGAGCTCCCTTCCCAGCTGGCAGGCTTGGGCGAGTTACTCACCTTCTCCCAGCCCCCCGTTCCCTCATCTAGAAAAATGGGGTTTGGGTCTGTCCATCCTGGAAGGTGGTGTGAAGATTCCCAGCCACTCACAGGGGTCCCAGACACACAGGGCCCCGGCCGCCAGCTTCTGGGGTCTCTGGGTGTGGCCTGCTGCCCCAGCCTTGTCACCTGCCCCTCTCCCCAGCCATGCCCACTGGCATATCCCCATTCGTGGATGCTCCGAGCACCTTCCCACCCTTTGCCCCAAAGACTGCCCCTGTCTAGGGCAGGCCACACTTCCAGGTCACTCCTGGGGGAGTCAGGCCCGGCCCTGTGCCCACCTTGCAGGGAGATTGGCCTCCCATCAGCACCTCGCCCAGCAGTCTCTGTCTGTAGCCCCCACCTCCCTGCGAGGCTGGGAGCCCCTGGGGTCGGGCACCTGTTGAGCGGATCTGCCGCCGAGCCCTGGCTCCCAGTACAGCACCTGGCACTCAGCGGGGACGCTCGGGAGACGCTTGAGCCAACCTCGCCAGATCAGGGAACCGCTGCCCCGTGACCGAGACACTGTATGGGAAGCCAGAAATGGCATCGCTTTCCCCAGCCGGGCCTGCTCTTGGGACTTCCTTCCTCTGGGAGGAAGGGGCAGGGAGCGCGGTGGGAGGCAGGGGAAGGGAGCACAGCGGGGGGCAGGCACAGGTACCCACGCTGGGGGCGCAGTGGGATGAGTCACCCACATCCTTCCACTCTGGGAACTGAAATAACCAGCGTGCAATGGCAGGGCCGTCACTCACATTTGGCCAGGTCCTGCTCAGCACTGCTGCTCCATGTGGTAATGACAACTGAGTTTTTAGAAATCATTTAACCTGGAAGACAGATCCTTTGGACAATAGGCCTGTGCTCACTGAGAAATGGCCAAGCCCTGTATTTTAAAAAGGAAAATTGACGTTCATTAAAAAGTTCCAGGGTGGGCCACAGTGGTTCAGCAGGCAGAGTTCTCTCTCACTTTCCATGCCGGAGACCTGGGTTCAATTCCTGGTGCCTGCCCATGCAAAAAAAAAAAGGTTCCCGACAGGGTCTTTGCTGAAGCCTCAGCCACCCAAGGTTGCTCGGGCAGGGAAGTTGCCCACGGAGTTTATAATGGACTCACAGAGGTAGTTGCGGTGGCAGAGAGTGGAGACTTGGGAGGGGGGCTCCCTCTGCAGGCCCAACTCGGCCAGCGGAGTGAATGAATGAGCGAATGAGGAGGTGGGCAGATACGGGTCCTCCTGGGCAATTTCCTGCAGTTTGCACTGGGGGGAGGACTTGGGCTGACCTCAGGAGACACAAAAGGGCAGGCCTGGGGGCAGGCACCCGAAGCAGCAGCATCCCAGCCCTTCCCGAGGGGAAGCTGCAGAGCCACACAGAGCCTTTGAGTCCTCTCGGATGGATTATCTCAAGGGCAAAGAGGTTCCTTGTCGTTCATCGAGTAGGTGATTAGACCAGCTAACTTCTGATGTCCTTCCCACATCGAAGAGTAGGAGATTTGGGGATCCCTATATTCCGAGAATCCATGGCTCAGATGTTCTGATTTTCTAAGACTCTAAAATGCAAGGTTTGAGCATTCTGGAAGCCCACTGTGAGTCCACAATCTTAGACCAATTTCTCCTTAACCAGCCCCATGACTCCTCATCTTTCGATTGTCTTTCTCCCCTCTGGCTCCCACCCCACCCCCCTCCCCTCTCCTAAAACTGCAGGGCCTGTTCCGACTGAGAGCCCAGAAGCAGGGCTCCAGGTGGGGTTCCAGTGTTTAGTGCCAGGTTCCCTCCCTTGGGGGTCTGGGGCTGGGGTTCCCCTGACCTTAAGGGGAAAGTGCCCAAACCAGAGCAGTGCTTGCTGGAAACCCTTCTCCCAGCTGCTGGATGATCCAGCCAGTCTCCTTGGGATGGCCCAGGCTGCCTGGCCTGCCGTTGTCCCCTGCCCACCTGCTGTTGGGTCACCAGCTGTACCTGCAACCCAAGTTCTCAGCTGTTTCCTCTGGGACAATCTGGGACTGAAGGGGGTCTTATAATTCATCATGCAAACCAGAGCACCGCTGAGAACTAGTGTCCTGGGTGTGTTACCTCTTTCTCCCTGAAGTAACCCCAAGAAGTAGGTGCTCTCATTATCCCCATTTTACAGATGCACAAACTGAGGCTTCGGGAAAGTGGTTCAGCATTCGAAGATCATAGGCCTAGAAAGGACCTGACTCCATGGCCTGTAGTGCTTGCCTGTTCCCTAGTCACACAGCTTCTCTTTACAGCTACTTGGGGTTTCCTAGAAGGGTTTTGTCCACTACCTAACTCGTGGCAACCATGTTCTCCTTTAGCAGACCCTGCTCAGTTATCCCACATTGTATTTAGTGTTATTTATGCCTCAGCCTGAGTATCAAAGCTGATGCCTTATGTATCAGTCAGTTATTGCCTCAGTAGTGCTGTGTAACAAACCACCCCAACATCCAACAACTCAGCACACAAATGTTCTGTTTCTGGCTCACAGGCTGGCAGGTCAGCTGGACTCCTTCACTCTGTTCCTCATCCCCTTGGCAGCTGCCACCCAGGGCACACACTGCTCCTGAGAAACCACAGGCCTGCAGGACGGTGCACCGAGGTGCACGATGCCTCACTGGAACTCAGCCTAGACCTGCACTGTGACTTCCACCCCGGCCCAGTGGGCTGATGAGTCACCTGGCTAAGCTCTGTCTCTTCAGGCTGGAACACACACTCCACCCACTCGGATCCAGCAAGATCAAAGGCAGAGGGCAGGAATCAAAGACTGAGGACAACAACCAGATTTGTCCTGGGTCCCACTGTGTCAATCTTGCCTGAGCTGCTGAGAAGTCCATTCTCTTGGCAGAGGAGGCTCGTGACACCCTCGGCCCCTCCCAGCTCCCTCACCTCTGGTCACTGTGCACAGAGTGTGGTGTGGGATGGGGGTGAGGGATGGGAGCTCGTTCATAAACCTTCTGGGACTCTGCTTTTGAAGATGCTTTCTAAGAGGGGTAGGACTCCAAGTCTCCCCACACTATTACTCCAATCTGCTGGAAGGCGGCTGCCTGGACTGCTTTGCCTTGTAGCCCCCAGCTGAGGTGGAGAAGCTTCTGGAGGGTGTGGGCAAGGGTACGGAGGCAGCCCTGTCTGCCTCTCCAGCCACCTCCTGAGTGGGGTGCAGGGGAGGCTCTCCAAGCCTCAGAAACATAAAAGAGAATGGGTGAACCCCTCCTTACCTGGGAATGCCAAGCGTTGGCACACAGCAGGCACTCAGTAAATGCTTGCTGATTTCATGTGAATGAATGGTTTTCATGGAGCAGAGACAAGTATGGTCACTGGCCACCCATGACGCATTTCTCGCTGGGTCCTTGAGCTGGGCAGTGGCTCAGAAAGGTTGCCCTCACCCATCCCCAAAGCCCGTTGGCACAATCCTTTCTCCTCCTTCATAGGTAGCTCCTTCGGACACACCTGGACCTCCAAACCTAGGTGTGGTTTTGGTCTAAAGGTCTGTTGGTATAAAAACTAAAATCATCCTCTAAAAGGCCGACAGACTCCTGGTAGTGACAGCTCCCTCCACTTCAGGGAGAGCAGGTGGAGGCTGGCAGGGTTCAGAGCTATAGCCACAGGCTCCCTCCTGCCCCAGGGCCTTTGCACAGGCTGGTCATTTTCCCAGAATGTGCTCCACCACACCTCGCTCCATGCTCACTCCTCAAACCTCAGGTCACCACTGCTTCTTAGGGGGCAACTTTGTGTCCCTTATTGTCCCCCCATCGCTGGCCACAGTTGTAATTTCAAGATGCTGGGGCAATTGTTTAATCAAGGGTCTCTCTGCTCTGGGTGGTAGCGTCCTGGGGCAGGAACCAAGGACCAGGGTTTGTTGGCATTGCCTGCCCAGGACGCAGCTGACACTTGGCCCTTGATAAATGCCTGCGGGCATCCTGACCTGAGAAGGGAAAGAGATGCCTGCTGTGGGGCAGCCCCCGCTCTTCTTACTCTCCCAGTTCAGGCTCAGCTTCCTGGTTCGGCAACTGGCCTCATCCACCTGGCCCCACCGCTGTCCCACATCCACACTCACTGCCCATGGCATTGAGCTTTCTGCTCACCCAGGAAGAAGCAGCGAAGGCAGAGGGGGACAGCACAAAGGGCACCAGCCCTGGGCCTTGCAGTGAGGGGGGTTATCTGCCCAGACCCCCTCTGGCCCCCTTCATCTCTGTCTCCCCATCACTGGCACCAGGCACAGGAGGATGGAGAGGAAGTCAGGTCCAGGGGTGGATGGGGGGAGCAAAGGTGAGGAGAAGACAGGAGGAAAGCCTGGGCAGGCTGAGGAGTTTTCAAATAGAAACAGAGCCCATGCAAGGAGGTAGAGGGAACATGAGCCCCCTGGGGAGGTTCAGGATTTATGCCCTCTGCCCTCCCACCAGCAGCTGCCATGCTTGGAAGGAGCCACGTGGGCATGCTCCCTTTGCAACACGAGGTGGGGGGCTGTGTGCCAGGATGGGGGTGCAGGGTGCTGGGGGATCCCAGAGGAGGCCTAGGAAGGCAGGAGAGCCCCCCAGAAGAAGTGCTGTCTGAGTTCGGTTCAGCAGGACCCCGAGACCGCCATGCAAAGGGGAAGGCTGCCAGCTTCAGGTGGACAGATCAGTGTGTGCAAAGGCCGAGAGACAGGAGAGGGTCGTGTGCAGGTGAGCAGAGAGGCTAGTGTGGCTGGGGCAGAGGCTGGACTGGGGAGGGTGAGAGACAAAGCTGAAGGGGTGAGGCCCAGGCCAGGTGGAGGGACTGAGTTTTACCCCAAGAGCATCTGGGAGGCAGTGCTGAGGGGGCACGAGCCCACCCAATGGGAGAGGGGAGGAGAGGGTCCTGGGAGAGGGGGCAGTGCTGCCGCATTCAGCCCCCCTCCAGTCGCCCTGCCTGCTCCGGGCAGCCTGAGCCAGTGATGCCAGAAGGAGTGCTGGGGCGGAGGGAGACAGAGCCACAGTGACCCTCTTGAGTGCCCACTGAGGGCCCAGAGCCCAGTGTGCCGTGTATGACCTCAGTGCGCTTCCCAGGCGCCATCTGAGGGAGATGCAGATTTAAAAAAAGACTCCAAAGAGGTTCGCTTCCTTGTGCAAGGTGGCCCAGCGGGTGAGGAGAGTGGAGTTCCTCACCCAGGGCTCTCGGCTCCACGGCCGGCTCCCGGCTCGTTTCACCCGTCCATCGGCGCCTCTGCACCCCAGGCCCCACCGGGGAAGTAGGAAAAGGGTTCCACTTGCTGTTGTGGCCGCTGCTTCTGGGAAGAGGCTGCCCCTGAAGCTCCATTTAAAATGGAGAGCTGTAGAGACACAGGTGCTATTCTAATTATCCACAGAAATGGAGGCTCAGGAGTGGAGAGGGGTGGGGAGGCTGGGGATGTTTCCCTCGCTTCCTCCACCTGGCAACCAAGCGCCTGGCTCCTGGGCAGAGACGGTCCAAGCGCCCCAATCTGTTGGGTTAGGTACAGCCCCACCTCCTCACATCAGCCCTCATAGTTTGCAACTGTAGCCATGAAAACTACTTGTAACCTTGTGAACAGCTTTAAAAAAAAAGCCACTCTATATTTGGGTTTAGTTGTTTTTTTTTTTTTCTTTTTAATTACTCAGATGTCTCTTTTGTTTCCCAGTCTCCTGCAATGCTAGGTAAGGTCTCACATAGCCACCCCTGTGCCTTCACACAGCCCTGGGCTCCTTTCTTGAGGTTCAGGGTTCAAGAGGTTGGGGTGCCCCAATGGGGTGACCCCCTCCCTGCAGAGCAGCTTGTCCCGCGACTCTGTCCTTACCCCCAAGACAAGCCAGGCTCCGTGCAGCCCCCTGTGAACAGAGAAGAAACTCCAGCCTGATGCACTCAGATGCTGCTACTGGGGACCCAACTTGATAAGAAAATAAGAATCTACTAGTGATGGGTCCAATCTAATGAGTCCAGGCAAGGAGTTGAGCAGTGGCCCTCACCCTTCAGGGCCCAAGAAGGGGAGAAAAGGCCAGTGGTACTCTTTATTTCACCTTTGCTTTGGGGAGATGTTTTTTGCTGGGTAGAAAATTCTAGGTTGGCGACTTTTTCTTTCATTATATTGAAGATGTTACTCCACAGTCTTCTGGCCTTCATTGTTTCAGATGAGAGGTCTGCTGACATCTCATCTTCCGTGTCTTTTAACCTCTGCCTGTTTTCTAGATTTTCTCTTTCTCATCAGTGTTAAGCAATTTGCATATAATGTTCCTTGGTGTGTTTTTAAATTCTTCTTCATGTTTCTTGTGTTTGGGTCATCGCACACTTTTGATCTGTGCATTTAGAGTTTTCATCCAATTTGTAAAATTTCCAGGTATTATATATCTTCTAATGTTTTGTCTGCCCCTTTTCCTTTGGGAATTCCAATGTTGCATTATGTCAGGTGTAATATATTGTAGTTGTTCTGCAGTTCACTCAGGAGCTCTGTTTTTTCCTTGCATCTTTTTCCTCTGTTTCATTTTGAATAGTTTCTACTGCTATATTCAATTCAGTGATCTTTTCTTCTGCAGTTCCTAGCTTATGTTGCTCCCATGTGGCATATAGTCTTCATCTTGGATGTTTTAGTTTCTTTTTTCATCTCTAGAAGTTTGATTTGTTTCTCTTTAGTGTCTTTCATATCTCTGCTTAATGTACTCAATTTTTCTCTGGCTTCCTGAGCATATGGAATGCAGTTATAATACCTATTTTAATGCCATTGGCTAGTAATTCCATCATTTTGTCTAGCCTGGGTCAGTTTCAGTGGACTGGTTTTTCTCTTCATTGTGGATTGTATTTTTCTGTTTCTTTGCATGTCTGGTAATGTTTTAATGGATGACCTTGTGCATTTTACCTTGTTGAGTGCTGGATATTTATCTCTTTCTTTTATATATTATTGAGCTTTTATTTCTGGAGAGCAGTTAAAGTGTTTGGAAATGATCTGGTCCTTTCAGATCTTGCTTTTGAGCTTTGCTAGCAAAATGGAGCAGTGTTTAGTCAAAAACCCTCTGACTGCTTGTTTTGGTTTGCTAAAGCTGCAAAAATGCAATATACCAGAAATGGGTTGACTTTTAACAGTGGGGATTTATTAGCTTACAATTTACAGTTCTTAGGACATGAAAATGTCCAAATTAAGGCATTGACAAGAAGATACTTCCACTGAAGAAAGGCTGATGACATCTGGGGTTCTTCTGTCATGTGGGAAGGCACATGGTGACGTCTACTGGTCCTTCTCTCCAAAATATCTCTGGGCTTCTGTGGGCCCTTGCATGTTTTTCCTGGGGTATTTCTGTCTAAACTCTCCCTGTGAGCTCTCTTCAGGGGCTCCAGTAAAGGACGAAGACTCACCTTGAATTGGGTGGGTCACATCTCTGTGGAAACAACCTAATCAAAAGGTCCCACCCACGGCAGACCTGTCCCCACAAGAATGGGTTTAAAAGAATGTAGTCTTTTCTGAGCTTCAAACCAACACATCACTCTACCCTGGTGTTCTAGTTTGCTAGCTGCTGGAATGCGACACACCAGAGATGGATTGGCTTTTAATAAAAGAGGATTTATTTCATTAGTTCTTCAGAAGAAAGGCAGCTAATTTCATCTGAGGTTCTTTCTTATGTGGAAAGACTCAGGGTGATCTCTGTTGGCCTTCTCTCCAGACCTCTGGGTTCTGACTTTCCCCAGGGTGATTTCTTTCTGCATCTCCAAAGGCCTGGGCTGAGCTGCAAGTACTGAGATGAGGTATGCTGAGCTGCTGGGGCTGTGCTATGTTGAGTCTCTCATTTAAGCACCAGCCAGTTAAGTCAAACATCATTCATTGCAGCAGGCATGCCTCCTAACCAACTGCAGATGTAATCAGCAACAGATGAGTTCACGTACCATTGACTCATGTCCACAGCAACAGAACGAGGTGCCTTCACCTGGCCAAGCTGACACCTGAATCTTACTACCACACCTGAGCTCCATGAATTACAACATTGTTCTCTCTGATAGGTGGAAACAAGAACTGTTTGTAGACCTGTGTTCCCTGCAATCCTTCCATGTGGTTCTTTCTCCAGCCGCAGGTAGTTTTCTCCACTCAGGTACTAATCAGTACTCAGATGAGTTCTCGAGAGGGACCTCTGCAGCTCTTCAGAGTCTCCCTGTTTGTGGCTCTATCCTTTCCACACTCTGCTTTGGCCCCCTGGTCTCAACGGCATCTCCTAGCCGCCCTCCACCTGGATGTGCTAACCAGGTGGGAGCCCAGGGCAGTGGCGTAAGCAAATTGCTCATCTTGTTTCCTGTTACTCGGGAATCACTGTCCATTGCTGCCTGATGTCCAACCCAGGAGTGCCGTCGTTCTCTTGACTTTTGTCCCAGGCTTTTAGTTATGTGAAGCAGGAGGGTAGCTCTGGTCCCTGTAACTCCATCCTGCTCTTCGCAACAGGTTAGTCTGCCCAGCACAGGTGAGTCCTTGTGCCACCCTCCTGTCAATGAGCAATCCAAGGCACAGAGGAGTTCAGGAACTTAGCCCAGGTAATGCAGACAAGAGAGAGACAAACACCCATTCACACAGCCACCCATGGCAGGGGCAGGGCACCGAGATTCTGCTGCCCCCCACCTTCCACAGGCTCTCTCACTCAGGTGAGCACAACCTCCTTGAACAGTCCCCTGCCCCCCGGTTCCAAGCCCACCTTCCACCCAGAACCCACAGAGGAGTTTTTAAAATGCAGAGCTGATCTGGTTACTCTCCCGCTTGTCCCCCTTCAGTGCCTCCCATTGGATTCATCCATTCATTATTCCACGAGTGCTATTGCGTGCCTGCCATGTGCTAACTGTGCATTCTGGGCACCAGAAAACACCAAGGAACAAGACAGACCAAGTCCCTGCTGCCCTGGAGGCCTTGAATGCCAGGGGAAGAGATAGATGTAAATAAATGTATGGTATATTAAGTGATAAGGGCTAAAAGGATAAACCAAGCAGGATAATGGGCTGGAGCTCAGTGGTAGGTGGGAGACTACTTCAGCAGTGGTTAGGAGGGGATGTTTCAGCAGACACCTGCATGGGTTGAGGTGGGAGAGCCACACAGCTGTGTGGTGAGCGTGTGTCCTGGGCAGAAAAGACAGACAGTGCAAAGGCCCTGAGGTAGCAGGAGGGCCCAGGTGGCTGAATCCACCAAGCAAAGGCAGAAGGCAGGAGGTAATGTCCAGGAGGGTCTGGGGCCCGTCTTGTCAGTCCTTGTAGACTGTAGCAGCAATGTCACATTTTTTTGTTTTTAATAATTTTATTGTGATATTATATATTCACATACCAAACCATCCAAAGAGTGCAATCCAGGGTTCACAATATAATCGTTTGGCTGTAACGTCACATTTTATTTTGAGTGACACAGGGCCACGAGAGTGTTTAGAGATGAGGACTGACTGCCGTGTGGAGAGTAGGCGGCCCTACAGGGTGCTCAGGCAGCAGCTAGATATGAGGGGAAGGGACATGGGCAAGGCCAGAGGTGGTGGGTGTGGTGAGAAGAGGGTAGACTCTTGTAGAGACCTTGGGGGTGAAGGTGGTGACCTCAGGGTTGAAGGTAGAGACCTCAGGGTCTGCTGACAGGTGGGATGTGGGTGAGGATGGGAGAGGGGTCTAAGACTTCGGAGTCTGGGAACTGAGCAGCTGAAGGGTGGAGCAGCCATTTCCCGGGATGGGAAGCCTGCAACGTGCAATCAGGAGCTCGGTTTCCTGCATGCTGACGCTGAGATGCCCCTTACACGTTCAGCTGGCGATGCTGGTCGGCACTCATAGGTCAGGTCTGGGCCTGAGATGCCCACAGGGAAGTCGTCAGGTGTGTAAAGCTGGCCCCATCACCATGGAAGGGACACATATGAATAAGAGGGGCCTGAGCCCTGGGCCCCTGTCATTTAGACTTTGGGGAGGTGAGGAGGAGCCCACAAAGGAGATTGAGAGAGCACGTTCCCTGAGGAAAAGGGAGATGGAGATAGTGGGGCAGACCGGGTGTTCTAGTTTGCAAGCTGCTGGAATGCAACACACCAGAGACGGATTGACTTTTAATTTCGTTAGTTCTTCAGAGGAAAGGCAGCTAACTTTCAACTGAGGTTCTTTCTTAGGTGGGAAGGCACAGGGCAATCTCTGCTGGTCTTCTCTCCAGGCCTCTGGGTTCCAACAACTTTCCCCGGGGTGATTCCTGTCTGCATCTCCAAAGGCCTGGGCTGAGCTGCAAGTGCTGAGATGAGGTATGCTGAGCTGCTTGGGCTGTGCTATGTTGAGCTCTCTCATTTAAGCACCAGCCAATTCAGTCAAACATCATTCATTGCAGCAGGCACACCTCCTAGCCGACTGCAGATGTAATCAGCAACAAAAGAGCTTCGCACACCATGGCTCATGTCCACAGCCACAGAACGAGGCACCTTCACCTGGCCAGGTTGACACCTGAATCTAACTACCACACTGGGCAAGAGCTCCAGACCTTTATACCCAAAGTGCAGTCCCAGACCTGCAGCCTCAGCCGTGCATCAGCTTATTAGAAATGCTCAGCCTCAGGCAGGCTCAGACCCACCAGTCAGAAGCTTCTTTCCCCAAGCTCCCAGGTGACCCAATGCACATTAAAATGTGAGGAAGACTCATCTAGAAAAGCGAATCAGGGAGAAAGGAGAGCTGAGCTGCAGCAGAGGAGAGCAAGGTGAGGAAGGGGCTTGAAGGAGGTTGGATCAGGCAGACTCCCTGCTGGGAACCCCCAGGCTCTGCCTGGCTTGTCTCTGTTGACCCCTGAGCTCCCCTCATGCTTCCCCCCCACTTCCACCCCCTTTTATACTCCCACCACACTCTGCTTACCTGGGGCCTTTGCATATGCCATTTCCTCTACCTGGAATGGTTTTTCCCACCTCTCCGCTACTCATCCTTCAGGTCTTAGGTCTAGCTTTCTCCTGTGTGACAGCCCTTCCTGGCTGCCATTCCCCCAGTACCACTGCTTGGATCCTCTGATATCACTCACCCTGTTTGTGCCCTTGTGAGACAGAAAATTCCATGAAGATGAGGACCCAGAGCAGGGCTCAGGAACACAGTAGGAGTTCAAGAAATACCTGCTATTGAGTTGTTGATGAATCATAAATGCCAGCTGCATGGTGCGGACAGTGGGTACTAGATCCCAGAAGAGTAAGCCGTCACTGTGGATGGAGATCAGGCAAAGCTTGTTCAAGGAGCATGCCAGATTGGGAATTTCACTAAGCAGAGCTCAAAGAGAATTTGAGGCCCAGGGAATGGTGCTTGCAAAGGCTCAGAGGCAGGAAAATGCAGAGTTTGTGGTTGGAAGACTCAGGGAGCAAACTTCATTCCCAAACACGTTGAAGGCAAAGCTGGGGAAGGTAAACTGGGAACAACCTTGGAGGGCCCAGAGCATCAGATGCTTGGAGCCTGGGCTGGAGAGTCACACTCAGAGCTGTGTTCTCAAGAGACACCTTGGAAGGATGCTGGAAGGAGGCCTCAGAGGCTGGGAGACAGGCGGCCCTGCCAAGGAAAACCAGGGGCCTCTTTGAAAACACGGGCTCTGAGTGTCCGGACATGAAGAGGTGTCCACAAGGGTAATAAGTAGGAAAATAAACTTCAGCATAGTCTGCAGGGAATGATCTCATTTTGGTAAAAAATTAATAATACTAAAAGCAATCCATGTGAGTATACACACAGAGAGGAGAATCAAGAGGTGCTTCTCTGGAGTGGGGGCTGGCAAGCTTTCTCCATCATGGGTCAGAGAGTAAACAGTTTCAGCTCTGTGGGCTCCACGGCCTCTGCCATGACCACTCGACTCTGCCTTGGAAGCTGAAAGGCAGCCACAGGGGTAAGTGATGGGCATGGCTCTGCCTCCAGAAGACTTAGTTACACAAACAGGAGGCAAGTTGGAATTGGCTGCGGGTGGTGGTTTGCCGACCTCTGCTCTAGAGGATTGACAGGGTGGCGCTTTTCCTCTTCTGCATTTCTGCATGGTTGGGTCTTTTTGTGTGAACACATGCAGCTTGGGGGGTGGAGGATAGGCACCAGTGACCTAACTGGGGCACTATTAGGAGGGGCAGAAGCAAAGCCAAGCTCCAGCCCCCTAGCCAGCCCCCAGCCGGCCCTGGTCCATCACCCCCACCTGCCTTTGGGGTGGCAGCACAGCTCTCAAGCCAGATCAGACCTGGGGTTATGTCCTGACCCTGACCCTGCCCCTTCCTTGGAGCATTCCCATGGACAAGTCATGGGGTCTCTCTGAGCCTCAGTGTCTTCTTCTGTAAAATAGAGATAATGGTAGCACTTCCCTCCATGTATTGTTAGAGCTTAGCCAAGTGGCTGGCACGGGACCTGGGTTCCCTTTGGGTGGTTTTACTCAACAGCATCCGAACTCTTCTCACCCAAAAGCCTCATCTGGTGTAGAAGGATGAAGAAGGAAGGAAAGTGCTGTCCATGCTGTGAAAGGGGAACTCTATCCTTGCAACCTGGAGGATGGGTCTGAGTTTAGTGGTTCCATCAACTGGGTCAACTGTTGTGTCTGGGCCTCAGTGTCTGCATCTGTGAAATGGGTCTTGTGTGACCAGCCTCATGGGCCGTGGGCAGTAGTGGACAGAGAGGAGCTTGGTAAACCTTCCAGGACTGCCTCTCCCTTGTGATTCTTTGGACACTTGCATTTGTCAGGGGTGAGAGGACTCAAGTGGACTCAGGCAAACCCCTCCCTGTGACTCGGAGTATGAGCTGGAAGGAGCAGCCAGACAGTTCGGCCTCAGGGGAGAGTGGGGTGGCTTACCACAGAAAGCCCAAGCCTTGACATGGCTGAGGGTATTGCTGCTGAGCCGAGGTCCTCAGAGGCAGCACGCCACTTGTCCCTGGGCCTTTGCACATGCCATCTCCTCTACCTGGAATTCTCTCCCTGACTATCGGCAGCCCTGGTGCAGCTGAAGTGCTGGGCTCTGACCCCTCCCTGCCCAGGCCATGGGCAACATCTCGTTTCTCCATGTGGACTCCCATGGCCATGGCTGAGTGCCACCAGTGCAGAAGTGAAGACCCTCTAATCGGGAGACTGTGCAGGGCTGGGCTCAACCTGGGAGGGGCTGGCAGCAGCCCCTGGAGAGTGGATGGCCATGGCCTGCCCTGGCAGGGCTCATGAAGCTGTGCAGGCAGGAGGCTGCGGTGCAAGCATGCAGGTGTGCGGACAGTGATGGCGGGGAGCAGTGAGCCATTGTCCCTGGGGACCTGACGCCCACTGGGCAGACCCCGCCAAGGATGGGGAAGGCCCACACGCATGAGCCCTTCTGGTAGGGTCTCCTGCAAGCTACTGACCTGTGCAGAAAGGAGCCCAGGTTCTGCCTGCAATTCCTTCCAGGCTCAGGTTGGAGCCTTCAGAGATGCCTTTGCAACTCCGAGCCCACCAGATCCCACAGCATACGGAGGCTGCCATCCAGCCCACCCCTCACCATCCTCTCTAAGCACACTCAGCGAGTGCCCTGTGCATGCCCAAGAGGCCCGTGCCCCAGAGCGCGGGGTCTGAGAGAGGATAAGTCACAGACCCAGGAGCCAAGGAGGGCAAGGCGGCCCATGAGAGCTGCCAGAGGCCACTAGCACCCATTGACCAGAGGCAGCACGGGGTGTGCCAGGCTGGGAGTCTGCACCCCATGAGCTCAAGAGTTTGCTCCCTGGGGCTGGCGCAAGGGGGACCCTGTCCCTCGTCTTCACCGGGAAAAGGCCTTAACACTCAGGACAGTGCTAGGCTCACTGCAGACTCAATGGATGGGAAAAAGGAGGAGGGAATGAGGGCTGGAGCAAGCTCTATCCACCTATTTTAAAAACGAGGAGACAGTGGCACATGCTCACTCTGACGTTGAGGAGAGAACCGTCTGGATTTGCACCCAACTCTGACCCCCAGGCATCCTTGCTCCCCTGCCTCTGAGACTTAAACAGACACAGCATAGGGTGTGTCCAGAGGAAAGAAGGATTGCTGCTCCCAGCTGAGATTGGCACAGGCTTCCTGGAGGAGGAGGCATCAGAGCCGGGCCCACCAGGCAGCAAGGATTGTCAGGGGCTGCTGGGCAAATCTGACAGGAGAAGGGATATAAACCAGGGCAGCTCGGGTGAAATGCTCCAGGGTGGTAAAGGGAATGGATTCTGTATTCTGGGGCTGGGCTGAGTACTAACTGGGTAGGGTTTGCAGGGAGAGGGCTCCAAAGAGGGAGGGGTACAGGCAGAGGCAAGAGACTGGGGAGCTTCTTGCTAGCTGGGCCACCTCAGGCAAGTTGCCTCCCTCTGTTTTCTTATCTGCACAATGGGGACTGCACAATGGAGAGTCTGTCTTGAGGGGCACATGAGGGCCACAGGTGTGGAAAGCTTTGTCAAGTCATGGCCTGAGGGGGCGGCTCTGACACCCCCCCTCAGAAGGCAGATAAGCAACTGCACCCCAAAAGCTTTGTTGCCAAGTCAGGAGTCTCCAGCCTGAGCTGCACATTGGAGCTCCCCGAAAACCTTTCAAGGTACTAGTTCCCAGGCCCCAGCCCCACGGTTTCATTTAATTGGCCTGGTGTAGCCTGGGCCTGGGGGAGGGGCCAGCTGCAGCCCCCTGTGAGTCCAGTGTGCTCTAAGGCAAGCACTGGGTGCTCCAGAATCCCCTGCGAGATTTGCAAAGTCACAGATCCTTGCACCCCATTCCCAGAATTTGAATTAGTGGGTCGGGGTGGGACCTGGGACTCTGCATCTGATGAGTTCCAAGGCGATGGGACTGCAGCAGGCCCCAGAAATGAAGGGTTGCAGGCCTGGGGCAGGCTCGGGCAAGTGGCCTATCTGCAAGGCTGTGAGATGAGAACCCTCCCTGTTGGCAGAGGCAGGCCCTGGGAGAAGAGTCTATTATCTAACAGGCTGGGGCTCTGTGCCTTTGGAGGGTGTGACCTGGAATTCATTCCTTCCCCCCAGGCAGCCACTAACTCAGGTGACCTGGGCTCTGCCTGCCTCCACTCCCAGCCCCCGGTTGTCTCACCCCACGGCCAGCTGCCCGGCCCGGGGCCTTTCAGGGCTCGACCCTCTGTTGCGGTCTGGGGAGACCCTGACTTCTGAAATACAGTGGACAGGTCCAGGGCACCGGGACAGACAGGACGGCTCTCGGCCCTCTGCGCCCAGCCTCTCACTGAGGGAGGCCACGACCCGCAGTTCTGGGCGCGACGGGAATTCCTGGTCAGGATGGCTGGGGCCTGGGGGCATCTCTGGCAGGGGGCTGAGGGCTGTCCCGGGCTTGTGCCTGGGGGTAGAATCGGATCCCTCTCCTCACCCTGGGGTGGGGTAAAGTCCCTGGCCCAAGCTGGGAACAGCAGAGCTCCAGCCATCAGGAAGGGGCTTGAGGGGCGGGGGGTGCTGTCCCCAGGCCGCAGAGATGGAGCTCTGGGGCAGGGACGGCTCCTCTCTGCTGGCGGCCACGTGGGGATCCCCTGGCCCCCGCACTTTCCGTCCTCTCAAATCATCGAGTCCTTGGGCGGGGGGGGGGGGGGCTGCTGAGTCTCTGAGTCTGTGTGTTCCGCCCTGCTGGGCTCAGAGTCCGCAGGGAGCCGCCGAATGCCCTCAGGGCCGGCATGGATTCCAGGCCCTCCCCAGGCCTTGGTTTCCTTCCGTGTGGGGGGCCTGCGGTGCACTCAGCACGGCCCCCGCGAGGGCAGAGAGGCTGGGCCCCTTGGCTAAGTGCCCAGTGTGTGTGGGGAGCTGAGCCCGCCCCTGCCCTGCTGAATCCTGGGCTCGCCCCGTCCTCGCCACCTTCCAGGCCTGTTTCGGCACCACAATGTCAGGTTGGAAGAAGGTCCAGAGACAGACTGGGCACAGTCGAAGGACTGTTCAGGCCCCAGTGTGGTGGGCATCTGAAGTCAGACTTCAGCCCGGGGAGGACAATAGAGGCCCCTTTATGTCTAAGGGACTAGGCAGGGTGGTCAGTGGCACGAGGGTTTGGCGGGTGAGGGACAGGAAAGGAGCTTGAGCCATCGGCCTGGGGAAGGAAGGGAGCCTGGTCGACAGAAGCCCTTGAGCTGCTGGTCCGTGTGTCCGTGGGGACTGTCTGGTCAGGTGGGGTGCAGCAGAGACGGGATGTTCTGTGTTGTGGCTGCTGTTATTTTGCCCCTTGTTTGGGGTCCAAAGTTATCATCAGAGTCCAGAGCTGCACTCCATTCTGGGAAGAAGCAGCCGAAAATAAAAATTCAAGTCAAGTGGCAGAAAAGGTTTTGAAAACCCATTTTCTGCACATTGTTATATTTAAGGGAGAGGAAAAGCATCGTGTATAGCTGGGACCACCTGGGTTTCCACAACCGCCTGCCTGCCCCCCAATTCCCACCTGCCCCCCACTTCCCGATAACAGTGCCCACAGAGTGGAAAAACAGCCGCCTCAGAAAGTTCTGGAAGGAGGCACCTTCCGCAGCCTTCTCCGGACGGGGACCCTGGGAACGGAGGTGGGGGGCACAGGGCAAGACCCGTCACATCCTTCCCACGCCAGACACGGGCGCTCTGGGGGGGCAGGGGTGCAGGCTCACCCAACGGACCCCATTTTGAGACCCCCTACCCCCACGTGTGCTGGCCCCACACTGACCCTGGTGGCGGGAGAACCCAGGTGCTTGCCCTGGGGGAGCTGACATGGGGCCCCTGGGTGGGCTCGAGGGCAGGTGGGCAGAGAGGGTCAGCTTTGGGCCAGCGCCCCAGGCCACTGCTGGCTCCCCTCACCTAGCTGTGACCTTGGGCACTTCAAGCCCCACTGAACCTCTTTGGGTGTCGGCCTCCTTATCTAGGAAATGGGGTAATAAGACACCCCCCTCCCAGCTGCACCGTCAAGGATGAAAGGGGACACAGGTGGGGCTGCTCCCCTTCCTGGAACAGAGGTGTGCCCAGAGCAGGACGCGAGGCCCTGGGGCACCTGCAAGGTGCTGGAGCAAGGCAGGGCCCGTTCAGACTGGTGGTTCAGGGATCCCGGGGCATGACATTTCCAAGTCCAGGGGACATTTCTGGGCAGCCCTTTGCTGAAGGAAGGGCTCACAGTGTTGGGAAGGGCCAGCTAGGGAGACGGGCAGAACCCTGAGCTTCTTGACAGATGTCCACAGGACGATCAGACAAGGAGGAAGTCGGGAGGCTTCTGGGGCATCCAGCAACCAGCTGCTCTGCCGACTGCTCCCCTGGGGTCCCGGGAGGCAGCCCTCTCTGTGCCGCCAGCCCTTTGGGGAGACCCTGGCCGAGGCTCTTTCTCTGAGGGGAGCAGCCGCCTGTCTACACAAGGGGCTCAGACGCCCAGCTTTCCTCGCCTTTCCCTGGCTCACACCCCACCTTGCCCTTGTTTTCCCTTTTGTTCACACCTTGTTTTCTCCCATCACCTTGTTCTCTTCCTCTCCTTCTCTCTCCCCCTCCCCACCTGCCCCATGGACCCCAGAGAGGCCTCAGGAAAGAGCAGGAGCTGGGGCTTGAGACGGGGCTCCCCTCTGGGGAGGAGGGCTGCACCCCAGCCAGACAGAATCCCAGCCCAGGACCCCGGTGGGTGGGGTTGGCCGATAACCTTCCCCCACCTGGCTGCACCCTCTGTGCCCTGCCCAAACCAGCCATCATGGACTCCTTGCCCCCAGCTGCCGGGGAAGTAGGGACAGGGGGATGAACAGAGTGGCAGGTGCCCCGAGTAAGGCACCCGGTGCAGGGAGAGCCCTGACAAGGGCTCCCCCACCCTGGGTGGCTTTGGCACAGCCCCTTGATGAGAGCTGTGAGGGACTTCCTTCTGTCCCACCCCACCCCGCCTGAAGGCTCCTGAGGCCAGGGACAGTGACTGCCTGCAGGACCTGCCAGGAGGCCGGATGGCCATTCAGGCAGCAGAGATGTGAAGCCCCTGCGTGGCCCCGGTGGGGAGCAGCTGCTCCCTCCAGCTCCTGTTTCCTGCTCCTGACCCGTAGCTTCCGGCCACCCCCGCCTCCCAGTCCTCAGGACGCGCAGGTCTCCCTTCCTCACTCAGCTGCAAACCCTGTCCCTGGCCAGCCAGGCAGGGCTCCGGCTTCAGAGTTTGCTCTGGGTTTAAATCCTGGCTTTACTGCTCCTTCTGAAGCCGGACTCCAGGACAGGGCTGGGTTTGGGGCCCCAGCCAGGCTTCTCGGGCCAGGAGGAGGGTTGCTCACTCTCTCGGATCGTCGCCTGCTCAGGGCATCGTCCCACCCTTCTGGCCCCTGCTGGCCCCCTAACAAATCTGGATTGGGTAACTTGCAAGTCGGTAGACTGCGTCTTTGGGGTACATCCAGGCCTCGGTCTCCCCCAGCAGAGGTCAAGAGACACCCGAGTTTGAAACTGGCCCTTCCAAAGATGTCCCAGGCTGGGTAGTGCCTGCCCTCATGCCTGGCTCCGTACAAGGCAGTCCCTGGAGAGCTCATGGGAGGAGCTGAGGTGACGGCTGCCATTACGCATCAGGACGGCATTCAGCTCAGGTCCAGAGAGAGGAAAGGACCCCACACTCACCAGTGCACTCCTTATCCAGGCCCCCTGTGGCGTTGTTTACGTGTGCATGCTGAGCCCCTACTGTGTGCCCTGCACCAGGCTGTGTAGTGGGGATAGGGCAGCGAACAGCAGGCCAGGCCCTTGCTTTCGAGTGCTGACCCCCAAGGGGACTCCTCAGCTGAGGTCCAGGAAATCTTTTAGAAATCCACAAGCCCCAGAAATGGTCAGCAAAAGGTCCTGGCCCCTGTTCTCTTTTTGGGGGTCCCTCAAGGAGCCCCGGCCCATCCCTGCCTCGAGACTGGAGGAGCCAATGCCCCCTTGCCATGGGCATGTCCAGCCCCCATAGCACCAGTGTGGTTTCCCCAGTGGACTAGCAGACCCCCGAGGGTGGGTCCCAGACCCCCTCCAGAAGCTGCTGGTGGACACGGGCTCAGCTCACCGTGCTCCACCCTCTGGCCTCTGGTGGCCTCCAGACTCCCAGGGGGTCACGTGCCCAGGGGGGCTGAGCTCAGAGGGGAGCCGGTCTGAGCCAAGGCCGGAGCTTGGGGGAGATATTCCAGGTCCTGCTGGGACTTCCTCTCCGGCCCACCCCCAGCCGGGCTCTGGATAGTTTCTCGGAGACCAAGCGCGGCAGCACCGCTGAGCCCTTCCCCTCTATTTATTACCGAAGGCGGGAATCTGGGAGCCCGTGGAGCGTGAAATTAGGAACAAATGTGCAGCAGGTCTAGACAGGAACTCTGCGGGCCCTGCTTTCCTGCTTGCCGGGCGCCGGGGTCCCGGGGCCCCCAGGTAGCCGGAGCGCTGTGGTTGCAGACAGATGTGTTTATGGAGGAGGAGCAGTGGGGAGACACTGCACCCGCAGGCAGGAAACCTGGGCTCCGCTGCTGCTCCCCTGGGGCCGGCCGGCGCCTCCCTGAGCCTCGGTTTCCCCTGCTGGGTCCCCAGCCCCAGCTGCAGTACCACCCACTTGGTTAGAAAGGCCTCCTGGCAGGCAGGCAGAGTGAGAGCCCCCGTCAGACCCCACTGAGCAGGACGTCTGGACGTGAGACGGGGCACCCACGGGCCTGGGTACCTGGTAGGTTCGGAAGCCGCTGCCCTGGGTGGTCCAGAAGGCCCCAGCCTGCTCTGAGGATGCAGGGCTTGGCTTGGCTTGGGAGCTCCAAGGAGCACTGGGCATCTCAGGCAAAGCATTCATTAGGCACCCACTGTATGCCCTACGTCATGCAAGGCTCTAGGGCGATGAGTGAGAGGTGGTGCAAGACAGACAGCGGAGGTTTGGTCTATGGAGCCTTTGAGGCAAACGAGGGTGTGGGGACGGGCAAGGGGGCAGAGGAAATGAGCCGAGTTTGAAACTAAGTCCACATGGCAGCAGTGCAGGGACTCATGCCAGAGGAAGATGCTGGGGCTGGGGGCTCAGGGCTGGGGGGAGAGGCAGGTGGCGTGCAGGCCGTCTGGCTCGGCGGCGGCCAGGTGTTTCCCCCGCCCCAGCCCCCATCTCCCCACCTCCCCAGGCCACCCCATTTGGTCTTCGATGCAGCAGGAGACAACCGGAGCTCATAAAAGCGTCTGGTTCTCCCGCCGGGCTGGCCAGCGAGACGCAGGCCGACCAGAGGGGACTGCGGCCCGCCCAGGCCCCCCTTCTCCACGGGCTCTGGGGGAGGGGTGTGCACAGAGGCCCCCGTCTCGCAGTCTGCCCTTGCAAAAGTCGGGGGTGGGGACAAGGAAGCAAAGCTGTTTATAAAGCTTTAAAACCGTTTATGGTCCCAGGGGGCCGATTAACAATTCAGCGCAATCCTTGCCAAATTGTCTTGGCTGGCGGAGCAGAAACTTCCGGGTGGGGCGAGCTTGCTGAGGAGATGCTGGCCCAGCTGCTGGATCGTTCCCGGGCCTCAGGGAGGCCCGCTCGGGCCCGCACTGACTGCTGCGTCTGGGCCTCTGGGCCTTTGCTTGTGCTGTTCCCTGTGCCCGCAGGCCCACTCCTCCCTCTGCATCCCAGCCAGCCAGGTCGACCGTCCTTCAAGGACCTCCTCCTCCAGGAAGACCCCCTTGACCTCTCCGCCATCCAACACCAGCATCTCCCGTCATCCAGGCCCCGAGGCCCTTTGTCATTCTAGGCATTCAGCCCGGCTGTTCTGAGGGCAGTGTCTTCACTGGATTCCGTCTGGAAGGCCCCCAGCAAGTGCACCTCAGGTTATCTGAGGTACGTGCGCTTCTCAGCCACAAGCCGCTGAGCTGCGCTTTTGGAAGATGGAGTCTTGACGGACGGCTGGACCAGCAGCCAGCATTGTGTTTCATTCAAGACCCTCAAACTTAGCTGAATCCCTCTCCGGTCGGGTAAAAGCACGAACTCAGGTCATTCTGGCCCAGAGCTGGGAGAAATTGGTCCTCTAAACCCTGCCATACTGTTTTACAGATGGGGAAACTGAGACCCTGAGAAAGAGGCCTCCCACCCAATGTCACTGGACACTGCCACTGCAGGCCGGGCTTCTGTCCCCTCACGTCCAGTTAGGCAGACCCTGAGGGTGGCACGAAGGAGGCCCAAGAAGCAGGAGTTCAATAGAGGCAGCAGGGTGCTGGGGCTGGGGCAGCCGCCTTCGGTCACTGTCTTTCAGATTCCTTACTGAGGTCGTAAGTGGGTCACCGCCCTCATGGCATCAGCCTCCTCCCTGTGGTCCCTCCCATCACTGGCATTTTGGGGCTCTGTGATGGGCATGAGAGAAGTCTGGGGGGGCTCCCTGGAGGAGTCGGGTGTGCTCTGGGCTTTGATGGTAGAGCAAGACTTGGAGAGGCAAACGGAAGGCAGGAGGGTGGGGCTGGCGGGAGGCCGTGTCCCAGCTCAGGGGCTGTTCTTCGTTAACTCAGGGGCTGAGATGTCAGGCCGGGACGCAGGCGGAGCTCCAGGCCCTGCATGGCCGTCTGCCAGGCCCGGCCCTGGGACCTGGCACCCGTCGCGGACGTCGCTGTTCCTTGGCATGCACAGCTGGTGGGGGCTGTGCAGGGCATGGTGGCCCTGGCAGCCCTGGGCCCCCGGCCTGGGCTGGCACCTTCCCATCACGCCACCAGGCTGCCTGCTGCTGGAGGAGGCCCAGAGCAGGGACTCAGCCGGGGAAAGCCTTTCCAGCCAGCACAGCTGCTGCCCAACTCCCTCAGAGACCCGAGGAGGGATCCAGACCCACGACAAACACCCGTGTGGCACTGTAGGAGCTGATACCTGCCGCCTTGGGGGATTCTTGACGTTCTCCCCATTTTACGGAGGGGGAGACCGAGGCACCGAGACACGGAGGCATTCAAAGCCCATTCTTACAGCTCAGCAGGGATGGGGTGGGTCAGCCCTGCATCCGTGCGCACGGGGCTCTCCCTTATGGGTCCTAAGGGTGGGGGGTGCATAGGGGGCTCTGCCAAGCCTCAACTGCCTGCTGTCCACCCGCCTCCAGCTCAGGTCTAACCTCCCAGGGGAGCCCCTGGGCCCAAGCATTGCTTTTCCCTGGGAAATGTGGCCCTGCCTTGCTGCCAGCCCGCCTGCCACATCCCCTGGTAGTCGGGGGGGGGGGTTGCGGTGGCGGGGGGAGGGGAGGCGTCTGAGCTGCAAGCACGAAGACGTTAATCCCTGCTCAGCCATGTACACAGCTCACACCACCTCTCTGGATGTCCATTGTTCCCTCATCAATAGGAGGGGAGCCAGAATTATCCTTCTGGGTACAAATAACAGAAACTCCCTCAAAGAGAGCTTTTCAAAGAAAAATCCATACTGAAGACACCGGGGAGGGTCCTGGAGCCCAAGGCGGACCTGTGGTCCAGGTTTCTCCAGGTCGTCTCCCTCGCTCCCTCTGTGGATGCTGCCTTTGCCCGTCCTCACATGCGGCCAGACCCCACCCTTGGACACAGCCCCAGCACCGATTATGCTGCCTGCAGAGGTCAGGGCACCCAGCGTCCTGCACCCCAATCGCACTTCCCAGAAGAGGGAAGCCAGCTGGCCCAGCCCGGGACACACGTCCACCCTGGCCCCAGCATGCCCAGCTCGGGGCAGGGAGCAGGGGAGAGGGTTACAGCAGGGAGACACCGCATTCAGTCACTGCACAGCACCTCTTGTGAAGGTGCTGGGGGATTCAGGGAGTCCATGCACTGGAGATGTGGATTTCCACGGTCGGGGGAAAGGGGGAGCAAGTCTCTGCCCCAAGACGAGACCCCTAATTCCTCCACTTTCTGCTGCTGGGAATGGGCAGTGGCTTCACCTCTCTGGGCCTCAGTTTGCTCAACTTCAAAAGGGGCTGTGGCCAGGTCTCGGGTGCCTGATGTCGGGGCTTTGGGTTGAAGTGGGGCCCGTGTGTTGGGAAGCTGCCTGCAGACTTGCCTTGCTCCAGCCGGGTCCTGGGGTTTGGCTGGATGGCTGAGGACCACCCCCTCCCCTGCCGAGTCTCAGTTTCCTCACCTGCTAAATCAAGCGTTCGCTGGGCCTGCCCTGCCTCCTGCCCCCCAAAATGGCCAGGAAGACAAAGGAAGCAAGTGTGGGTGCCCTTGGGCCATCTCCTCTCCCTGCCATGGCCCAAGGCCTGCTGTCAGCATCCTTGGGGACCCCAGACAGTGGCATTGAGCCAGCCCCCGCCAGCTGCCCCCCACCAACAGCCCCCCACCAGCTGCCTTGCTTTGTGTCCCCTCGGTGAGGAGCACGGAACGTATCTGGAAGGTGGGCCTGGCCTCTCCCAGCACCCGCCACCCGCCAGCCGCCACCTCCTCCACCCCAGGCGCCTCCTCCCTGCAGAAGGCCAAGTCTCCGCCGCCCTGGAGGCCAGGCAGAGAGACCCCAGCAGGCAAGGAGCCCAGGAATGCGGGACATCCCCGGGCCCCTTCCCCATCCATCTGTGTCTGCCTGCACATCCTGGACTGTGTCTTCAAAACCCTGCCTCCGTCGCTGCGTGTGTGTCTGGCTCTGCTTGTCTGCACTTCTGTCTGTTTGCATCTGTCTCTGTTTCTCTGTCTGTGTCCCGTCGGTCTCGTGGCTTCAGGTCTGTCTGGAGCTACCCCCCATCCCCTCGCCATCTGTCCATTGTGGGTCTGGGTTCTAGGCCCAGAGTTGCCTCAACCCCAGAGTTGCTTGGGCGAGCTGCCTCCTTGTCAGGCCTGTGTCTTCCCGTCTGTGTGATAGGAACTCCAGCCCCCCTGCCCTGCCTCCCTTCCGGGCAGCCTGGCCCACGCCGTCCGGCTCTGGAGCCTGTGCCCCTGACCTCTCCCACCCCTGCCCGGCCCCCTCTGTCCCACCAACACCTGCACCTGAGTCCGAATCACACATCCCGGCTGTCAGTTCTTCTCAGTCCTGGAAGAGAGCAGATCAGTCCAAGTGCTAACAGGTCTTTGGCAGCGTTTACCAAAAACGTTAGAAATGTGCATACCACAAAGCTCTTCAATGAACATTGTGACAATAATACATATATATAATATATATGTGTAATAACAACAGGAAACGACACCGGTGCCCGTCCACAGGACCTGGCTGAGTAAACTGGGGCCCGTCTGTGGAATGGACCCTGTGCAAGATGAGAAGGAGCACAGGGGCTCCAGGCATATTCTAGAGGGCCCCTGGGGGTAGGAAAAGTGCGTACAGGATGCTGCTTTTATTTGAAAGAGGGAGGCAGATATATGTATATATTTTAAAATAATCAATGGGAGGATAAAGCAAGAGCTAAGTGTTGGGGGGTGAATCCTGTCCCCACAAAGCCACGACCGAGTCTTAAATCCATGTCCCTGCAGGTGTGAACCCATTTGTAAATAGGACCTTTGGAGGTGTTGCTACTTTTTAAAAGGGTGGACTCATGTGATAGCATCTCCAATGATCCTATTCAATGAGAACTTATTGCATCAGGGTAGCCCTCAATCCATAAGACTGGAGTTCTTACTAGCAAAGGAAATTGGGCACAAAAGTAGAAGCCAGAAAAAAAACAGAGAATAAGGCAGGTGGCTAGAGGACAGGGGCAGACACAGAAGCCAAGGAGCCCCCAGGACAGTGGCCAGCCAGCACTAGGATGCTGCAGCTTCCAGCAAAAAGCACGGCCTGCTGAGGCCTCCACTCCAGACTTCAAACCTCCCGAATCATGAGACAATGCCCTGTCGGTAAGCCGGCCTGCGCGTGGTATTTGTTAGAGCAGCCACGAAAAACTGAGACCCTGGGTTAAAGTGCTCCCTCCAGCAGGAGGGGCAGGGATGGAAGGGTCCCACGTTTGATGATTCCAACTTTGGAACCAACTGCTTTTTATAATTAAAAAGGAAAATTAGATCAACATTTAAAAAAAAACATTGACAATAAAGTGAAACAAATGAGCCTGGTGTGGAGTTGGTGGAAAACCACACTAAGAATTATTTCACACGACTTTGCAACAGTCTTTTTCATTCCACATTTCCAGTGGAATACGAACAGAAAAATAACAGGGAGCTCTCAAGTTCCACTCAGTAGACTCATTAGTAAAAATATTGGTGATGTTATTTTTCAAGTATTACATATAGTAGGATAAGGCAAATAATAATTCAGCTAGGGTCATTTAGAAGCAAGGTTCTCACATAAAGGACATAGAGATATCAAACTTCAACAAATAAAGTCCCTGTCACCTTTAATTTTTAGCAGAAATACCAGTAGGAACACATGCTTTATTTTTCTCTACCTAAAAAAAAAAAAATACTGCTCCCAAGTTCTGTTCACTGGAGCACCCGAGCCCCATGGAGGGGTCCTGGGTCCACTTCCCACCTTACAAAGGGGCATCAGAGACACGCCTGGGGCAGTGGAGCTGCGACCATCTTCTACCTAAAAGCCACAATCTGTCGGGGACCGCTGGGACCTCATCAGAATGACACGGAAGCCAAGAGGAGGGAGCATCAAATTTAAACAATTTGACAACTTGAACTTGAAAGAATCTTGGCTGCCGTGGATGGAAACACATCAAATTATAGAAATCAAATTATAAAAACCACCACAATCCTCCTAAGGCACTGTGGTAGTTAGGTTCAGGTGTCAACTTGTCCAGGGGAAGGCACCTAGTTCTGTGGCTGTGGACATGAGCCAATGGTACGTGAACCTCATCTGTTGCTAATTACAGCTGCAGTCAGCTAGGAGGTGTGCCTGCTGCAGTGAATGATGTTTGACTGAATTGGCTGGTGCTTAAATGAGAGAGCTCAACGTAGCACAGCCCAAGCAGCTCAGCATACCTCATCTCAGCACTCGCAGCTCAGCCCAGGCCTTCAGAGATGCAGAAAGGAATCACCCCGGGGAAAGTTGTTGGAACTCAGAGGCCTGGAGAGAAGGCCAGCAGAGATCGCCCTGTGCCTTCCCACCTAAGAAAGAACCTCAGTGGAAAGTTAGCTGCTTTTCCTCTGAAGAACTAACAAAATAAATCCTCTTTTATTAAAAGCCAGTCTGTCACTGGTGTGTTGCATGCTGGCAGCTAGCAAACTAGAACAGCACCAACCTCTTATTCTGAAAATTGGTAAAGGGAAAGCCATTCCGATTATAAAGGAAAGGTCTTCTTTAGAGAAGCAGCAGGGCTTATACATGCAGAAGAAATGACAACATTTTTGCAACTCCTAATGAAATAATGGGATCACTGACTGTGAAAGGAGCTAGGGGAAAGGCGGATGGGGAGCTTTGCAATGGGCGGGTCAGGCTGACCACAGCGGTTCCCACACATCGGGGACCCCTACGCGGACTACAGTGGGTAGCTTGGTCTACTGGCCAGTTTAGAGGACAAACCAATGATCCCAGAATACATTCAACACAACCATGAGGATCCAGCCAAATCCAGTACATGGAAAATTCTATAAAATAAATGACCCAGTTTCTTTACTAAACAACATGAGTTGAAGGTGGGGGGGGGGGAGGGGAGAGTGAATAGGAACTGTTCTAGGGAGAGCTGTAAGAGTCACAACAGCCTGTTGCCACTGGTTTGGATTCTGCTCTGAACAAACCAACTGTAAAAAGGCATTTTGGAGATGATTGGAAAAAGAGAATTATATATATATAATTATATATATATAGATATGTATATATTTTTTAAGTCTTCATCTGTTAGATTTTTCACTGAAGTGTTTATGGGTAAACTGACATCCTCTGGCGTTTCCTTTAAAGTACTCCAGGCTCCCACCCACCCAACCCCACCCCTTGCAAAAACAAAACAGGTGGGGGCAGGGGAGGTTGGGACACAGAGGCAGTATTGGGCTGGGCTGGCTCCCACTGGTTTGTGGTTGGCAAGACCTTTACACGCACAGGGATTTTGAGAGCAGATTTAACCCTGGGTGGCTTGAAACTGGCCATGACAGGAGTATTTGCCATAAATTGGGGCACTGTTCTCCAGAGGGTTGGTTTATCAGCACCCAGCTAGACAGAGAGGTGAGACAAAAGAGCAGTGTGAGTGCTGCTGGGACGTGTGTCTGTCCTCTCTGCTTCGTGTGTGTGATGTTTTCTATATAGGGGACTCTGCACAGGGAGGCACGTCCTTGAGCCTAGAAATTCCACTTCCAGGAATTTCTCCTGAAAAAGTCATCCATTAGGCCTGTGGTTCAAGTGGCCGGTCCCTAACACTTAGCTACAAACACACTCATTAAAATATCACTTAAAATATTATAAAAATGTAAGCAACCTAAATATCAAAAGAGGGTCAGTTATGTTAAACAACAGAATCCAAGTAGGAGCTGGGAGAATTGATGTTGCAGAATACTATTTAAGGATAGGGGAAAATAAGAACCTTCCCATCAGGTGAGAAAAGCAGCCTTTTGAAACCCTATCTTTGGTTTGATTGCACTTGGGTCAACCTAAAAATGCAGGAGCGCAAGGGGCCCGGCTGCAAGTACGCCAGCGTCTGGTACACCCTCCACGGAGGGCTGAAGCACAGGCCCCCGGGATCCCACACGCCACGCGAGGGCAGGCGCTGGTGGCGCCTTCTTTTCCCCGACTGGGAGACAGAGGCCCCAGCCAAGCTGCTGACAAAGGCAGAGCCTGAACTCGCAGCCCAAGCACCTGCCGCTTCTGTGCCTGTCCCAGAGGACTTCATTGTCCCCTCCTGGGGAGGGGGTACCGTGCCTGAGGGGTGTGTTTTACAGGCCTTTGATGGAGACATGGGTGGATGACAGCTGGGTCGGTGGTTATCACTGGGGGTATCTTGGCGACGGTAATTCGTCTCTGTATCATCACAGTCCTGTGCTACTGCCGGCTGCAGGTATGCGGTGGGGGGGGGGGGGTGACTGGGGGGGTGCCTGGGCAGGTCCTCAGGGGCCAGGCAGGGAGGCTTCCCAACACCTGTCAGGCGAGGACACTAAGGCTCAGAAAGGGTGAGAGTCGGGGTCAGCAGTACCCAGCAGCCAAGTGGCCTGGGCGCTCCCCTCCCGGGCAGTGTCCAGGTCTTCCTGAGAATGGAGGGGAAGCCGGGGAAGCCTTGGACGGGGGCGAGGTGCCTGAGCCCAACCTGGCTGCCTGAGCTCCGGCCAAGTTACCTAGCTCCTCTGTGCCTTGGTTTCCCCACCCGCAAAGCAGAGCTGACAACCCAAGACTGTGAGGATACGATGAGCCAATCACTGCAAAGCGCTGGCCACACTTTGTGTTGCAGGGGCGGTTGCAGGGCGTGCCTGCACGGGGGCTGGGTGGGGAGCGGGGTTCCGCAGGCCCGGAGCTCACGCAGCGCCCCCACCCTCTGCCCCAGTACTACTGCTGCAAGAAGGAGGAGTCAGAGGAGGACGAGGAGGAGACTGACTTCACCGTGCACTCGCCCCTGCCACCGCTGCCCCCCAGCCGCAGCCTGGTGCTCACCAACGGGCCGGCGCTCTACCCGGCCGCCTCCACCTCCTTCAGCCAGCGGTCCCCGCGGGCACGCGCCCTCTGCCGCAGCTGCTCCCACTACGAGCCGCCCACCTTCTTCCTGCAGGAGCCCGCGGAGGACGAGGACGCGTGCAACGGCGGGGAGAGGGTGGCCTGCCAGGGCGCCGGCCAGGAGGACGCGGAGCTGCCCCCTGCGGGCTTCGGGGGCCTGCAGGCGCTCAACCCCCAGCGGCTCACGGCGATGCGCGAGGCCTTCTCCCGCAGCCGCAGCGTCAGCACCGACGTCTGAGCCCCGCCCGGGCGTCCCGAGACCGCGGGGGCGTTTCCATGGGGTGCCCGCCCGGAAGAGGGCTCAGCCGAGCCTTCCTGACGTCCCCGCCGGCTGGGGGGCCCCGGGCATGGGGCTCTGTGGTCCCCGTGGCCCCGCCCTCGGGGAGCATCCAGGCTCATCGCAGGGGTGAGGCTCAGTGCAGGGGGGTGTCGCCCGGGGTCAGGGCGCTGGGGACTGGGACCTGAGGGAAGGCAGGCAGGGGGCTGCCCGCGGGAGCCAGACTCCTGGGGCCGAGGCTCCGCCTCGTAAATGCGGGATGGAAGGGCGGCCTCCGCAGGCCTGTGCGGCCTCACCTGTTACCTACTCAAGGAACAGTGACCACAGCTGTCCGGGGCCTGCAGCATGGGCCGGCCCTGGCCGTCAGGGGCCAAGTAAGTGTTCTGCCCCCACCACCCTGAGCTCTGGGGCCCCCTCTCCCTCCCTCCCCCTCTGAAGCACCTGCCTGGGCTGAGGGGCCATGCCAGCTGCATCCCCTGCAGATGAACGGATTACCCCTTGAAGGGGGAGTTTCAGGGGCAACAGGGAGGTTCAGCCCTGAACCGCTTTCTGGGATAAAGGGAGGGAAGAGCCACGTCCCACCCCACCCAACTGGGGAGTGGCAGCCCTAAAATACATGCCCGGTGCCTCCACCCAGACATGGCCCCAAAGCTGAAATCAAAGAGGTGGCCTGAGGCACAGTATGGGGGCCAGATCCCCAGACCAGGGGTTAAAGGCCCACTAACCCCCCAGGAGGCCTCGGTGGCCCCGTCTTCTACCATGTGGGGCCTGGTCTCCAGGAGCACTTGGCGCTCTGGCTTTCAGGAGTTCCTGAGGGTGCAGGGGAGACGGTCTGGCCAGTCACCCCTCCAGCCTGTCCCCCATCTCCCAGAAGCCTGCAGGGGCAGCACTCTGAGACCAGCCCCTGTCCGCGGCCGGACCCCAGCCAGCTAGAGGGGGCTGCTCCCCGACAGAGACCTAGCTGAGCCCACTTGGCCGAGCTCCCACCAGGGCTCAGAACTTTGACCCACCCTCCAGCTCCCTCCAGCCCACCCTGAGGAATGCCCCACACCCAGGGGTGCTTGGTTCCCCCACCTCTGCTCTCTCCACAGCATGTCCCCCAAAGCCCCTCACCCTCTGGGCAGCCCCTTTCCCCCAGGGAATGCAGAGCGTGCTCTCCAGCTAAGAAAACTTCTCAAAAGACCAGTCTTTTAGGTGGGGGCGGGAGGCCCCGAGCATGGGCCAATGCAATGCATTCGGAGCCCCCAGGGCGTGCACGGAGCTGGGGGTTCCTCTGGTCACTCTCTGCACTGCTGCCCACCCCTCGCTGTCACCTCTGGCTGAAGGGTGGACATGCTGATAGGCTCCATCCCGAGATGCCCCACTCTTTGTCCAATCCCCATCTAGTTCGTTTTTATTGCGTTAACTTGGGGGGTAGGAGACTCGGGGTGGGGGGCAGGAGGTAGCGTTTCCAGTGGCTATCTGCTTTCCAGTGTCCTGTCCCTTTTCCTGGTCTTGAGCGTTCGTATGGACACGGTGAGCTCTCTGCGATGAAAGGTGTGCCTGTCCACCTGGCCCACAAGCCCCACCGTGGACCTGCGGCTGTGCCCCCTAAGAGCCCCAGAGCAAATAAAACTTGGCTCTACCCCTGCAGAGCCTTCCCTGGGCCTGGGCCCCTCCGCAGTCAGACCCTCTCTCCGCAGCTTCCAGAGGGGCCACGACCGCAACGGGGGCAGTGGGATCAGGACTAGGGCCCTCTGGGGAGGATGGGTTTTTTAGTTTCTAGGGTGTGCTGTATGGCTCTTCAGAATTTGGGAAGCACCGGTCTTGATGCCAGGCTCCTGGGGAGCAGGCTGGAGGTCTTGACACAGACAGAACCTTCTGGGTCTCGGGTGAATCATCCACACTAGGGGATGACAGTGGTCCAGGTCAGAGCCCAGAAAGGAAAATGGAGCAGGAAATACGAGAGGTGGTGCATGGGGGAGGGCACGGAGGCCCCCAGACCCCTGGCTTATGGTGACTGAGCTCTCCTCAAAACAAGCTGGGGACCTTGAGCCACTGCCTGGGACCTCATGATCTCACGGGTCTGAAAAGAACCTTCCAGTCGTCACTCAGTTCCCAGCCTGAGATGCAAGTACAACACGCACACAGGGCTGGAAGGTGCTGGGTTGGCGTCTCAGTTCTCCCAAAGGGACACAGAAGAAGCTGTAAGCGGCATCTCGAAGTCCTGCAGAAGCTGGGGGGCTGGACTGCCAGCCGGCCGGGTTGGAGACAAGCAGGGCCCATATGCCAAGGAAGTGGTCCTGGCGGCCTGGCCTTGTCCTGCCACCCTCCCCGCACCCTGGGCCCTGAGGCAGGCTTCCCCCCGTCCCAGGTCCCCAGGTCCTGCAAGCCCCCCAGCTCCCCCAGGGCCCGTGTCCATGCCTGCACCAGGGCTCAGCATATGCTTCCCTGATGGCTGCCCCGTGCCTCCAGGCCCTGTTCCTCCTGCCGGAAGCCACAGAGACTGCCCTATGCCCCATAAATAGAAGCACTTTATTAACATACACGATGAGCTGTGGCGACGTGCGCAGGGACAGACCCCAGTCCTCCCGCGCAGACCGTGCCCACGAGGCACGGGTCCCTCTGTGCACACGAGAGCTGGGTGGAGACTCAGAGCAGACACTGTGCTGCCAATAAAACCCTCTGGAAGACACACCTAAGTACTGGCAGCTCTGCGGGGGGCACCCGTGGGTCTCCTTGGTTGCCCCGTCCCATTCTTCGGTGTCGGGGAAATCCACAAGGACCAGAGAAGGCTGACCCTAGAGGAGGGAAGGGACTGGCAGGCAGGGTCACCTCCACCCCTGGGCGTCAGGCCCTGTAATCTCTTGGGTGGTGATGATGCTCAGGGAGCACCCCCTGCCCGGGGAGGGGGCTGGCGGCCCCAGGCACACGATCCTCCGTCTCTATGTACAACTTCCCGCAGCTGGAGTGGGATCTGCACGGGCACTTTGGGGGGCCCTCTGTCCCGGATGAGTGCGGAGTCTCACGGCCGCCGCGATAGGCCCTCTCCTGGGCTGAGGCTCAGCGTCACGGCCGTGCAGGGAGGGCGTGCGGGGGCCCTAGGAGGGAGACGACCTGCAGGAATGGCAGCACGCCTTGCTGTAGTACCAGTGGCTGCAGAGGTTCACCTTGATGGCCAGGGCGCAGTTGGTGCCGGGCTGGTCCTGGCAGCTGTCGTCTGGGGAGGGGCACAAGGTATCAGGAGGGGCCTTGGGGAGGTATCTCCATGTACCCCCAGCCCATCCCTCCCTTCGACCATGGAGAGGCCCCTGTGCTCCCCATTTCCTTCTCCACCCTACTCTGTGCCCACACGCAGGGGCCCTCCAACTCCCCATCAGGGGATGGCTCTCTCTTTCTCTGCAGAGCGGCAGCCACCCCACTCCTGCCCCCATGTCCCCGGGGTGTGCACACCTTGCTGTGTGCAGTGGGAAGGGTGCTGCCCCAGGGGCCAACATTCACAGGAGTGGCAAATCTCACCCGATTATGTCCAAAGCACAACTCGTCACGTGCCCCTGCCCGTGCCAAAGCCGGCCCCGGGCCTGCCGCTGTCCTCCCACAGGGAGCTGGATGCTTTTTCTAAACCACAGGCCTCAGCGTGGCTCCCGGGGGCCCTCGAGCCCATCCACCCTACGCACGCACACACACACGCACACACGCACGCACACACCCGTCTAGCTGCACCTCCCTGAGCACACCTGGCCCACCCTGCCACAGGACCCGCCTCCCAGGGCCTCCTCCCTAGACCTCCAGGTGCTGGCTGAGATGACACCTCCTCTGGGAATCCCCTGCCCATGCTCAGCCCCCCTCACCAGGGGCCTCTGTCGGGCAGGGCTGCAGGTCACAAGTCTGCTTGCCAACGGGCTTCACCAGCGGGTCGCAGCCGCGGACAAGGTCGGTGCCCTGGTAGCACTTCACGTCTCGCATCCTTGTGCCCATCCCGCAGGTCTTAGTGCACTGCGTGGGGGGAGAGACGACACAGGCAGGGTCCCTAACCGAACAGGAGGGGCTTCGGCCCAAGCAGGTGGGCGCCTACCACCCGGACACTCAGCTGGCACGTGGGGAAATCTCACCCACCCACCCACTGCCGTGGGCCAGATCCAGGATCTCCGCGGACGCAGGGCGCAGGGACGCACATTTGAGAACACTGAATGTGCCGTCCAGAGTGGAGAGGCGGTGAGGGGAAGGGGGCGTGCAGGGCACAGAGGTGGTGGCCCCTCCTCCCTCTCTCCCCAGCCCTCTGGGGCCGGTCCTGGGGTGCTGTGATCTCGAGAAATATACACACGCCCAGAGCTGTGCTTGCCAGGGGCCAGTTAGATGCGTCTTCTGAAGCCACCCAGCTCCCTCCTCCAGATGTTCCCCTTGGAAAACCCCGCGGAGCTTTCCAGAGCACCAGGACATCTGCTGACCCCAGTTACCCCGCAGTCTCCCTGCCAAGATCCCACAGGCGGTGGCTGTCTCACCCCCCTCCTGCCACATGGTGACCCCACATCACCCAGGCACGTCTGGGACCTGAGCCCTTGGCTCCCTGAGGTTGGGGCAGCAGAGTGGGGGGAACCTCTGCCCCGGGGCTGCCCTCTGGTTCTGTGTGCAAAGGCACAGAGAGAACTGATTAAGCCTGGGCAGGGGGCCCACTTGCTGGGGGCTGCCTGGTCCAGAGGCAGCAAGAGGCTGGCTTGGCACTGGCGGTCAGAGGACAATCTGCCTCTGGCAGTTGCCCAGCAGAGCCCCTGAGGCGCCGCTGGGGGTCAGCAGGAGGAATGCACTTGCAGCCAGCCTCTGTCCCTGCAGCCTGGAGAGCAGCGGAGGGGGCAGCGGGGAGGGGGGGACACTTCCTGACCCCCACCTAGGTCCCGATGTCATGGGGAGATGCCACCTCCAGGACAGAGCTTGGTACTTCCCTACCAGGGACGAAAAGATGGGTGGTCCCCTGCATCCATTGGGGAGAGGCACCCCTCATCCTGCCCACCCCCCAACATCAGGGCACTTCAGGAATGCTGCCCCCTGAGGCTGCTTTGTCGGGGGGGGGGGGCAGTGTGTGGCCTGAGTTTCCCCTGGAACCTTGAACCCAGTCTGGTCCTCGCTCATCCCAGGCATATAGACTCAGATCTCCACAGTGAACTCTCAAATTTTAGAATTTGACCTTTGACCTGTTTGGGGCTGAGCGTGGCAGCCTGGGGTGTCGGTGTCAGGACCCAGGTGTGGTTGGAGCTTATGGGACTCTGAGTCCCACTGCCACCCCCACCGCATCCCCTTGGAACTCAGGGTTGGCTCATGAGGAAACTGAGGCACAGAGAGCCCGGGTCTCAGCCTGACCATGGCAGTGGTGGCAGCGGGAACACATGCTCTACTGTGTCTATCACCAGTGCTCTCAAAGACTGTTTGGGGGCCCCCACTCATCCCCCTTGAGAGCTGATGGCCTCCAAAGCTGAGAAGACGGGCTGGGAACACATGATGGCCATGCTGCTCAGAGATAGACGAGAGATGGGGTGCAGTGTGGGACGATTGATAGAAACCCACGTGTCTCCAGGAAGGACACGGTCAGGGTTCTGAGAAGCTCCAGGGACCCTGAGATCCCCAGCAGGCCTCCTCAGGGAGGGCGGAAGTCAGAGAGAAAGACGGCGGGAGAAATCCGCCGGACATACTTTGCTCTGCTGGATGGCCCACCTACCCACTTGCACCCCAGCTGGGACACAGGCCGCACCTATCTCAGGCAGGCCAGCCCCAGCCCACCTAGGGGCTCCCTGCCCTGGGGCCGTGGGGGGTTGGTCTGGGTCTCCCTTCATTTCAAGTTCCTCGCCCGCCTGGTTCTGACTTTGGGACAGGAAACTGGGGTTCCAACATTCGCTGCTCCCCAGTGGGTCAGGGACCTGGGCAGGTCAGGCATCGTTCTGACCCTCAGGCTCTTTCTCCAAGCAATGAGAAGAGCCCTCCTCCAGGTGCTGATGGGAGGAGGAAGGGAGGTCCCTCTAGCCACATCAGGCCCAGGCCCAGCCACATAGTCCTCTGAGCCCAGGAGGTGAGAAGCACTCTGGGCACCCAGCATCCTCAGGTTGGAGGCTTCTGGGAGCTGAAGCACCCACAGATTCATGGAGAGTCCAGGCCTGTGTCCACAAGCTTCTCTTTGACCCTGTCGGCATCCCGTGCTACACTCAGCCACCCCACTGTATCCCTGAAAGCTATGTTCTTGCCTCCACTGTGCTGCAGGGACCTGGGCCATGTCAGACTCAGCCCAGAGCACCCAGGTCCCACCTGGCCTCCATCTGCCCCTTGGTGGGTGCCAGGCACAGGTTCTAGTGAGCACACGTGTTCAAGTGGCCCAGGGTGGGGGTGGGGGGATTGGGGCAACCCAAGGTGAAATCAGGGAAGGCCTCATGGAGGTGGTGGCCAGGCTACTTGGCAGAGTTGCAAAGCTTTCCAAGGGAGGACAACCTCAACGAAAGCTGAGACAGGGGACATTTGAGGCATTTGAGGGAGGACAGGAGGCCCAAGAGTGGGATCAGAGCTCAGGTCTGAACTGGAGCAGCCTCAGGGGGGCTGACGGGCACACTCACCTCTGACCAAGGACTGGTGTACCACTTGAAGCAGGGCCTCTCAAAGCACGTGCTCTCCTCGAGGGGTTTCTTGGCCAGCCCACACTCGGACCCACTGCGTATCTGCGGCTTCCCGTTGGCCAGCTCCATGCACAGGACCAGCCGCGTCTTCACACCCCTCCCACAGGTGGTGTTACACTGTGGCAGGGGACAGAGGGATCAGCAGCTCGACCAGCACACACCCTCAGCAAACCCTGGTCGCTAACCATCAAAAGCAGCTTAGCAGAAAAAAGCTGTGCCTGCTATAGTTTTAATTCCTTGTGACCTGCCTGGAATAACCAGTGGAAAGGGATTTGGCTGAAATGACAACTTGGTGAGACGACAGGTCAGCGGGGACAGAGAGTCCTCACAGCCAGGGCTGCAGGCCAGGAGCTGCTGCCCCTCCACCAGCCCCGCCCTGGCTTCCCGGAGGCCTGGGGGTGGGGAGGGGTCCGGGCAGGGCTGTGGCATCTCTGAGCATCCGCCTCATTTTAGACTGGGCAGGTTCCGAGGGCTTTCCCTACCCTTTTGGCTTCGTCTGTATCAGATGAATCTTGAATGAACTGAGCCTTCACAACTGGTGATTCAGGCTTCTCTTCTAGCCTTTTTACCATTTCGGCCAGTTTGGTCTCTGGCCACCTGGTCAGAGCGGGGGCACTCACCCGCTCCCAGTCCTGGGCCAGCCAGTGGGCAGGGCAGTTCTTGTCCCCGCAGGGGTGGATGGCCAGCGGCTTGCTCCCCAGCTGGCACTGGGACTCGGGGACCACCCTGCCGTCTTTGGTCTTGCAGTACACGTGTCTGATCATGCGGCCTTGCCCACAGCTCCCACTGCACTGCGGTGGGGAGGGCGTGGGGTCAGAGGGACGTCCGCTCCGCCCAGACCCCCACCCCCACCCCCACCCCGGCACTGCTTCCAGGGGAGAAGGAGGGCTCCCCAGGCAGTGTGGGGGCGTGGTTGCTATGGTAACCGCTTTTGAAATCACAGTTTCTTTTCTAATCACAAAAATAACGCACGCTTGGTGACAAACACCCAGGGGAAGAAAGGCAGCTGCAAAGGAGCGGTCTGTGAACCCCCCAGCCAGAGGGGACCCGGCTAGCATCCCAGTGTCCCTCTTCCACATGACAGAGGTAGAGAAGGAAAGAGGGACACAGAGAGACAGAGGTACAGAGGGCTTATAAACAGGACCAGGGTGTCAGCCACCTGATCTTGGATAAAAGTTTTGATTCCAGTAACAATGGGGAGAAAGACCAGTTGGGGGGTTCTTCCCTATGTCCTTGACCCTGACAGATGGGGAAACTGAGGCCCAAGGCCCACTCTCCTGGAGCCTCAGGACGCCTCTCCGGGACCTGCCCTCACCGGTCCCCATTCGGACACGGTCCACTGGCGGTCGCAGGGGGGCCCCGTGCAGTTCTTCTCCCCCACGGGCCTGGTGTTGGGGTCGCACAACTTCTCGTCCTCCGAGCAGCGGATATCCCTGGTCACCACACTCTGCTCCCCACACTTGGCTGTGCACTGAAAGGACATGGGGGGGTCACAGCTGTCCCCCCAATACAGATGGGCCCTCTCTCCCGGGCGCGGACGGGAAGCCCCGCCCCAGGCTGCCCGCACGCGCCCCCGCACGCGCCCGCACCTCCGACCACTCCGACATCTCCCACTGGGGCCCGCAGGCCGGGTTGCGGCAGGTCTTGCGCTCCTCGGGCCGCGCGGCCGCGGCCGCCTCGCACAGGTCGCTGTACACGGAGCTGTCGAAGCCGGGCGACAGCATCTTCCAGCAGCGCACGATGCGGAACTGGACGCCCTCGCCGCACGTGCGCGAGCACTCGCTCCAGCTGCTGGTCTCCCACCTGCCTCGGGGGCGGGTACTTTCAGCTTCCCAGGCCCGACCCCACACCGCCCTCACCCCAGACAGCATGGCCTCCCGCTCCACCCAGGACACCCAATCACAAGGGGAAGCCAGGCAGAAGGCAGTGAGGTCCGCCGAGGGAGTCCCCACCACCCAGTGCTCTTCTGGGAGTCCCACCAGGACGGTGGAGCTCTGAGTGTGCGCTGACCTGCCCCAGGAGCCTGTAACACCCACACCTCCTCCTCCTCCACCTACCCACCTCCACCAGCTCCTCCCCCACCTCTCCCTCCTTTCCCACCTCCCCCCCACTTGCCCCCCACCTCCCCCCACCTCCCCCACCTCCTCCATCTCTTCCACCTCCTCCATCTCTTCCACATCCCCCCCACCTTCCCCACCTCCCCCACTTCCTCCTCCTCCTCCCCCACCTCCCCCACTTCCTCCTCCACCCCCCCCACCTCCTCTATCTCCCATGCTTCCCCCACCTCTTCCACCTCCCCCACCTCCCTCTCCACCTCCCCCACCTCCACCTCCACCTCCACCACCTCCACCTCCCCCACCCCCCACCTCCTCCTCCACCTCCACCCCCACCCCCCACCTCCTCTCCCACCTCCACCACCTCCTCTATCTCCCATGCTTCCCCCACCTCTCCCACCTGCCCCACCTCCCCCACCTCCTCTATCTCCCCCATCTCCCCCACCTCCCCCACCTCCTCCACCTCTGCCATCTCCCCCACCTCCCCCACCTCCCCCACCACCTCCCCTCTTCTCCTCTCACCTCTTCCACCCACTCTACCTTTTTTCACCTCCACTAATCTCTTCTTACCTCTGAATCTCATGCCATGTGCTCCAGCCACATCAGGGGAGCCCGAATCCCCTCTTGACCCTCCACTAACACTGTCCCGTTCTGGAGTGCCCTCCTCCCCTTCCCCCACTCCCAGTCCAGGCCCAGAGCCCTTCCTCCCCTGCTGGCTCACATCTTCCCCTCCCTGACCCAGAATCAGGGCCTGACTCTCAACCGTGGTGGAAATGAACATAAGGTCAACTTCTGGAGCAGAACCCCAACATGCCACGGGGAGACCTCTCATTTCGGCTTGGCCTAAGCTGCCTGGGCTAATGAATGAGACTGGAAGGCCAGAGGCAAAGAGTGAGCTCAGCCGTGCTCGGGTCAGGAGTGGCCCACTTTCCTGTTTGGAAACCAGGGGCAGCAGCTGTAGTGGGCTCACAGAGCGTTTGCCCCCACCATGATGAGGACTGTGAAGAGGATGTATTTCGGGAACCCGTCTGATGGGGTCTACAAGGGTAGGCACCCTGGGGCGGGAATGCCAGTAGATCTCTTCATAAAAATTCTAGACAGGGCGGTGCAACGGTGGCTCAGTGGCAGAGTTCTTGCCTGCCATGCCGGAGACCCGGGCTCGATTCCCGGTGCCTGCCCATGCCAAGAAAAATTCTAGACATACCAAGTGAGCTGGGGGTGGGGAGGCAAGGGTGCCCCTAAAGTATCGCTACCTTCAAGAATATTTCTAAATCTTCAGTGATGAGCATCTATTGAGCACCTACTGTATGCTCAGTAATCTATGTCTGGGGACAGGTTATCCTGCCGAGGGGCAAGTGCGGAGAGGACCATGCTGGGTCGGGATGTGACGGAGCAGGACGTGGGTCTGGCTGCTGGCCAGGCGGAAGCAGAGCAGAGCCCTGCGCCGTCCCCCAGCCTGCAGGATGCTGGTGGCGGGTACCTGGGCTGGCACTCCCTCCCAGCGCAGAACTCGTGGACTGGCTCGGGCCGGGTGAGGGCATCACAGAAGGCGTCGTCCACCTCGATGCCGTCGTAGCGGACACACATGGCATAGGCCGACATGACCCCTGTGTGTGGGAGAGGGGAGAGGCTGTAGGCCACCTGGGGCCTTGGGAGGTGGCTTCCTGGTCTACCCATGGAGGATGGCGGCAGGAGCCAACCCGCTCTCTGTTGGGAAGGCTCAGGAAGGGTAGCTCCGTGGGTCTGGCCTGCCCGCCCACACCCCAGACCCTGCCCTCGCTGCACCCAGCCCCGGCTGGGTACCCACGCCATTCACCACCGAACCTGAGCCATGAATAAATTAAAGTAGCCCGCCCAGGGGCAGAGACAGCCCTCAGCAGCTGCTCAGGGGGCATCTACACCCTGCCAGGCACGAGCAGGGTCATGGGTCAGAGCGAGGAGACGGCATGCCAGGGCGCCCAGGCCCCAGGAATGGACTGAAGCTGCACTTCCAGGAGAAGAAGAAGACGGACATGCAGTTGTGAACAAGCCAAGTTGAGCGCCCGCCAGCCACTCGCCAGGGCAGTCCAGTGGTCCTCCAGAAGCGGAGAGCCCGATTCATGGGACGGTGAGGGCACTGCCAGTCCTCGGCCAGGTGGACTGACGCCTGCCCTCTCCTGGTCAGCCCACAGGCAGCTTCACAGACACGTCTTCTCTTGGGGCTGGGCCTCAGGGATACCGTCAAAGACCCCTCCAGTAGATCCCCCCACCCTGCCACCGAGTGTGTGGACTTGGGCAAGGCCTCTGCTTTCTCAGTCTTAGTTTCCCCATCCATAAAACAAGAAACAGACGACATGGAAAGGAGAAGTTCTCAATACAGGACCCACATCTCTCCTGACAAGTGACTATGTGCGTCTGTGGATTTGTGTGTGTGTGTGTGTGTGTGTGTGTGTGCGCGTGTGCGTGTGCGTGCAGCTGCATGTGTGGCTGTGTGCGGAAGGCTGGATGTGTGTGTGTGTGTGTGTGTGATGGCAATTTAGCACCTTTCTCACCTTTCAAGGAACCTGAGACTCTAGAAGTTAAAACCTGCTGCACAAAGCGTGCTTTCAGTTCTCAGATCAATGAATCTCTTGTGAGTGACTGCACAAAAGAAATTAAATGAATGGATGGATGGGTGGATGAATGGACAGATGGAAGGAAGGAAGGTGGATGAATGGACAGATGGAAGGAAGGAAGGTGGATGAATGGACAGATGGAAGGAAGGAAGGTGGATGGTTGGACAGATGGAAGGAAGGAAGGTGGATGAATGGACAGATGGAAGGAAGGAAGGTGGATGGTTGGACAGATGGAAGGAAGGAAGGGTGGATGAATGGACAGATGGGTGGATGAATGGACAGATGGAAGGAAGGAAGGGTGGATGGTTGGGTAGATATAAAACCTCACCACCCTCATCCTTGCCAGCCTCCCCAGATGCCATATCAGGTATTCAGCCCTCCCTGCCTGCCCAGGGCATGGCCCAATCATTCTCCAATGTCCCCTTGAACTTTCTTTGACGTTTTGGTGTGTGCACCTTTCTGTACTCCTTAGGACTCTAAATCTCACCGTTGTATATAAAGGGCAGCCCTCGTCTTATATTGTTAATTCCTTGACCTCGCCTCCACTTTCTACTCCCCTGTCCTCATCCCTGCACCCTTGTCCTGGCACCAGGCTGGCACACAACCCAAACATGAACAGGGGCCAAGAGACCAGGACAACTCACGGAGAGCTGCGAGCATTGGTAAATGCTTTGCCCCTGGGTAGGGTTAGGTTTTGCTGGTGTGCGTGTGTGTGTATGCATGCACATGTGCAGGTAACAGGTGATGCATGAGAGTGTGCAAGTGAGAAGGAGAGAGAGGCCCAGCCTTCTGGATGATGGAGATCATGGAATGAAATGCTCTTGCTGGGGTGGCCAGTTCCCAGACACCTCGATCTCCCACCCAATTCCCCGCAGCACGTGTCTGAAGGCCAGTGAGGTCCTGCCTTTCCAAGATCCAACCCTGGACAGAAGGAAGCAGCCTGCAAGCAGCCGGCACAGGTTTTGCTTTTCTTTTTTTTTTCATAAAGGCAGAGCCAGGCTGCAGTTGGTTCCTGTCCTGCCAGTGCTTTGGGCTGTGTAATCTTTACCCTCCTCTAAGGGGAGCGCTGACCTTCCTAGCTAGGTCCAGTCGGAATGTTCCAGGCCTCAGCTCTGGGCCTAGGAGATCTGAGGTTCGAGATCCCGGACACTCACCAACACCAGGTTTTCCCTCTGCTCCTCCTCGTGGCACAGGGGACAGGTGGCAGGTCTTTGTCAAGATGGCCTGGGACTAAAACCCAAGCTCAGTCTCCCCTGGGTGATGTGACGTGAGCAAGCACCCCACCAGGCTCAGTGAGTCTTGGCTTGCTCTTCTCCAAAGTGGGTACCCCAAGGCTCCCCTTCCCAGGGTGGCATCAGAGTGGCAGCACCAATGGTCGGAACTCCAGCCTCGCAGGCAGCGATCTTCCAGCCTCTTGAGTCCAGGCAGCTCCTTTAAACAGAGCTGAGCAGCAGGGTGCCCGGGACAAGACAGAGGAGAAAACACCTCCAGGTCCCCACAGGGGCTACAGAATGGTTTGTAAATCAACGCTTGAGAGCCACGCTGAGGGTCAGACTAATGTACCTGTATATCTACTGCTCAAAAAGAATGTCTTAAAAAAGGAAAACAAAGACCCCTCCTAGAGCCGCAGATCCAGGCAGCTCTGACAGCCGTTTGCACAGGTTCTTGGCGGGGCGCCGATGACACTGTGCTGGGCGTCAGCACAGACCCCGCATGCCATGGCAGGTGTACGACCTATCCCGCCCCCAGACTCAGGACCCTGGAAAATGGGATCTCGCAGGCACTTGGCCTCCGCGGTGCCGGGAGGGCACCATGCCCAGGACAGCCTGGTTTTGTCTGCTGCAGCACTCCTCCGACGTCCCCACTGCCTCCTGCCATGACAGGGGCCCACCCTCTTTCTCGGGGGCCTCGTGGGGCTCCTGGACAGCTTTATCTAGAGGTCATATCTCCCTCTGGCCAGGGCTGGATCCGTCTTCTTTCTGTCCTTCATTTTTTGTCCCACTTCACACATTGGGCCGCATGGGACAGACCAGGTCCTCTCCTGCCTGGCCACTCTTTGGGTGCTGAAAGAAGGCCCTGTGTCCTCTCTGGCACCTGGAGCCGGGCCTCTCACCTCCATGGCCATCTTGCTCCAGAGGCGCTTGTGGTACGTGGATCTCTCACCCTAGTAAAAGGCGCATCCTTCTGGATTCACGTTTATGTGGGTGTGGGTGTGCGTGTGACATAAGCGGGCCCTTTTGGAGATGCTCTTTGCAGTTGAAACGTGGCTCAACTGAACCACGGTGGGTCTAAATCCATAATCCATGAAGAGAAAACACCAGAAGCCAGGAGTGGGAGAGCCCACGGGAGCTCGAAGCCGGAAATCTGCAGACACCGGAAGAGCTGGCACAAGGAGAGCACACCAGGTGCCAGGGCAGGGGTGCGGGCAAGAGGCGCCAGGGCAGGGGTGCCGGGCAAGAGGCGCCAGGGCAGGGGTGCGGGCAAGAAGCGCCAGGGCAGGGGTGCGGGCAAGAGGCGCCAGGGCAGGGGTGCCGGGCAAGAGGCGCCAGGGCAGGGGTGCGGGCAAGAGGCGCCAGGCACCAGAGTACCATGGACCCCACGGAGGAAGCCTGGCCTGGCCGGTACCCTGCTATCAGGTCTGCAGCCTCCAGGACTGTGAGATGATGATGGTCATTTAAACCGTCTGGGGTGTGACACTTGACACAGCAGCCTGGCAAACTGAGGCATCCCAGCAATGTCGCCTCCCCAGCCAGCATGTTGGTTGGGCTGGGTCGGGTGGGCTCTGAGCACATGCTTTGGGCAGTCCCAGCACTGTGGGTCGGGAGCCCAGGGTCCAGGGGCACATGGAGGACTGAGGGGCTCTCAATTCAAGACAGGCCCACAGCCGGGTCTGCCAGGAGACTCGGGCCACCATCCCAGGGTCATATCAGCTCTGCCCTGTAGCCGGTGCCAAGATTCACTTCCCAGGCAAGCACCCTCCTTCTCCTGGGCAGGCTCTGCGCTGCAGCCTCTCCACAAGCCAAGCAACAGTGTCCACATTTGGAGCTTGTACCCCAAAGGCTCCCTTCCTGTTTGTGGTCGACCCCCACAATGACCTGTTAGCTAAGCACACATCCCAGTTCAGCAATCTGCAGCCTGCCGCCACAGCAGGTGGGAAGCCAGACAGTAGGATTCATGTGCTCAAATCCCCACCCACGCACCCCCAAAGGTTGCCTTTCCCCTGGGAATGCGGAGAGGTGCCCCGAGTGTGTCCTACGCCCCCCTGTAGAGACTCATTCAAGAGAAGATGGGCCAGCGCGAGCAGGACGTGAGCAAGAGACTTGGTTCTGCTCAGAGCCCTGCACTGCCCCTCCCAGCTCCTGCCGTGACCCCTCTCCCAAGCTGGCTGCCAGGGTTGCAGCTGGGGCGACAAAGCCGGGGAGTGGCGGCCCTGCGTCTCATCCCCAGTGCAAGCAAGGAGCCCCAAATGCAGATAACAGCCAAGCTCAGAGCTGGCACCAGGGCCTCCCCACAAGTTTCCCACCACCAAAGCCCCGGGACCTGACTCCGGGCCAGAAACTGACCCCAGCACACCTAGGGGTGGGGAGCCAGAGAAAGAAGCTGACCTAGAGAAAGAAGTGTGGCGGCAGCTTCAAACCCCAGCTCGCTGCTCGCTGGGCACAAGCATCCGTCTGTCCCAGCACCCTGGGGGTCGGAGCTTTCTGCTCCCCTCCAAACCCCTGCCCTGCTGGAAGGGCCCAGAATTTGCCCAATTCCCTAGGCCAGGGGTCCATTTCCCCTTCTGTATTTGCTGTAAACAAAAGTTAAATCCCCACCCCCCGAGATTTTTTTGCTCTTCAACCAAAGGTAGGAAAAGTCTTGCTCTGATAAGAACAAGAGATGAATGATGGTAAATGAGGGAGTATTGCGGGTGGGGCTGCGTAATCCCCAGGGGTTCCGGATCTGATCACGAGCACAGAGTGCCTCTGTCTGACACCCAGCCCCCTTGGTCCTACCTACTGCCCCCCAGGTGAGGAAACCTCTGGACAGGCTCCCTGCGGGCCACCGGGGCTCCCCTCCTCAGGACAGCTGGGCTCAGCAGGCATGGCCAAGGGCAGCCCCATACCTGTTGTGCAGGTGGCACTGCAGGGCTCGTGGGATGAGAGTTTCCACCGGTACATGTCTGCTGGGCTCACACCTTGCTTGCGGGCCTTGGGCCGGATCCTGCAAACGAGGTCAAGCAGAGAGGGCGTGAGAACCGCGGGGACTGCCCCGGGGCTCGGGCAGGCCACTGTCAGTGTTGCTCATCGATGGGGGGCAGCTGGGTTTGCTTTAGTGACACACCTGTCCTGGGCCCTGGGTGTCACTCCCACCTGTCGGGGCCCAAGCAGCCACCACCGAAAGCAGAGAACTGGTCCAAGGGTCCAAGCCCCCACACGCAGAGGCATCTCAGGACTGACCTGAGGTTGGCACTTTTCCATCACAAGGACCCGAACAAGCACTCCGGGCACTAAAGCTGTGGTGTCTCCTTCTCTACCAGGGGGTCAGAGTGTGGGGCTCCCCAACGTCTTACATGCTCCCTGCACACATGCAGGCTTCTTGCTAGCAGATCCCTTTTCCGCCCTAAGAAAGCATCTTCCGTGCAGAGAATGTGCCAGAATTCTGTCCTGCGGCCTCTCTCAGCTGGGATTCCGCTTGAATGGGGAAACTAGCCATTTAGTCTCCGCTGATCAAAATGACACAGCTCAGCTGCAGAAGAGGGGAGCGGAACCTCCACCCTCACTTCAGGCCCCTGTGGTCTCCGGCCAATGACCAGCTTATTATTCTTGGGCAGGACCCAGGCAGCCCCCGTTCAGCGACTGCTGGGACACTTTCTCCTTGGAGCTGATGTGTGCCCAGGCCCGGTCCCCAAGTCTCATGGATAGGCTCGTTTGGGACACAGCAAGTGGCAGCAGGAGCCACAACTCTCACGGCTTGGGGTTTTCTGCTCCAGTGGCAGCCCACACAGACAGGGCCCACCCGGCTTGGGTCCTGAGAAACCCCCACCCCACCCCAAGCCAGGGAAGGGGAGATGGCCTAGCAGATCTCTCAGGCTTCCATCTGCATTTTAAAGCTGGACACTACAGGTGGCTGCATGGCCCCAAGTACAGCCCCCCTGGGCCCAAGGGGGCACACTTCTCTTTACCTGCATCCCTTCTCTGTGCTTGCACCCTTCTCTGTGCCTGCACCCCTTCTCTGTGACTGCACCCTTTCTCTGTACCTGCACCCCTTCTCTGTGCCTGCACCCTTTCTCTGTACCTGCACCCCTTCTCTGTGCCTGCACCCTTCTCTGTGCCTGCACCCTTCTCTGTGCCTACACCCCTTCTCTGTGCCTGCACCTCTTCTCTGTGCCTGCACCTCTTCTCTGTGCCTGCACCCTTCTCTTTACCTGCACCCCTTCTCTGTGCTTGCACCCCTTCTCTGTGCCTGCACCCTTTCTCTGTACCTGCACCCCTTCTCTGTGACTGCACCCCTTCTCTGTGCCTGCACCCTTTCTCTGTACCTGCACCCTTTCTCTGTACCTGCACCCCTTCTCTGTGCCTGCACACTTCTCTTTACCTGCACCCCTTCTCTGTGCTTGCACCCTTCTCTGTGCCTGCACCCCTTCTCTGTGACTGCACCCTTTCTCTGTACCTGCACCCCTTCTCTGTGCACCCTTCTCTGTGCCTGCACCCTTCTCTGTGCCTGCACCCCTTCTCTGTGCCTGCATCCTTCTCTGTGCCTGCACCCCTTCTCTGTGCCTGCACCCCTTCTCTGTGCCTGCACCCTTTCTCTGTACCTGCACCCCTTCTCTGTGCCTGCACCCTTCTCTGTACCTGCACCCTTCTCTGTGCCTGTACCCCTTCTCTGTGTCTGCACCCCTTCTCTGTGCCTGCACCCTTTCTCTGTGCCTGCACCCTTCTCTGTGCCTGCACCTGGGCAACCCCACGGGCCCATTCCTTGGGACTTTATTTCACTTCTGTGGACGGCAAGGGAGGGAAAGTATTGAAGCTGGGTTACAGATGCCTATTCTAAAAGGCTTTTGTGTTGATCCCGGGATAAATACACGGTCATGGGTTGGCTGGGGAGTTGATTTGGGGGGATTGAGCTGACTTCTGGGCTTCTGGAGTCTCAGAAGTAGGTCAGATAATGCTCCTCCATTTTGCTTGGATTGGCTTACATTTCCAAGAGGCTCCCACTTCCAGGAAGAACTTTGAAACTTGCCCCAGGAAATCTCCCAGCATGGGCCTTAGTAATGAATTCCCTGATGAGGGGGGTATAAGGAGGAGAGAGACAGAGGCCTAGGGAGGCCGTGACCACCGGCTGCTCTATAGGTCTCTCCAAGGTCCATCCAACACTCGCTGTGGCCACCACCCCCATCCTCTTTCCTAAACATAAGAGGAAGCTTTAAAACTGAGAGGGCCCCAGGCGAAACGCTGTAGGTGACAGGGCTGATAGTGAGCAAGGGAAGGGGCAGACACAAGGCTGTTGAATCTGGAAAGCTCTGGAAACCCACACCTAGCGATGTATATCTATTTCTTAAAGATATTATATGTATTATATATACATGTGTATATTTTCACCCCTGGTTCCTACAGCGAGGTTAGAAGTAGAGCACAAGCTCATTGGAACAGAGTCCTTTTCAAGGATCTGGGAAGCTTCGCTTTAAATCTCCACTTGGCACCAAAGTACTGTGTGACGTTGGGCAAATCACTCCCCTCCACCTCAGTTTCCCCATCTGTCAAATGGGGCATTGAAACTTGAAGTTCTCCAAGGGCCCTTCCAGCCAGATGGCTTCTCACCTTCCTGAAGGTGGGGGTGGGGTGGGGGTCTCGTGACCCTTGAACGCTGAGAAGGGAGACGCTCCTGGGGTTGGCTCTGAGCTTGGTATCTGGGTCACAGGGCAGAGGGCAGTGACGGGTGGAGGGGGCCATGGCTGAGCCCCAAAATCACCTCCTCCCCGGTCCAGCTTGTGGGGTGGGGAGGGGCTGGGGAAGGAAGGAAGGAGGAGGCAGCTCTGACGCCAGGGCTTTTCCCTCCATGGGGAAAGTGTGGGTTTAGGGGGACATCTGTCCCCCAGATTAAAGAACTGGGAGCCTTAAAAGAAAAAAAAACTGAAATGGGGCGCAGTATTCTGAGATTCGGTCATTTCAGGATAAAGGATCTGGGAACACACAGAGCCTTAACTGGTGCGTCTCCCCAGCTCGGGCAGGTAAAGCCTGTGGGGGGCAGGAGAGCCTGGGAGGCCAACCCCTAAAGGCTCCCCACCCTGCCTGCCATCAGCTTCAAATTCTCCCCAACAACAAAAGGAGGTGGATGAAAAGATGCGGCCAGTGTTGCCACTCCAGCCAGGGAGAAGCTCCGCTGCCTTTATCCCGTGATGCACACCCGCCCTGCACTCCACCCGGAGAGCACAGGCCTGGCTCAAAATAACCCTTGGGATTTTAAGCCCAAAAAGGTATTTATGGGGGCAGTTCCCCACGCAGTGCTCTCAACTCAGTTCGAAGAGCCCTGTGTGCGTTTGCACGACGATGCCACACCTGGTGCTCAGCTCTGAAAGCACAACGCCTGGGAAGCGGCCGAAGCACCTTCTCTGGCCTCCACCTGGAGGAAGGACCCTGCCGTGCCGGCCGCTCCTACCTGCAGGTCAGGTGGGGTCTCTGCCCAGCCTCCTGGGGGGCCCTACCTGCAGGTCAGGTGGGGTCTCTGCCCAGCCACCTGGGGGGCCCGGGCTTACACAGGCCCCAGGCCCGAGACATCTGAGATGACAGGCTTTGTGGAGACGCGAACCAGAAAGCGTCCTTTTCTCCCTCTCTCCCACCCCAGGCTTCCGAGGGGGCACATCTCCGAGCGCAGGCATGATTTCCCAGAGTGTGGGTCTGCTGGCTTTAGTCCTGCCCCTGACTGTTTGAAGCTTTTCTGAGATAAAAATAGGCTTTCCTTTCTGGGCTGCCCCTTTGATTTCTCTGCGAGCAGACACGACTTCCTGTGTTTGGACAACACGGCGGAGACGTGGCTATTTTGGCCTGGTGGACTCCCCGGCAGCCTCCCTGGCCCTTCCTTTCCCCAGCCTGTCTTTGGTGCTGTGGGTGGCACCCTCGGGGGGTGGCCTAGTCAGGGGAGCTGCTTCACCTCCCCTAATCAGGGACTCACCAGGGGCCGAAGCACCCCCCCCCCCCCACATACACAGGCTCAGAAATCCACTCTGTTCATGGGACTGAGCAGCATGGGGTGAGATTCACCTGGAAGGGAGGCAGGTGACATACACCTGGAAGGGGGGACAGGTGAGATTCACCTAGAAATGGGGGGGGCAGGTGACATTCACCTGGAAGAGGGGACAGGTGAGATTCACCTGGAAGGGGGACAGGAGAGACCTTTGGCTTAGGGCCCCAAAGCCTTGTGTCCAGCCCAGGCCGTGATGCGGACCCCCTGCCTCTCTGAGCTGGTGGCCCCTCGGCGTCCTTGGACAAGTCCCTCACTTTAGAGATGGAGAAGCTGCTGCCCAGGGGGGTTAGAGGTGCATCCAGCTTCACACGCCTGGACACACAGCTGAGACAGGCCCCTGGTGTCCAGTCCTCTGCTTCACAAGGCTGCCGGAATTTTCCACGCCATGAGCCAGGTGGGGCGGTGGGGCCTCTTCGGCAGACAAGGACAGCAGGCCTTGTTCACCCCCCAGGGTCGTTCATTCCGGAAGGGGCCCTCCCCGACCTGGGGGTTCAGTTTATTAACATGGGTCTATTTCTCAAGTCCTCGCCATGTGCTTCACGTGCAGGATAAAATTCAATCCCCGCCGCAGCCAGGGGAGGTGAAACCCACACGAGGCCCACAGCTAACCGCCCACTGAAGCTACCAGGGCTGGGCTCGCCCTCCATCCTCATTTCCCATGAGCCTCCCCTGGCACTGAGACCCCTATACCCTCAAAGCAGACCTCGTACCCCCTTCCAGCCCCAGAGTCCCACACAGCAGCCACCCCCCAGCCCCGCCCTGGAACACTCTTAGGATGCAGGTATCACAGTGGGCCCCTGGAAGACTCAGACCTCCCAGTTCACCCACTTCTGCCGACTCAGAGCTACTCCAGGCCCGTGGCCCTACTAGACCCCACACCTCCTGTGAGTGACACCCCGGAAAACCGAACGAGCAAAGGGAAGAGAGGAGGGGAGCGAAGCGAGTTCCGGATCCAAGCTCACCGGGGAGGGGGTGCTGCTGTTTTTGGCCCCTGGCGGGGGAGGGTGAAAGTGTCACCCAAAACCACATCACCGCAAGAGCAGAGCCTGCGTCACCCACCAGAGCCCCAAGCTCCTGGAGGACACCCACCTCACGTCCCCACTCTGGCCCTGTCCCAACTTCAATCCATTTTGGTGTTGAGAGTCAACGGGTTTGGGTGGGTCTTCAAAGTGAAAAGTCCCTTCCTGCCTCCACTGCTCACCCACCACCATTTGCAGCTGAGTTTGGCTCAGCCCATTTAAATCAGCCTCACTGCCCAGTGGGCTTCTGGGGAAAGCAGCTTCTGCAGCCCCTTCTTGGAGGGGGTGGCCGCCCCCGGCCCAAGAGGCTTCACTGGGGATTGTCTTCCATCAGGGACAGTGGCAGGCCTGGGCCACCCCACCCCCAGTCAGCTCCAAACCCAGAGGGTCTCCTGTCCTGGTGGCTGCCCAGTCATCTGTGGCCGTGGCCGTGGCCTTGGCTTTGGGGCCTGACCCCACGTAGGGTGTCTGACGGCCCATCCCAGAGGCAGGGCTGACCCAGACAGCAGGAGACCTTGTTCCTGATCCCTGATTCCAGGGTCTGGTCCTGGTTAAGTAGCCATCTGGGTCCTTCCACACTCCTCTCTCGGGCCTGCAGTGAAGGTGGGTGCTGAGCCACCCCCGGCTCGGGAATTGCCTGCAGCATCAGAGCTGTGGATCCAAGGGAGCTGCTGGACGTAGAACCCAGGGACACTAAACCCTCAGGCTCCATCGCTCACCTGCTCTGGGCCTCCAGGTCCTGTCCCTAACACACAGGATGGCCGTGAGGACCAAATGTCTCCCTGCTGATGGAGTTATGCTCACAACCTGTGTTCAGAAACATCAGCTTTCTCCACCTAGCCTTGGCTCTGAGACACGGGCGCTGGGTTCAGGGGCTCCCCCCGCAGGCTCTGACCCCCACTGAGGTCCTTGAGGGTGACTCTGGGGACACTGACAATGTTGGCTCCTACCCACCTCTAAGGTCCCCGGCCGGACCCACGTGGGGAGGCCCCCTTTGCCATACGGGCCTTGGCCTCTCCCACACTGCAGAGGACCCTGGACGAGGGCCAGGCATGGGGGGTCGCCTCCTACCTGGCCTTTTGCGTCCTGTTCCCGGCTAAGGTGGGCAGGCTGGCATTGGGGGACAGGGTCTCGGAGGAGGTGTTGGCGAGCCGGTCGCTGCTCAGCTCCAGGAAGGAGCCGTTGAGCAGGTGGGGGCCGACCCCTTCCTTCTCCTCGTAGTCCACATAGAAACTGTCAGCTGGGGTGCTCCTTGGGACACCCTGTGCAAAGATGCTGTTCCCAGTCTCATTAACGGGGTGCTCCTTCGAGTCAGATCCCGCGCTGGGGAGCTGGTCGGAAATGGCATTGGCCGAGGGAAAGGTGAAGCGGGCATCTGCCTCCTGGGCATCCTTGTCCCCCGCGAGAGCTGTCCCCGTGGTGTTGCCACCTACAGAGTGAGAGAGGAGACTCAGCCCCAGGGGACCAGTGGGACTGGACCCCAAGGGAGCTGAGCTGCCAGCGCCCGAGAGGCAGGTTTCTGCTCCCTGAAAGGACAGGAGTTGGCCGAGGTCACCGAGTGGATTGCACAAGCATCCAGGGCAGGCCGGACAGCTCTTGTAAAGGGGATTCTGGTCGACCTCAGAAAGTCCTTCTACATAAGGACGCCGAGGGCCTCAGAAGTTTGCCCCCACATGCACGTAGGGCATTCGTCTGAAGTCTGGGCTATTCTCCAGCCCCTCCTCCCCCAAGCCCTCTGTGTCCTGCTGTTCCCAGGAGCAAGGAAAACCTGTGTTCACCTACCTGGGTCTCCACTGCCCCTGCCTGCCACACACTCTCACCCCGTCCTGCTGTCTTGTCTGCCACACACTCTCACCCCGCCTGAAACGTCAAACCCCTCCATCTGTGCAGGAGCCCTCCCTGGGCCCCTTGGTTCCTTGTTCTTCCCCTGCCTGGGCTCTTGCCATATCCTGTTATGCTGTCTGTCTGTCTGTCTCTCCACTAGCCTTGAAGCCCGCAAGCGCCCCCTTTTCTCTCTGTCGCAGCCACTCAGTGAGCCCGAGTAGGGACTCCACAGCGGACCGTGTGACCTGGGTAAGTCACTTTCTCTTCTAAGCCTCAGTCCCCCCACCCCCCCCGTCAAATGGGGATCACTGCATCTGCACCCAGGAATAAACGTAAAGCGGGCAGAGGTGAAGTCCCGGCCCAAAGCCAGCTGCAGATAAAGCACCCACCCTAGTCCCGCCCCGAGGGACCTCTGCTGCAAGCACAAGGTGGTCCGAGGCCCCTCTCCTTAGGGAGCCCCCCCAGCACCCCTCCTCCCAGTTACCTCGGAAGGCCTTGCCCCTGGGCGGTCCCTTGCAGAGCCCGCTGCCAGCCTGCTCACACACGTCGTTGGTTTCCCGGCCCTGGCTCAGCCCCAGCTTAGTTCGGGAGCCAGGGGGACCAAACAGCCCGTGGTCCAGGCCCAGCCGCTCCGAGGAGGCCTGGCCGTAGAGGGAGCCATTGTGCTGGACGAAGCCCAGCAGCCTGGCCCCGTCCAGCTCCTGGCTCTCGGTGCTCTCGGAGGCCGGCTCGGAGAAGGTGTAGAAGACGGGCGGGATGGGGTGGGCATGCGGCTGCAGGAGCGTGTACTCAAAGGTGATAGAGGGGCTCCTGCCGTTCTGGTTCCACACCTGGGGAGGGAGAAGAAGTGCAACCCCTGGCCCAAGGCCTCACTGCGGTCCAGGCCCCACACACCCCTCCGCACCCCTGCCCAGGCGGAGGCTGGGTTCATCCCCTGGGAGCCCCTGCAGGCTCCTGAGCTGCCGGGAGAGGCACCTGCAGTGGGCTCCCCACCGAGGCCTTGCCCCAGACCAGAGGAGGCTGCCAAGCCCCAGCCATACCCACGTCCACACCGCCAGAGGGCCAGAGAGGGGCCCATCCTGGGTGCAGGCAAAAGGGGGACACAGGAGGCGGGAAACTTTCCAAAAGGGGTCAAGCCAAGCTTCTCTTTACTACCACCGCGTGTCGGCCACTCTAAATGCTGCCACTCCCCCTTGTCAGGCCGCGCTGCTGCCACTCCCCACCCCCTCCACTGCGGCTGGCCGAGGTGGGACTACAAAGCCCAGACCCCTGCCTCACTTCAGGACAACCCGGAGGGGCCACCCCTGGGCGGGGGTGCCGAGACCCCTGTTGAGACAGCATCACAGCCCAGCTTCTCCCCTTGCCCCAGCCCACTTCCCGCCCCCCAGTGAGGGTCATTTCTGAGCCTATCCCAGAAACTCTTCCTTCCCCAGATGCCGAAGGAGTGAGAGCCAGCGACCCAAAGCGGCTGGTGGCAGGCATGGCCCTGGGAAGCAGACTTTCAACTGGGATTGGGGGCAGGGTCACCCCCAGCCGTGTGCAATGGGAAGCCCCCACGGGTGCGCACGGAGCCCCCAGCCGAGTCCTCCACTCCCTGGAAGGGAGTCAGGTGATAAAGCCAGAGGGTGGTAACCGGTAACAGTAACGAAACACTTGTGCCCTGCAGCCTGAGGGCAGAAGAGGCAGAGACTCTGGCATAGGACTGAACCACGAAGTATCAGAGAAACAGGGACAGGTCCCAGCTGGGAAGAAGGAGACCCCGGAACACAGGGTGTGGAGAGCTGAGTCAACTGGCGTGACAAACTCAGCATCTCAGATGCCCTGAAGCCCCTGGTCTGAGACCGTGCCCCATCCGTCTGTTCCAGGCTGCAGAGACCTCTGACTCGCAAGGCCACTTGGCCCCCCACCCCAGGCCTCCCCTGGCCTCTCCAGACTCAGGGCGAGTGGCGTACTAACCCTGACAGGGAACTAGGGGTCCAGCCAGTGGGACCTGGCAGAAGCCAGGAGAGCAGGGGACGCTGGCGCCTGCAGGAGGGAGAGGCTGTCCCGTGGGAGACCCTCCTGGGATAAAGCATTTAGTCCCTGGGCAGGAACCTTGGAAGAACCCAGGGCTCACACGCCACTCAGATGGGTCTTGGAAGACTGGAGAATGCGACGGCCAACTCCAAGTGAAGGGTGAGCCGTGGCAGCCGATGGAACAGAGATGAAAAGGCTGGAAACTTCTGCGGTAAACTTTTCTATGGGTGGGCGTAGAGTGTACACTATTCACTGGTGTCGTTTAGAAGGGCACTTGGAAGAGCAGTGCACGTCCTCTGTAGACCAGGCTGACGGCAGGAGATGCCATGACAGAGTGGGACTCCCCATGGCAGTGGGGGCAACAGAACCTTTGGGGCAAGGTAGGGCCAGCCACTGTCCTCAGGCCCCACATCCCTAGGGAAGCCCCCAGAGGCCTCTGCACCTCTGTAACAGGACAAAGCACCTGAGGGGCAAGGTAGATGTGCCCAGAACAGGCACTGCTCAATCTACAGAATCAGACGAAATTGAGAGTGGATGACAAGAGAGTGGAGGCCAGCTGCCCCATGAAATGCACAGCCTTGTGCCAAAGTCCCACATCCGAACCTGTTTTCAGACCCAGGATCCATTAAATGAAGGGAAGGCTGATTCCCCCGGGAAGGCCCCACCGCACATGCATATAATAACAATCCCTGCTGGGTCTTCCCCAAAGGGCCGACAGCCGTTTGCTTGGCTGACTGCACACTGGAGAAATGGACAAACACTGTGACTTTCGGAACCAGGGTCTGGGTGGGAGGTGGTAGAACCCCCACTTTGGCCCCTTGGCCTGTGAGGTGAGAGCTGTCAAGTGGGAAAAGGTAAGGGGTAGCCCCTGAACCTGATCTCTGCACCCCCTCCACCCCCCACCCCCCACAAACCCATCCAGAGAGTGAATCAGAGCTAATATCACGTCCTGGAGGAAACAGACTGGCGCTAATGCGCTCAGGGGGTCAGCCGCGTCGTTTAATTCAGCAGTATGACTCCTTACAAAACCAAGACGAGAGGACTAGCTCACCCAGACAGGGACCCCAGGGTCTGCAGGCGCAGCTTTGGGGTAGAAATGGGGTCTTTCCTGGCGCAGACTGATCTGTCGCAGGCTGACGGTACACAGCCATCAAACAGGCAAATAGGTTTCTGGACCTCTTTAAAGGAGGTCCAGAAGCAATTTGAATCCCCATGGGCTGTACAATAGTGTGCCTAAAACTTCTGACTGAGAGCCTTAGGAACTCTCCCTCCACCCTCTCATAATTCACTACATGGGCTGGACCGTCCCACGGGGCGACATCATCCTCCACACCGATGGTGCCATGGTAACCGGACCCGACATGCGGGAAGCAGTCCGGACGCTGAGGACGTGGTGAGACGTGGCCATCCATGGGACCACAGATCCTGTGACTCCAGCAGTCCCCCACCCAAAGGAAAGCTCCAGAGCCCACTAGTCTAGGGAATGACGGGACCTCCTCTTGGAAGAGAAGGGTAAATGACTGCACCTCGGATCTCTGCCCCCACCCCAACATGCCCGCCACGAGGAAGAATTCTGGTCGATTCCATGTCCCAGGTGACATGAAGGCCACCAGCTTTGAATGGACCCTGAGTAGGATGGGCTCTGGAGCAGCTCCAGGCAGTGGCACACGCGGCCATGCCCCTTGGGCCAGATGACCTCCCAGACCCCACAACCACAGAGCTACCTGTTACAGGCCACAGGAGACATCACAGTACACTGCTAGGGCTCTGGAGCCAGGCCGGGGCATCTGCAGCAAAGAACTAAGCATCATCTGAAAAGCCCTCCTGGCACCACCGGCTCCGCTGGAGATGGAACTTTTAACCACAGGTCATCGGTCACCCGTGCAGCCAGAGTTAATTGTAATGACCTGGGTCATACGGTCACTCCATGATAAAATGGAAATGTTAAGTCCCAGATTAGGCACGCCCAGAGCCAGAGGGCACAAGAAAGCTGCATCGGCACATGCACAAAACTGCCACGTCATCCAAGACTCGCACCAGCATCTCTCCAGTAGCCCATGGCTGCCCTGTGGGGGAACCCTCGCGATACAGGGAGGGGGGATGAAATGGACCAGCTTGATTCAGAGCCTGGTCAACTTCACTTAGGGGTGCAAGCTGAAATGGACTGGCGCTTCACTACAGCCCATTCCGGGGGCCCGGAAAATAAAGGAAAATTCTCCCAGGGGGCTTCAGCCAGCGCCTGTGGCCATCCATATTGTAAGGAAAGCAAAGTGGCCCAGTGTCACGCTCTGTACCAACTTGGGGGCAGTGGGACGTGGCCTGGCTGGTGGTTTGGAGCCTGGATGGTAGAGATTGGGCTGTGGACAAGTCGGTCCAGGCAAGAGGACGCACGTGCCTAGGCCTACGGAGAGGGCACAAAGCCCAAGGGGCAATCTGCATCCGATGACAGGTCACTGCCAGGGTATAAAGGCTCAGCCCACGGCTTCATGTTGCAATAACTTTGGCGGGCTACACTTCAACTCCAGAGCCCCCCATGGGGTGGGCAAAGGTCCCTGTAGCAGCTGCCTCACAGCTCAATCTGGGAGTCCAACGGACGGCTGGCCCCAGCCTTGGGCAGACCCGTCACCTACAGTGCCATAGCATCATGCCAGCTTCTTGCCCAAGTCTCTTCACCTGTAAAGCGAAAACACTTGCATCTGCCATGGTGGCCTGGTGACATCAAACCCTGGTTGAACGCTTTCCCCTGCCATACTTCCTCGGCCTTGGCATCTTAGAAAGGCACAGGCCCCCAGAGAACTCATCTGGACGTGCCCAGACCTCAGTGGCAAGCCCCTAAAGCCACTCTGACATTTGTTCCTAGGCACAAGCCATGGCGGGACACTCGAGGCATCTGGGCACAAAGGGTCCCAGCTTTCTTGGAGGAGGCAGTGTCCAAGGGGGTCAGGCCTGCCCAGAGGCAGGGGACCAGGGGCCACCAGCACTGTCCTGGGCCCCTAGCACTGAGGCCCTGCCAGAAACACCACGGTACCAGGGGGTGGGCAGGAAACTAAGGGGGACTCGGAAACTCCACCACAGTACCCTCTCCCTGCTATGCCTGTGTACCAGAGGTGCTGGCCGCATCCTGGATGAACGGACGAATGAACGATTATGCAAGTGAGTGGTCAGGTGAATGAACGAATGGACTAATGAAGAAATGAGGGACTCCTTGAATGGACTTAGAACTGGGTGAATGAACGAGGCAGCGACTTTGCGAGCGAACAAACGGGTGCGTCACTGAGTGGGTGAGTGAAGCCCCCCGGAGCCCCCGGGAACGCACCATGACGTTCAGTCCTTGGGTGGTGGGTCCCTGCGCCACGATGTACTCAATGCCCGTCTCGTAGACGTCCATGGGCCGCCGGTACTTGACCACGGTGCCAGCGATGTGGAAGTCCTTGGGGCTGTCCACTCTGTAGTTGCCGTTGAAGAAGTAGTAGCCGGATTCGTCTGCAAGGGCTGAAGGGGCGCTCCAGTCACGTGAGCCGGCCAGGCGGGGGTGGGGGCTGCCGGCCACACACTCAGGGGACTCCGGCCAACCCTGTCCCCCCTTCCCCCGACACCCTCCTCAAAACACCCCGAGCAGAGAGCAGAGGGAGGCGTCCTGCACGGCGGGGGAGCGGGAGCACTATGTCAAACACGACCAGGGAGCGCCGGGAGATGCGAATGCACGTTCCTATCAGCCTAAAATAAACAGCTAAGGACTTGTCTAGACGACTGAAAATAGCTGGCGGGGGGCCTGTTTGGTCCTGTTATTCTGGCCGCCTCTGAAGCAGCCGAGGGGCTAGGAGGGGTCGAGCCAAGGCCACGCCCCAGGGACCAGGCTGGACCTGGAACCCACGGCCCGGGAGGCAGGCACTGAGCGGCAGGTGTCTCCCAGGTATGGGCTGGGTGATCCAGCCTGGCTCTGCCACAGTCTCAGTCCGGCCTGGGCATCACCCTACGCTGGCCAACTCTATCCTCCCACTGGGAGTGACGACGTTTACTGAGAAAGCTGGCACGGCTGGTCTGAGCTTCTCCCCTTCCATCCACCCCAAGAGGGTGGCCAGGGCACTGTCTCAGTCACCCCCACTGTGCAGCAGGGTCCGGGGGGGACACTTGGGAGGTCTCAGGGGTACAGGCACTCCCGGGCCACAGCACAAGGCAAAAAGGAGCAGGTATGCAAACTCCTGGCAGTCCATTGGCCCGCTGCCCCTGGGGGGCTGGGAAAACTGCCCAGAGCTGATTGCCCAGGGCGAGCTGTGCTCCCCTGGGGCTGGCAAGGGCATCCGGACCTCAGAGGCAGACTTGGCACTTGGGAGCAGCCTGTCTTCCAAAGGCTGCCTTTAAGGCAGGTCCCGGGAGCTGGCCCGTGGGAGCAGAGGGGTCAGCTCCCGAAGCTCCTGCTGCCACATGAGCAGAGGGGCGTAGAGCTAAGAGTTTCTGTTCTCTGACAGCCATGGGCAGACCGTGCTGGCTGGACAAATGCCCTTTGCCTGTTAGCGTCAAAAAATAACCTGGATAAAGTACCAGTTCTGAGAGTGGGGCGGGGTGAGCCTCAGGGGTTAAAACAGGGGCCAGACTCCAAAATCTGCTTTGCGGCAGTAATGACCTTTCTCCCTGCAGCTTTCCCAGCGCTCCAAGGCAGCACTTGGCGCTTCCACACATCGGTTTCAAGAATGAGCACTTTGGAGCCAGCTCGGGCACACGCTGCTTTCCAGCCTCCTCAGCTTACCCAGCGACAAAAGCAACTGGCCTGGCCAGAAGCCCGGGGGCCTGGCGACACCGAGCAGCTCCCCACGGTTGGTGGGCAAGCAGAACGGCCCCCAGGGTCGCTGGACACTCTGGCCCCAGGCCCTGTGTCAAGGGCTGGCCTGGTGGGTCGGGGCAGGGGCAGGAGAGCCAAGGGGCCAGGCTCGAGCTCGAGCACTGAGTAAAGCGTTTCTCCTAATCTGGGTCTGTGAGAACAGCGGGTGTCACAGCACCAGGGAGGTGAGCCTGGTGGAAAGAGCCGTGTCTGCGCAAAGCACAGGGGATAGGGGGCTGCCTCTACGGCTAAGAATGCTTCCTACGCAGCCCAGAGTCAGCGGATAGCCTGGTACCTGCTTCTGGGACAGGACGGGACAGGATGGGGCCAAGCTCAGAGCACCCGCCTGCCGTGGCCTGACGGCTCACCAAGGCAGCTTCACAGACATCTCTATGAGGCGGGGCCTCACTGCCTCGACCACTATGCAAGTAACAACTCCAGAATCCTCAAGTTGGTAGATACCCCCCCACACACACGTACACACAGAGGTCCAACTCCCACCAGAGATAATCTGGCGCCAAGAATATCAGCTTGTGAAGCCCCAGCCCGAGTTCAAATCCTCCCTCAGTTGTTCATGACCTCGGACTGGCCGTCTCGTTCCTTGCAGCTCTAACTTGACCTTCTCACCTCTAAGTCTCACCCCCGAACCCGGTGTAGACTGGGATCCCACTGAACAACCATCGTGTCTGCCTGTATCAAGTTCTCCTAGTGATGGGGATCTCACTACCTGTCATCGCAACCCTCTTTGCTGGCAAGCAGACACAAGGTGCTTCACACAGGGGAGGGGACTCTGCTTCCCTAAGACCACCCCCTCTCCCAGACACACCCAAGCACTAGGCCCTGTGGGGCCTCCAGGCGCAAGCAGCCCCCTCCTCTGCCCCGCACCAGACCGCAAGCCTGTGAGGCTGCCGAGGGCCCATACGCACCCAGGACATCAGCCGACTTCCTCCGCTCCACGATCTGGATGTCTCTGGCCCCGGCCGGGATGTGGGTCACCAGAGAGTAACCTGGGGGTGGGGGAGGGCTGCTGGTCACTGGCCGAAGCGAAGCCCACGGCTGACGTGGCATCACCAGGTGGTGGGTGAGGCCCAGCCTGGCCGCCCCCTCTTGACCAGAAAGGCAGCCCTGGGTGGCTGTGCTCGGGGTGGGCGAGGGCGGCCAGGGGAATGCGCCCATCCCTACAGCTGCACGCCCACGCTGGCGGTGAGTTCTCAGCCCTGCCAAGCCACCCATGCTTACCCAGGACCTCTGCCCTTTCCTGCCCCACCCGTGCCCAAGCAATGCACAGCCCAAGGGCCCACAAGTAAGCCAGGGTCCCTGGGCCCATGACAGGAACCCTCAGGCCTCGGTTTTCTTTCTGTAACTTGGGGTGATGTTGGAAGGCTCTGAGCATGTGGAGCCCACAATTTTATGTATTTTTAAATCCCCGCAATGGCCACATCACAATGGTTGACTCCATCCGATGCTGTGCGTGAGAAAGTGCAGGGAAGACACAGGCAGAACTGACAATCCACTGAGACAAGGTCTGTAGGAGGTAAAGCCATCGGCCCATCATCGCCGAGTCCCCCGGGGGAGAGCAAGAAGGCAGCCTCAGGGTGCACCCCACAAGAAAGGGGCCAAGGGCCCCAGGGCGGCCCAAGGAAGCAGAGTCCCTGCCAGCAGTGGGGGCAGGGGAAGACTAGGAAGAAGAAAAAGCCCTAGAGTCCCACAGCGTCAGGGAGAGGGCAGCAAAAAGGGGCTCTTGGGTGTCAGAGGTCCACTGGGGGTCAGTCTTGACTCTTGGGCTTCCCCGTAAGAAGGGCTGGAGCCCACGGGTGAGTGCAGGCCAGCGCCCGCATCTCTTCCTCACTCCACCCTCCTCGTCCAGGTCCTGGAGGACCCTGAGCTCACCCTCCAAAGCCAAGGGTGAATGCCCAGCTGCAGCTTTCGGGGTGGGGGGTGGGGGTGACAATTAACCCCCCACATCCTGCCAATGTGAGACCCACAGATGAGGGGCTGGGCATCCAGTGCAGATAAAAGAGCTGGTGAGCAGAGGCCTGATGAGGAAATGACGCATTTGGGGCATCTATTCTCTTTGCTTCTGATAGACTCTATTTGTCTGTAGATGTATATACTTTAATTTTTAATAATGGCTATTTAATAACAATCAGCTCTCAAACTCCCCAAGTATTTACTTAGCTTTCTGGGGCCGTGTAGCAGGAGCCCAAACAAAGACAGGTCTCCTGCCCCTTGGCCTTCCCTGCCTCCAAGTCCCAGAGCTCCACAGAGGCCTCTGCATGGGTTTGTGAAAGGAAGAGGGTAATGCACGGCACCTCTGCCCATGCCTCATCCTGCAGCCGGGCCCCAGAGAAAATGGCCTCTGCCCACTGCACCTGGCAGAATGCTCGCCCACAGACCCTCAGCTGGCCTCTGGGACCTCCAGTAACGGGACACAGCTTCTCCCCTAGCCCTGGCCCTACTCACTCTGGCACTGCCCTCCTTGGGTCCCATCCAGCTCCCACCTGCCCCAGCCCTCTCCTGTGGGGACCTGCCTGTAAGCTGACCAGAGCTCGGCAATCTTCCTCATCTGGGGACAGGGCACCAGAAACAGGGATGGCTACGTCCTCAACCTTCAGGACACCAACAGATGCCTAAGGGGGTCGGCTCTAGGCCAGACAGCAAGCAATCAAAGCCCACCGTGTGCCTCAGTTTCCCCACCTTGCTAGGTGGGTTTCAGCGTGCTCTGCCTTTCCTCATCCAGAAGTTGTGATGGCCCAGCCTAATTCTACAAGCAATTATGATGATCCAGAAATGCACTCAGGCCAATGCTGGGTGCTCTATGCCCTCCAGAAATGTAAGTGACAACCTACTCTGAAAAGTGGCAAGTCACTGCCCAAGCAAAGGAGGGGCTCTGCCAAGCCAGCCCAGAGTGGCTGAGAAGCCTCCCCCAGCCCTCAGAGACCCACGGCCCAGAACACAACAGTTCAGACTCCAATCCCAAGTCAGCTGCAAGGACTGGGACTCGTGCCTCAGTTTCCCCCCTGCATGGGTGTGATATCCACACCTCCCTGACAGGCTGCTGTAAAGGCTAAATGCAATCCCCGAGTCAAATGCATATCACACACCAGGTATGCAGTTGGCGCCTATCGAACACCCACTCATTGCTCCCTGCCCAAAGGGTCCTTTCAGAGCCCCCAGCCGCCCACCCGGTTGGGGATGAAGAATAGGGTGGCCCAAGCAGGGAAGGAGCCTGCCCTCAGCACCTGGGGAGCGGGAGCCCCGATGCCACAGGGCTGGGTCCCCTTACCGAGGTGGACGTTGCCCTTGCGGTAGCTGCCCGTCACGTGGGTGCAGCTGCTCCCGTCCCCCCGGCAGACGCCGCACTTGTCCAGCATGTGGGTGGAGAAGAGCACCCCGTCACAGCCGATGGGCTGCAGGAAGGAAGGAGGCGCCGGCTGCTGGGAGGGCTCTGGGGAAAGGGGGGCGCGCGGCGCAAGCCGGCCAGCGGTACTTTTGCTACAATGTTTAACAACCTCACATTTTCCAGACACGCAAACCCCTCTCAGGTCGGCGAGCTTGCAGGACGTGCCGTCGCGGGCGGGCACCATGAGCTGCCGCTGGCCGTCCAGGGTAGTGCAGTGGAGGTCGCAGGGCTTGCTGGAGATGTGGATGTAGTCATCTAGGAGAGGCCAGCCAGAGGGTGTCAGGGCCACCCTCCCACCGAGACAGCACCCTTCACTGCAGGGTCTCGAGGTGGTAACAGGCTGAGATGTGGGTCTCCAGGAGGGCTCGGAGCGCTCCAGCCTTCTGCCTCCCTGCAGAGAGGGCAGCCCCCATCACCCACATGGGGCTACTCTCTCTGCTGCAGGGGCCAAATCTGCAGGGAGTGTGGTCCCCACATGCTTGGGGGGATGATGTGGAGGAGGGGCACGAAGCCTGGGGTCCATTCCCAGCTCTGCAACTGACCATGCAAGACCCTCAAAAAGCGCTTCCCTTGGGCCTCAGTTTTCCCCACCTGTCCACCCCGCCTTTCTCAGCCGCTGCACAGGGATATGACCAGCTACAGCCGACTGGCCCTCTGTTATCTCCCTGGGGGTATGACACATCGTGTGGGGGTGGGGATGCCTAAGGGGCCGCCCCCACACCCCACTCCCGCCAGGCGGGGCCCCAGGGCCACCGGTACCTGGGTAGAGGGGCTTCCACTGGTAGGTCCGCCCGTTGTACACGTGGGAGTTGAAGGAGATGCACTGCTCCTCACGGAAGCTCCTCCCGTCTGGCGGACACTCCTGGGGAGCAAGGAGTCAGGACAGAGGCACAAGGACCAGCTCGGCCAGCAGAGCCGCAAGGTCCAGGCTGGGCAGGACGGGCTGCGGCAGGGGCAGCGGGCTCTCACCTGGGCCCTGCACAGCTGGTACCGCTTGGAGGTGCCGGTGCAGGTCCGGTTGCCCGCAGCGTCGGCGATGGCCTTCTTTCTAGAGGAGGGAAGGGGCTGAGCAGCAGCAGAGGCCCTCGAGCAGCAGGCTGTGGCCCAGCTTCGGGGAGTGCTTCTGACTTCCTCGTTCCAGAAGCCCCTCCCAGCTCCCCCAGCTGAGGGGTTCCTTCCAACCCCTATCAGCGCCTGCCCCTCCACCGGAACCGCCACCTGGTTAGGTGTTCAGGTTAACTGGATGTGTTTCCTACACTCCCACGCCCCGAGAAAGGGGTTACCCACCGAGTCACCTCTGTAACCCCCGCACATGGCACAGGGTCTTCCCTCAAAATCAATCATACTAATAGCAATGACAAGTTTACCACGAGCTGGGCCTCTTCTAAAGTGGGAACACACACTGCCTTGTGCATTCTCAGAAACGTGAGCTGGGCTTTACACACTACAGATGAGAATGCTCAGACGTCAAGTGACTTTCCCAAGGTCACACAGCTCAGAAGAGGCAGGATTTGCACTCAGATCTGCTCATCTATTTAACTCTGGACCAACCACCTCCCCGTGCTTCTTCAACGCCCAGGAGGATACCATTGCCTAGGCCCTAGCAGGAGCTGCGCCCTCAAAGGAAGCCAGTGGGGAGACTGAGTCACTCCCGGGACCGCACATCTGAAACCCTGTACCGGTCCAATAACCCTGTCCCGCTACCCCCTACCAGGTCACCCTGTCCTGTGCCGAGCCAGCCACCCACACGGCCACCGCACCTCTGCTGCAGGCAGTGCCGCTCCTGCGACGTCACCCCAGCCCCGCAACTGCGGGAGCAGGCCGTCCACTTGGTCCACTCGCCCCACCAGGAGGCCGTGGCGTCGGCACCCCCCCTCCAGGCTGTTGGACGTTGGGCTGTTGTCCTGGGAGAGAGGCCCCACTACTGTCAGAAGAAGGCCACTCTCCACCACTCCCCTCCACGTGGGACATGATCCCAGGGGTCTAAATCTCTCGAGCAGTGTGGGACAGAGCCCCTGGGATGAGCCAGGACCCACGAGACTGAGGAAACCTCTCAACCCAAACAGGGAGGAGAAATGAGACAAGTCTCAGTGGTTGGGAGATGTCAAACAGAGTCGAGAGGTTACCCTGCAGGTGATTCTTAGCATTATATAGATGCCCCTTTTTAGTTTATGGTGTATTGGAGAGGCTCGAGGGAAGTACCTGAAAATGTGGAGCGGTGCTCCAGTAGCCTTGATTTATGGAGACGATTGTATAATGACATTTATAATGTGACCGTATGATTGTGGAAACCTTGTGCCTGATGCTTTCTTTATCCCGGGTATGGACAGATGAGTAAAAAAGTAAGGAATAAATAAATAATGGGGGAATAAGGGGTAAAATAAATTGGGTAGATGGAAATGCTAGTGGTCAATGAAAGGGAGGGGTAAAGGGTATGGGATGTATGAGTTCTTTTTCTTTTTTCTTTTTATTTCTTTTTCTGGAGTGATGCAAATGTTCTAAAAGTGATCATGGTGATGGGTGTACAATATGTGATGATATTGTGAGCCACTGATGTTTACTGTGGATGGACTGTATATGCGTGAAGGTATCTCAATAAAAATATATTTAAAAAAAAAGGCGGTGGTCCCTAGGGCATTGCCCGTGGGAGAGGAGGCCCTGACTCCCAGGAAGGGTTCAAAGCTCCTGGGCAGTTGCAGAGGGACTTCTACAGGGGTGGGGGCCACAGGGCACCCCCAGGTCTGAAGACCTCAAGCATCCTAGGACGGTGACCTCATCGCCCTCACCTTTTTTCTTCTGAGCCACCTGGGCCCAGCCTTGGTTCCACAGGGCATGACCCACCCAGGCTGGGAGTCTTAGCCCGGGCCTTCCCTCGGGAAGTGAAAGGCAGGGGCTCGAGAGGGGCCGACCCCCGTGGAGGGGCTGGTCATGCTGGCCGAGAAGACAAGTTCTTGGGAGCTAAGGGTGGAGCTCCAGGCCCTGGACATGTGCCCCCAGCCTACCACATGGCCCCTCCTGAGGCCAGTTCACCTGGGAGTAGTCACCCATCTGCAGGCCGAGTTGGCCTGGGAGGGACAGTGCTGCCCCACTCACCGTGGACCCAGCAGGCGCAGCTCCCCTGGCCACCAGCACTACAGCCAGCAGTGACCAGGCCCAGCATGGACGCCGCCGTCTGCCATCCATCCTAGGAAGCAAGGCCACTGTCACCTTCAGAGAAGGCCCAGCTCCCTCCTCCAGCTGACCAAGGTACACCTCAGGGATAAGCCCTTCTGCCCCATCCAGCTCCCTGGCTGCAAGGTTATCTAGGATTGACTGGTTATGGCTGCCTGAAGGGCCCTAGGGGAGGGATGGACCATCCATCCAGGCTCAGGGTGCCACTGGAGATGCCTGCCGTGGGCCAGGACTCCAGAGCAGAGGTGCGTATGTTATGCCATGCCTCTGAATGCCTGGGTTCCCTGGAAAGTGCCTAAGGGGAAAGCAGGGGCAGCCGAGAGGGCTGCAGGCACAGGCTTGCCAGGGAGGGGGGATCGTGAGACGAGAAAGAACCTCCGGCAAAGTGGCCATTTGACCCGGACTCAGGTTCCAGTGCCTGGATGGGAGAATTAGAGCTAGGTCAACTCAGGTTTTACACCTGCTCAGCACTTGCAAGGCACATGAACTCTCACACCTCTTTGGGCTGTGAGGCCCTCCCTGCCAAGCTCACGGTGCTGCAAAGGAGCCAATGGATACACAGGGGGCTGCCAGGCCCTCCCCACCCACCCCCTGAGCCCCCAGGGCCCCTCCTTCTGGGAGGAGCATGCTCACTGTTGTCATGTGCAGGTGAGGTAGGGCCAGGCACCTGTGGGGGCCGAGGACATGGAGGTGGGGGGTGCACTCATGCCCTGGAGGCCGGCAGGCCAGGGCCCCAGGCTGCCCTCCCTCTTGACAGTCCAGTACCCCCAGCCCCAAACCACTTGGCATTCCCTGCTAGGGCTCAAATTGGGGAATTTGGCGTTGTTGTTGTTTTTTGCCTCTACCCTCTTGGTCCAGGCCCCTTTACCCATACTGCTTCCTCAGCATACACCCCTGTACCCCCCACCAAGGAAAGGACTGGGCCCTTTTGTCCCCTCTGTTGAAGATTTCCTCAGGCCCTGCGTGTCAGAATGGATATCAGAAACCACTAAACCCAGAGCCCAGAGAAGGATGTCAACTTGTCCAAAGCCACACAGCAAGGCAGGAGAATGAGCCCCAGACCCCAGAGAGAACTTGGGCCTTGTCCTCAGTACCCAGCTAACTCCCAGGGAGGCAGGAATGACAGCCACCCCCATGCTAGGGCTGACTGCAGACCTGCCCTGTTCTCTCCCTCTCTACCAGTCTCCATCAAACTTTCATTTCCTTGCAAGTTGAACACCTGCAGTTTTTCCAGAGCTTTGCACCCCCAAGAACATCTCTTCCCTGGGCCAGGCCGCAGTCTGTCCTAGAAATTGGAGCCTGAATCCCAGAGACCCCCTTCCTGCCAGCGGCCTGCCTACCCACCGCTGACCCCTGCGCTCTGGCGGCCCCTCCCCCGCAGGTCTCCATCCACGTGCACCCCAGCCCAGAGTCCCAGTGGGCGACCCCCCCACGAGCTAACCAGTGCCCCCAGCTCCTGCCTGCAGCCGAGACAGGTGCTGAGACAGCCCCACACTTGGTTCTCATTAAGGCTCCCAGACACCGCTGGCTTCAGGCCAGGCCCGGCTCACGCGGGATCCATCCCTCCCTGGGGTCCAAAACCACCGGCTGGCCGGCCAGGAGAGGGCTGCTGTGCACACGGAAGCTTCGGGCGGTCCATGGCTGGGCAGCTGAGGGGCCACCCTGCACCCTGCTCCGAGCCTCCTGACCCCCTCCCTGCTGGCCCCCTCCTGTTATGTAATGACTCCCCCAGGGGTGCTGGGGGAGATGCTTCTGCCAGCCCGGCCCCCAGCCCCACACTGGGTGGGCTGCATCCCGTGCCCCCAGGAGGGCAGTCGTGCCAAGCGGGGTTGGGGTCAGATGCCTACCTGGCCGGGGTCAGCAGGTTGGCCTCCTGGAGAAAGGGGAGCGAGCTGCGGTGGGCAGGCAGGCGCCAGGTGCGTCCGTGCAGGGGGAGGCGCCGAGTCCAGAGCCGCTGCCGGGCCTGCCTCGCTCCCCTTCCTCCTCCTCCCCCTCCCCCTCACCGCCTCCCTCTCCCACTTCAAAGAGCATCCAAGAGGGGGGTTCCCAGGGAGGGCGCGCAGCCCAGTGGCGGCCCGGCGGCCCGCGGCGCCTTTATAGCTGTCAGGCAGGCGGGGAGGAACTCACACTTCCCACCAGGCCGCGCCCCCGCCCCGCCGGCCGTCCTGGCGCGCGCCTTAACCCGCTCTGCGCCTCTGGAGCCCGGCCAGGCCGGCCCAGCTGCCTGCTGGCTGCGGGGCCCGGGCGGTGAGCGGGGCGGCCGGCCTGGCGGGGAGCCGCACACAGCCAGCGCCGGGTCCTGGGGGTGGTCGGGGTGGCAGAGCCCAGCCCCCAGCCCGGCCTGGCCCATGTCCTCCCGCAAGCAGCGCCTGGTCCCCCATGCTCCCGGAAAGGGAGGCGGGTCGGAGTCTGGGGCTCGGGCCGCGGCCGGCTGGATCTCTCCATTTCACGGATGGAAAGACTGAGTGAGGTCGGCAGGGAAGGCCGGCCGCCAGGTCGTCTGCCGGTCTCAGAAGGCAGCGTTCCAGGCAGCTGGACGGACTGAGGGAGACCCGGCGAGGACACAGCCAAGGGCTCTAGGGAGGGGACGGAAGCGCCTCCGGCCTGCTGGCCAGACGGCCCGAGTGGCCAGGGCCAGTGGGGGAGGGGCGGGGAGCTCTGCAGATGTTCAAAACCGGCTTGGCAGGGCCCCGGCAGCCTGGCTGGGCCCAGACCTCTGCTCCTGCTGAGTCAGAGACACAGGGCGCAGCTGGAGAGGAAGCCCCTCTGGGAAACCCCGGGCGGACCCGGACTCTGCAAGGCTGTTCCCAGAGCCCTCCGTCCTGGACCACGGTGGGGGAGGGGTAGAAGCCAGGCAGCAATTCTTGAGGTCTTTCGAGCCATTTCCCCAATCCCCTGCCTCTGCTCCCCAGGAGCCAGCCAGAGGCACCTGTGGACAGCTCCTTCACTTGCCTCCTTGAGCGGCTGAAAATTCCACCCAGGGGGAAGTTCTGCTCTGAGTCTGACTACTGATGGGAAGGGTTGGGAAGAAAGCACCCAGCAGTAACAGCAGAAAGGATGGCACCCACCACCCTTTACTGAGTTTTTCCTATGTGGCAAGGGCTGCCGGGTCAGCATCTTATCAGCCCCATTTTACAGACGGGGAGACTGAGGCCCAGATGCTGTCAAATGCCCATGGTCAGATAGGCGTCAAGTCTGGGACCCCAGCCCGCTTGTGCCCTCTGTGTCTGTGGGGTCCTTCAGGTGTGGGAGTGGTTGTCTTCCCCAGCAGACCGGGGCAGGCAGGTCTTAGGAATCCCATTTCTGCAGGAGGGGCTCAGGCGGTCAGGGCTGCCCCTTGTCACCTAGCCCCAGGGGTCCTGGGACCCGAGCTTCCCCCGCCATAGTCAGCATGCTGCAGGGCAAATGTGACGGATCCGCCATTCCTGTGCCTGCACACACCCACACTCACATGCACACTCACACACTCATGCTCTCTTACATTCTCACATGCATTCATATAGTACATGTGCACACCTGTACACTCTCACAATCACACACAGACTCTTCCACACCCACACATGCACACTGCCTCACACACCCTCACACCCATACTCTTATACATTCACACACTCACATATGTTCACACACTCACAATACTCTTGCACACATACACCCTCACAATCCTCACACATACGTCTTGTACACCCACACTCTCATCTCACACTGCCCAACACACATTCTCCCTCACATACTCACACTCTCTGGCACACTCCCACAGCCTCTCATGCACTCACACGCTCCCTTACTCACACTCTTACCCACGCACAGTACTCACAGACCCAAGCACACCCTCCCGGGAACCCTCCCCGGCCTCGCCAGCACCCTCCCACCAGCCAGCCGCCAGGCGCTGTGCCCTGGCCCCACCCCGAGCTCCCAGCGTTTCTGGCAGCCACACCCAGCCAGCGCCAGGGTGACTAACGGTTTCCCTTGGGAAGGACCCCGCGGCAGACTTCACCAACACCCCAGCGTCCTCTCTCAGCTCCAGCGGCTCGGTCACGGTCACCCGGGAGACAGGCCTGGGGGAGCCACCTCTGTCTCTGTGACCTCCTGCAGGTGTGCTGCCCTCAGGCCGCGCTCCCTGCTCCAGCCAGATCCCCCACCCCGGCCCCCGGCCCGGGGCTGCCAGGGCTTCTTCCACAGCCTACTACCCCAGGGCAAGCCCGTCTCGGGGCTCACAGGGAGGCCATGGCTGCTGCTTGACCGCGGGGGCACCAGGGGAGGGGAGGCACCGGGACCAGGCACGGGGACCCCAGAGGCCCTGAGGAGCACCGGGTGGGGGCCGAGAGGGACCGTCTGGGCAGAAAGTGCCTCTCTGAAAGACACCCCTCGGGGATCGGGGTCGCCATACCTCCTTCCACGAGCCACTGGAGACCCCTGGCCCGCGTACCCTCTAGATCCACCTTTGCAGGGTCCTGGAGAGGATAGAGAGCAAGAACCTAACGTGCCAGGGTCAGCAGGCTGCTGCACAGCTGTATATATTCGCACAGGGCGGCGCCTGGGAGGACCCGGCTCGGAAGGGCCCCGCCCAGAAGGAGCCAGAAGGACCTGCCTGGAAGGATCCAGAAGGATCCAGAAGGACCTGCCCGGAAGGATCCAGAAGGACCTGCCTGGAAGGATCCACCCAGAAGCACCCGCCCGGGAGGACCTGTGTTTGAGATTTCATGTTCTGCAGCCGTCTCGAAATTCTTTTTTTTTTTTTTTAACTTTTTTATTGTATAGTATAACATATAAGCAAAGCAAAGAAATAAAAAAGCAATTGTTTTCAAAGCACTCTTCAACAAGTGATTACAGGACAGATCCCAGAGTTTGTCATGGGCTACCATACGATCCTCTCAGGTTTTTTCCTTCTAGCTGCTCCAGAGTATAGGAGGCTAGAGGGCTTAAATCTTTTTTTATCATTACCATCAACTTTTTTATTTTTCTAAAAAATGACATATATTTGTATATGTATATACAAATTTGTATATGTATATACAAGAGTCTTAGTAAGTTTTCCTCTGAATCTTTGTTGGCAGTGACGCCTGGTGGGACAATGGAGCGCGCTCTGGGCCTGGCAGTCCCACCTCCCCGCAGGCTCTCCTTGGCTGGCTCCCCCACCCCAGGAGGGCAAAGGTCAGCCACCGGGTCACGGGACAGGGTCCTGGGCCCCCACCTCACAAGCACCCCTGCGCCCCAGGAGCAGAACACGGGACAAAAATCCAACACCATCACAAGAGACCGAGGCAGCAAAGCAAGGAAAATGCATTGTCCTGCTTTTTGAAGAGGGGGCCTGTGTCTCTATTGTGCACGGGGTTCCCTGAATCACGTGGCTGGCCGGGAGGTCACCGTCTCCCTGGCCCCATCCCGCCAAGCATCACTCATAGTTCCGACTGTGCCTGGTGCTTCTGGAAAGCTGCTGAAGGAAGCAATCCCAAACCCCGGTTTCCCCTCCCGCGGTCCCTTGCACCTGTCTCTTCACAATCCGCCCAAGGCCACCTCTTCAGGGAAGTCTCCCCAGCTTCTCCAGCTCTTTGTTTTGGCTTCTCACATCTGTCCAGCACTACCACCCCTGAGCTGTGGCCAGGGCCCTCCAGAGCCAGGGCTGCTCCTGACGCAGCTGCCACCCTGGGTGCCCAGCCCGTATTAGGGGAATTGTGCTCCTTGGTCTTCGGGGCCTGAGGGTCAGGAGTTGCGTCTGCTCTCCCCTAGGCAGACGCCCTTGCAGGTCTGCTGATGGTCCCAGCGCCTTGGCAGCACAGACAGCCTCATGCCCAGGTTCCTGGGGTCACCTGTCCTTTGGAAAGATTGTCTTTCCCTGGGAGCTTTCCAGGCTTTTTGAGAAGTCACTTGGGAAACAGGAAAAGGAGCACATTTCTGGGGCAGGCATGGGAAGAGAAGGGAGCAGTGAGCCAGAGCAGGTGAGCTGTGGGGGATAGGGTGGAGGGTCTGGGGACCCCACTGGGGAGGCCATGGTAGGCCCAGGCAGTAGAGTATCCACAGCCCAGCTTGCAAGTACAGGCCCTCGGCCGCATTTCCCCCCAAACACCCCAGGTGTCCTCTCTGCTGCAGCACTGGGGCCTGGCACATCCTAGGGGCCTCCTGAACCAACTGACCAGGGCTTCATGGCCACCAAGGAACCACTGGTCCAGTCTGCAGGGGTCATCGGAGCCACAGGGTGTCCGGGCCTCAGAGGGGTAGTGCCAGGGGAAGCATAAGGGGCTGTGGCTGCCCCAGCAGCCGCCCCCACTACCTGAGACTCGCCCAGCACAGAGCAGGACTTAACTTCCCCAGAGGTCATTGCTGCACCCAGCCCTGCCGGGTCCTACACCCGGCCCCCAGCCAGCCTGGCCCCCTCAGGCTTCTCGCCTCCTGATCGGCTGGTTTCCTGCTCTGCTGGACAAGGCCAAAAGTCCCCCCTTTAAGCCAGCGCAGAGACCTCACAAGAACAACCAATATATAACCCAGAAAAAAGCAGGGGTCGGAGCGCCCCTTTTCCCTCTCCCATCTCTCCTTCCCAGTAGCCCCTTCTTGGGGTGCCAGGGCCCCTGGAGCTCCGTCTGACGGTCCCCACTCCCCACACACAGCCCAGGGCTCCCTCGCGGCCTTTGCTCAGCTGTGACACCCCCCCCATGTCAGGGATGTTCACTGAGGGGCAGTCGCGGTCCCCTATCTCTCTCTTCTTGCCACCCAGAGTGATCAGGGAGAGCAGAGCCGGGCCGCGGAGCACACAGCGGCAAGGGCAGCCTAGGAGGCGGAGGGTCAGACACAGCACAGAGCGCAGCCGCCTCCAGACCATAGCACCCGTGGCCACGTCTGCGGACGAGGCCTTCCCCTCCGCAGCCAGGCACCCTCAGTTCCGGTCCTGACTCGCCCCTGCCCCTCGCGTGGTGTGGGCGAGTGCTGAACCCTCTCTGTGACTCAGCAACCTCGCCTGGAAAACGGGGGGCGGTGGGGGCAGCGATAGCGTCGCACGAGCTGACGGGGAAAAGGGTCAAGCCTGGGTCTGCCATCGGCTTTGCTGGCAGATGCCGAGCTGATCGCTTCCATCAGTGATGTGACCCATTTCTGACGAGGGCCGCGTCTGGCACCTTCTGTCATCTCCAGGCAGAGAAAGACGCTGAGGCCATGGCGGGCCCGGGCTGAAGCTGGAACTGAGCCCCCTCTGCCACCCAGAGCTGCCTGGCTCTCCTGCCGTCAGCCGTTTGTGCAGAAGCACGCTCCAGCTGTGGGACCTCCTCCCGGGGTGGCCCCTGGGGACCGGAGCCCAAGGTCCTTGGACCCTGATTGAGCTCGGCTGTTCTCAGGGGTTGGTCAGCTGAGGGGTGTGGGGCCCTGGGGACATGGGAGGAGGCCAGGCCAGTTATGATACAGAAGCAACCGCAGGGACATGAGGCTGGAACAGAATGCAACAGGGCCTGCCAAGGGACTGGGAGGGGCCATGTGTGCAGGGGCGGCCCATGGGGAACTGTGGAGCTGCCCGCCTGCTCCAGATGCTCCTGCCCCCGGCCCCCGGCTCCCCGGAGTCCACCCAACCCACTTCAGTGTCCGTCCAGGAGTACTCTGTCCCCAGACTCAGGCGACAGTTGTGGAATTGACATTTCTGGGCCCCACCCTTACCCCATCCCCACATCAGAACCAAGCAGAGGAGAGGGCTGCAGACTGCTGGGATCGAGTGGGGGGAATGCCTCGGATGCTTTGCCCAGACCACAGATGGACTGTCCTTTCCCTCCTGTTTCTCCTTCTCTCTGGATCAAAATCACCAGAAGTTTCTCTTAGGCTGAGGCTTTGAGTTCAACTGGGGGATGGGTACTCAGGCGTGTGGGAGAGGAGAGGCATTTAGGCCGCTGTGGGCGCAGATGCCAAAAGAAAATGGCTCTTTCATTCCCAAATCTGTGGCAGGATGGGGGCCGGGAGCCGCTGACATGGCTGACCTCAGAAGGGAGCTCACTGCCACACTCCAGGGGAGTAAAGCCGAGTGGACAGACGGCTGGACAGGCACTAGCCGGCACCACGCTCCCCCCGGGGCTGAGACCCACAGAGGCCGGCTGCCCGGGACACGGGTCGGCAGTCCCAAGAACAAAGGTCAGTGATTTCCCAGCAAACCTACAAAAGCCAGTGGGAAGGATCTTCTGTCCACCCCGGCTCCCTGACCCGTGTCCCCACCAACCCCTCCACTGCCCCAGGTCCCCTCCCCAAGGGCGGCCAGCACCACCCCCAGGAGTTACGGCAGCGATGAAACCCGAATTCCTGGTTCTGTGGGAGAAGCTGGCTGAGGTGACCCAGCACACACCCTCGTCCCCGTCAGCCTCAGTTTCCCCTCCGCACCTGCCGACAGGATCCCAGGCCGTCCCGTGGCTGTCCCACAGGTCTCGGAATCAGAACCCAGGCCCCGAGAGCACGGGGGCCCGCAGGCAGCCATCTGTCATCCCCCCAAATGGATAATGAGACCCTCCCCTCCGAGAGGGAGAGCCCCCTGCTCCGCGCTGGGTTTGGAGGGTCTGTGGGAGGCGGCTCGCTACAGACGAGGAAACTGAGGCTCAGCAAGGCAGTGTGCCTGCTGCGGGCCAGGCAGGCGTCCAGAAGCCAGGGTGGGCCTGAGCTGCCCATCATGGCCGGCGACTGCAGGTGTCTCCTGGTGGCCCGTCACCACTGCCATTGCAGAGCAGACGGACACCCAAGAAAAAGGAGCACCGTCTGGCCGCTGCCTCCCGAGCCCGGGCCCCACTCCCTCGGGGGTGCCTCGAAGGGCCCCCCACATGGAGAGCTGAGGCCAGAGGCCGCTGTGCTCCGGATGACCCAGCACTGCACACAGAGGCTGAAAATGCGGAAGACACCAATGCAAACTCAGACAGCTGCCCTGGAGGCCAGGCGGAGCTGCCCGGCATGCTGTGCGCTTCGGGTACCACTGTAAAACCCAAGTGCCCGGCAGCTGGGGGCGCAGGTCTGCCGGCCAGGACTGGCCCCTGCTGGGTCCCACTGGGACCAGCGCCACCTGCTGGGCAGAAGGGGTGCCGCTGGGCTGGCCGCAGGGGCCATGTGGAGGGGGCGGGGTCTGCCAGGACCCTGCTCTGGGCAGGGGCCAGCCGGTGCTCGCAGAGATGGGGGTGCCGCAGGGACACTGCCCCGGTCCCTAGGGGGCGGCAGGCCCAGCTGGAGAAAGGGTCCTGCGCTGGGAGTCAGGTCGGCCAGGTAAGCTCGGACAGGTCCCCTGTCTTCTCGGGCCTCTGGGCGCACTGTCCTTTACAGAAAACAATGGGGACAGTAGCAGCTTTTACCCCACGGGCTGCCCTGGGATACGACGGGGCTCGCTGTGAAAAGCGCTGGTAGAGTGGCTGGCCCGGGGCCTACGCTGAATAAATGTCCATGTGTTTGTTAAGTGGTTTTCAAGACACATACGCAGCACTCTGGGGTTTGGGACTGAGAGGGGCCGCGCCCAGCTGGGGGTCACGAAAGGCTGATGGGTACAGTATGGACTGGAGGAGGGGCGCGTGGCCTGGGAAGAAGTCTGGACAGCGTACAGCCTTTGGGGATGGGTGGGGAGGCTGTGGGCAGGATTTAGGGGAGCCTCAAATGGCACACGGGAAAGTGAGGCTGAGAGGGGTTTTGAGGGTGGGAGGCATGGGGGAGGGGGCTGCCAGCTCACGTCCGTGCTGGTTCAGGGCCTGCCCAGGTGGACCTCACACCCACCTGGCCCCATCCTTGGCTCCCCATATCTCCAGGAGCAGTGACACCTCCAAAAGCAGCCAGCCTATCCCTTCCACTCTCTCTCCCCATCTCAGGGCCGATCTCTTCTCCTGCCCCAGGGAGAGCCATGGGTTGTTCCAGTCCTGTGCAGAGCTATACACCTTTCCTCAAGCCAGCTGGTCTGTTGCCAGGCGGCCAAGTCCCAGACAGGAGCTGCACACAGGAAGCTTCCCACTCCACCTCCACTCCATGCCCCACCTTCAGTGGGCGCTGCTAGGCAAAGTACCCACCTCTCTGCTTTGATACAAGCCCCCCTCACCTCCTTTCTCCTTAATTGCTACAACACGTGTAACTGCAGACGTAGCTGGCCCCACCCCTCCCCCTTCTCTCTTCTCTTCCCTGAGCCCTGGAGTTTACAGCAGCAATGCACACGTGCACGTACACACACACACTCATACACTCATGCACAAAACCAACTGTGACATGTCTTCCTGCTTCTGAGAGGGCTTCATGGCTCTGGAGAGCCCTCCTCCCCTCTGCTGCCCCTCCACACACCTGACACCTAATTGTATTTTCCTCCCCACCCGGTTTCCACTCGTCCTGGCGGGGAAGGAGGCTGCGGCCTCCAACAAGCTCTAACCCGGAGCCTAGGGCCTGGCAGCTTCTGGTTTTCCCGTTTGGAGAGGGAGCTGGCGCGCCTAGGAGGCAGGGCTGAAGTAGCTGCTCAGCCTCCTCGGGACTTTCATTCATTCTTTCACACAGTCATTCATTCAGCAGGTGTTTGTCGGAACACCTACCGTGGCCAGGCTTGGGTGCAGGGAGCTACGGCACGAGCCAACTGGCCGCAGCCCCTGCCTCGGGTTGCAGGGGTGCAGTGGGGGCACAAGCAATCCCAGCCTTCCAGCACCAGCCTCCAGGACACAGCAGAGTGAGTGCTGGGACAGGAAGCAAGGGGCGCCTGGGACTCAGCTCGGGTGCCTCCCCCACAGCCACTGCAGTGAGCCCCAGGGTGTTTGCTGGGGGGGAGGAGGGGAGGGAGTTCCCGTAGGGTGGGAGGGGGTGAGAGGCTGGGAGGAGAGGGCGTGTCAGGTTGGTGGGGAGGAGGAGAGGGGACAGGCTAGGCTGGGGCCTGGGGGCCTGGGGGCCAGGGGGCCAGGGCTGGGGGGCGGGGGGGCAGTCCTGTGAGCACTTGGAAGGGCCTGAACAGAAGAACGAAGTGACCAGATGTATCAGGAAGGACCTTCCTGGCAAACAGCAGCAACTGGCTCTGGCCAGCCTTAGACCCAAAAAAAAAAAGATTTCCGAAAGGGAAAATGAGAGCCAGCTGGCCCCGGGAGGACAGCACAACCTCAGCCTCTCTTTGAGGCGCTGCTGTGGAGATGGACCCATGTCACTCAGCCTCCCTCTGCCTGGCTCCTGCCATCCTTGCCCCCAGGTTCCACGTCCAGGAGGAAAGGCTGCGGCAGGGCCACCGAGTCGTTCCCACCCAGCAGCAAAAGGGAAGGAGCCACCGACAGAAGCACCGAGGGGGCAGGTCTCAAGCATTAGGCAGGTCGGGTAAGCGAGAGAAGCCCGACCCCTGCGTGGCTCCACTCACGGGGCATTCCACAACACATCCGCGTCTCTCTCAGTGTTTGGGAGAAGGGCACCAGGAAATGGCCTGGGGTGATGGCCATGCCCTGCAGCTACCTTAAAGTGGGGGTTACATGGGCTGGTACACTTAACAAAACTCATCAGACTATACATTTAAATCTGTGCTTTTCATTGTAGGTAAATTATGCTGGGTAAGAAAAAGAGAGGTCGAAGTAAAAGCTGTTCCTTTGTTGTTGCTCAATCAGTCCACGCATCAATCAACAAATCCATCCACCCACGCAGGAAGAGAGAGTGTGCCTGGCGGCGGAGAGGGGGGCTCAGAACAATGCCCAGCTTGGCCAGGAGATCATGGGGTGCCCTGGCACGTAGCCCCCACAAAACCTCTCACAATGGGGAAGGTAATTCCCTAAAGGACAGCCAAAGAGCTGTTATTAAAGAGGAAAAGAAGGCTAAGCCAAGTGTCCGTTTTGTGCTTTGAACACTAAGATATTTTCCGGGTGTGTTTACTCAAGGTGTGAAACAATGTAACAAGTAGGAGAGACCCTGGTTTCATTCATCAAATCACCAGGGCAACCTGCTGTGCAGCGAGCAGAGAGCCAGCCAGTAGGAAATGAGTGCAGGCTGGTAATGCTTGGAAGGGATTTTCAACCATGAGAATTGGCTAAATCTTGGATACTTTCCTCTCTCACCACCCACGGACACAACACCCAGCAGCAGAGCCCCCTGACCTTTACATTCAGGGCCCTCAGGCCTGGTGAGAGGACCAGGGTGGGAAATGGCTGGAAGTTGAGGATGGCACCCATGGGTTCCTCTCTCACTGAAGATCAGTGTGGCCTTTCAAAAAAAAAATATATATATATATCTATATCAGAAACAAGTGCCGGACCACGTGACCTTCAGCTGTCGGACTCTCCATGTGTCGCTGGGTAGGTTCCCTGCATACCACCGCCTGCCTTCAGGGCATTTGGCCGGCTCAGCGCAGCTGCCGTCAGAGCCCCCGCGAAAGGGAGCAGCCCGTCCCCCTCTCGTGTCCCCTTTCCTGGGGACCCGGGAGGCCGGCACCACCCCGCCTCCCAGCCAGCCTTCCTCCCCTGCCCATGGGGACCCTTGTGGCCAAGCTGCTGCTGCCCACCCTCAGCAGCCTGGCCCTCCTCCCCGCGGTCAGCATCGCTGCCAGGAGGCGCTTCCACATGGAGGCCATGGTCTACCTTTTCACCATGTTCTTCGTGGCGGTGAGTCCGGGGGCCGCGGGAAGACCCCACCCCCACCCAAGGGCCCTGCTCCGAAGGTGGGAGAGGGGGCCGTCGTCCCCCCACCTTCATTCTGCGGGGCGATGAAGAAAAGCGGTATTTGGAGGCTGAAGAAAGAGCCCGGGGTGGAGGGGGCAGGAGACTGGGATCTTAGGTGTGTTTCTGAGAGGGGTTGGGGAGGCTCCTTCCCCTCCCTGGGCCTCAGTTTCCCCATCTGTGCCAGTGGATGTGTCCTAGATAAAGCCTTTGTGGTCCCAACCGGGTGTGAGTGAGAGCGAGCCCGCCACGCGCTGTGTCGGCCAGCGGGGCACGAGCTCTGCCACCGGAGGCCACCGGGGAATGCCCGCCACACCAGGGCCCCCGCTTCCGCCCCCCCCCCCCCCAGCGGCACCCTGAAGCAGCTGAGCAGGGAAGGGTGGTTTAGGAGGTGTGGGGGCCTCAGTGTGTCTGATTCCAGAATTCTCTGGGTCCTCCTTTGTCTTTCTCTTTGTGTGGCTGGCTTGCTGGCCGGTGCTCTCTCTCTCTCTCTCTCTGCCTTTCCCTCTCTCTCCCTCCTTCTGATTGCTTCTGGGTAGCTGTCATCAGGTCCTGGCACCCTATTTCCAAGCCCTCGAGCTCTCCGTCATGATGCCTGTCTCTGCCCATCTCGGTGTCTTCTTATCTCAGCCCCCCTCTACCTTCCTGTGGATCTCTGCCCCTTTGGTTTTCTCTTCTTGTTTTTTTCTGTCTCTTTTTTTCTCTGCTTCTGTCTTTCTTTTCTTTCTCTCCATCTGTGTCTGCTTCTCTTTTGATTTCTGGAACTACACCCCCACGGAATTAGCTCTTTCCAAATCCCGTGCCCTCTCCCTCTCTAACTTTGTCCCCTCTTCCCTCCAGCCAGCCACCCCCCAGCGACCATCCATTTGACTTCCATCACCTATCATCTTTCTATCAACTTATCATCTCCCTGCCAATCTCCACCCATCTCTCATCCTCGTCTCTGTTTCAGTGACACCCCGTCTCTCTCTGAGTCTTCCTCTCTCATCTCCCATAGATCCTCCCTTCATTTACAGCCTGATCCTGGCATGGGGCCCACAACGGGGAGGCCGTGGCCCACCCGGACTCCTTGGTATGGCAGTGCCAACCAGGTGGAAGCCTGTGGCCCTGGCCAGCCTCCCCTCCCCGCGCAGCAGCCGGGCCTCTGGGGCGAGCGTGTCAGGGAGCACGCGTGATGTGAGTGTGTGTGTGGGATCGACGGACACAGTGGTGGTCACCCAGCACGCATGCACACCGGTATGCCCTCACGGTCGTCCCGTAGACAATCCCAGAGATAAATCCTGCAGATAGCGGCGAGCTGGGTCAGGCCGGGTCCTTGGAGGTCTTCCGACCCCACTGCCGAGGGGGAGGCATTCACGGTGATGGTGACCATGCCACCAGCCTGGCCAGGGGCAGGGCCAGGAGGGCACTGGGTAGCATAAATCAGGAAAATGATTCCCATTGGATGGGGGGGGAGGGGAACTGAGGCCCAGGGGGAGGTCAAGTCCCCTGGGTCGCAGTGCAAACCAAACATGCTCCCAAACCCCCAGCCCACTGGACGCATGTTGCCAAAATGCCATTTCATTTGCTCCTCACAGGACCCCAGTTTGGGTAGGGCTAGAAAGTCTAGACAAGAAACAGGGGTCCAGCAGGGAGAGGGACCTTTCTGCCGGTGTCAGGGCTTTAGGGCCAGGGAGCGAGGTCAGGGGTCCTGTCTCCAGGCCCATGTCAGACCCAGCCCAGGACACCACAGGCATCGGCCAGACCACTCCCCGACACCCCCAGCCTGGGTCTCGGCTGGTCCCACAGCTGCCTCTGCGGCCAGCCTCGAGTGGCAGGGACAGCTGGTCCCTGTGACAAATGCCCTCCAGGCCCAAGACCACACTCTGCCCCTTTCTCCCAAAAGCCCGCATTGTACCATCACAAGTTCAGCCTCCTAAATGGCTCCAGGGAGACGTCCCCAGTGGATGGCGATCGCCATTTCTGGGTCAGGCACCATGCCAAGTGCTTTGTCACACAGAGCTCCCCCCGCCTGCCCTATGGGGTGGGTATTCTTGTCCCATTTGGCAGAGGAGACCCAAATGGTCAGCCAGTGCCCAGGCACCCCGTCAGTCTCCAGAGCTGGGACTGTCACCACGTAACCCCCCAATTGCCACCGCCAGCACCCCAGCTCAGCGGGGACTGCCCCTTGCCGCAGAATATGGAGGTTGGTCTGGGAGGCCTGGCTGCCAGCTGCCAAGCCCTGCCCTGCCCTGGCCTCCTGGGCCAGGCGTGCTGCTCTGGACTCGCCTTCCACACCTGTCGTGCAGGGGTCAGCTGAGTTCCCACCGACAGGCTGGACTGAGGGCGGTGGGGTTGAGGGGACATGTGAGTCCTGAGCCCCGCAGAGCCTGTCCCCACGCCGCCAGCACTTATTGAGCACCACTGTGGGCCAGCTCTCTTCTAGGTGCCGGGGTCATTGCAGAGACAAGACAAACGTCATTCCTGCTCTCAGTGTGGGCAAAACTCTGACACCACCCAGAATCACATGGTGATTCAGTTTGTAACAGCACATGCCGATCTGCCTGGGAGCACACAAGGGCGTCAGGCATGGGAGGCACATGTAATTCTGGGAGGAGCAGGAGGGCAGTGGGAGAATGTCCGAGTCACCCACAGAGCAGGGCCAGTGCAGGGACAGCAGGTCTCCTCCTCCCCCCACAGAGATTTGAAAACCTTGATCAGGCTCCTCCTGAAGCTTCTCGTTCCTGAGCAATACAGCCATTTCGACCACGTGGCTGCTCAGCTCTAGATTCTTCTCTGCCAAGGTCACTTCAAAAAGTCCAGCGTCTGAAGCCCAACGCAGTTCTCTGGGTTGGCCTGACCAGAATGGAGAGAAGCAGGACCATTTCCTCCTTTGTTCTGGACTCTATACCTCTATTAATGTGCCCCGGGCTCACCTTACTTTCGGTTGCTTAGCATCATAATCAGTAGGGTCCTCTTAATAGACTCCCACTTGCTCAACTCTCAGATTCCCCAGGGGCCCCACTTCCTCTGTGACGACCCCCAGCACTGGGCTGTTCTCCAGAACTCCTGCTCCCTCCTGCTGAGGAACTCAGTTGTGCTGGTGCCCAAGCCTGTTTGTGCTCCTTGAACTTATCAAAATAATTATGTCATGGAATTAAATATTCCTAAGAATGAGGAAATGTGAATGGGGAAGGACAGAGTTGGGTTTTTTCTGTAAGAAGTAAGTCAACTGTTTGGAAAATACTCTCAGCGCATTCTACTTTCACACTTGCTTTTAAATCAGGTGTGGGGAGATCATGGAAGGGGGAGAGATGGCTGCACCTAAACTGCTGCATTTGAGATCTCCCTCCACTTAAAAGAAACAGGAGGTGAACAGTCCAGTTGAACAGTTCTCAAAGTGTGGTTCTTGCCAGCCCAGGACACCAGCAGTGCCAAGAAACTTAGAAATGCAAACTTTTCTGACCCACCCCCAATCTAATGGAACAGCACGTCAGGGGTGGGGGTGGGGGGCTGCTCAGTGGTCCCCAGGAATTCGGATGTACACTCTAGCTGCTGCTAGCGGGGGATTTATGCAGAAAAGCCCCCACAGCCCTCTGGAGAACAAACCCCCACCAAAGAGAAGGCTTTGGCCTCACATCCAAAGACGAGTGACTAAATACACACTTAAGTGATTTTCAGTCAACCGGGCTGTGGAGGGTACATGCTGGTGGGGTCTTCATCTGAGGGAACCCTAGCCTTGGTTCGGTTGTGTCAGGTCAGAGGCTTCTCCTGAAGGGACAACCGTTGGGCCGGGAGTGTGTCCCAGGTAGCCAGCCCCACCCTGCCCGGCACTCAGGAGGGAAGCCCTTGGCGTCACCCCAGGAGGGACGTGTTCTCTGGGTTTTCTGGCAGCTCTACCACGCCTGCACGGGGCCAGGCCTGTCCATGCTGTGCTTCCTGCGTCAGGACATCTTGGAATACTTCAGTGTCTACGGGACAGCCCTGAGCATGTGGGTCTCGCTGATGGGTGAGTGGCCCCTCCCACCCAGCCCTGCAAATGGGGCTTCTTGCTGGCTGTCCACCTGCTGGGGACACCTGCAGCCCGGCCCCAGCACTGGAGGGCAGCTCACTGACCCTCCACCCCTGACCCTTCCTCCGTGGAAGCCGCTTCCCACTCCTGCGTTTCAGAGCCGTGCCTTAACCTATGAAAGTGAGTAAGCAGTTCTCAAAGGCCCTGCTTCCTATTTCTCGGCTCCTTTACAAATTACACGCTTAATAAATGCGTGCTATGACAAATTCAAACAGCAGAGGAGAAGTACGAAGGAGCAAAGCAAAATTCCTTCCGCCCCCTCCCTCTCTTCCTAGGTGACCTATTCACAAGCTGTCCGGGGTCTGGCCTCCAAGACCCCTCCTGAGACCCATGCAAACATCCACACACACACCTCATTTTCAGTTCCGGTTACAACCTGAGACTGTTCAAAAGCACATGGTTCCACAACGTGGTTTTTTCTTCTCACCTAATGTCACCTCATGGCTACTCTTAGATGTCAGGGCACATCTGTCTCGGCTACTCAAGGGCCCCCTACTTTTTTTTTTTTTTACATGGGCAGGCACCGGGAACCGAACCCGGGTCCTGTGGCATTGCAGGCAAGCGTTCCTGCCTGCTGAGCCACCGTGGCCTGCCCGGGCCCCCTACTTTTAACCAGCCCCTCTGAAGGACTCAGGTCCTTTCTCCATCGTGGGCACGGGCGTGTGTCCTCTGTGGAATGATTCCGTACCTGTGCATTTGCACATCGGTCTGGAGAACGGATCCGTACCTGTGCATTTGCACATCAGTCGGGAGAACGGATCCATACCTGTGCATCTGTACAAAGGTCTGTGTCCAGGGCTCCCCTTAGTGGCATCCTAGCTTCTGGGGCCACTGGGAAGCAGCCTGCTCCTCTCCTTGAAAACTGTCTGGAACTCAGATTCCTTCGAGCCTGGGCTGGGCCTTGGGGTCCTGCTTGCTGAGGGGTCTGCGGCGCCCCTTGAGCTGCAGTGGGCAGGCAGGAGGGGCTGCCTGGCCTGCCCTGACTTCGCTCCTGGCCCCGCAGCCCTGGCTGACTTTGACGAGCCCCGGAGGTCGACAGTGGTGATGTTCGGGGTGCTGACCATCGCTGTGAGGGTCTACCATGACCGCTGGGGCTACGGGGTGTACTCGGGCCCCATCGGCACAGCCGTCCTCATCATCGCTGCGAAATGGGTGCGTGCAGGCCGGTGAGAGTGGGGGTGGCCAGCTGGTGGGGGGTGGGGTCAGGCCGTCCTCCCACTTCGGGGTCCCCACTTCCCTCCTGCCCTTGTAGGTTCAGCAAAAACACACAAGAGGCACCCACCAGGCACTCCAGCGGCACACTTGCTTGGCATCTTGTCTCTACTCACTCGCTCTAGACCTAACTCAGGTTGCTTGACCCCTTGACCTTGGTTTCCACCTCTGTAAGGTGGCGATTGCTGTGTCGGTACATGCCTACCTCCCAGGGTTCCTTCTACAGACCTGCTGAGTCAATGCAAACAACGCACCTGGCAGGGGCCTGGCTTCTAGTGTGCTCAGCAGTACCAGTGAATTATCATTATTATCATCAGTTTTTGTTGCTATTATTAGTGAAGAGAAAGGCTACTGTGGAGATTCTCCGACAGCTTGGAAGATGGCCTGGGTTAATCTGGGCTGGCTTCCTAGAGGGGGTGAGCCTTAAGCTTGTTTCTACCAAAGAGGGAAGATGAAATGGCTCATAAGTGTCAAAGCAGCTTGAGCTGGAATCCCCTTGATGGGCACCCCAGGAGCAAGGCAGCCCATGAGGCCCCTCATACATGGTCCCCAATCTCTGCAGTACCCCCTGTCTTTCCAAGGCTCGCCCAGCTGTTAAGCATCAGACCCCAGCCTCACCCCCACTGGCCCAAGCTAAAGAGGGACCTTAGGGCAGGATGGACCCAGGACGTGTTCTGGGACCCAAGAGCAGGGAGGACACTGTGCCTCTCAGGGGACAGGAATGCAGTGCAGGGATGCTGGCAGGCCCCAGGTTGGCCCCGCTGTGCAAGCCACAGGGTCCTTGGCCGGTGGCCCGAGGCTCCAGGTTGAAACCCTCCAAATTTTACCAGCTTCAAAGCACCCCAGGGCCCCAACTCCAAGTGCTAGGAAGGATTTGGTTTGGCCCAGCCCAGGCTGCACGCCCACTCCAGGTCTGTGACAGAGCCTGGGATGGCACAGCCTCCAGGCGTAAACAGGCTGCTCTGTCCCGGGAGCAGGAGGACAGGCTCAGAGAGGAGGCGTCCAAGCCAGGTGGATAGAGAGGGGTGCCCACCGACCCACTCCTGGCTGGCACACAGAGGCGAGAGTGCCAGTGGTGAACTTGCAAACACATGTCATGCATTTCTACTTGCGACGGGGAGAGGGTTTATTTTGCCATTGGTTTCCTGGCAAAGCCGAGGAACAGGGAGCTCAGGGGTTCACACAGTGGCCCGGCAGGACGAGGCAGGGAAGGGAGACGCCGTCCACTTGGACTTGGGGACTCAAAGCTATGAGGCCTTGGCCAATCCGTGTCGCCGTCAGGCTCGCCTCGGCCAACCAAGGGCTGCGGGGATGAACGGACGTGCAGGAACGCGTCAGCCGTGAGTTCTCGGTTCTGATCATCTGGCTCGTTCCCCAGCCAGAAAGAGGATAAAAGCTCCTTGTTCTACACTGGAGGCTCCTTCCCCCTGCCAGTCTTGGCAAGGCCTGAGCGGAGGCTGGTCCTGCCTGAGTTAGGACAGAACTCACTCTCCAGCATTCCCACGAGATGCCCCAGAGCTGTCCTAGGCCCTGGAGACAGTGGTCGGACCTCCTGCTTCCCTCCATCACATTGCATTTTCTAGACCGTTTAATGTGGAGCTTATTTCGGATTTTCAAAGGCAGTCTGTTTCCTGGAACGAGGGTGGATTTTTCTTCCCAGGGGCTTGACCCTCTGCGTGAGCGGTTTGGGAACAGGGAGAGGAGGTGGAGAGAGAGGGAGGGCGGGCAGGCGGGGGCTCAGGCTCAGCCCGTGGCTCTGGGCAGGTGCCTTCCCTCCCAGGGTACCACCGAGCCCGCAGGACTGGTTGGCACAGTCACCCAGACCGAGCTTCCCACCTCCTTGCCATATCCCCATCTGCCAGCACCATTCCAGGCCCTCAATTCCTCATTGGCAACGCCGAATTCCAGGAAACAGAAAATTGACGTGGCTTCATAAATCCTTTGGTGACCGAGGCTGACCAGACCCGGCAGAAGACTTACTGTCCTTTTACTGTAAATGAACCCCGCGTCTGTTCCCCTTGGCTGGGAGGTAGAAACCGTGCGAGGAGCTCCTGGAGAGGCTGGAGGGGAGCAGGGAGCCCTCCTGGGCTTCCTGGAAGAGGAGACCCCTTAGAAGCAGGGACTTGATGGGGTGGAGCAGCCGACAGCTTCCATCCAGCAGAGCAGGGTTCAAACCTGGCACGGCCTGGAGGAGGCGCAGGATTTGCAGGCCCAGGGCTGGGCTGGCCAGCCATGCCCTTAGCTCTGGCGATGATGTGGGTGGTTTGGGTCGGGGGTCTCTAGTGCAGCCTCACCCTGCCAGGCCGCTGTGCGAGCCCTTGAGCTCTCTGTGCCTTGGCTGTGCCCGGGAGCCAATGGCAAAATAAACCCTCTCCCTGTAGGGGGAGGCTTGTGAGCTCGCCGCCCAGACCGCGTTCTCCCTGTGCCAGCCGGAAGAGGGTGTGTGGGTGGGTGGAGGCCCCCCCGTCCCCCCGTCGCCCCCCTCCCAGGCCTGGATGCCAGGCCTGAGCACGCCTTCCCTACCGCCCTGTCCCTACCAGCTGCAGAAGATGAAGGAGAAGAGGGGCCTGTACCCCGACAAGAGCGTCTACGCCCAGCAGATAGGCCCCGGGCTCTGCTTCGGAGCGCTGGCCCTCATGCTGCGCTTCTTCTTCGAGGTACCTCGCGCCCCGCACGCCCCGCGCACGCCCCGCCCAGCACGCCCCGCCCAGCATGCCCCGCCCCGCACCCCAACCTGCCTCTGGGTCTGCGGGGCTGCCCTCGAGGGGCTCCGTGTGCATCCTCAGGCCTGGCAGCATTCAGGCCACATGCTCCTGCTGGCGCTTTTGCTCCACGCATCAGGGGACCCCAGTATCGCCAGCTCCACTGGGGGCTCTAAGGGGAGCTGGGGAGGGTCCCGGAGAGACCCCAGCAGCGTGTGAGTCCTGCCTGCAGAGGGCGGGCGTTAGACAGGAGCCCAGAGGGGCCTGTGGGTCATGACAGGGAGGAGGGAGGGAGGGGAGGAGGGATGGAGAGAAGGAGGGAGAAAAGAGGGAAGGAGGGAGGGAGGAGAGAGGGAAGGAGGGAGGAGGGAGGGAAGGAGAGAGCCCCAGCCTCCCAGCCTCACCTGAGAGATGTCCAGGAGGTGGGACAGACCCTAGGTAGAGGTATGGACAACTATGACCTGGGAAGGAAGGGAAGCTTCTGGAAAAGGCCCTGGGCTGGGGTCTGGAGGACAAACAGGGCCTATGTCCCTGGCCAGGGGCCATGGACCCGCCACAGAGAAGCTTATGCAAGCGGGGTCGGAGGCAGTGCGGATCGGGAAGGGAGAGGCCTCAGAGGGGATCAGAGGCCGCAGGCGGACCCTACCCCCACCTCCCCGCTCCCCCTCCCCCCAGGAATGGGACTACACCTACGTTCACAGTTTCTACCACTGTGCGCTGGCCATGTCCTTTGTCCTGCTGCTGCCCAAGACCAACAAGAAGGCGGGAAACGCAGGGACCCCTGCCAAGCTGGACTGCTCCACCCTCTGCTGTGCCTGCATCTGACCCCAACCCCCGATCTCAACCTCTGACCCTGCCTTCCCTCCCAACACTTGTGCCTGGTGAGAGCCCCAGACAGATGCTCCCACCGCCCGCCTCACCCCCACACAGAGCATCCAGGAAAAAAGTCCTCTCCTGGTTTCCTGAGCAGCCCCAAGGATGGCTATGCATCCATGTGACCCTGAGTGCCTATAAAGAACCCACTTATTGAGCATTTACCAGGCACTGAGCACCCTGCGGGAAAGGAAAGAACTTGCTCCTTTGGGCGCAACTGGCAGGACCCTACCTGCCACAGCCACCCTCACCCAGACCCAAGGGGGCTGTGCGCCCTCCGTCCGTCTTCTCCTGGAAACTGACCTTGCACGTCTCAGGCCCACTCAGGGGCCAGTGGGGCAGCCCTGTGGCCACCAGGCCGCCCAATCCCTGACCACGCAGGGGCTGAGAGCGATCTGAGGCCTCCTGTTTATTGAATCCTGCTATGTACCACACATGTGGCGTGTGCTACTTCATCGGCAAGCCTCTGAGCGAGCAGAGCGGTGGGGACACAGCTTTGGCTGTGAGCTCTGAGGTGGGGAGTCCGTTCAAGGTTGAGGTCCCCTGCCCCCAGGGCCTACCCGCCGGAAGGCTCTAGCCCCCTCCGCCCTCGGGCTCTGCACACTACGTCCGATCCTGCCTGAAGCTCCCTGCTGCGAGGGAGGGGGAGAGGAGGCCTGAACGGGGGCCCAGGGAATCAGGGGCAGGCTGGCCCAGGACCCTGCTCAGCAGGGTGCCCGGGGGGAGCCAGCTACCGCCCCGCCACGCCTCAGAACTCTCCTGGCAACACCACACCCCAAGGCGGCAGGAGTGGGTCTCTCAGATATCACCTCCTGAACCCAAGACCTCCTGGGGACCCCTCACCGCCGGGGGCAGCAAGTTTCCTTCACCTGCCTGGGGTTGTTTGTGTTTCCAGGAGGGGCCTCCTCTGGAGAGTAGGGTTTCTGGCTGCTGTCCTGACGGCACCTCCTGCTGTCTCCAGGGCCCCAGGAAGAGCTGGTCTAAGCCCCCATGCCTGCAGACCCTCCTTGCACCCTTGTACCAGCCCAGCCTCGGCACCCCCACCCGTGGCTCACCTCTTTCTGCCTGGCAGGGGGCCTGTCCTGCCACTCCCTGGCCCCGCAGCCCACAGCCCATTTCCCATCCCCACCCCCTCTCCGGGTCCCTGCCCTTTGGGGAAGGGCAGCATCATCAGCCTCTTGCTGCGCACGAGAGAGCTGAACCTCCCCGGCCTGCACGGATTGCAGAAGCCCCCGCAGGCCAGCGGTCGCAGGTGTGTGGCACTGTCCCCACTCTCGGGACTAGTGGAGGAGCACGCGCATGCACGCGCAGGCACGTCCCTGCACACGCACACTCTGCCCTCCCGGGCCCATTTCCCCACGGCTCCCTGAAGGGAGACTCTGAGTGCCCCCCACAGGCAGGAGGTGGGGAACGGACCCTGGGGGCCATGCCACAGGGAAGTGAGGGGGTCACTGCCCCTGGGTGCCCCCTGCTCCCCCCACCCCCTTGCTACAGTGGCCCCCACCCACCCACCCTCTCCGCTGTGGGAAGTCCAGGGCGGCGGGTGCTCCAGAAAGCTTGGGGAAGGGCACGGCCCGCGGGCTCAGAAGGACCACCCCCCCACCTCATCCTAGCCTGGGCGACTCCCTGGAGCTGACTCGGGAAGGCCGTCCGGGCTCCCGGCCAGGGCTGTAAGTCACAGGCCATCAGGAGGCGCGCTGCAGCCCTCAGCCCCCCCGGCCGCCCCTCCTAGGCCCTTCAGAGGGTCACTGGGCAGCTGATGGCAGTGCCTGGGTCTCGTCTATCATCCCCAGCATTTCCTCCAGCTCTGACTACCTGGGGACTCCCACCAGGTTTGGGGGTGACCCCCCAACACCTCGAGACGCAGGAAGAGTACAAACATCCTCAGCCCTGGGGTCTTCCTGTCCGTGGACTCTGAGCACCATGGTCCCCAGGGGGTCCCCGGGGGTCCCCCTCCCACGCCATCCCCAGCCACCCCAGTCCTGAGGGCTCCCAACGGAGGGAGAAGTTCTAGCTGTTCCCACAGGCTGCAGAGCTGTGCGGCCAGGAGACTTTGCTGTCACAGAGAAATGCTCTACACCACGCGGGGCACTGCCCCTGGCCACATGCGTCTCCTGAACACATCACTCCTGCAACGGGGTTGCATATCTTAAATCAGTTTTAAATGCCATGTGTGCAGGGTCACCTGCTAAGCTACGGGACGCCAAGGCAGATTACAGTTTCAGATAAAGTGATTTTTTCGTTGTTGTTTAGTATGAGTACGTCTCATGCAATGTTTGCAACATACTTGCATGACACACACTCATCCGAAAAAAATGTTCCGCTGTTTATCCCAAATTCTACTTTAACTCGGCCTCCTGCCTTTTATCGGGCAACCCCACCCTTGTGGCTAGGGGCTCCCGGGTTGGTAGAGGGTTGGATGGTGTGTCTAGGGGAGCGACAGGGACGGCGCGGCCCCGGGGACGTGCTGGCGTGGGAAAGCCTGACCTTCCCAGGTGGCACAGGCTGGGGGGGCATCAGGGTCCAGGTCTGGCCATGCCCGGGTCACCGAGTGCAGATCCTGAGGGACCCAGTGGACGCCTCCCTGGCTTTCAGCAGGAAGGAGGCAGTTAGCACCCGTCCAGGCCAGCGCCACACTCCAGCCCCAGCATCTCCCACGCCTGGGCGGTGCACACGCGCACGCACACACACACACATGCACGCGTGCACACTCAAAGACTGGCAGCCCGGCTCGGCGGGAGGGGCACATACCTCGGGCAGTGCAAATGCAGAGAAGTATTATAAACATTTACAACGACTAGACAAAACAGTCTATTGTAGCGGCCGCCCCCGCCTCTGCCTCCCCTGGAGCTGGCGTGGGGCTGGCATGGGGTGGGGTTGGCGCTGGGACCCCCGCCAGCCGCCCTCTGTTTGCACAGCGGAGGTGTTTTGCATCTGAGCGCAGCCGCTGTGTCCGACCTTTGTCGTGTCTGCTACTGAAATTTCCTGTCTCTGTTTTTCTCCTCTTCAGTAAGACGATCCGAAACCCAAAACTTTTATTGCCCCTTTTAAACAGGCTTTACAGCTCCCCATCCACTTCATATACTGTCCTGCTCGGCTGGGATTGTAGTTAGGGAAGGGGGGGGGGACACGAATTCACCGCCCAGCCCTGGGGGCGTGGCAGGGGAGGTCCCACAGAAGGTGGTGGGATGGGGGCGAGGGGGCGCTGCCTTCAAGAAGCTTACGGGCAGGCGACAGCCCCAGGGAATGGACCCAGGGCCAGCGAGCGGGCAGGGGGCAGCAGGGGCACACATGGCCTGGGCATGCAGCTGCTGGCCCCACACCCCCTCTCCCCATCTCCCTGCCTGTGGCTGGAACCTGGGTGGGTGGATCGGGTCCACACTGGCTGCATCCAGAAGTGGTTGGGAAGTGAGGACAGGCAGCGGTGGGAGCCACGAGACACACAGGCCTGCATCCAGGTCCTTCTCTCACCTTAGCCAGGCGCCCTGCATTCTCCAGCCTCAGTTTCCCCAAGTGTAACAGTACCCACCACTCATAGTTGGCATCAGGGTCATTTAAGAAAAAGCACCCAATGCCCCCATTTTGCCGTGGAAACAAAATGTTTTCCATCAAGCAGCCAAAGATTATGAATTGAGGAAGGAAGGCAGACTGCCTGGAGGAGGCGAGTCGGAGGCTGAGACTTGAAGAACAGTGTGGACGCCAGCATGTGAGCCTGCACATACCTAGTTCTCGGGGCCCAGTTCTGAGTTGGACTGTCCGGCTTTGCCCTGAGCCTGCCCCCCAACCGTCTGCACCCTTCCTACCAGAACAGGACGAAACTGGACTGCCCTGGGGGAGAGCTGACTTAATTTCCTCTGGAGCGCCAATCCAAGTTGAGAGAGGGACAGTCTGGCCTGGCGGGCGTCTGTCTGGTGCTCATGGTCACCGATGGCCCACGGTGGAGGAAAGTGTCTGCATGGAGGCCCCCTGCCCTCTCCAGCAGTGAGGGCTGGCTCAAAACCGAATACGTGTAATGATAGTGACTAAATGTACAAATTCAAAAAATGTTTTTGCATGAGGAAGAACAAAAGAATGTCACTACTGCAGTGTGCTAAAAATAGATGGTACTTACTATTTTAAAACTTCGACTAATGTGTGAGACTAAAGCAAAAAAATATTTATTTGGTACAAATCTATACTTTGACTAATGCATCTCCTAATATAACTTATGTAGATAGTTGATTGAACACCTTAAGTACATGGAACTTTGTATAGGACATGAGATTTTGTTGGTTTGTCCAGGTGACGCCCTCATGAATCCCAGAGTGATTTGATCAATGAGTGGAAAAGTATTTGCAAATTCCTCTTCGGGGAATGGTGAGAACAGGGGAAAACTCAATTTCCCCAAGTTGAAGTCTTCTTGATATTCTCATAAGCAGTGTGGACAACCAAAGCTATAGGCTCAGCCCCCAGTCTTGGGGTGTGTTCATATGAAACTTAACCCCACAGGAGATAGGTCAAGCCTACTTAAAATTAAGTCTAAGAATCACCAAGAGAACCTCTTTTGTTGCTCAGATGTGGCCTCTCTCTCCAGTCAACACAACAAGCAGACTCACCACCCTCCCCCTGTCTACGTGGGACATGACTACCAGGGGTGTGGACCTTCCTGGCAACGTGGGACAGAAATTCCAGAATGAGCTGAGATTCAGCATCAAGGGATTGAGAAAAACCCTAGAATGAGCTGAGACCCAGCATCAAGGGATTGAGAAAACCTTCTCTACCAAAAGGGGGAAGAGTGAAATGAGACAAAGTGTTAATGGCTGAGAGATTCCAGAGTCGAGAGGTTACCCTGGAGGTTATTCTCATGCATTAAGTAGATATCACCTTGTTGTTCAAGATGTAATGGAGAGGCTGGAGGGAACTGCCTGAAAATGTAGAGCTGTGTTCCAGTAGCCATGTTTCTTGAAGATGATTGTATAATGATATAGCTTTCACAGTGTGACTGTGTGATTGTGAAAACCTTGTGTCTGATGCTCCTTTTATCTACCTTGTCAACAGACGAGTAGAACATATGGAATAAAAATAAATAATAGGGGGAACAAATGTTAAAATAGATTTAGTTTGAAATCCTACTGATCAATGAAAGGGATCAGTAAGGACCATGGCATGTAAAATTTTTTTTTTCTGTCTGTTATATTTTTCTGTTGTCTTTTTATTTCTTTTTCTGAATTGATGCTAATGTTCTGGGAAATGATCATGATGATGAATACGCAACTATGTGATGATATCGTGAATTGCTGGGTGTATGTGTTGGGAATGTTTGTGTTTCTTGTAATTTTTTTTAATTAATAAAAAATTTTTTTTTAAATGTGGGAAAAAAAAACAAAACCGAATACGGTAACAGGCCTTAGGCGGTGGGCGCACTGGAGCCTCGCACGCTCTGTTTCCCAGAGGGCGGACGGCCTTCCTTCCCGACAGCATGTCGTGGCCCCGCTGTTGCAGCACCTGCTCTTTTCGGGAGCTTCTGCCTACGTCCTTACCCTCTTCCCCCCAACCAGGGTCTGATCTGGACTGGCAGGAAGCCAGGGCCTGTGCCCCTCCGTCCTGCCCCCGAAGCTTCAGGACAGTGTCCCCACCTGCCTCTGCCCTCTGGACACGCACAGTCTAAAGGGGGAGGTGGATAAATGAAGGAGCCGTCAGGGGAGGTGGGATGGGGCTGGGATGGGGTCAGGAAAGGCTTCTTACACGGCACGTGCATGGGGGTGACCTGAAAGGAGGAAGGGTGAGAGGCCCCGGGAGGGGGTGGCGGGTAGAGCAAGGTCCACCCGGGCGCAGTGGGGCCTGTCCCCAAGGCTGCCGTAGAGGTTTCCAGCAGCTGAGAAGAGGAGGGCAGGAGAGGAGGGCACAGGTCGAGGACCTGCCACCAAGGACGGGGCACAGAGGAGGGCAGAGCCACGGAGGCCTGCAAGGGCTCCCCTGGGGGCTCCCTGGTGCTCTCAGGGTGCTCGCGGACTGCCCTGGGCTGCGAGGGGAGTCTGGGGGAGCTGCCCGTTGACCATGGTATGAAGCATCTGAGTGGCTGGCACAGAGCCGAGGTCATCCAGGAGGGGTCCCTGGTCACCCCCACCACTGCATCCTGGCGGGGAAGGATGGGAAGAGATGGGAAGGGCCACTGCCGGGCAAAGTGCAGCAGAGGCCCCACGCGGCAGTTTAGTGCCCAGTGAGGCAGAGGGGGCCGGGCCCGCGTGAGGGCACCCCCAGTGAGGTCTGCACCTCTGTGAGGGTAGACCAGGGGGCTCCCCCCACCTCCAGATAGGTGACACTTGCTTGCACTGCTGGGACCATCCAATGGGACAATGCAGCAAAGCCACCGCCCCCCCACCTCCACCCCGCAGACCCCGGCTCTGGGTCTGGCCACGGCCTGGGCCGAAGGCAGGCGGCTGCCCCAGCCCCTGAGCACAGCCCACTGGAGGGTCCACATGTGGGCCTGGGGGGCTCCTGACCTGTCACTTTCTCTGAGGGTGGAGAAGCGGGGCCCTCACTTCCCTGAGTGGTATTTCCCTAATGGCTCGGTGAGCAGGGAGCTGCTGGCCTGCAGCCCCGGACAGAGCCAGGCTGTTGGGCAGCTGCAACCACTTCAGGGAGATGTTCAGGCAGGTCGAGACCCCCTCCCCACACACAGCGCCAGGGAGCCTCGCAGCCTGGCTCAGGACTCCAGGAAGCCGTGAGCCTCTGCCAGGCACCCCGACTGCTCCAGCCCTCCAGGGCAGGAAAGGAGGAGCACAGAGGAAACTGGGGTGTCCTGCAGCCCCGGGGGGATGGCCGAACAGTGGCCACAGGCCTTCAGTGACCTGCATGATCTGGCTTGTCTCCCCTGCAAACACGTCTCTTCCCCTGGCCGCCACTGGCTTATACCACAGGTGGCCTCCATCACAACCCAAATCAAGTTTAATAGCTTGGAAGGGGTGCTCGCTCCTGGGGTCACTTCCCCACTGTGCTGCGTCTCACTGTCCCCATTTCATAGGTTGGAACACGGAGGACCCATGAAGCACTACTGGACCCGAGGTCCCAAGGCACAGCTCTTACAGAGCCGAGACTTGGTCCCACGCTGAAGTGTCCTAAACCCTGTGCCCCGGCCTCTACCCCACAGGCCTCCCTTGTCACACCCTGTACTGTCGGACAACCACTGGCCCTGCTGCCTGGACTGTGAGTCCCGGGAAATGTGGCTTTTGGATTTGTTGCTTCACCAGAGTGCTGGAGAAGAATTCTGGACAGCCACCATCAGACCCAGTGCACAAGCAGGTGACCTCGAGCAGATCAACAAGTGTGTAGAGCAGAGAACGAGCTGTGAGGGAGAGGGGGCAGGTGGGGGCCAAAGAGCTGAGTGCCGCTTTCGTTGAGGCGCTGAGCTGCCACGCGCTGGACAGTGTTTTCGCATGCTAGCTCTGAAGCTTCTCTACCCCTCCAAGGGACAGGCACTGGGCATGCTTCATTTTAATTTCCATTGTGATGTCTTCTTTCTTAAATTTCTACATAAGGAGACTTATAAGCTGTTTTATCCTCATTATTGTCGTTATCAGTTTCTAACTGGCACCATCTATAAGCTACCAATCCTACAAAATGACCCGGTGGGGGTCATTTTTCTTACTGCCCAACATGAAAAGAATGTTGATTCTTCATATTTTAGAGAGGCCCATCAAATCCAGCTTGTTTGCTTGCATTGTTTAAATCTTCAGTATCCTTGGTAGGTCGCTGCCTGTTTGCTACTAGTTACTGAGAGAGGAGTATTAAATTTTCCCACTCTGGGAAAGGTAGTCTTTAAAACAAATGGCGCTGGAACAGCCAGATGTCCACAGGCAAAAACCATGAGCCTAGACCCTTACCTCATACCATTCCCCAAAATTAACTCAAAATGGATCAGAGTCCTAATTGGGCTATGCAGTTTCCTTAAATATGACACCAAAAGTGTGATCCATAAAAGAAAAACTGGACTTCATCAAAATTGAAAGTTTTTGCTCTTCAAAAGATTCCGTTAAGCAAATAAAGACACAACATAGATGGGAGGTAATATTTGCAAAACATATATTTGCTGAAAGACTTATATCCAGAATGGGTAAATAACTCTCAAAACTCAATCACTAGAGGGGATAGAAGGGAAGTTCAGTGGTAGAATTCTCGCCTGCCATGTAGGAGACCAGGGTTCGATTCGCGGTCCATGCACTTCCCAAAAATAAACAGACAAGCAAACAAAGAAAGATAAAACAAACAAAAATTCAACAAATGGTGCTATAATAACAGGATACTCTCATGGAAAAAGAATGAAATGTGACCCCCGCCATACAGCATACCAAAAAAAACCTCAGTCATAAGATAACTCAATAAAAATAAGCAAAAGATAGAAACAGACACATCATCAAAGGACACTCATAAATGGACAACAAGTACAGGAGAAGATGTTCCACACCATCAGTCATCCGGGAAACACAGTAAAGACCACTGTGAGGAGCCACCTCACACCCACTAGAATGGTATGTTAGTCTCCTGGCTGCTCAAGCAAATATGGGCTGGATTGAACCAATGGAATTTGTTTGCACATGGTTTTGAGGCTAAAAGAAAGTCCAAATCAAGATGATGCTTTCTCCCCGATGACTGGCACTCCGGTGCTGGCTGCCTGAGATCTTCAGTCCTGGGCCCCTCTGTCACGTGGCAATGCATATGGCGGCCCCTCCTGGGCTCTACATTCTCTATCAGTTGAACTTCAGCTCCTTGCTTCCATGGCTGTCTCTCTGTTCCTGAATTTCATTCTCTAATTAAGAACTTTGACAACGTGATTAAGTCCCATCCTGCTTGAGGTGGGCCATGCCTTACTGGAAGTTACCTCATTGAAAGGTCCTACTTGCCATGGTAGGTTTAAGGACAATGGATTAAGTTTAAGGACATATTTTCCTGTGGTTGTCTAGGGCTGGGGTGGAAGAAGGATTGACTGCAGAGGCAGGAGAGGATTTTTAGGCGTGCTTAACATCATGATGGCCACACAATAATTGTAAATTTACAAAAGCTCATTGAACTTAAAATAGTCAATTTACAGTATGTAAATTATAACTCTGTAAAGTTGCATTTTTTTTAATCTTCTAGTCTGGTGGTGGATTTGTGATTTCTTCTTATGGTTCTTGTCAGAGTTTGCTTTATATATTTTGAGGTTTTGTTATTAGGTGCATTTAAGTTAAGAGCAGTTATAACTTCCTGATAAATCAAACTTTTTTGCTCATCAAGCAATAAACTCAATTTCTAGTAATACTTTCATACTTAAAGTATATATTTCTGATATGAATGTAGTTTTTCCAAGTTTCTCTGACTTGGTGTTTGGATAAACTTTTACTTTTGACCTTTTTGTATCCTTATGTTCTAGAGATGTTCCTTTTAAAGAACTTATAGCTGGATTTTGTCCTTCTTATCTGACCTGAAGTCATTATCTTTTAACTGGAACATGTCACTAATTTTTAGTTATTGCAATTGTCAATCTACTTATAGCAATTTCTACCAGCTTATTTTGTCCTTTCTATCTATCCCACTTTTTCTCTCCTTCCTTGCTTTATTTTTGATTTATTGGAGCTGTTTTATCCCACTTTTCTCTTTTTGATTTAGAATTTATTTACCCTATTTCTATTTCCTTTGTGACTGTTCCACTTATCAAGGTCTGAAGTGAGTGAACATCACAAGACTTTAGAACTTTTACATTTCAATCATGGCTCTCCAAACTTTCAGGGTTGTGTTACCTTGTATTTTTACTGTCTTTATTTAGACCCCATAAGACATTTTTATAGTAAGTATTTGTTTATATTTACCCACATATATAACAATTTCTTTGTTTTTTCATTTTTTCTAATACCACAACTCTTTCATCTGGGGTTGCTTTCTTCTGCCTCCAGTAAATCCTTTCAATTTCCTTGAGCAAGGGTTTGATTTTTGCAATATTTTCTCAATATTTATTTGCCTAAAACTGCCATTATTTCTGTCCATTTTTACTGGATATAGAATTCTAGGTTGGAAGTTATTTTTTCTCCATATTTTGAAGATAGTATTTCTCCATTTTCTAGTTTCTACTGAATTAGAAATTTTATTGTTGCTATTGAAACATAAGTGCTCAGTTTAATTCTCTTTGAAGGTAATCTATATTTTATCTTTGACTCTTTTTAAAGTCTTTTTTATCTTTGGTGTTCTGCATTTTCACTCTGATGTGACTAGGTGTGGATTCCTGGTTCCTTATTTTTCTCAATTTCCATTGGGCTTCTTAAATTTGTGTTTAAGGCAGTTTTTGCAATAGCTAAGGGGGAGGGTGGGTTTTCCAGTTTAACTTTCATCAGAGCTAGAATGATTTCAGCCATAATCTTCTACAAATGTCTTCCCTGTCCCTATTCTATCTCTCCTTACTTTCTGGATCTCCAACTAGTCATATGTTATAACTTCTTATTCTCTTTTCCATGTTTTCTGTTACCTTTCTCATATTTTTCAATTCTTAATCTCTCAGGGCAATTTTCCTAATTTCTTTTGCCTTAGCCTTGAGTTCACTAATTTCCTCTTTAGTTGTGACTAAACTGTTATAAACCATTCCTTGATTTTTAAATTCATGTACTAGGTTTTTTAATTCCTAGGAGCTAAACTTGGTTCTTTTTCATACGTGCTTGTCCTTTAATGTAGTCAATCCTTTTCTGATTTCTTATCTAAAACATATCCATTTTATTTTCTAGGTCTGATATCTCCAATAGCAGGAGTTTTTCAGCTGATCTGATTCTACTGCCTGTTGTTTCTGTTGACTTTCATTCACGGTACCTCGTTTCCTTGTGGATTTAATGATATGTTACTCTGTACTGTTCGTATGCTATAGAACTTCACAGAAATTTTCTAAGTCTGAGGTAAGGGCAGAAAGAGTTTACCAGTTTGTGATGATTAATTCTTGAGGAATTGTTTTCCTCCTTTACTCAGCACCAAGGCTTGCCGTAGGCAGTGTTGTTGCACAAGCTGGAAGGTGGGGGAGGTGGATCTTCTAGTTTATGTCGACACAGGGTTGGAGCCCTTGGTAGTCCCAGATTTATGGAGGGGTTCTTCCTTAGATTCCCTGTGCCAGTGTGACAGCATTATGCCCCCTAGAAAAGCCATGTTTTCATCCTGACCCTTCTTGTGGAGGCAGCCATTTCTTCTAATCCCTATTCAGTACTGTAGGTTGGAAACTTGCTTAGATTACCTCCACAGAGATGTGACTCACCCAACTGTGGGTATTAACCTTGGATTAGAGGGAGATGTGACTCCACTCACTCCAGGTGGGTCTTGATTAGTTTACTGGAATCCTTTAAAAGAGGAAACATTTTAGAAAGAACCACGAGAGTCCATGCAGCCAGAGGCCTTTGGAGATGAAGAAGGAAAACACCCCTGAGGGAGCTTCATGAAACGAGAAGCCCGGAGAGAAAGCTAGCAGATGTCACCATGCTCCCCATGTGCCTTGCTAGTTGAGAGAGAAACCCTGAACTTCATCGGCCTTCCTGAACCAAGGCATCTTTCCCTGGATGTCTTAGATTGGACTCCTGGTTTCAAACGGCTCTCTCAGAATCAACAAGCATCTGTGTCTGAGCTTTCTCCAAAATGTTCCCCTTTTAAAGGATGCCAGTAAGCTCATTAAGACCCACATTGAGTGGGTGGGGCCACATCTCCATGGAAACAGCCTAATCAAAAGGTCCCACCCAACGCTGTGTCTGCCCCCACAAGGTTGGATTAGAGAAACATGGCTTTTCTGGGGTGCACAACAGCTTCAAACGAGCACAGTCCCCTCACCCCAAAGGCAGCAAAAGTTTAACTGTGCTGGAGTTTAACTGTGAGAATCAAACTTCCGATGCTCCAACGTAAAAAGAAGAGACAGATTGTTCTCGGGCCAGAGCAATGACAAGGAAACACCAAAACTGCCTTAAAATTCACCTCAATCTATTGGGGACAATTCACTTCAGTCAACCAGTCAGCAACAGGTACCCCTCACCTCCAATCTCCCACTCCCCAAGCTGTGTCCCCATAGCTGGAAATCAACCAGTCCTTAAGATCAACTCTCTCCCACTTGTGAAAATCTTCCCATCCCTGAGCTCCACCCTTCCTGAACCTCTAGGTAAGACCAGCTTGGTCCAGGGAATCTGAGCCTTACCCTTGGAGCTCTCCCCTGCTCAGCAAACAATAAATTCTGATTTCGTTTGTTTGTTTCAGATTTAGAATAGTGGCCTCTCTTACCATGCAAAGCAGAACCCAGCTTTGGGTTCTCTCTTTTCTCCGTCCCTGGTGTGAGCATTACTTTCTCCCTGACCAGCTGCAGATGGTGGATTTTTAAATATTTTTATCCAGTGCTTTTAGCTGTTTTTTTTTCTCATTGGCCACATTGATAGGAACAGAAAAGTGTTACCTTTATTTACAGATGAGGAAACTGAGGCAAGGAGATACTGAATAAGCCACCCACGGTCGCACAGCCTGGAAATCCTGGACTCAGACCTTGGAACCCAGGAGGCCTGCCTCCAAGGACCAATTCTTAAACTCTGCCCTTCTCAACAAACGAGTCAATAATTGATGAATTTATCCATCCATCCACTAAATTTTTTGTGTGCCAGGCACTGTTTGAGGCCCTAAAGAGACAGCAGTGATGAGGCAGACAGAGTCCCAGCCC